>NC_089574.1:1922670-2563560 GCF_040115645.1 Euwallacea fornicatus
TTAGAGTTTCTACTAAAATATTACGTTATAATTTGAATAAAGAACATTTAGTTATGCGACTGCCTCGAAGAACGAGATTAGAATAAATGTTCCTTTCTTAAGTTAGACACCATCAACCAGTGTGGAATATATGCATGGTACCGTATATTCAATCACTTCTGCAGTTTATTGCGGACGCCCAATGGGATATTTAATGCATTAAAGGGCTGAGGCAGTAAACGGCGTTTAAATTGTGACGGACCTAAGCAAAATCAGCGTTTCCATTTAGGTGCGTCCACAGCCTGGACATTGTTTGTTTTTAGATATCTATCGCGAAGTACTTTCACCATTCTTTTGTTTATGGAAAAATAAAATAGGAAGCATAGTCGTTTTTTTTGTTAGCAATAATTGTTATCCTCAATCCTCCAGGTTTCAGGTACGATAGGGCACCGCCGTCATTTAACTTTAACAGATTGTATGCCATCTATACTATTACTACAGTAAGTAGGCCTCTTGCTAAGTCAAGACTGCTGTACATTTTTTGTTGCGCTACCTAGACGGGTGTAGCTGAAATTGCCCGGCAGAAGAAACCTGTTTACGTTCACTAACTAGTGTGTCGAATGCTTCATAGAGGGCACCAGAAGTTGAAGAGCATTTTGACTTTTCTTTTTTGTCTAATGTGCGGCTGTTTATAAAAACAACGTTTTTTCTCTCCACATGCACCCGCAGAAATAAGTGAGATTACACTTCAGCCTAATAAAGAGGGTTACTCGTTTCCTGCGCGCAACTAGAGAAACAACGATTATTAGGTTCTTATGGAACCTCGGGTTTTTTTGCCCAAATTAAAAAAAATCTTAAAATATTAATAAGGAAACCAACTAAAACGTGTAAAGAAAGCCAAGATCAAGATGTGTTATTTTATGTTTTTGCTATATAAAATAGTGTTGGATTTGCAGTGTTCAATAGATTCCGGCTCGCTTCGTTTTAATCCTTTCGCTGCAACACACCTACATACAGGGTGTTTCAGCTTCAACCTGCGTATCTTTAATGGCACATTGAACGTCCAAAAATAATGTCAGTTTGCTATGTAAACCAACGTCTAATAAGACTCCCTTTAGTAGACCCAGGGGGTTCTAATTTAATTTCAAAAATGGAAAGTATGAAATTCCTTCAAGAAGAGCTAGAAATTCTTTAACAAAATTTTGGAAGGGTAAACGACAATAAATGCATAAATATAATCCACCATCACTACATATACCACCGTATCAGAAACCGACACATACATTTAATTCCAATCCGTTACACTATCTTAATCGCATATTTAGAGATCGACGCAAAAATTTGGGACACAAGGGAGGCGCTCAACTATTTTAATGGAAAAGCGAAAGGGTTAACAACACACTGTTTATTTAGGCTATAAATTATTAATTTATTTCCCCTACATATGAAACACGTATTTTGTTTCAGGAAAATTGAATCGTACAAACATGGACCCAAACCAACTCCTTACCATGATTGGGATTACCTAGTTTACTCACAAAGATGGCCAATCACCGCATGTGCCGAATGGGAAGAAAGTAAAATTGGAAACACCTGTAATTTACCTCAAGATAAAACGTTGTGGACCATTCATGGATTATGGCCAACCAAAATAGGTGCGATGTTGATTTAATCATTGAATATGGAAGATGGTGAAAATTTCAATTATTGATATTTTGGAAATCCACGAAAGACACAACTTTGATTAAAATGGGGAAAACTGAAATGCCCTACAGATAGATGTTTACATATTTTTGATGTATCATGTTTTTTGGTGTGGTAATAGATAACATTAACTTATTGTTTAAATTTTTCCTATGTAGGCCAATTTGGACCGTTCTTCTGTCCTTCGGAAATACATTTCGAACCTGACGATTTAAAACCAATGCTCAACGATCTAAATACCTACTGGATTAACGTGGAAGGCAACACGAAAAACAACTCATTTTGGGCCCACGAATGGAAAAAGCACGGAACTTGCGCCTCAATTTTGCCCGCGTTGGACAGTGTTACCAATTATTTTAAAGTGGGTCTACAATTAAATAGGGAATTTGATTTAGCTAGTGTCCTAGCCGTAGGGGGGGTGAGACCAGGACAGAACAACTACGACGTTAGTTTGATTTACAACGTGATCAAGAACGCGACTACTAAGAATCCGGAAATCCAATGCGTTCTTCACAAAAAGTCCATGGAGTCTCTTTTAAGTGAAATAAGGATTTGCTTCGATAAGGACTTTAATATTATTGGTAAGTTAGATTTTTTTTTCTGATTTCGATTTTAATTACAGATATTATTTAATTCTTATTATTTTCTAACAGCCCTTGTGTCCTATTGGGATAATTAACTAATGTTTAGTGACTCACCTTAATCCTCCTTATAACTTTTTAAATTTGAATGTATTTCAGCAGGAGTTTTCAGTAATGGAGTTTTTTTTAATAGATTGTAATCAGTCATCTTCCGCCAATTCGAAAATAAACACCAACTGCAACCAGCATAAGCCGGTATGGTATATATCCAACGTGCCCGCCTACAACGCTCGCAGAGAATATGATAACCATTTTAATCGGCAAAGAGAATATATTTGGTTGTATTTCTTCTTGCGCAGTTTAATTTGGATTACTCTGTGATTTATTTTTGCGCTAAAGATTGAATATTTATGGATCGACACAATGGAATTCAACGCAAGGTGCTTTCGGTATTCGAAATAATAAATTGTATGTTTTTAAAGTTGGTTAATTTACTATGAGTAGACCTATGGTAAATTATTTCGCAGTACAAATTGGCAATATTTGACAATACAACGTTTGGAATAATTACTCTTTTTTTGACTAAAGAATTTTCATTTAATTTATGTTTTCATTTTTTCTCACGATATCTTTTTATTTACAATGTTATATTATGTATATGGATATTATATTGTATTTAAAATTATGTATATATTGCATATGTGTATACAAATGGACAGTGTATTACTAGTTAGGTTTACCTTTCGTATTGTAATCAGAAGGTTCATCAAGATAATCAGCAAATTATTTCCGGATTTACTGTTATTTACAAAGACCTTAATCAAGGATATATTTTGTGTTTCAAGAAAGCCGTTCCTTTTTAGTTTGTATTGCTCATTTTGGACTACATTGAGTCCATCTATAAATCTTCATTAAAATATTATGTATTGTCGAAAATTAATGAATAAACTTATGAAACCAACAATTTACGTTTTATGTTAGTTTACGAAGTTATTTTTTACTGTAATAAAAAACTTTCGTGAGTATTCTTCATCTTGATACCTTTTTCCCATGTTTCCAAATCTTCGAACAACACTCTGTCTAGTGGCGTCGACCCGGCAGTGGGGGATTCACCTTCGCGCTGTTTTCCTCCCTTTGCCACAACCAATGCGATGGCCACAATTCAAATCAAAGCAAGGAGAAGTGGAAGATTCTTAGTCATTAAGAACTCTCCTTGCATTCATTTTAGCTTTGTTCTCTCCTCCCTGAGCACTGGAATTGCGTTTTGGTGGGTAATAACGGCGTCGAGGAGGGATAGCGTTGTTATGCGTGAGTTTTGCTGCTGATGATCATGATGACGAGAAAAGGTGGTAGACTACACTACTTCTGGACGTTAGGTATAAAGGTTCGAATATTTTCTCTTAACCATAACAGGGGATGTTAATAACATATGATTACATAACATATAATTAACCGTAATAGAGAAATTTTTATATAAATACGTTTATTATTCACCTGTCGAATCCCTTAGTCATCTCATATATGTAACTCTTATGATTTCCCAACAAGTTCTTTTTTGATGAAAGGATGGAGGCAGATCTAATTTCCAAGAAAAAGCGAATTTTAGCATGCGCCTTAATGTCGAGTTGCAAATTCAACGCCCTATTTTGCTTCATGTTCTGGTAAACGCAATGAATCGCTAATAGCGTTTAAGCCATCATTGCTCAGCATCTTTTCCAAAAATTGTGCTATTTTCTTCACAGTTGCTCGAGTATCGGCTTAGAGTTTTTCGTATCTTACAAATAGAAAATCTAAGTCACTCCTTTTGTTCCAAAAGCCAAAGCAGTGGTAAAACACTATACTGAGATTGAGGCATCATTGAAAATTTAAAACATTTTGGCATAGAGAATTGACTGTAAAAAAGTTAATGTCACGTTGGATGCCGCACCTGTTGACTGAAGAGAGGATTGCAAATGATATCAAAAAACTTTAGATCGCTTCAACGCAGGTACCTCTAAAAATGTGCACAGCATCGTCAGTGGTGATGCATCGTGCATTTACTTATATGAGTCCGAAAATAAATGGTAATTGTCCGTTTAAATCTTCCAAGATGAAGAAAAACGCAACACAAGAACCGTTTTGCACTTTTAGATCCGCGTAATAACTTGGTCTTTTAACTTAAGAGGTGTCATTTTAAGTCCATGATAATTTCTCATGGTATCGCTTTCATTTAAGCCTGTATAATAGCCTACAAACTGCTTGCAATCAAAGTTCCTTAAGGCATCGAGAAAGTGCATTTGAGAGGAAAGTGAAATTGCAATAACATTCTCTTAAAAGCAAATTTTTCTATTTTATATCAGAAGTAGCTGCTATAGAAGATAAAGATGTCCGAGCAACAGGAAGTGCACTGCATGAAAGCGTTTCATGGACGTGAAAATAACAGTGAAAATGGCGTTTCGGGACATTGTCTTTTACCGGTATTTTATTCTAATTTCGCCGAGAGAATTTGGAAGGCTCCAGTGCGTAAGGATGACGTATGGCTGGTCAGCTATCCGCGAACAGGTTCAACTTGGTGTCAAGAAATGATCTGGCTCATCCAAAACAATTTGGATTTTCATACAGCTCGAACAGTGCTACAGCAGCTCAGAGCGCCTCTCATGGAGTAAGTGCCTTGGAATATTTCAATAAAAATATTGAAGAATAATCATCATAGATTTTCAGTAATAATGATTGAGTACGTAGACTCAATTAGTAGTGATTCTTGCAACTATTCAATTCCTCGCTATAAGAAAATTCACCTGTCCTTAGACCTGTTATTCAATTTTATGGGGAGCTTCACGGATCAACTGGATCATTTGATTAGAGATTCTGTCAGCTTTGTTGAGGATTTACCCTCGCCCCGATGCATCAAAAGTCATTTGCCTATTGAGCTTTTACCTGAGGAAATTTTTACTGTTAAACCTAAGGTGAGTTAGTAGTAGTCTTGCTGGAAATGATTAAAAAACATCAACCTCCAGATGATTTACACCATGCGTAACCCCAAGGATCTCTGCGTTTCTTACTTCTTCCACCTCAACTTGGTACATAAAGTAACCGTGGATTTTGACACATTTTGTGAACTTTTCCTAAACGATGCTCTTCCCATTGGTTCAGTTTTTCACCACTACTTTGGTTTTTGGAAGAGACGGAATGATCCGAATATTTTGATCTTAAGATATGAGGAAATGAAGGCTAACACTCCGCAAACTGTTAGAACTATCGCCAAGTTCTTAGGGAAGTCTTTGACTGACGAGGAAGTGGACACTATTTGCGAGTTCCTGAGTTTCCAGAATATGAGAGAGAATAAGGCTTGTAACCTGCAGGTGCGTACAGTTTTTTATGTCCGAAAGTTATGTTTGTAGCAATTGGTTTTAACAGGTGCTGGTGGACAACGAGAGAGGGGAAGAATTTTATCAAAAAACCGGACAGCATTTTATACGTAAAGGAATTGTTGGAGATTACAAGAATCACATGTCCAGCGAGATGATTAAGAGGTTTGATCGGTGGATCGATGAGAATACCAGGGGCACAGATTTGGTTTTCTAAAGCTATGGGACAAGGTGTAATTCGTATATTCCCTCTTATATTGTAGTTGTATGTAAAATTAAACAAAGTGTATATATAATAGTGTTTCTGTTTATCCAGTTCCCATTCGATCCTGATGAGTTTGAGCCAAAATCAAACATACGCGTTTAAGTCTAGGAAACACTTGAAAAAGCGTGCATTTTAACGTGTTCAAATGAGTAATTCTTCTAGAAAAAAGCTTACACTCTTGCATAGAAAAATTCATAAAATATTAGTAAATTACAGATGAACTCATTGATAAATCTCCGTCTCAACGATTTGTCACAAGTAGCGTCTCGATTTCCAATAGGGAAATCAGGAATAAATCAGGTGAATTAGGGTGTGGGAAAAACGTTTCCTTATTTGCAGACTTAATTTCAAGATTTATTAAATGAAATTTCTACAGAAATTGTAGAGAAATGTCTCCCGCATTTTTGACGCTAAGTTCCAAACGGCTTAGAATCGATACCAACTATATCTATGCTTAATTGAAAGTTATTAATTCACAGCCGCCGGTTTTGAGTCACCTTGTATGTAGGTAATTCAAAATGAGACATTTTCACCTTCCTTAAAACTGTTTATTAAAATAATTATCACTCTAATTTCAATCACAAATATAAGGATTTATATGCCTTTAATTTTTATCTCCGAGACTTCTAGATCTTATGCTAAATAGTCTCGACAAATTATTTGATAACAAAATAGTACAAACAGATTAGAACAAATATCTCAGAGAATAAGAAAAGGGACACAGTGAGCTGTTTTTATATATTTAAGAAATTAACTTTTTGAAAAAAGGAAACATACGATTACACTGTTTATAAATCAATTTAAAGCTCATTATGTACATATTCCGTTGTGGCCTTCACTTCTTCGTGGTAAAAGCCATCGCATGACTCCTTGTAATAATCCTGAGAAAAAGCACAGAAATTATAAATTTTAATAAACCGTCAAAACTTGCACGTACTTGGCAGTTCCTCTGTTCAGTTATGACCTCATAGAGGTCCCAGTAGGAACTCGTTGTATCTACTCTTAGGAACCACGCGGCCACTAAACTGTAGCCTTTATAAAGAAGTTTTTTCAGCCCTGGAAGGCTTCCAGTGTCACTTGAAGGTGTTTCCTGGTTCAGGACACAGAATAAGTAGCTAGGAATAATATAAACGACTAAGTATATAAATTTTGGACAATACTGGTACTTACATATCACATTTAGGCTGCAATTTTGCGAACCTGTACGCCCTATTTACCCTTGTAACAGGCTCGATTATCTCCATGTTAATAGTGTCGGTTAATTTGTCTGTTAGCTCAGTTTGAGCTACGGATTTTTTCGCCATTGTCAAAAGGTCCTGCGAGTAAGTAATGGAAATAAATTGAGGTTGTTGAGATTAATGGCGGGTCGAGTACCTGGATGTATAATACTGTAGGTTCCACGTATTCTCTAGCGCTGATGTCAGCATCCAGATACTTTTTCGCGGCAAAGTTAGCGAAATTTGTAACAGATATTACTGGTTGTTTAGGGTTAAGTAAAGAGTCTTTAGGGAAGCCTGAGTTCTTAAGGTAAGAATTGGTGAAGGTAATTCCCATATTAATATACCTGAAATTGAGTGCATATGCTGATTGAACAAGATAATTTAAATTTGGCAGCATTTCGGGAAAAGGGACACATACTGTTTCTGGACCTTCTCATCAGAAATCAGCTTTAAATACTCCACGATCTTTTGCGAAACTCTTTGCAACCAGTGTCTCCTGAATGAGTGATTCTCAATTAGCTCCTTGAACTTTTCATAGTCAAATTTGCCGTTTTTATCTTGGAATACCTATTGAGTCGTATATTAGTGCATTCAGTGATTGGCAATAAAACGTAAATCTGACCTTAAAAGCTTTTTGGTTTTCTATATAGCTCAGTAGCTGTTTTCCCATATCTGAGCTCATAAAAGATTCGAAGTAGATGTGGATTTTTTCTATGATTGGGGGCAAGGCCCACGAGTGCCCTGAATGGCTCTGAGCCCTTTCGTCTGCTTCTGGCCCTGTAAGTTGATTTAGTTTTTTCTTATGTTTCTGAAACGGGCAAAAGCTTTTACCAGAAAAGGCACTTATAGTATTCATAATCATAGGCACGTAATCCATAAAACTGGATCCTTCTTTGGCGTTGTTCATTTGACTCAGGAAGCTGCTTGCAATGCTCACTATGCTGTTCAAGTCAAAGGAGTCTTTTTTGACCTAATATTACAGAAAATGTATGAGCGGGAAACAACAACTTTTCAAGTTAAGTTGTTAGTAAATTCATGTACCCTTTCAACATGAGGTTTAAGTAGTTCCTCATAAGAACGAAGGATCCTCAAAATTCTTGGCAAAAGCTTCTTAAAATTAATTTCTTTCTCTTTATCGCTCACTTCCCTATACACATGCATTACGTCCTCTATGGGATCAAGATACTTCTAAAATTCAAGTTAACGTAACAGTGGTACATGCAAACATAGACGAAGACTTGGTTAACAACACACACACACACACATGCAATGGTTTCTACGAACTTTGATTTCAGGACTGGCCCATGATTTTGCCATTTTTAGGATCAGCTCAAAGTTCTCACTAATAAAGCTAATATCTAGACCTGCTGACCCGTTTTGACCAGATAGGACAGATTTAACTACAGAGGCGAACCCACTAGTTTCCTTTTTTCCATCAGAGCCAGATGTGCTAGTCTAAGGTAATTGTTAGATTACAAACGTGTCTTATTCACGGTGTCCCAAAAATATACAGGGTGTTCTTTAAGTACGCGGCCCAACTTCAAAAGGTGATTATTTGAGTGTTTCTAAGACGAAAAGTTTATATAAACGTGGCTGCGGCAATGTTTCGTTTTCGAGATGCAGAATGTGAAACTTCTTTTATTAAATCGTTTCTTTCTCAACATCTTTATAATCCTTTAGCCGATTTCGTTGAAATTTTACAGTGTTATTTATGGGGATTATTTCTATTTATGCGGCACTAAACTTTTATACTTTCGCATTAACCGTAGTTATGACCACGCAGGCCAACGGATTTAAATCTGTTAGATGTTTTCCTTTGAGGACATGTAAAGATCTTCGTTTACAGAACTCCGGCCAGCACTGAAGAAGAATTAATCCAACAGATATGGAAATCATGCAATCAGGCGAGATATACACCGGGGATATTTCAATGTGTTCGGCAATCGATTTTAAGATGATCTAATTCTTGCATTTAAGTTGAAGGAGGATCATTTCGGCAACTATTGAAGTTTAGTTTTTCTTATTTAATTTTTTTTTATATAAAAATCGCGTTTCATTTGTTTAACTGCAGAGTTAATAAAATATTTTTCTTATTTGTTTTTTTTTTATTTTCAACGTTCCCCTTGCACACCGCCAGCAAAAAGAGACAAAGCAATTTATAGCTTAAAAAAAATCCTTTGTACTAAATACGTAAAACTATCACTAAGTTTCAACTTCATACTAGTTCGCGTCTTCCTGCTATTTCGGAGTTTTATTAATATGTAACGACTTGTTAAAGAGAGTTGGACACCCTGTATCTTTGAAACGAAGCATTATCGCACCTGTTTTTATATCAACTTTTCGCCTCGGATTCATTCACAGAATCCCACCCTGAAGTTTGGTAATCTGCTGAAGTAACGATAAACTTTAAGAGGCACTTATCAAAGGAAAGAAATTTGTATTGACGTCCTCCACCCCCTCTTAAAGTTTGTTGATATAATTGGAGGACACCCTGTATACCTACACGTAATATACTTAATGTCTCAAAACAAACCTTTCTTGGCTTAGATTTACTTCCGTTCACAGCTTTCTTCGTCTTTGGTTTCCCGGGTTTGGCAGCTTTCTTGAGCTCATTTTGCGAATTTGCAAACATATTTGCCAAATTCCCTATCAGCTCCGGGTTTAAACCCGATTTACCGCCTTCCTGACCTCTTCCTAGTAAAGACCCCAGCCCTTGAATTAATGAAGCAGCATCAATTCCTTCTGCGAAACCAATACGCATTAAAAGCCTCAAGTCTCTGCCCGGGAAACAAATCTCCCACCTCCTTGGTTTCCATTATTTGCTGCAGCTCCCAGAATTGAGCCGATCCCTTCAAGAAGGGCTGCAGCAGGATTATCTTCTTTTGGCTTACTATTATCTTGCGAAGCCCTATTCATTAGGGCTCCAAGTCCTTGTAGAAGGGCTGCTGCATTGTTGCCACCGCCATCTGATGTGATTATAGCATTGTATTATTCAGGTTCGAGCTGAGATTGGTTTTAAAACTTACTTTCCTTAGCACCCCCCAGTATTGCACCTAATCCTTGTAGAAGAGCTACAGGGTTAGCTTGATTACCATCCCCTTCTGCGTCTCCGTTCATAGCTCCTACGATAGAACCCAGACTTGATAAGAGTTCCATGGGATTTATTTCATCTGCAAATCAAAATTGTTTCACATAATAATTAGATTTCCATTTAGTTTCTTCTAAAATAAAAAAAATCATACCAAATTAGGTTTTATAATATTTTAAATTCAGTTAGATTTAGAGTAATCAGAGCTGGAATTTTTTCTATTATTTGCTGTAATTAAGTTGGTATGTGCAGTAAATTTATTTCGAAGGTTACAAGTTTTCATAGTTTTTTTTTCATGCAAGAGATGGGAATGGAAAAGAGTTTCGGCTCCATTACGCCACTTTTTCTATGCAAATCAAGCTTAAAAATGTTCTGTTTATCGACTATTCACGATGGAATTCAACCTAAAATTCATTGGTGCAGAAGGTCTATTTTGTGAGCAACAATTTTTTGAAATAATCTTTATTTGCAAAACGCTGTAAACGTGCTTTTCATGTAATGCGGCTTTACTACGCCGTTACTTGTGCATCATTTGAGATGTAAATTTTAGTGTTAAAACTCAATAGTTGAGATATTTTTCAATCCAAAACGGTTGGTGCAAAAGGTCTATTTCGGAAGTTATAGTCCTTCAAAATAATGCATGGGAGCATATATATATATATATATTTATATATATAAGTGTTAAATCAAGGTTTGTTCATATAGAAAAGAGGATGTAATATTTGAGTCATCCAAAGTTTTATCTATATGTGATTTGTGAAATCTGAATCAACAATTTTCGAAAGAACTTAATATTTCACCCATTTAGATGCGATGAAAACACCATTAAAAGTGATTGCCCTTTGACTACCACAGTAATATTGTTACTCATTAAGCAATAATTTACTCATTTGAATTATGTAGTCAAATTATTGGTAAACGCGTATAGATTGAATAATCATTTATTGAACTAAGTTCACTTATTCAGAGTACTAGGAGCTTTGAAAACCTCATATACAGGGTGTTTCTTAATGTCGTGGTAATATTTCAAGATGTGATATCAAAGGTTACATACCATATCATCACCAATAGGTAATTTTATGAAGCAAAGGTCATATGAATATATATGTGCAACTGCTCAATTTTTTATTGTATTGAAATTTTTCTCTTCAAATTGTTTTTTTTATTTTCTCAGAAATTGTTTTTTAATTTCTCAGTAATTGTTTTTAATTTCTCAGAAATTGTTTTTTAATTGCTCAGAAATTGTTTTTTAATTACTCAGAAATTGTTTTTTTTATTTCTCAGAAATTGTTTTTTTAATTTCTCAGAAATTGTTTTTTAAGTTCTCAGTAATTGTTTTTTTTTAATTTCTCAGAAATTGTTTTTGATATTGTTTTCAATTTTGGTATATGTTAATTGGACATAAAATTCCGCGTTTTAATAAGACGAGTGATTCTATAGCTCAACCAGTGGCATTCCTACATATAAGTCTTCCGACATTATTTACCAAAAAAATGGTACGCCATCGATGTGTTTTCAAGAGAATATTCTGGATAAATCTACACAAAAAATGTAACTTATAATGAAGTATAAAATATATAATATTTCATGTAAAATAATAACTTGTAATAAACTCTGAAAATAAACATATTAATTACAGTGATTTTTATTGTTTTAATCAAGAACGATTCATCTGACGAGAAAAGCGTAAAAGACCTTTTCCTTATGCAATTTACTAGCATAATCAGAAAAAAAATCCCGCAAAATATGTCAGTGACGTGCCACTTTTTAGAGTATAATATCGAAAAACCTGTATGCAGGGACGCCACTGATTGCGCAATAGAATTGGTTTTTTTTAATTAAATTAGAGGGTTTTATGGCCTAACAAGATTCATTATAGAATTGAAAGCAACATCAATCTCTCAATCTGAGAAGTTTGAAAATAACGATTTTAAAAGAAAAATTTCAACACCCTTTAGCTAACAATTTGGGCCGTTGTGAGCATACGTTCATATAAACTTTTTTCATAAACTAACCCGAGGAATCACGCACCGGCACATAAGCCCGGCACTAAGGAACACCATGTATACTTCATATTTCTTATAAAGGATTTTTCAATCTTGCAAACGCAGGCATACAAGAGGTAGATTGTTTGAGTTTACCAAGGCAAACAAGATGAATCCTATTTCGTATTTGAAAATAGTTTGAGACGGAAATTAAGCAGTACGGGATCTAACATATTCTGATATCTCATACCTTTCGTTTTGGTTTGTTCTTTCCCAACCTCATTATTTCCGGTATATTCGTCACCGTTGGCAAAAACACTACCGAGGCTCTCGAGAAGTTGTGCAGAATTGGCATTTGAGGCCAGATTTTGCAAGACTCCATCCATTATCTGTTTAGCCCCCCCGGATTGTATGAAACTGTTCACCTGAAAGTTAAAAGAAAAATTTTCAAAGCTCGAGATACTTTAATGGACCAAGGACCCCTACCACCCCGCCTATATTTTCCAAGTTTTTCTCTTTTAAAATTTCTTTCGCAATTGCCGCCAAAGGACTCTCGTTCTCAGAGTTCACTTTGTTGTCTGTGACATCTTGTAGGCTGGAAGATGTGATACCAAGAATGACTAGTAGAAAGATCTGTGTGTTTGCCATTGTGAAAAAGCTGAAAAAAAAACGTATTAAAATCACCTTTAACCTATATTCACATGCACGCCGTTTTTTTGAGTAATTGTTACTACTGTTCTGAGGGTTATTGCAGATATTAAAGTTATTACAACTTACACGTACATGAACCTTATTCAATAGTTCACTGTGTTGCTGTGCGATAGTTGTATAAGGTCTGTCACGCTTCAACCACACAATTGCAAATAAAGTTATTATGTTAAAAATTAAAACTGTTTCCTTCAAATAATTACTTAGCTACCTACCATTGAATGGAACTGAGATAACGGCGATATCTGATAGGTACTTGAAAACTGGCTTGATTAAAGTTTGAATTGTTGAACAATACGAATTTTGCAATAGTAAAGTACACACGTAGTTTTGAGCATTACTACTCCATAGTTTCACGTTCGAATTCGTTAAAAAGCTGTAGATCAGATTTTTGTTCTGAGTACGTCGTCGTATGCCTTATCAAATTTCCTTTCACTCGAAGAGCTGCAGTGGATACTTTTCCGTTCCAAAGTGAAAAGTTAGCAGGAAGAGCTGGACTGGGGCAAAATATTCGAACATGGAAAATATTGCATTAAATACCTTTTTTTTTCTTTTTTTTTTTTTTTTTATTTTTTTTATTGAAATCATACAAGTTTTTAAACATTTCTAAAAAAATATCGAGTTAACGAAAGTTACAAACGTTTTGCGACACTTTTTACTAACATCGTATATAATTATTTTTAATAATGTTACTGAACTGGTTGTGATAACAGTAAACAAGCCAGCAATTCGACATTGTCATGTTTTGCCAAGTAATTAGCCGAATGCTATTTGCACTCATCGCTGAAGATGACCCACATGGAAAAAGCACTGTTACGTTATTTACTCATTCTCTCGTTGGAATGGAAATGGATGTGATTGAAGGTAATGCGTAAGATGACTTCCTCTAAGATGATTTTGGGACTTGAAACCAGAGCTGAAGAAGTGCAACAATACGCGACGAAACAAGCATTCCGGGTGTAGAGGGGGCAAGCGTTGAGGGTGATTGCGGTGATCTTAGAAATTTTAATATATGGAGTTTCGGTTAAATTGTAAATTTACGAATTGAACGCCTTTTTAGGCCCTCTTAGGCCTCTTAAGATTAAAGTAAGTCTCAGTGGCGCGCGAAGTGCCCGAAAACTCAACATTTGTAAATTCGCTTTTGTGCTTTTCAGGCGCAATTGAGAATTTCCAAAATAATGGAGAGTTTCTAGATGTAAAATATGTATAATTTCATTGACGCTACCATCACCGACTTTTTTTTATATCGAGAAATATGTTTTTGCCATTTCTCTTTTATATATACGATAAAAAAATACAATTTACAATAATGTGAAAATTGGCCCACCCTGTGCAAACGGAGTTATTATTCAGTGGGAACTCTCTCCATCCTTTTCCCTTTTTTCGAGTTTCCACGTTCTTAATGGGAAAAATCAACTACAAGTTTGACGTAGTACGTTAAAAAAAAATTGTCTGAAAACGACCTAAAAATATTTCATTTTTTAGATAAAAAATGCAAAGAGATTGATGGTCCCCGTGTAACTCGCTTGTAGGATCTTTTATTTTTACCTGTATATCACCAACCATAATTTATTGTTTATTGTGGCATTGTTTTGTTTTATTACAGTTGTTCTGTTCCAACCAAAACTCCTTAAAACGTATTCTTTAATATGTCATATCCAATTACACCCACCTTAGCACGTAGCTAAGTACAAAGTACTTAATCAATCTTAACAATTTTTTAAAAAATTATAGTTTTTTACCGTTGTTTTCTACCGAATAGGACCTGTATAGAATCGTTCAAACTCAGTCCAAGTTTCAGTGTTTAGCTCAAGCTCTTACCTATCAATATATGTATCTCTAAACACACAAAAACAAAATTCTCACTATAAATACCTAAATTTAACAAAACTTATAATCTACTGAAACGCTGATTTCTACGTATAAGAGCGCGTGAATACGATTTCGGATCGACTGTATGAGCACACTAGCACCAGTTCGTAAACGAAACTGTAACGGTACCCGCAAGGTACCGGTGGTACTAAGCCAAACCGTAATTTTACCATGTGAGATTGGGGACCCTACCTGCCGAAGAATTTTTAAGGTGAAGGACAATGTCTTTTATATGGGTCATGAAGGAGGTGTTTTTTTTTTAATGACGATAGACATTGCACAGAGTTATCTTTTATTAGCCATCGTGGAGATTTACTGATTTGCAGACCCAGAATAATAGAATTTCATTAGATTGTATTCTAGAATTTTATAACTCTCGCTTTTTAAGGAATATTTCCATTACTGGGTGTTTTGAAGCTTTCCAACAGGTAGATAGGAAGTGTAGTAATATTGATATATGATTTGAGAGATCATTTTCTGTTTCGTCAATCCTTTAGACCCTCGCAAAAATGTACCTTTTCTTACCTAAAATTTCAAAGTATTCTGTAGCACACTTCCGACAAATTTGAAATAACGGTTGCTAGCGATGGCATCTAAGTTACCTTGTAAGTACTCGGTCCACGGTAGATCCTACGTGGTTACGATTTTGGCTTTTTCCATACTTTCACGTGACTATATGGAAATTAATTCCCTAAATTACATCACAAATTATGGATCAGTTGTTACCCAATTCAATTTACATAAGTAACAATTGGAATGTTCCCAGTGATTTTTATCGAAAAATCCAATTCGTTTAGCCTCCCCCGCGGTATCATTCGAAAATAGAAAATGGTCATAATAGCAGTTCTGTTCAGTGAATTCATAGTTGAAGTGCATTAATTATACTTAAATATTGCTGATTCAATGCCGTTAATTTTAAGTTAGTAATTGGAGAGTTCACTTGATCATCAACACGACAAATTCTAGGTCACCTGATATTTAATTCAACTAACATAATAAACTCATTAGCAAATGAAAAGTGACAGATGACTTTTATGATCAATTAACGTACGTATGAACTCTTTCTCGGACTATCATAGGAGGGTCGTTTCGGAGACGCACGCTGCGAAGGGGAACTCCTGTAGGGTCTTGAAATCTTGAAGAACTTGCTTGGACCCTTAGGTTTAGTACTCATTTTAAGCAATAGTTTGGGATTGAGTGCATACAGGACGTTCCGACATAGACCGACACTCTTTAAAGGGCGTTGGGTGACCTTAATGCAACCTTTTTTTCTTGAATAAACGTACATGTGTCCGCAAATGGGCCGTTTGAGCAGACAAAAAGCAATATAGTTGTCGCCATTGTAATTTCTTTTTTTCTATGTTAGACGTTGTTTTATTGACGAATCAACGAAGGTTTGCGGTAATTGTTCAAAATGATGATCATTTGCTTCAATACAAAGTTTGTAACATCGGTTCATTGACTCGCGGACCTTGTGTAATGGTCGGTGGTGGAATAGTTTCTAGATGTGTGTAACTGGTTATTATTTTTGCTCAGCAGTTTGCTTCCTCATTTTATTAATAGGTATTTCGTAGACCAGAGATTTGGGATAACTCCAGAGGAGTGAATTCGGAGTGTTAACATCAGGAGAACCATTCGACAGTACTCCCCTTCTCAGTGCATGGATGCACATCGACACGTACTTCGCATAAGAAACTTACTTTTTTTTTGCAGGCATATTTCCTTTTTAACAAGTTCATATTGGCGCCCTCCAGCACCTCTAAAAGCGTGTCGCTACGTTTGGGGACACCCTGTATATCCACCGAATTATTCTTTAGGTTTGACTGTAAGAATCGCTTGAAACGTTTCAACTGTTGCATTAGTTTGTTTGAAAAATTGCAAAGGTTTATAGCTATGTGTTGAATTAGAGAACCCCTTTGTAGAAATCCTGTATATTCACTCAACGGTAAAATTCCAATTTATCACTGTTATTTTTTATTTATTACTGTTTATTTTATTGTTATATTCAACAGGAACATATTTGATTAATGATAACAATTTATATTCTGCACGAATCCAAAAATTTTAAATTAAACATAGAGCGCAGTCTATTATGGCTCAAAAACATACAAAATATTGTGAAAAATAACGTTGCTCCATTACTCAGAAAGTTCAGTTACCATTCGGTTCGTTTATGGAAGATTTAATTAAAATTAAACTCCTGCGGCTATTTGCTGGGGCTCCAAGGAAATATAATGCCCATCTACTGCTGGTACAGGAATATCCAGTTGGGAAATGTGGGTTTTAGTTGGAGGAAAGTTCACCTCTGTAGTCATTTTTTCGGACCAGTAGTAAGGTTGATGTACATTCTGAAAATAAAAATAAATTAAGCATAAAGCGTATTTACAGTTTTTTTAAATAATTTCTCTTACTTTAAACCAAATTTTCTCGGTGTAGAACCTTTTGGTGGATCCGATGTTTAGAATCAGAGATTCCGTGTACCAAACCGGAACCACTTTTGGCTTTAAATAGCACGTTGAGAAGTACCTAAAACAATTGTTAATGTATGTTTAGAAACTTTTCTGAAAAATCATTTAAAACATACTTTCTAGCATTTTAGCTGGCTACTGACCTTTTGGGAAAATTTCCTGTAAAGTCGGTTCTGGACCGCAGTACGATTTTGTCGACCTCTTCTTCATGGTTTTTGCTGAAATCACAACGAAAAATTTCATCGCAAATTTTTTCAAAGCCTTAACTGTACCCACACTAATATATTTTTACTAAACGTCGTTAGGTAAACATCCCTAGTTTGGGGGGAAATATCAACTATCGCAGGAAGGTATTTTCTTTGCGATTTAATCGCCATTATTTTTCCGCACTTGGCTTCAAAATAAAACTGCCTGCGAAGCAGGACAGAATTGTAAAAATAATTATTTTTGTCCTCTTTTTTGTGATTGATGAAAACTCTTGAGAGAGAGAGAGAGAGGTTGCTACGTGGAACACATTGAACGAATTGAAAATGCGTCAAGAGATGGAGTAATGGAGAACAGTTTTACATGCTGCGCTTGTAAAAAGCATGGCAACGTGTTTGTGACTTTTATAATCCCGATATTTTTTTAAAAGTGCTTAAAAACGCATAATTTAATTATAAAAAAAAAAAAAAAAAAAAAATCGATGTTCCAAATTTTCAGCCCAATCCAGTTACCCCAATTAAATTTTTATTTCCAAATAGAAATGGACTAATTGTAGCGTGCGAAATGAAAGGTAATTCAATAAGAGATGCAACAGTATTCTCAGAATTAAAATGATATTTTTTTGGATCGGAATTAAAATTACCTTTCTTTTGATATACTAAAGTGGGTATTTTTCTATTTGGAAAGGAAAAATTAGTGGCGTAAGAAACTCGAACGTCGAAAATAATGGACTAAATGCCTTTTCAAAAATCAAATTATACGTGTTTAAGTATTTTTGAAAAAAATCAAATTTGCGAAAGCTTTAAATGTGTTGCAATGCTTCTTACCAACGCTATGTAGTTTCATGTGGGCTAGTTCAGGGTCCACCGCTGGTCAATTTAATTCATAACAAAAAAAAACGATTTACCTGGCGTCTTGTAGCCTTCCATTTGTGGTGTCTGGGTTCATAGCCGATAGCTCACGATTTTTTATTTTAGGAACATCTCCTGAAAACGGAAATGGAGCAATTTTGAAATTACATGTAAGGCCTGTGGAAGATCGAAATTTGCAAAATGAAAAGATTGGTGCACCAAGTTTAGTAGAATTTTATAGTCAATTGTGTAAACTTTCAATTTCTACGTCGAACTTTTTTAATTCAATTTAATAGCTTTATGAAAGGCTATAATGGTAAAACGTTACTTGTTCGCGATAATGATAAAAAACAACATAAAATCTTTGATTTGATATTGACTGACGCTGATCAGCGATATCCACGAGTATTTTTAGATTGATCTCTTTCGTAGCCTTAATTACACTTCTCCTTTTCTTAAAAAAAAAAAAAAAATGCATCATGTTAAGGTGGACATTAGGGCTCTATGAACCTTTCGATATTAATGAGATATTCTAGAGAAATAATGGAGCAGATCATCGCTCAACTTCTTCCATTCCATTTTATTAATATAATTACCAGGTAAAGTTGCAGATACGCTTAATGTTAAACAGCTGATAAGAACAATACTAAAATTTAATTGTGTTGAGTGTCAATGTAACGGTTTGAGATAGGCTGTTCCTTATAAGTGTTACTCACGACTATTTTTAGACTGATATCAGTTATAGAATTCATTAAATTACACTCCTTGTTTTCTTAAAATAATATCTTGCATTATACCGAAGTGGACATTAGGGCCTCAAGGCGGTCTCGATAAATTAACCAACGCGGTGTTCCATCGAATGATGGAGAAGGTCATTTGCTAATTTCTCCGATTCCGTGGATATAGTTATCCAGTAAAGTTCCAGATAAGTCGATACTGCTTTACTATAAATTAATGTTTGCATTAAAATTTATTCAAAACCTAACTGATTGTATCTTCTTCGCTAGCTCTACCATCGAAAGCTCTCTACCGAAATGGGCATCTCAAAAACCCACTTTCGTATAAAAGATTCGACGAATGTTTGCTTAAAGACAAATCTTCGCTATTCCCGAAATCAGCAATGATCAGCAGGATTTCAAGTATCCACATGATATCACCAACCTCAGGCAGTCTGTAGTTAGAACTTCAGCGAACCCGGTTAACCAATAAAGCTTAAAAATAAATTACTCACCAGTCTTAGATTGACTCAGCTTCCTCTCTTTTCTCTTCCCCATAATCTGCCAAGAAAAGTTCCTATAAAAAGTCTCATCAATTCTTCCAACGTTTTCTTCATTTTCCAATTCGCAGTTGGTTCTCTCAGTCTGGATAAGATTGAAAGTGTACGCTTTCATATAGTCAGTTTTGTTGGGAATTTCTTCTTTAGACCGCATGGTCGTGGTACCACCAAATCGACCAGAGTTAAAGGCACAACTACCTAATTCTAACCGCGGAATTCCATATGAATGTGGTCAGAGGTTGAATGGGTACCACTTAGTCGTTGCAGGCAGTGGTTCTAGGATGGCAATATTGCGTCATTTGTTTGTTTAGCTTTATTGTAAAGTGTTAACAGTGCAAATGAGGGCAGGCAGCGCCAGTAGTACTAAAGCATTTTTGCTTTTAATATTATAATAGATGAATAACATCTGTGTTGGATGGTACGGGGCGTCTTTGGTCTATTGGGGGACCATCAAGGGTTACGAAAAGTAGAAAATTTTGGGCTTAGCGTTACTAATGACCGTAGACCATTGGTGGAAGGTGAAAGCGGTACCTGGTGTGGATTATTTATAATAACCGGCAAAATATCTCGGGTGCAATTTTCATTACAGTTATGGTTATGGTACCTAAATGAAATTGCAGTTCTTTGGTTCTAGAACAACGAAAAAAACTTAAATCTGCCTACTTTTAGAAACAAATATTTAGTTCATATGGATATGTTTCTTTTTTCGATATAAGAATTTGGCCCAAATTTAGGGCTTCAGACAAAACCCGAAGGGCAGAGGACAATTTTTAAGAGCGCATTTAGTCAGCATTCTTCCTTTCAGCTAATATATAGGGTGGCGCACTGAAAAGGTCCCACTCTGATTTCTTTCTTGTTAATGAATAAATAAAAAATATGCTTGGAATTTAATTTAAAAAAAAAGGATATCACTCGCCTCTTCCCGCCATTTGAGATGTAGACTACAGGCTGGAGAGGAGGGAGTGTACATGTGTATATTTTTATTAATCGGTTTACAGTGAAAAACACCTTAGTGGGCACTTTTCGGTGCGCCACCCTGTATATATGATAAGGAATATTCCTGATTTTTTCTTTTTACCTGTTACACTTGAAGCAATCACCTAATGCCCCACTTTCCTCGGCAGAATTTACATTTCACAGGTATTATTACCTTATAGGTCCTAAACCTACAAGCAGGTGCGCATAGATGAACTATCTTGAACTCGTTAGTATATTATAGCATGGTAAGCAGTAATATAAAGTATAAGATCATATCATTATAATCAAACATCAGTAGCAATAAAATCATCAAAACTCAATGTAATATTCAATCCAAGAGCAGTCAGACGACGGAGGCTCTCACGTTATCGTCCTTGCCACACGTCGAGATGCTCATCAGAGCTCAGACCCGTGAGCCACATTGCGTTCGAGCCCTTTTACGCGTAACAAAAAGGAATTTTGTTTTTTGATCGTTTGTTTAGTGCCGTGAGTGGTATTTTGTCGCGTTAAAGTCACATTTTTTAAGTACGGATCTGGAGTTTTTGTTCCGCAAATGGAGATCAAGTTCTCTAAAACGTCGAGTTGAAAAATCCATCATCATTTATTCTACTCAACAATGATCTTTAATTAGTCAGTGGTCAATCGAGCAATTATTTTTCAAAGTTTTACATTCCGAATAATGATCTTACAGAAACCTAAACGTCTGCAGAATTGGGAAACCATATGCACCTTTATTGGATTGAAGGCTTTCGATATTATTATTTATTCTCTTTTTCAATGTCCTTTCAAGCAGTAAATATAGCCGGATTGACTCCAGACTATCTCCTCTTTGCAACAAGTTGTACGTATATTTTTTGAATTTGAGGGATTTAAATACTGATTTGTCATGACGGTTCACTGATGAGGAATCCTCCTTATGCTATTTCTTAATCTCGCCAAAAATCTGCACTTAAATGACCGCTACAAGAGGAAAGCTCTAATCGCAAGTTTTGAGAATATGAACCGGAAACCACGCCTGAGGAGCTCTGTCGACAGGATCGTAGCGATCTTATGAGGCGATTTTTGACATTTGCAAAAGTTCCGCTCTGTGTTTAAAAAATCGTTCGTGCATTTTAGAACACCCAGTATAATACAATTTTTGAACAAATTCGCGGATTTTACGAGGTGCTCTTTCTAATATGCAGATTCAATAAACGGAAACGCATTCAACGCTACCTCCACAACGTCATGGGAGTCGGAAAACACCCTACGAAAGACATAAGTTGTTCTTTTAAATTATTTCTTGTATGATCAATACCGCTGGTTAACACAAAAAGCTCTACTTCCATTCCTTTAGTGGTCGAAGTATTTTCAGAGGGTTTTAATAAGTATTTGTGCATCAGCTCTCCTGACGTGGTATCGACTGCAAAGAATTCGAACCATGTTGAACGTACTATGTTCTCGAAAGGGAGAAGCAAATAAAGAAAGTTTAAGCACTCTGATATCCTCGAATGTGGGAGGAAAACAGTGCATTATGTGTCTGCATCTTGCTTGATTTTTATATTGCCGCAAAAACCCACTCTCTTTGGTCGAACGGGAATTTGTAATTCGAGAATAAAAGTCGGTTCGAAGTTTTCACTGAGAAGGATTTTTTTTTTTTTAATAGAGTTGATTGAACTTTCCACTGCAAAAAAACCGCTAAAACGGATTAAAATTCGTCATGAAGAAGGAAAAAGCATTCGGTCTCACTGCTATGTCCACAACAGAACTTCTGCATAATGTTTATTTGCAAATGTTTCACGTGAGTGCCAATTCCTACATTATTTTTTCCGAAAAGTTTTGCTCCCAAGAGTTTTCAATTATTTCGCCATTTTATACGTTTTAAAATGAGCATGACATGCAGGAAAACAAGTTCTTAAAGCAGTCCTCCTCTGCAAAGAGGGAGCTCAGGAGTAACTTGTCATCATCATTCAGATTTCATTACTCCTTCAAATTTCATCTTGTGCAAAGCTTTCCCGCTCAGACCCACATTCTAGCAGAATTTGAATTATCTCATTAAGTTCCAACTGCGCTGTGAACTATTCTGTGCGCTTCTTGAAATCGGAGATCTCGTATTCTACGTAAGCGTTGCCTTGTGAAAATGGACTCAATGGGCGAAAATTAATAATCTTGGAGCTTTGTTTTAAGATTTATTGGCAACATTCCTTCATCTGGCTTAAGAGACTTTTTTCTATTTGCTTTCTGAGAGATGGACGAACAACAGCGACAAACATTTTCATTATAAAAGTCGTCTGTTAAAGTTTAAAAGTGTTGCTCTTACTACCTATTATTTTGCAACTTGAAAATGAATTTTTTTGAGACACTTTATAAACAACGTGCATTAATTAGCTCGACAGATATTAAAACTACTTTCTTAGCGTCGGATGAAGAAAATTTCAATTTTGGATTATGTCGGGTGTCCAGGCGCCCCTGGACACAGGAGATTAATATTAACACTCAATTTAAATTTTTCTGCGCCTGCACGGATTATCTAATTGAAAAACTTTGACGTGGGGGTTATAGTGCTCAATATCCGCCATCGTTCCTCAGTTCCTTCAATGTTCCACTTAAACGTTTTCAAATAAAAAAAAATCGAATGTCCCGCGCAACTGTTCGGGATCACGATTGGTCGGAGTCAAGGTTAGAATTGAACGAACGCAAGGTCTTGTATTCGGACCAATCGTGGCCTCGAACGGTGACGCGGGAAATTTAAAATTTTGAAATGCGGCGGCGTTTTCAGTTAAAACGACTTTAATCAGAAGATTGAAACCACTGAGGAATGACGAAGAGCTTCCATGTAAGTTTTTCGATTGAGTAATCTGCGCGGACGCAAAAAATAATTTCCCATGTTAACTCCTACGTTCAGGATTCTTCTGGACATCCGGTATAAAAGACTCACATAAAAAGAGGCTTTATAATACTATTATATTTAAATTTCGATGCTCGTTTAACCGTTAATTACGTCATTAACATCGAAAGTGATTAAAACGAAATGTGTAAAAGAGCCCTGGAAAATTTTCAATCTATGAACCCTTACAGAAATTGAAAAGTAAAATATGTCCTCATGGCGTATGCTGAATATTAATTGTTATTCCCTAACATATGTGGCGCTCGATAATTTTCATTAAACATTGACCTCAAACAGGCCCTAAATAATGTGCAAAATGAGCATTGCGTTATAACCGATAGTTGGACAATATGTGGCTATCATGGAATTGGTTCATAAACATTCGACTTGCAAGAAGTGAAAAAACACGCCAATATTCATTATCCCAGAAATATAATCTAATCCGATAAACCATAATTCAAGGTGTTTGAGAATCTGTGTCTCCTTGGGCTTGAGATTGAGAAAAAGTTCTGTTACCTCCTTATTCCCCGCGTTTAGCAGTGACTGATGAAAACGTAGTGCAGACAAAAGGTCTATACCACCTTGCCATGACTGTGTTGCTCATGGTTTTCTTCCCGATTCAACCCGATTTATGCGTTATATAATTTTTTATACGTAACCGGAACTTCAGTTCTACGTAGCCGTAGCTTCCGCTTTATGCGCTCGTAGTATTAGTTTTATCGTAGTTCTCGTACAATTCGATTGTACATAGTTCTCTCCCGACAAATTCGGATTCTCCCGTTATGTGTTCAAAATCCCACTGTGATGGAGATGCCAATTGGTTTACATACTGAACTCATGCAACTATTAAGGGTTCGAATCACTTGATTTTGTCAGATTTTTACGGGTTTTAGATCATATTAAAACTCGATAGTGATCCTTGGCATTTGACTACTTTCCTCTTAACCCACTCTTCATGCAAACTTCAAGTTTAATCCCCTGACATCAGTAAGTTTTAACTCCACTTTCACGGGGGTCTACCCGCGTAGTTGCCGCCATGTGCGCTGCCAGTTTTCGTTCTAAGTTCCCGTAGGTCCTCGCTACGTGCCCGTAGTTTTTCTTCTACGGCAATTAGCTTCTTGACTACGTCCCCGTAGCTCTTGCACCTTATATCGGACGACTTCTACGGCTTGAAAGTGTATCTTCTGAGCTCGGCTATCTTTGGGACTCTCACATACTATACGGTCTAATCTGTTTTACGAATGAGAGTTATTTTTCCCTCAGACAATAATAATTAAATAAATAAACGTGTGATTCATAAAACCAATTGCCTACCGGCAAAAACAAGAATTGCTTCCTATCAAGACCCCTGAAGCGGGTCAGTGGAGTGGTTTAAAGGGAAAGAGAATGATTCATCTGTGGTGAGTTGGTATGAAGGTGGAATTATTTTTGTCCTCATAACCCTACTCGCGGCCCGCTGTGTGAGGAGAAAAATGCTCATTGTTGTGTCCAGTTTCTCGATTAATGACCCCCATTATTAACTGTTTTGTCTCACAGCAAGTTTAAAGATTGTTCTGGTTTTATTGAAGCACTGGAGATTTTCACTTTGGATTTATTAACGTCTGGAAGCTATGCAGTGAGGAATAAAATTTGAAAAGTTCTTATAGTTATAAAATGTTACTTATCATAAAGTCTTATTGTGGCATACACTGTAATATTTTCATTATAACAACGTCTGTTGTTGTTGGTTTTACGGCCGCGTATCTGGATGGTTTAAAGTTTATACCCTAATGCACATTCCATCACTCGTAAACACTCTCAAAAACCAAGACTTCCTAGGTTAGAAGAAACTAATGGGAAATCCGATGAGTCGTAACGAAAAGCAGACAAGACAATCTCGTTTTCACATCTCGTTAACATTGACATTAAAAGGCTAATTCTTGGTCAATAAATCTACTTTTTCTCTATAGCAAAAGACATTGAGAGTGACGGGAAAATTGCCTGGATATTGGATTAGTGGTGAAAATATTTTTTATCGGATTCGTTGGATTGTCCGTAAGTTTTAGGGGAAATATTTTAATCTGAAAATCGGCATTTTGTCCAAGTACGAAGGGGTGGTTTGCAGCATTTTCTTCGCATTGTTAGAATAACAGAATAAACCGCACATGTCAGCTCGCAAGTGACTATCACAAACAAAGCCAATAAAGGCAGTAGCCCTCGAATATATCCAGCGGATTTGGAAGAAAATACAGGGCATAAGCTGCAATTGCCACTGTACTATGTACATAAGTACATATTATTTCAGTTACCACTTGGAGCGGAGGTGTAGATTATTGCGTTTAGAATCCAGCTGGAAATCTCTCCAACTGTTTATCTTCAGTTAATAATTGGGCGTTCTTAACTCAGTTCTTAACAAAATAGATCTCGGATTTTTCCAAAATAAAGAGCTATTTCGAGACGTCAATTTGCAATTTCAATTTGCGATACATAGGCCTTTTGCCCACATTATGCTAAAACCTCAGATTTGAAACGGGCTACGGCAAGCTGTTGGCATTGTACGCCCATATGGTTCAACGTGTATCGTGCAAGGATATATAGAGAGGAAATGTTAGCAGGGCCATTACTCTATTTGCCATATTCCTCACTTCCCTTTATGTCTGAATAATTCTGAAACGTTAATGCAATTAATAATTATTTTGGGACCAAAAGACGCATCTCTTATTCGAGACTGATGATGGAAATAATTATGTCGGTATTGGAAGAAGATTGCAGCAGGCTATAAAGGCAACATTAAGGTCTAATCGATATCCGATTAGTGGGATGTGTATGGGAAGCCTATCCCGAGTTAAGAGCCCATTTGCACACATTACACGGTTTTAAATTTGAGAACCATTTATTGACATTAAGTCGCGGAGCAAACTCGATTAATAGCCGATTTCGAATAATTTGAAATCTGAATAGGCCATCTCGACTTTGCGCTGATAAGAGTTTAATAATTCCGCTTTTTATAGGGAGAAATGCCCCACTTCTTTTCCGCAAAAACGACGTTTCCGAGATTTTCAGCCGGGTGAGGCGAACGACATTGTTACCATATATTTGAAAATCACGTTATTGTTCACGGACGTATAACAATATGGCCATTTAACGTCAGTTCGAAATGACCTGATAAGGCTCATTAACCCCCGCAGTTTAATAAACCTATTAAGCGTGCATAATGAGTTCGTTATTCACTCTCGATAGCGCTTGTTTCTCAGAATGCACTCCAAATACAAAACACCCCGATACCTCTCGAATATTTCTCATATCGACGACGACTGCCAGAATGTTTACTAGGCCTTAGATTTCATGTTTCAGTTTTGGCATGGCGAGACGATGATGTGGCATGAAGATAATATATATTCCGTTATTAATTATTCAACGACTTTAAGTTCACAAAACCGGATCTGGATCCGGCGAAAACATTTTCGAAACGTGCGAGCTGGAAAGCGAATTTAAATGCTCAGAAAGAGTCTTTGGTAGAAACAGACGTAGCGAGAAGTCAATAGAGCAATTTACCCCATGATGCTCATCGACGAGAAAAATAAAAAGAAAATCTGGAAGGAAAAGGGTATTGGACTTGCCAATCGTATATACACAAAGTGCCTAATAGAAACATACAATATCAAAACCATTTTGAAACCCACTGAGAGTCTCGCTAAAGTTTGAGATCGCCCAAAAACAAATGAGATCCCTTGTCAGCACCAGGAGTTTACAGTTTTAATTTTAAAATATTTGGTAACATAGCTGGAAATATTCCAGTTGCTTTAAATTTCCTGAAAGTTTCTCATTAAGTCGAATCAGATTACTTTAATAATACACGAAAATTCGTGCTCAGGTCGGTATGATTCGCATAACATGATTTTTAAATCTCTTCTTAGGTGGGCGAGATTTATTCCAAATTTCCTGGAATTTCTGGATTAGAATTCCTGAACATTTTTGTTGCAGTCAGCCCAGATTGCCTCGAAATCTTCGAAATTTCCATTCTGACGGGACCGAATTACTTAAAACTTGTGGAAAGTTTTTATTCGAATTCAATTCAAATCGATCCTTTCGGTGGTATTTGAGCGTCCATGGAGAAATACAGCACCTCTACCACGATCAGTTTGCAAATTTGGAGTGGACAAATGAAGGGGGAAATTGTTAATGTTCCGGCTGGGAAAGGGGCCGATGCAAGACATAAGTAGCTAACGGAGCCTTACAAGTGGGAAGGTCGGAGGCTACCTGTCGCTGCCACGTCATGTTTTGAAGAAATCACATTTAGCGTTTTATCAAATCGATAAAAATACAATTCAAGAGAGTAATAAACGTTTTTGTATGATTTTTGGCAATCTTGCATGCTCTTAATGTATTTTATAGGAAATTGTCTGCTGCTCGTAGGGAGAGTTACTTTACGTTAACAGGTTTTTGCAGCCTTTAAACTTGATTATTCCTAATAAGACTTTAAAGAAAAACCTCTATATTATTATTTATTTCAGCAAATCCTCGGATATTGTTAATTAAAAAGCGCCAATTAGACAAGACAATTTTCATAATTCATGGGCCTTCTACCCGATATTCTCAGGTTAGTTCAGGTTAGTTCAATTTGAACACGAACCACTCTCTATATTTCAGCTCTTAGAGAACTATGTAAATATGCAAAATCACGTCGATTTTCTTTTCAGGGGGAAATTCCTTAAGTTGGTTTTCTATTAAATTGCATGGACTCTCTAGCGTGGCCGGAAACAAACATTGAGATATTAACCGGAAAGGGGGGTCGAGTTATACCTCATTGGAGAGGTCTTTCAATTTCCTTTCCAAATTTCCCCGTTTTTATTTTTTTTGTTAAATAAACTTAGGTATTGTAGAAAAATCGTTTATTAACGTTTAAGTACTCTGAACACTGTCCATTATTTTTTAAATCGTAATAAAGTCCGTTTCCAAACCCTACTCTAACATGCGCAAAAACCCCAATTTCCTTACGCGCAGCTGTAATTCTATTCTTCAACATTTCCAAGTCTTGAGGCTGAGTTTTACGAACAATAAATAATTATTTTGCTTTCTATTTGATTATTTGTATTCGTAAATGTTTTTTTTTAACATATTTTGCTCGAAGAAAAAACAATACTAACAAGATTGTTAGATTAAAAAAGACCATGGAATTGTTGAGTTTTTTTGCAGAATTGTTAATTATTACTGCGAATTTTTCTTCTCAAGTTAAAGCTGGTAATGCCGTTTTAGCAAAATTTTCCTCATTTCCAACAGTATGGAGCTCTACCATGCTGCTTTCTTCGTGTTACATAGCGGTTACACGATAGGTTTGTTGACAAGTACATCGGTCGCGGAGCGGCCACCGCAATCCCCTGATTCAACACCTGAGGATTTTTTTCTCTAGGGACGTCTCAAACCTGTTGTTTATAAAACCCTTTAAGATTTGCAAGGATTGAGTGGAAAAATACGTTATAGTGGTTTTTAAAACAGATCTTCATACTGTCTCGGGAGTAATGGACAGAATTTTGAACGCGTAAAACAGTAAAAGAGATTTTCTACAACACAGTTGACACCTGAGCTTCTTCGCGGTCTAGACATGATTTTTCAAAAACCCTTTGACATCTGGAAACGTACCTAAAAAATCACTCAAAGGAGTTATAACTCAACACCTTTTGAGTGGTTGTTTCTACCTCCGCCAGAAGGTCCAAGCCATTTAATAGACAACCAACTTCAAGAGTTCCCACCTTACAAACGAAGTCGACGTGTTTTTACATATTTACATATTTCCTACAAGCACCGCAATATGGAGGGTGGTTAGGTTTTAAATTGACATGCCCTGCTTAGTATCCTCTATTCGTTGGCTAAAATTAAAATTCTAATCTTAATGCTGCTAATCAGGGCTTAGAAGAGCTAATGTTATCTGTACTAAAACCGATCCCCCTCGAAACGCTAAGCAAGACCCCGATATCAGTTAATGAGAAGGCGTGTCTCAGAATCAGCTCGATTCCTTTTTCAGAAGCACACTAGGGGTGTAATGATCTAGTAGGATCGAAAAATTTAGCCAGACAGTGGGTTTCACAAGTCAGGGCCCGGCTTCCAAGACAACCCGAATTGAAGAGGTCAAAGAGGGGTCAAAAACACTTAACAAATTAAGAACTTGTTCTCGTCCGTGTTGTTATTAAGTTAGCTATTTGGGAACACCTACAATTAACTCAAAGCTCCCAGCTTTATTCCCGGTCAGGCACTCAAAATGACAGGATGATATGCTAATTAGTCCGAAAAACAATTAATGACCCTTTTCAGTTTTGAGGGAGAGGGTAATGTTGATATCGCAAATTGGATTCGTAATCTCGCGATACGCTGCTGCTAACCAGCAAACGTTCGGGGACGGTAAAAAATGCCAAATCGTGCAGGTACCTGCAGAGATGCCGCCCCCGCACTTTGATCTTTGTTGCGGTGCAATTTGGCTTTATTAAAGATGTAAACAGTCGTGTTCTGCGTTAAACCGTATCGCTACCGCCAACTTTTAATTTTGTATAAACTTCCAGAGATACGTGTCGAAATGGATAATTTCCATTAACAAGTTCATTCGTAGGCCCAAATAGGGTGATTTGTGCCAGTATTGTGTTAGGTACAGTTAGCGGACTGGTTTCAGTATGACGCTGATTGCGCGAAATTAGTCAGGCATGTCAATAACCAGAAACATGATTAACGTAATGAAATGTCAGAATCGTTGCTAGAAATTTGTTCAGTGAGATATTACGTTAAGATTTGAGAAGGCATCTCGAAAATGCACATACCAGGTCTGCAGGTGTGAAACGAGCGCTATTTTGTGAAAATTTTTTTTCTAAATATTGACCATTGCTTTCTCCACACTTTGACCACCTTTCTGGAAATTTACGGATACCACGCCAATAGAAATCATCGAACCAATTAGACACCCAATTTTCTACTTCTTCGTAGGAATCGAAGTGCTGCTCAGCCCACGTCCCATCGATGAAAACAAATGGCAGTCCGAAGGAGCCAAGTCTGGTGAATACGGCGGCTGGGGTAGCAACTCCCAGCCAAGCGTTTTGATGGTTGTCCTGAACCGGTGTGCAGGCGCGTTGTCATGGAGCAAAATTACCTTCCCGTGTCTTCTGGCCCGTTCTGATCGTTTTTCGATCAGTGCAATGTTTAAATTATTCAATTGTTGTCGGTAGCGAACGGTTTCACCAGATTTTAAAAGCTCGTGGTGCAGCACACCTTTCTGATCCCACCGAACACGCAGCATTCTCGTCGAATCGATCAGGTTTTGCAGTCGATGTTGATGGTTGTCCCGAATCAACCCGTGATTTTTTCCGTTTAGGATTTCGAAAATAAATCCATTTTTCATCTCCAGTAACAATTCGATGCAAAACTGATTTTCTTTCGCGCCTTTGAAGCAAAATTTCACTGGTGTTTTTCCGGCTCTCCATCTGTCTTTCATCCAATTCATGCGGCACCCATTTTCCACGCTTTTGGATCTTTCCCGTAGCTTTTAAACGATCAGAAATTGTTCGTTGTGCAACATTTAACATTTCTGTCATTTGCTTTTGACTTCTAGTGTCATCTTCATCCAATATTGATCGCAGTTCAACGTCTTCGAACTTTTTTGGTGGTCTGCCACGTTCTCCATTTTGCCCATCAAAATTGTTATTTCTGAATCGTTGCATGTTGCTTCTGATAAAGCATTATCGCCATATGCCTCGACAAGCATTCGACGCGACTCTGCAGCACTTTTCTTCAAATGAAAGCAAAAAATTAATGCTTTCCGCAAATCATCATTTTGTGGTGCAAAATTCGGCATTTTTGGCGCAATGAAATAATATATTGTTGTTTGCTCAAGGACTGGATTTGTACTAAATATGTTTGTCAGATTGCACACCAACCAAGAAAACCAAAAAAAAGGTTTGTTTACAACAAATGCCCTATATCAAGACATTTATGTGCTGACGCTCACTTCATACCGGAATACCTGGTATGTCCAAATGTTAGGAATATTGAGAAATACGACACGTGTACCTCTTATATTCCAAAAAATATTGTAAATATCAATTGGTTTCTGATTCGAGAAGATGGGAGGTTGGTTTGGACGCTCCAGGAAGACGAGCCCGACTGGAAATATCCATGTTGTGGGTGGAAGCCTTATGTTCTTCAGTCGAATTATGACAGAAGCACGTGCTTCCTTGGAACGCAAGATATATTGTATTGTCGAGGAAGTTTTACGTCCAATTGTGTGTTTATTTCGTTGTTGAGTTGGTGAAAAGTCTGCGTTTGCGGATGACAATGCACCCCGGCATTAGAACACGGCAGTGGAAAGTTGTTTTGAAGACGAAAGAGTATGGTACAAAGATTAACATGAGCGGCGATCTTTCCCCATATGAGTTACACAGAATATATCTGGAATATGTTAAAAAGCCGCATTAGGTGAAGGAATAATCCACCTCGCGCCCTGCGGGAACTTGAAGACGATACGGCTGAGGAAGAGGTAAGAATCCCTCGAGAACATATTGACCGTTTGATTGAGAGCATGCCAAATCGTTTGCAGACATGCATGCAGGTCCATGAAGGCAACACGGACAATTAACTTTTTATAAATTGACATGTCCTTTTTGAAACGGACATTTCAATTTAGTTTGAAGGAATGTAAAATTGTTATTAAATAGATAAATAATATTTTTACAAATTATTTATTTAATTTAGACATCCATTTTGTTTAACGGAACATTTAGATCTCTCGTTTATGCGAATGAAAAAATAAATCAGTAAATACCATTAGAATTGTGGACCGTGTGAATATTCCAAACTTTTGGATGTGCGCCCACATGAAGTGCCCACAAACTCGAGTCTTTTCTGGCACAGCGGCAACACTGGATAGTTTGCGTGTGGAAGTGCTTTTCGCACTTTTAATACTCGCAAGTATTGAATGAATGAACAGGAAAATTGAAACGATGAAAACCGATTCAACCGTTTTGGAACAAGCAAAAACATTCGTGGAGAGCACGGTTTTCTCTGAAAAAAAAAAAATTAAAAATAGGAAATTTTCTCCGTTTAGCAATTCCGCCCGGAGACCTGCTGTAGAGCTGGAACGGAACGGTAGACAGCTCTTAAAAACTCTATTTTTTTCGAAATATTCTGCACGAAGATTAACGCACCGTTGCATGCGCTGGAACCGTTCCTGGAAGCAGTTATTCAATTCATTTGTTGGTACAGTTAAAACGACGTTTTTGACGGGGTTCGCTGCTTCTTATGGGGACAGGAACCTTTGAACACGCAGTCCATGTATGATTTTAAGAAAGGTAAAGAAGTCGCTGGGGCTTAGGTCGGGACTGTACGGAAGATGGCCTAAAGGCTCGTAATAGCAATAAATAAACTTGTTTAATTGAGCAGAGGAGAACTCGAACAAACATGCGAAACTGAGTCGTAAATTATATGAGATTTTTGGAAAATGCTTCCAGGCTAACAAAGAACGTTTTTCATAAGAGTTAAATCAATTATGTAAGATTTACGAGCACGAAAGGAAAATTGAGACGCGACAGAATTATTATACTGCCATGGATGTACTTTCTAAGAGGCTATAAGCGTTGAGAAGATGCTCTCAAGGCAAAACACATGACTTTAAATCATTTGGTTTTCATCATTTTTCCAGAAGAACGGCGACGTTCCAGTTTTGTTTATAGAAATAACGAGTCGAGTCACGGTTCTTTAAGGTAGGCCACATATGCTTTCATGGAAAAAATGAAACTTTTCACACGGCTGTAGAATCGTACGTAGCTTACAGAAGCACTTCAAGGTTGATGACTTGGTCATGGATTATTATATTTCCTTTGATGATAAATATACTAAAACAAAACGGTTAGAGAACACCCTTGCACGTACGAGTATTACGTAATATTTCACTGCCACATCCGTAGAGACACACTTGAGAGGCGAAAACGAGATGAGCATGTCAGGGAAATGCCAGATGAAAAGCACTTTCACATTTTGGACTATTTAGTAACAATACCATTTTACCTTGAACAATACTAATTGTGTCAAGTCTTATTAGATTAGAGCAGGGCGTTGTTCATTTTGGAGACGAGCTCGCTGTCGTAAATTATTTCATTGAAGTTTCATTATTTAATGTATACAAATGTAAAATTCCTCGAGGAAATACCGAGCTCGAGATGTTTCCCTTAACGCTTGCCTACCCCTAGCGAACGTCCTCGCAGGGGTGTTACAAACCAATGAAAGAATTTTTAACCCGGCCGGTTCAGAATTAAAATCTCAGGGGTGCAGCTCTCCGGGAAAATGCCCCTTTGTGCGTTTTCTCGAAAAAAATCCGTGTATTTCGAGACAGTACGGTATTGGTTGGTTGCAAAAGCCGACCTGGCTCTCTAGCCATGGTCAAACAATGATTAAAGTTATTAATTCGAAGGGCGTTAAAATTAATGGCACTCAAAGGATGAGAATCTTCCCGAGTCGACAGACCCATATCTTACTGATTTATTGGGATATTTAAGGCGAGCTTAAATTATGTGTGTAAACATCGGATGTGAGCTATAGCAAGCAGCATTAATAATTTTATTCTCAGTTGGAGCCTCTGATGGATGAATGTACTGGATGGTCCTTTTAAGATGCGAATTTCCCACGCAAAACTTTTGGATCTTTATGAGAATTACATTTTAACGTGATTTTTAGTGGTACAGGTTGAGCGGAAAAAGATGGTGTGGAGGTAGCCTTTGACGTCCCCGTAAAACAAATCATAATGAGAGTTATACGAGCAAATACCCTGTACATTTTTCACTTACGTGAACCTTAGGATTGCGATTGAAGCAAACAAGATCGATCGGTTCACGGTAAACATGTTTTTTCATGTGCAGTTTATTTTGCTATTTTTCGTGGATAATGCCTCGCGCTCCGGTAGGTGTTGTTGGAGCGCAGAAATCGCCCACTGTGTCCTGTGAGTGAGGCGTCGCTCCCAAAAAATAAGAGGAAAAATTGATTGACGACGTTATTAATAAATAAATTGCAACATTTTCACCTTTAGTTGATGTATCTGTGCCAAAAAAAGATTCGGATGCGTCTGGAATAACACAAAAAAGAGTTGCACAGCAAATTTCCAACAAAGTAGCCCCTCGCACGGAACAACCAACAAAACCACCCCGCAAAAGGCATTTCAGCCCCTTATCTCCACCAAACCCTGTATTTATTCAAAAACAACTCGGTTTCAAGTTCGACTTTCCATTAACATCACCCCTTTCACCTTCCTCGGATACATTTCCGCCTCCGGCAGGCATTCGACATTCGTTCGCCGCCGACCAGCGACCGCTGTCTGAATGAACATTGTCAACAGGTTTGGCGGCACTCGGGGGGCGGCAAATGCCAAAAACTCGTACGCACGATGCGGTCGACGGCGGCGATGTGACGCTCCTTCTTCGGAGCGCAGATCCACCAACTTGCTGCAGCCTCTGGAAGTTCTCTTCTTCGGCGGAGTTTGGTAGTTAACACCGCAACTTTGCACGCGAAACACTCTGATATTGCAATATCGTTCGGTACTGATGATCATGATGATTACTGATGATTGACTCTGCGAAGACTTTTAGATATTTTGGTAAAGCTGTTAAAACTTTAAACTGTAGTTCTGAGAAGGTGTCACAATAAGATTTGTGGGGTAATAGATTTCACAGGTTAGTAATGGAGTTTTTCATTTAGAAGTTAGGAAATTCGTCGTGGTTAAACACGATTATAAATTAACGTTAAAAAAGGATAATTCAATTTAATGGTTGACTTTGGCTTTCATTTTTCGATGGTTACCTTGGGAGTTTAGTCAAGTAGCTGCTACTGGCAACCAGTTGTTGATTAATACGATTGTAGCTGCAGATTTGGTGTTTTCCATTTTGTATTAAAATTATTTTGATCAACTTAGAAATTGAGCTAATATTACATGCGGTTTCAACTTTCGCATTATTTTCTACAGACGATGTCCGTTTAAAGTCATTGTTCGTTTTGATAAAAAATTAGATTTTGGGGATCTTCCTGAGGGTGTTCGAGTCAAATCTGAAAAAATAAGGACGACTCTATAATGAGTCTTAATGCTTTTTATCCTTTTGACCACCCGCATTCCTTCGCGTGTTACCACCCCCCAATTTTGGTCCTCATGAGGCGTCTTCCAACTATGATTTCTTATGAATGAAGAAAAAAGCAACAGTAAAGTGGGCGTTGAAGCTGTTTTCTACTATTTTTCGTAAAATAAATGGAGAAAATTTATATGTCTGCATTCTCAAGGTTAATTTAAATTTGTTTTATAGAACTTGCCTCGGAGCGAGCTTTTCATTTCAAAGATTATACGGTAAATTTCCAGGTATACAGTCCTCAATTTCAAGAACCATTTGGTGAAATCCTTGAATGTAATACGTACGGTAGGCGGTTACCGCTCTTAGTTTTCGAAAACCAGAACGCCAAAATTTTCCTATTTTTCCTGTGGAATTCGACTCTAAAGTTTTACCGCAAGGAGGCCAAACTCTATTATTTATTTCTGAGCTGACATTCCAGTTTCGAGCACTACTGAAGAAATCGAAAGTTAGAAAATCCCTTATAACACAGTGGTGTAGGTAATTTTTAAAAAGAGTTATTACTTTCCAAAATTTCCGTAGGTGCTTCATAAAGTTTGCTACGAACTTTTCGCAATTCTATGTTTTCCTATAAATTCTACCTACTAAGATCCGCTTTAAGTGCGCTTCTATGTATTTTAGAACAATTCAATTAAAATAATTAAATTCGTTTTTGCGAATAATTGAGGAATTTCAGGTAAACAAATTACTACGGAACATAGTGATTATGCTGATTTATAAAGACTCGTACCCTCCAATTTTCTAAAATCCTAATTTAATTCTCGCTCTAAGAATTCACCTCTTGGAACTCGCCTAGTACACGTCTCTGCTTATTCCCAAATTGAGTTATCATTAATTTAAAGAATTGTTGAAGAAATCCCATACTTAAATCTTCACGCTAGATACTGGGGTAGCTTACGAAGATGTTTTAAATATCCCCAATCTCTAATTTTATTTCGTTTTTCGTAAAATTCACCTCGCGGCATTGCCTTCAGTACGTCCCTGCTGATTTTGACGGGCAGTTATTCGATTTTCAAAAATTATACTACTAACACATCATATTGCAAAAGTGGCATTTCAGTTGTTTAAATTTTTCAGGAAATCGGCAAAACTTAAAGCAATTTTTAAACCGGTTATGAGTTTCTGGTGAAATTCTGGAAAACTTTCCTCATTCAACCGGCACTGTTCCTCTTTCGGTAACCGAGATCCTCACGCATGTAGATCCAATTTGGGTTGCGTCGTTACATCGTACTCTCAAAAATACCGCATACGTGGTACCTCTGAGATTGGTTTCATTTTCGGGTCGTTTTTTAGGAAATTAAGTTCTTAATTTTGAGGATTTTTGGGAAAATTGCGAAATTCAAAATCCTACACATGAACATATAGAAACTAGCCGAGGTCGCAAAAGAAGGAAGGTATTCCGTGACATTCACGGAACAGTCTAGTAAATGGAAGAAGGGCTAACGTATTGGGTTATTTTTTAAATACATATTGGTCCTGCTTTTTTGATTTTTTAATTTTTAAAGTTAAAGAAAATAACAATTTTTTAATATTTTGGGCGTTATTGGTGTTGTGCGGTTCCTTTTCCTCCTTTCTCCTTGCTCATCTTCTAGTTTATTTTAGTCACCTCCACTTCAACATTTGTCCTTAAAATACCGTGTGATTTTAAATTAATTGTTAATTTTCGTTATATATACTATTGGACAAAAGTAGAGAAACCTCAGTGGTTTTGAATTGATTTTTTTGAACCGAACTGAATCTGGAAATTATTAAACATATACAGTCACTCAAAAAAGTATCCGTACAGCCGGAAAAAAATTCTGTGAACCGTAACTTTTGACTGATTTTGTTCAAATTTTGTATAATGAAAATTCAAACCGAAATTCAATTTGCGTAATTGAGCAACTTTTGAAAATTTAACTTTTAGAGTGCTTTCCAGCATTTAAAAAAAAATTCCAATTTGAAAACTTCTTGTGCGGTGGAAATTTTTCAATGTGGTTTTAACATTCTTGCAGTGAGGATTTTTCTTCATATATACTGAAAATTTGATCAAAATCGAACCGCAAATAAGGGAGTTGCAGCCTTTCAAAAACACCAAAGAGTGACGATTTTCGCGCAAAATGACGAAACTTTGACATTTTTGACGACTTTAAAAAGCTGCAACTCCCTTATTTGCGGTTCGATTTTGATCAAATTTTCAGGATATATGAAGAAAAATCCTCACTGCAAGAATGTTAAAACCACATTGAAAAATTTCCACCGCACAAGAAGTTTTCAAAACGGAGTTTTTTTTTAAACGCTGGAAAGCACTCTAAAAGTTCAATTTTCAAAAGTTGCTCAATTACGCAAATTGAGTTTCGGTTTGAATTTTCATTATACAAAATTTGAACAAAATCAGTCAAAAGTTACGGTTTGCAGAATTTTTTTCCGGCCGTACGGATACTTTTTTGAGTGACTGTATATACATACAAACATAAGAAACATTCTTGGTAGGTGACTACCGGTTTGCAACAAAAAATAAAAAATATATTAAAAATATAAATAATAAGCTGGGACAAAAGTGGCGAAACTCTAAAATACGTGAGGAAATTGTTGATAATTTTAAACTTAAATTAATAATTGCGTGGAAAACCCATTGTTAGCTATGACTTCTTGGCATCGCTTCGGAGTCGATTCCAATAATTTCAAAATCACGTCATTTCCGATGGATTCCAAAGACTCTTGCACTACCCGAATTAATTCTTCCTTGAATGATATCATAGTTTGACGTCGTTCTAGTTCCTCCCATGAATTCTCTATCGGGTTGAGGTCGGAACTTTGTGCAGGAAAGACTATAACAGTAATTTTTGCGGCAGCGAACCAGTCTCGGATGACTTTAGATTTGTGTTTCGGATCATTATCCCGCTGAAATACCCACTTTAGTGGTAAATGATCCTCGGTATATGGCAGCATCGTGTTTTTGAATATATCTAGACACACAAACCGATACGTGATGCTCTCTATGATATGTAACGGACCTACACCGTATCCGGAGAAACATCTCCATATCATGCAAGTTCCTTCGCCATTTTTAACTGTGGGTTTGATGTACTCGGGGTTAAACCTTTGGTATGGGGGACGATGGACCCATGATCAGAACTAAAAATGCTGAATATGTTTTCGTCTGAAAACAGCGCTTTTTTCGAATAATTGCTTGTCCAGTGTAAACATTTTTATCAAAAGCAAGTCGGGCCTTCTGGTTCCTCCTCGATATTAATGGTTTTTTTGCAGCTTTGCGACTAAACAGTCCTACTTCCCCTCGGTCTTCCTTGAACAGTTTCGTAACTTATCTGGGCTTCGCCAAGTTCACGTAGAATATGTTTTGCAGATTTGCGTGGACGTTTCTGAGCAATTTTCTTGATTAATGCGCCAATTTGCCTCGTTTTTCTCCTGGGACGACCACTTTTTTTAATTGATTTTAATGTAATTCGCGAGTTAAAATTAGAAATTGTTTATGAAACGACCGATTTATGAATGTTAGGAACTTCTGCGATATCGACTAGTTTGATACCATCCGGATAAGCGTTAATTATTTTATGCCGAATGTCTCCGAACAAATGTCTTCCACCTAAACTGAACTAATGACAAAAGCGTTCATAAATTTATTTAAAAACGGATTCCGATTGTTATAAACAAAATTCTTTATGTGTTTCTGTGCTTATGTCCCTTTAAAAAATTTCTTATACCTAAAGATTCTATCAAAACCGATCAACAAGAGTCTATCTCTGCACAACATTAAAGTGTTTATCACAGCTACCTTAGGGCCTAATTCATGATTTTCAAATTTCAACACTTAAAAAAATTTCATCCGAAGAATGACGTTCCTCTACTTTTGCCCAATAGTGTATATGTATTTTTTTATATTTCTACTTTTTTGTTTTTTAACCAAAAACTGTTTGTGAGCGCCCAATTTAAAACGTTCAATCTCCTACCAATAAACAAGTTTTTCCGCTGTTCACGTGATATTTAACTGATTCTGTCTTGTAATTTTTTACCAAATTTATGGGTTTTTTTCAAAAATGAGTCGGCAGATTTTGAATCGCAATACACCATTTAGAGTTTCTGATTTGGAAACTGACCCATAAACATCAGGAAAGACTTTTCCACTTCCTTCTAATTGCCAAGTGCATGTTAAAATACCACACAGATTAGTTTGTGCAGGGCATATAAATTTCGTTGATTTAAGAATATTCGCGTTGACTTTTAGCTGGAAGTTAGAGAATAATGGAGACTCGTGCCTAATCTCCTTGGCCACCGAGAGTAGACTCAGTGCCAAATTAGGGTTTGCCTTTAATTATTTAAGCTCAGCTGGTTGGAAATTGCATACTCCGGTAGGTAATTTGGGTTTTTTAATCTACAAAATGAGGGTTTTGGGTTTTGTCAGCTTAGGTTTTTTTTAAATATGTTCTGACCAATTTTGCGAACAAAGGCGGGGGAAAAGGGTGCTTTTGAACGAAGACACGTTGCCCTAAAATTGCAACTTTAGCAATTTACCCGCTTTAAATACTCCATTTCGTTTATGGACTCCTTGCCAGCTTTCAGCTTGGGTATCTAATTTACGTGCTTTATATTAGTTTGAGCTTTTGAGTGAGATTTTCGCACTAGAAACTTCTATAATTTCAATAATTAACACTTCATAAACGGATTATGGCTTGAATTCTCGTAGAAAGATGTTGTATTTCTAGCCTCATCGATGGAGGATATTGTTTTTCGCTGAAAATATCCATTTTTAAAGCTCAACCTAATAATTCTACAATGTCAATAAAAATGGGAAACTAATAATGAAACTGGGAGACTTGCGGTAATTTGAAGTATTCCGATTGAAGGTAAAAATGTGAATTAAAAGTTCTGAAGCATGCGAAATGGTTTGGGAAAGTTTGGATGCAATTAATCGTTCTTCGGTAGTCGTTTAAAATTCCATTTTAAGCTATTGTACCTTAAAAACCAATAATGGTTTTTGAGAGACACAGGGTGCGCTGAAAATCGGGGGCCACCCGCCAACCAAAGATTTTTCGAACATAAGGAAACCTAAAGGCAGTAAATTGGACTAATATGTTTTCGAGTTTTTACATATACAGGATGTTAAAATTCAATTAAATCTTTTCCTCACAGCTTCTATAGACTGCGAGGTATTATTCTCAATTCTTTGCCTAAATCTGCTAAATGATATACCGTGCGGGTCTGAATTGTCGCGCGCCAGTTAACTTTTTAACGAATTATTATTTTTTGACAATTCAAAAGCAGTATCAAACAGGACAAAACGTGCCTTATTTCGCCATTCGTTTGTGTTTTTAAATGTTGCTTCGTCACCCGTAGCACAAAATGACCGATTTAAAAAAATCACAGTGACACCTCGATTTAAAGGTCTTTCAAAACTGCATCCAACAGTGTATTGCGATCCAAAATCTGTCGATTAGTTTTTGAGAAAAATTCATGTAAATTCGGTAAAAAATGCAATGCAAACCATCTGCAGCTGCAGGATATTTTTTAGGGTCAAGTTCCTCTTTCTATATCCAATTTTTTTCGTGATACGTCAATAGTCACACGTTCATTATTTGAATATTTTGTTCAATTGATTCGTTAGCTTATCTCTGGTGATATTATCACAAATTACAGTCAACGAGAGAATGCCTCATTCCCCTGTTTTCTACAAGAAGTCATGGGCGAGCGATTTACGCGAAGTACCTGTACTGATTAACTAGAACGATTAGATTTTAGATTGAGATTTTAACTGTATCAGCGAAACTTAGATCTTTCTTAAGATATTTTTTAATTGTTCTTCGTTCATTTTATTCCTCCTTTTTTCCTTCATGCCTGCTGCTCGTAAGCCACAGTCGCGGCATACGTGAGAGTTCTTCTCACTACGCGTACGAGGGGAGTCCCAGAAGCTAACAATTAAAGAAAAAAAATTGTCAAACATCTCATTATTTCTCAGTAGATATAGTTTACTTTGAGACTGCCGCACCTTTCCCAGCGATGTTCTACGGCCTCCACGCCCTGTTTATAGTAAGAAGCTTCGAATGTATCAACATAACCATCAATCTTGGACTCTACTTTTCAACGTTGGCATGTCTCTTTTCAATTTTGGAAATAGAAAATAATCTAAGGGGGCCAAATCTGGCGAATAGGGCGGATGAGGAGAAAGTTCGAAGCCGAATTGATTGATTTTGGTTGTCGCGATAACAGAAGCGTGAACCGGTGCGTTGTTTTGACGAAACAAGACTTTTTGTTGCACCAAATGCGATTGCTTTTTCCTGATTATTTCGCTGAAACACTGCAATAAATTTGCATAATATTCCCCGTTTATTGTTTTCGAATTTGGGAAGTAGTCGACGAAAATCATCTCAGTTGCATCCCAAAAATCTGACGTCATCTCCTCACCGGGTCGACTACTGCGGAGCTTGTTTTGGCAGCTGGTACGACCACGCTTACACTCTGTGACTCAGTACTTTACAGGTGTCGACGAGCGACGAGGTCCCGCCACAGTAGAATCTAATTCCGCATTGATGTTGGATGGACTAAGGCCGTTCAAATGAAACGCAGATGACCAATTTTTCCCATGTTCACAGAATCTTCTAAAGCACATACCAAAGCGGCTCCAAAACAAACAGAAATCCACGTAGCGTCCTCAAGTTTTAGATATAAACTTTTTGAGATTTAGTCTTTGGAACGTAGTAGGTAAATTTTTACCATAAAATCGCCATCTGTGTGCCGAGTCGGGCCTATTCTGGGGCCATTCTCGTACCTTACCAGATACCGCTCCAGGGGATATTTGGTGAGGGATTCTCGGTTGGCGATTTGAATCTGATGAAGTGATATTGCTACATGTGCTTTTGCCGATTGATCGTTTTTTTGAATATGTTATAGGGCAAAATGCGCTACTTTCCACAACTCCCTTCCGTGTTACAAAACGGCAAATGCATAATTCCATAAAAAAATTTTTACGTCAATTTTCTGTTTGTTTTTCCGCTTAGTTCCCCACGTTTCCAGGGCTTAAGCAGAGCGACAATTTGGCAGGAGAACTTTTGAATGTAAATTTACATAAAACCCTCGTGCAGCGAAAATCGCTATTAAGAAATATTCCAGGGACTATTTCTGGTATTGAACATAAAGGATTTCGCTCATTTCTCGCTGGGTCGGACCTCGACCCGGAACATCATAATGCGTAATTGAAATTTAAATTTACGTACCATACCAATGCAATCTGTAACACATTCTGCAACTTAAACACGCCAATAATCGTACAAGAAATGCCTGCATGCAGGCAATAAATTCGATCCAAGAAATGGGGAATTATTGGACGTGCAGCTTCCTTTCTTCGGGATATGATGCTTGGAATTTGTGCCTGAGATGATGATTGGGATTTTTCCCCTTCAAGGATCCATAGCGAAAAATACGCTAAAAAATTGAAGACTACGGCAAAAATCAGCTGCTGCACGTAGCACAAATTTTAATGGTGATTTTGAATTAAAATTAATCAGTGAGATGATTAGAAGATGTAATAAAAGGGGTTCAACAAAATGTAATAAAGCAGGACGTCAGAAGCAAAGATCCATTGTGCTCACCAAGGACTACAATACAATAATCGGAAAGGGTAATTTATTTGTGGCTATAAGGAAAGGGTTTTACCTTCGAACTTCCTTGATGGAAGATGTCGAAATAGGAGCAACCGAATCTGAAATGAGAAAAATAATTGTTATACTCCGATGAATTATGATAATTGCCTGAAATTGTGTACACAGGAACTTAATAATTAATGGTTAATTAACATAAACCCAGGTCGAACATCGACTATGTTAAGGTAAACAGGGAGAAGTTTCTCCACTTCGTGAGGTTGAATAGGAGGTTCGAACACAAAGCATTTTGCGTGCCTAGAAATGTTTAATTTAATAAACTTTCCCCTTGCGTCAACATAAAAGCCCTTCCGCGTTTGTTATTGACAGCCGAACAAAGTTTACTTATTAGAGGGTAGAGTGTCAAGACTTATGGGTTTTTGATCGGAAATGGGACATAATATTAGGGTACGATCAACTCAAATTTCCAAATATTCTCAATTCAAATAGAGGCTCATAATTCGAGCACAACATTTGCTTATTTCGTGGGAAAAAAAACACTCTAAGTGGAAATTTCCCAGGCAAGAACTTTCCAAACCTTTTCACACAGATAGCTCTTAAATTGTCTCCGAAAAATTAAATTTTGCTGATTGAACAGGGTTTTATTCAACTAGGTCAGCTCAAAATTTTTCTAATTTCAACCCAACTTAGGGCACCCATTTTCCACGAAATGGAATGATGTAATGAATGCAATTCGTGGGTTTGGCACAACTCCCTGAGTCATTAATTAAAAATTTTGATCTAATTTATGCTCGCCCCTCTTCGGCATCGAGTTAATTGGTAATAGATCTTGAGTTAAAAAAATATTTGTCGGGCCAGGAGGTTAATTTAGGAAGCGTCCAGTTTTCCTCATGAAGTGTAGGGAAAAAGAGACATTCTTGAATTTGAAAAAAACCGTGTGGATCAGGACATTTCCTAATTGGAGTTGGCCGGCAGTGGGAGTCTGCAGAGAAGGTGCTGGACAAAAGCTACATCAGGAAAGAGTCGTTGCCATGAGAAGCGTTATTGTCATACACTGTGTCCCAAATTAAATATGTAGTGATTTCCGTTATGCGAAGGCACGATTCAAACTCGCATTTTAAGACAGTGATACGCGTTTCTTTACAATCCACCAAGAAGGAGGTCCAGTGCTGTAAACGTGATTCGCTGCCCGATAAAAGAATCCATATATCGAACCCAAGTGTCATGGGGCGAAATTTAAAATGAGCAACATTATTTTTGATTATTGTTACTAGAGTATACACTCAGTGTAGGCGTGGGTGCAACTACAGTATGGGTCGAATTAGGTCTGCCGCAGTAGTATGATGTGTTCCAACGTATATCAAATAATTTTTTTTGTGGAAAAACTGTAAACAAATTTCAAAATAATGCTAATTAGTGTGGAAAAGAAGCAAAAAGGGGTTAAATATGATAAAAAAAAATCTAGCTTACTTCGAAACCCACCGACTTATGTAGTAACCCTTAATTTCAAAATTAGTGAAAGTTGATGACTGCGTTTAGCGATTATAAAAAAAAACTATGTTAACTTGGAAACTTTGACGCCCTGTAGAAACGAAACAAAGCAGCATTGGATATACAGCATGAACCATTGGAAGTGGGGCATGGCAATACCCGAGATAGAGGACATCGAAGTATGACAATTAGAGTCAACATATCTTATACCAATATTGTGCGTTTCGGAATTACGGCAAGTCGAAGGTTGAAATATTATTTACAAATTACTTAATAACTTTTTGTGTTTTCACAGGATAAATACCGAAATTGTTCCATTTAGGTTTTGCAAAATGCCAAAGAAAAATTTCGGTCTAATGTTTACGTAGTTTCTTGAGGGTTCTAGTTACACCTCATCGCTTCGGTATATTTGGTCATATTTTCTCATAAGTGCAACTAAGGTCAAATTCTATTCAAGATAATTAAAGAACGTCTGTTTTTACGCGAAAAAGGTATTTTCGTTTAATCTACATATCCATCTTCGTTTGCAAGATTTTCACCCATTTCAAATCTTCAAAAACGATAATAATCGTGGTTCACTAGCAGGGTCACGCATTATTTAGCTATTGCTATTTTAGCTTGTTAAAGCGATTAAACTATTTTCTTGTTAGTTGCCCTTTTTAAGTAAAAAATAGTGACTTTTCCTATAGGGAGATGCGCGACACGTCCTGCGTTTTTGCTGTAACGAATTTTCTAATAGGGCTCGTTTTTAACTTGTTAACGGCTTTTACTTTTTTTAATTATTTAAATATTGAATTCTTAACTAATTAAAATGTTTTAATTATTTAAACCTTTGAAATTACGTAACACGAATTACTTTAAATGTAAAATTTTTTTAAATGAATAAATGAATATTGGAATTAAACGAGAATTTTTTTTTTTTGAATAAAAGTAGGCATTTTTTCGTTACATTGAAAAGAATTTGACCTTAATCGCACCCATAGAAAATATGACCGAATATACCAAGCGGCAGGTTGTAGCTAGCGCTCTCCAGGCACTACGTAAAAATCGGATCAAAATTCTTACTTGGCATCCTACAAAACCTAAGCTCACCAATTTTGATGACGATAATACGAAAACACAAAAGGTCGTTAAGGAATTTTCAAATAAAATTTGAACCTTTAACACCCTGTGATTTTGAAACACGCAATGTTGGCATAAGCTATGTCGGGTGCAATCGTTATATTTTGACGTCTCCTAAATGGGATTTCACCACGCCCCGTTCCCGATGAACCACCCTGTATATGGACAAGTTTGCTTAGGATGCGTTATTTTTAGTTAAGAAACTTTGGAAGAAGCATTATACAGTCATCCCAGGGACATCCAGTATCACTCGCAAGAAGATTTTTTGACATACTCGCGTGATTGGCGCGCTCGTTTGAGGTTCGTGCATATATTTCACGCTCGTGTGTTAAGAGTGACTTTACTGCTTTGTTATATAAACAAGCATCAAGGCACACAATTGCAGACCGTTCTTCATGGTTTAAATTTCGCTAACTATGTTTTATGATTTAACTGTTGGTTTTACTGCCGAAGTTCATACATTTTTATTAAGTTACGTCCAATGAATTATCGCACACATAGTTACCCCCTCGAGATTCTTTATTGTGGCTTTATAAGTATTTGTCGAGTAATGCCTGGTTGTGGTTCTAGAGCATCAGGCATAGAAATAAATGCTTGTTGGTTCAGCATTTTGTACCTCTGGTTTAGCAGTTTCAACACGTACAGTTACTCTAAATTTCTTTGCTGAACCCTCGTTTTCTCAACGTCGTTTAACTAGCTTTGTTTACATTTGATCAGCTGATTGTTCCCTCTACTTTTAGTTGTTTATTTAGTTGTGATGCCTTACTATTTCATTTACGGCCGCAAGGTCATTTGCTCCCTGCTCTAATTAGTTTAAATAAATTTGTCTTCCCGTTTTGTTTTCCACTCACCGGTACTGAACCGTTAATCCTTTTAAGTCATGTCAACTTCAACGGCTCGACATTGCCCTTCTTTTTTATTTTGTTTCGCTTTGTCGGTTCAGGTAGTGTTCATGTCCTCTCTATCTTCCCGGCAGTGCGAGAAAAAGACAAAAATATTCCATTTCGGTTAGATGGATCGAGTTAGCGTCCTGCTCGCACCGTTGTTGAATTTTTATCGTTTAGCGGATTTTTTCCCAGGCATGAGAACCTTGAATTTCCTGATTCTTCTCGTGGTCTTCGGATTTTTGAGCTGATCGGACTGTTTTAGTTGTTCAGATCTTTTTTAATTATTGACACGCACTTTTTTCACCTCACGTTTGACTATCCTGTAAGTTTCCAGACCGGCAGGACAGAGCCCTGAAAAGGTATGATATGGCCCCCGATGATAATTAAATTTGATGATTTTAAATTCTCACATTGTTTCATTTGCTTAATTCATTTTATTTCATTCGTTCTTCCGCTTCTTGACTTATGCTCGCCTGGAGCAATGTTCTGGGGAAGTAAAATGGAAACCGTATAACATTATTATCTTTAATTAATTTGGTCAGTGCCTTGAATAAGTTTCCTTCCCAGGGTTATTTGCAAGTAATGAAAGCGTTGCTTCATTTGCCAACTACTTTGGAGTCCATTGTTCTAGACTAATTAGATACTTACTATTACTTACCACTACAACTGCGACTTACTACTACTCACCTGCGAGTCCGTCCTTCCAGACTTGACTTCATTTTCGTTTCTGATATTAGGCGATCCGGTAATGGAGCAAGATTAATTTGCAGTTTTTAGGACTGGCTTACCAGCGCCGAGTCCTGTAATAGAGCTGAATAAATATCAATTATTCATTGTTTTCTTTCTGCCCGAATCTCAGAGCTGTTATGGTCTGCCTTGATAACTGTGAACGGAACAAAAAGCTCTAACTCTACACCTGTGGTATAATTCTGATTTATCCATCAAAATCAATGGCGTTTAACCGACCCCACTTCCCGAGCCTATTGAACGGGCATTACTTTTAATTTTCCAGGTCAGTAAACAGTTCTTTCCAGGAAACACCCTGTTTGGCTTTGCCATTGTTGTTTTTTTAAGTTAGTTTGTTGTTGTCTAAAAAATTAAAAAATTATTCGAAAAGTTAAAAAATTGCCAAGTGCGAGACCGTTTGGTCAAGTTTCACATCGTTGAAAGTATGTAAAAGTAAATCTTTTGTGAAAATCGCTCTATATCTCAGAAAACAGCAAACGCAGGTTTAATGAAATTTTGATTCTTTTTTGGTCTTTTGAAGGTACAGGTGTCGTTGCTAAATTTGCATTTTTTCGCTAGATAGCAAAATTATGCTAGAACTTTTGACACTTGAGCGGTAGCATTTCATATACCTCATGTATATTATTACACACTTTTATATAATATATGCATATTCCACAGGTCTGAAGATAATTGCGCGTAAAGTGTCCCATTTTTCATGCTTTGGATGGCTTCAACTCGTCAACGATGTGAGATAGTACAATGCAGTTTGTATTAACTCAGTTTTGAATTGTTTGCAAATCGACATAAATTGTGATATTTCCAAATACTAACAAAATAAAAAAAAATTGGAAAATCTGAGAATTTCACTTGGTGGAAATTTTAAAACTAGGTTGCTGATGCTTGTGAAAAATAGGAAGTTTCCTATTGGTCCTATTTGCAACATGTTTTAATTTACTGTCTCTTAATCGGGGAAAGGGTAAAAAATCGATTAATGTGAAAATCCTCAAAATTTTAGTTCAATTGATGTTTCCTGGAGGAAATGGCACCTCGTTCAAATCTGAAAATTGTCTTTTTATCCCATTTAAAGTGTTCTTCAGTTCAATGCGTTTAAAGTGGAGAACCCTTCAAAACTAAGTCTCATTTCATTCGCTATCTCTTTAATGGAGAACTGGCCACATTACGCGGTTCTCCCAGTCCATTGGGAATGGATGAAAAGAAAAAACACTGATAGCTACACTGAAAATTTCATTAAAACTAGAACTGTTACATACGTAATGGTAACTACTATATGTGTAATGACGAAACTGTAAAACTGCTTTTTCGTCCCAGTTGATGCTAAAGAAGCCAAATCTTTCAAGCCTTAGGTCCGAGCTGAAGTGCTTTAGTGGAGCTTGCAGCTGATCAAATTTCGAAGTTAGCTAAGTTTTTATTATTTTTTATTTTAAAACTTTTTTATCGTTCGCAGATTCTTAATGGAGAAGCTGTCAAAATAACAACATTTTTGTTGGAAAACTTGACTCAATCGAGAGAAATTTCGGTTTCTAGATCGCGATATAATCGATCTTAATACATGGGAAATCGCTTTAACCCCCGCGAATATATGCTGCGGAAATAAGCTCTTAAACGACTTGGTACATCCAAGAGGGCTCCTGCTATCCATTTAATAACCTTCAATTTATTTAAGCTCACCGATTTCACCCAAACCCAAATCGTACTGAAAAATATATGTATTTAGCTTTCCCCCCATGCATGCGAAGTTTCAAAAATTGATGAAAATACCCTTTCGTTTCAATTTTTTAATTGTAAAGTTTTAATTTCTGATGATTGTTAATTTTTGGGTTTTGCTTGGGTAATTTTATAATCGACTTAAGAACAATTTTGAACATTTCCGTAAAACTCTAAATGAGTTATTCAAAAGATTTTTAAGGTTTGAAGATATTTCATTGCATTATTAATGGCATTTTTTTTCCAAAGGTGATAAAGCTCTGCCACATGTGGCTCTATTCAGAGCAATAGAAGCTCCATTACAATTGCCTTCAGCGACTAAAACACGGAACCTATTAGCTTTTAAATTGCACTGCCAAAGTCAGGCGTAAATTGAGTTATTATTTCAATCCAAGTATCTTTTCAATTTGCGGCTTTAATAAATACCCCTGATAATTCAACAAATAGTAATCGATTTCTGCGTCATAAATCAATATATATATGTATATATATTTTTTATTTCAGATTACTCATACGAAAAGATGCTGGGAAGAAATTTCACTCAACCCTAATTACTAATACTCTTTCGAGAGTGAATACCATTTAATTCCATCCAATGAAGTTACTATGGTTTCGCCGAGGTACTCTTGACACGCGGACTAAATTGAGAAATTAAATGGGTGATACTATGTCCATAGACAACAACCATAAGTTAACGTCCAGTGATCTGCTGGATAAAATTGGTATCAACCATTGTTCGTTGGTGACCAATTCGAGGAAGCCAATACGATTGAAGAACATAGTCAGCAAGTCTGAAGCCTTCGATTCCCTCCATGTTGGGAAGTGTGAGGTGAGTTCTCGATATGTTAATGCCAAGAAAAATCTGGAATGAGAATTTACATAGATTAGCGTCGAGTAATAGCTCAAAAACTCCAGGTGTGGACCTCTAATCTGACGCATTTTTTTTTTTTTTTTTTTTATTTTTTAATTCGTCCATTTTTGCATCAGCGATGAATGAGGCGGAATTCCCTCGTGCATTGCCCCCAGTTTCTAGTTTTTACGCACACTATAAAACCAGTTATCGAATATTTCTAATTAATTAATAATTTCCTAATAAAATCGTTTAAAATTAATCTCGCTAATGTTCCCAAGACTTAATTGAAAAATATAAAAAGCCTGCTAATGTTCCGAACTTCAACCTTTTCCCCCCATAAAGGAATAAATAATTAGATAAACTGCCAGGTTTATGTTTTTGAAGCATACGAATTTTGGCGAAGCCGAAGGGCGGCCAACGCACTGGAACGTTATGGGTTAAGTGACTAATGACCTCATAGAATAATTTTGACTCGTTACAATGCAAAATACAATATTGTTTAGGTACCACAGGATCTAATTTGGATCGATGTTCGCTGAATCAGTCGAATAAACCGTTTTTGCAGGAGTTTCCCGGACCGCCCCCCGTCCCCAAAAAGAGGACATTCTTCGAATCAAAACCTTTACTACCCCTACCTTCTATCGCCCCCTTTGGATTTTGCTGTTTAGCGTGGTGTGTGAAATTTTCGAAAATTCGTCAAAAAAAAACAGTGCCACTTTCTATTTTTCTTTGATCTGTAATAGCTATGACACATTAGAAAATGCATTATTTCCTAACCCAAACCGTTAATTGGAGGTCTTCGGTCCTCTCCCAAACGTCTAGCGGTCTTAATGTCGTTTCCTTTTTCAACTGCAGTCTCGTGCAAGAAACCTATGGAAAAAAAACAGGATCGGTTTGCAACATAAGTGATCAACATTGAATCGAGCCGAACAAGGACGTATTTATATCCGACAGGTGGTATGATTGCTTCATGGAAAAAAAATCGTTTTGGTGGGAAAATTAAACAGTTTCGCCTGTTCACATCTGATGCTCATCGGGAAAAACGTTCATCACAGCGAAATCTGCCCCATCGACAGGTTTTGCAGCTGGGAATACGTGTGCGCCCCTCAAAAAGTTAATCTCTGCACGAGTTTTACAAGCAAGCACAAGCAGGGGTCTGGTGCGACTTTCAGTTTTCAAGATACTGGAAATACAAAACGTTTTTGTAGCTCAGTTGCAAAGCGAGGCTGATGAAAGGTGAGGCCATTTCAAGGAAAAAACTTCATATGTACATATGTCCGATTTCAATGATTCAAGGATTTGGGAGACTTCAATAAGTGGATTGGTAATGCCGGTCCGGTTTTGTGGCCGTCGCGATCTCCCGATTTAAACCCTTTGAATTTCTATTTATGGGGTCATATGAAACAAATTCCGTGTCAGGAGACAATTAATACAGAAGAGCAGTTGTTAAATAGAATACAGATGGCTGGCACTGATATAAGAAATCGTCCAGATACGTAGATTCGAATAAAAAAATCATTATTTCGTCGTTTTGGAGTATGCATCGATGCAGAAGGAGGATGTTTGAGAGACTGTTATAATATTTGTGCGTTTAATTGCCTCATTTGTGTATTTTTTTAGTAACAATTGCGTAATATGCAGAAAACTTTAAAGTCCTCTGGAGCCTTAAAGAATTGAAATCGTACGTGCATTTATATATATATGAAGTTTTTCTCTTAAATGACCGCTCCCTTCTTCTGCTTTACTTTGTCCTTAAGTCGAAAAATCACTGTGTCTAAACGTTCTCGTGAAAACATCATCGAAAATGCTACGTTTTTGCCTGTGGGGCTATCGGTATATTTAAATCATAATATTTTTCAGGGTACTGTCGCCCCCTGAAATATCTCAATGGCGATATGGTGCACCTTGCATAGTGAGGCACAAGCAAATGGAATAAATTCAGTCTTTCAGCTAACGTGCGTGATCAAATTAAAAAATCGGGACGCATCAATTATCTCGCTTTCTTATTATTTAAAAGCTTTTGAATGGAATTTTCTTCTGAAGCAACGTTAATTGTCCTCCATCGAATTTCTTATCATTAAGGAGCACTGCGAAGCCTAAACAATTGTAGAAAGGTGTCAATGAGAGATGTAATCTGGACCCAAATTTTCAGGGCCAGTCCATTTGGAGATTTGCCGTAAGACAAACATTTTGTGATTATACAAAAAAAAATAAAAAATTGTCGTCGACCTCATCAAATCAAAATCAATTTTGATTCCACACACAAAATCTAAATTTTTCAGGAAATTTTACTTTCATTTTAAAAATTTTTTTAAACATTTTTAGAGTATCGACCTCCATGCTATTTATGTGGCAGGGAATATTGTGGTTTTATATACCTTGTATAGGTATTATTTCCCGCTCTTCCGGCCCTTGCGGTAGGCACAACAAGACTGGCAGTGACGATATTTTGGCTAACTTCGTTTCCTCTCATGCTCAAAGTGTGACTATATTGTAGGGTCACCTTCAAAATGATTTATTCTGGGGTTTCTGTTAAGGTTGAGCTCATAATACACGTAAATTCCATTATATTTTGGGACTTTATTAGAGCTTCGGTTAATATATTCTGGGCTGCGCTATACTCCGGTTAATCTATTTATTCTAGATTTTATTAGTTATGAAGTGCTTCATTTGCAATTTGCTCTTATTTTGTCGTAATTCAAACTGAGCTACTTTTTCGAATTTTGGACAGCCCTAACGGTTTCTTTTATGAAATCAGCCACTGCTAGAGCAGTGTATCTAGGGTTATAACGTGCTTTTAATTAATAATTATCGATTAATAAACAATGATTTATTGGGGCAAATGTTCCAGTTGTTACAGCCTAGATATCGTCATTTCTCGGTTAAACTGTTTTAATTAACATTAGGCATAATATGTAGTTTATCCTGCGTATTTTGCGCACGAATTTGTACTGCAATTACTACTAAATACGGTCCTGTGTAGAGTTATTGGAGTGGCAAAGTACAATGGGAAGGTAACCCGATTTTCGATTATGATTTACTAAAACTGCGATAATAGTCAGTAAATGGTCAAGTTCAGAAACTTCCTTGTGAGTTATGCACACTGTTCTTCCACCACCATGAACTTTCGAATGAGATATACAGGGTGCTCGTTTCAAAACAAATTGTCCAGAATGTTTCATAATTGGCAGGAAAATAAAAAATAATTAAAAAAGTCTGTTTAGATGCTTAGGAAGGGGGATAATTTGACACTAGAGAGATGGTATTAGTCGCTGCCTACCTTCAGCTACTCTCACTTTGGTACATATTTCAAACTGCACCCTCATCCAGTGGGACGTTATTGCAAGTAAAATTCAGTTTGCTATGTAACTGTACCCAGAATATTGAAATCGGTTCATGGAGTCGGGGAGTTAGAAAAAAAATAGTGTACTAGTACACATGGCTTATCGAGATTAAATATTCATTTTATTATGTGCTTAAAATGTGAACCGTTATTGACGCGGCAATAACAAGCTCTGTTTCGAGAATGGCCAGCATGATCTCCAGACCTAAGTCCACTAGACTTTTTTCTATGGAGCGATTTAAAAAGTAATGTATGTAGAATCCCACTTGAAAGTATTGGAGAATTTAAAGATAGAATTTTCCAGGAATGTAGTATTGTTACTGGGCAAATTTTGGCTAACATTTGCGAAGGATTTGAAAAGAGACGTTATTATTGCCTCACCAATAACGGTCACATTTTGAGCGCTTATCAGTAAAATGAATTACTTGATCTCAATAATCTATTTGCAATAGTATACATTTTTTTTCTGACTTTGGACTTCATTAACCAATTTCAATTTTCTGGGTACAGTTACATACTAAATTGAATTCAGCTTGCAATAATGTGTTACTCGATGGGGGTGCAATTTAAAACATCAAAGCGTGGGTAGGTGGGGGTGAGGCGGTGACTGACACAATTCTCTCCAGTGTCAAATTAAACCTCCCCCTAGACACTTAAATAGACGTTTTTTTTTCGATTATTTTCAACTTTCTTCCTTGATCAAAAGATCTTTTGCGTGGTTCCTACTGAGAGGAACACCCCGTATAATAATAAAACAATAATATTTGACAATTGTAATTTACGTTCCTTACTCTGTCGCGTTTCAGTACTCAGTGAAAACGGAAAATGAGGACGAAAGTGGCATAAATTCTTTTTCTTCTGGGGACCTCGCAGTCATTAATTAGGAAAAAACGTAATTGATATAACAAGCGATATTGATCCGTTTGTAAATTTCACAAGCCGAATTCTGCAGTGGGCTTGCCAACACGGTTAACACCATTATTTCACCCCCACACTGTTCGATTGCCCAAATTAAAACCATAAAACCGAGCCCGAGCTAGAGTTTTCCTTCAGTCTACAGTCTTTCAATTTCCGTAAATTGGTACATATCTTTAAACCCAGGCGATCTTTCAATGACGTAAAAGTGTCATTAGAAGGTCATTTCCCGAGTGGATTTCTTCAGATTTCCCGACAAAGAAATACAAATTTATCTTGTGGCCCGCTGAGTTAACAACGGAAAATATGAGGACTATAAGAAGGGCGCCAATCAATGGAGTACGAAAATAAAGGAGGAACATATTTATCAGCAAAACGAACGTCATGCCCCACGTTTCGCTTGACTGTTTCGGTAGCAAAATGATATAGGGCTGTGCGAACTTCCATTTATTAAGGAAAATTGTAAGCAAAAGCAAGTACTTTCCAAAGCGGTCAGCCAAGGGGAAATCTTTGATAATCCCTTGCTTTGTAGTTTTCAGAAATGTTTAGTGACCTTAATTCGGTTTGGAACTTGGAAACACAAACGGCGGTAAGGTGAATCAATCATTTCTAAAAACTCCCGTCCAAACAATAATATTGTTAAGGCATGAGGAAACATCAGGCGCGTCGCACGCCACTCTCGTAAACTCCCTCGAAAATACGAAATATTTTTTATTGAAGGGCACTTTTCACAATCGCATATGTAAATAGCACCTTGGAATATTTTTCCCATGGAAATGGGCTAGTTAGGGACCCCATATACAAGTTTAAAGTATTCTCTTTTGGGGTCGTAAAAACGGAGCCGAGATTTATTTATTAGACGTTCACTTTACAGCGCCAAAGGGTGTCTTTTCTAAAGGAAAAACAAACTTAATCCTAACCCGTATGTTTTTGTTGGAACTTTCTTGGGCCTGGCAGATATTCAACTGTGTTGCTCTATCACACACCTGAAAGTTCTTTGAGGGAGAGAAATTCAGAGATAAAGTGATGCCATTATTTGTGCCTCAAAATGTATGGAATCTACTGTCTCTTAGCGGCCTTATCGCTTTCCATTTTGTCAAGAATTTCATACATTCGTAAGCACGAATAATGGGATCATTCTCTATGTGAAGAGCACACTTCAATAGCTCTCTTTTCTGGTGGGTTTCGAAACAATCACGACCCAGTATTTTCTAACGAAAATTATTTTGCATATCGCGGAAAATAACACAAAATCAGCCATTATAAAAATCCACCTTTCATACGTCTGCTGCTTTGTGAATAAACGGTCTCATAACGAAAGGGTGACGAGGCAATTTCAAGAGCTGTTGACCTACTCCGGCGAAGCTGGTAATCGGTTTCCATACAAACTCTGATTTTTTTCTGAAAAGAACCGTGAAATTCGTTTAAAGATACCACAATATGCAACTAAATTTTCATTGAAACATTCAACTTTCATTGCCCATGTTAATCAAAATTAAATAAAAACGTGGCGAGAATTGATTGCACTCTTGACCCTTCGTCGATCGGGCGGATTCGAAAACGATCATTCGTCTGAGATGATTTTTATTCGAATGATTTTTTTGAATTTTTGAATCAGTATGGCCATTCTCAAAACGTGCCCGAAGCAATCCCGCAGTGCGACTTCAACTGGATTAATCCGAAGCGAGCACTTTTCAATACCAACAACGCTATAACCGTTTCAAAGCGAATAATACTAGACAGTTTTTTGCACACAGAATCAATATGGGGCTTCAGTCAAATGTATCATCGATGCAAATCCCCAACGTGTATTCTTAGCTGTAGACAATAGAACCACCGAACATATACAGTGTGTACATTTAACCTGGAACATCGAAATATCTCGAATACCAGACATCTTACACAAACGTTTAGTGTAAATATTTTGAGCACTCTGAGGGGAAATGTATTGGCGCTAAAGCTGATTCCTCTACACCCCCCGCGAGGGCGGGGTGGGGGTGAACTTTTTAATTTCAAATAGTAACGCTCATTGTTCCACAGATTCGGATAATACAGCTAGAAACAAGAATGTGTCCGAAACATTCTGTTCCATTCATGCTAGAAAACACTGTAATTGACGAAATTCAATTTCTTTATCGTTGATGCTTTACTAAAATATTTGATGATATTAGAATGAATGAAAATGCGAGTTTTCGCATATCTTTCATTTAAAATAAAAGCACAAAATGGCGTCCCCGAACTTCGATGCACCAATTTATCTATTTTTTAAGCTCTCTTCACACGTGTCAACTGTGTCTTCTGGGACACTGGCACGAGCGTTTATAATTGGCGGAATGATATCCTCAAGTGTCGCTCATATTTCTTCACGAACTTGATATTTGAGATATCCCCGCAAAAAGAAATCCGGCGAAGTAAAATCTGCAGATCTAACAGGCCAAAGATAATTTGAATTGCATTTGCACAGCTCCACGACTTCAAATGCGTCATACTGATTGGCACAAAAACTGCAATTGAAAATGTCTTTGTGAAATCCTGCAGATGTGCACCTCGAATAATTCCCAATATCAGGGCAGGGGAAGCAGTGATCTATGCATGTTAGCAACTGGGGAGAGATCTTTCAGAATTTTAGAGATTGCTACGGATGTTATTGTCCAATTACTCTAAATTATGTTAGGTGTGTCCTGACCCTTGACTGTCTCCCTCTTTCGTTGTTCACAGTTTTCCAAGACGCGTTTGTGTTATCACCTTGCAGGCTTTCATACTCTTAACTATCAGCTAAATACCGGAAAGCTCTGAATCGTCTCCCGTCACCTTTTCAACAAATGATTATTTTAAAAAAATCAATAGCAGCATTAAATAGGACAAAAAATACATAGTATTTTTTATTAAATTTATTATTATTTTTCATTATCAATATTATTATGTTAAATTTGAAACGTGGGCCGAGTGGCGCCTCAAATTAAAGATCTCTGAAAACTACGTTCAATTGTGTATCGAGATTCAAAATCTATCGATTGGTTTTTGAGGGAAAATAAGTGTAAATTTGGTAAAAAATGCAATACGAATTCAGTCAAACAGTGTGTAAGCAATGAGAAAACTTGTTCGTTGATGCAGAATTGGTTTGTTTTCGATTTTGCTCTCACGAACGGTCTTTGGTTGGGAAAAAATCAACAGATAAATTAATTAAAACAACGAAAAAAGTAAAATGGGGTGTTCAATTTAGAGCCGAATCGTATGAGAGCATACTGTGGAGCTACGGAAACTTGTGGAAACTCAAAGAAAAATCCTCAATCGTCAAACGAAGTTATGTATGTCTCCTACGTAGGCTTACTTCATATAAAATTCTATTCCTCGTTCCCCTATAAACGCCTATTTAAGGACGATGCTTGAACTAGCTAAGATCTAATTTATATTTAGGACAGGAGATTGTCGAAAATTCGGAATTCGATACGTGTCGTATTTAAAGAGTGGAAAAGATGGATTTTTTTCGTCAGCTAAGGCAATTTATACAGAAGCCAGGTAATAACTTAGCCTGACGTCATATCGAAAACTTCGAAATAAAGAAATCGGAACAAAGCGGCCTTTGAGGAGGGATGCATTAATAGAAAACGAGAACAATCAACAGAGATTGCAGAATAATCAAACAAAATCTTAAGATCATTTTATCTTATTATGATGGTAATGAAGTTCTTGGACTTTTAAGTCAATTTTGCAGTTAATCATTTTTGTTGTGCGGGTGTAGTAATTGTATTTAAAATATTTCATTATCGCTCGCAATAACCGCTTCGATATTAGATTGAACTTGTTATTAGTAAAAACCCCGTATTTACGTGATTTTAAGACGATTGAGTGATGAAAGGAAAAAAATCCCGGCTTTCAAAAAAGATGGCGGTTAAAGCTTATTAATTCTTCGTTAAATCATCAGACATCTGAACCTGAGCGTACGGGATTCCCTGATATGCGACACATCCTATTTTTCTGAGGTACTTTAATAAACATTGTAAGATTTATCTCCAAGTAATCTGTAAACACGACCAGGAGGCACGTTTCTAATTATTATTAAGTTTTGGGCTTCCTCACTATAAACTTTAATTGATTACGAGTAGTTCGTAGACACCTTAGGTTTTAAGTTCCTGAAGTAACAGTTTTAGCTGCAACCAAACAGCGAACCTACCTATCCAGATGGAAAGTTTTCAACTGTCTTGTCGAACGCCTTTTAAGCTGGAGAAAGTGGATGGAAAGTGCACAGTAAGGGAATGTTAGGCGGGGTCTTGAGACTCATTGGCAGACGACAAAAATGTGGTTTTAAGTCAAAACATCAAATCTCTCCTCAGTTTCTCAATGCGAATATTTATTTTTCGAAGCTTTCCGATTAGAATTCCACGGGAGTAAGCACTAACCTCGTGAGGCGGGGCTATCACGCATAGAATCATATGACCTGTTATCTTACAACTAATATTTCTTGTTATACAAGAAGTCATGTGATGATATGCGCACTCGTGATTTTGTTTTCTTACTTAATTCGACCCTCCGGTTCTAGATATCGCATAAATTTTGTTATTATTAATGTTACCAAGCTTGATAAAATTTCAGAAATTCGATAAAGGTTTATGTATTGAAAATTCAATCAATACTTCATAACTGCCTAGACCAACATTTTGGTCAGAAATTATGCAAATTTTCTTACACGAGATATTTTGCATAATACGGTGTATCCAAGATAAGGGTATCCAGCATGGAGATCTCGTGAACGGTAACAGAACACGGAGCTTTTTAAGTGGAAAACTTCTAAATAACCGAACAGTCAAAAATAATTTTATAGATCTAATTGCCCCCTGAAACTCTCCCCTTGAACGCGCAGCCCTTTCCCTATTTAACCAAGTCTGTATCTATTACCCTCAACGAGATCTCTGCGCTGTTTTCAATAAAATCACCACCCTGGAAACGTTGCAACATAGAATGCGTGTGAAAAAACGTCGATGGCAGACACGTTCCCAAATCTGGCATCATTGCACCTGGATTGACAGGAACATATTTGACATGACATTAAAACGATAAACGTCTACGACATCTTGAACAAAATAACGCTGCCACGTTGCCGGATGTAGAGAGATTTATCCGAGTAAATGGATGACCAGGATAGTTTGTTTCAATTCTCAAAATGAGTTTTAGATATTTTGCCCATTCATTTACGTTTACCCTATCAATTCCCCTGTTAAAATGAACTGCTACAGCCACACCCCTGACGTCCTGCCATTGTAATTTGCGGTTTCTCTCAACCTCATTTCGATCCGGTATTTTCTCTGCCGTTTGTGGTAAGCCTAGAAAATGAAACCCACTTATTAATGGCGAAATTCCCAAATAAATTGTAAATGATTCCCTCGGGAATCCATCTGACTTCACTCACGACAGTCCATACGTCGACACGTGACTTGTAATTATATCGCATGAGTAAAGTAGACAAAGTTCTGCGAAAGATGATTTAAACGAATGATTGTTTCAAGTGTGAGGTGCGGTGTGTACAAATGCTATAATAGGCTGTTCAAACAAATACCTTTAGTAATCATACCTAATGGGATAAAATCATTCAGGATCCATGGTCTAAATTTAGAATCATGTTGATGGCTTAAGAGAAAAAAAATCCACAATTCTCAAAATTCGGGAGATGACCTATGTGATTTTTTTTTTTAATTCCTTATCGGCAATTTTCAAAATTTGGCTTTTGATACCTCAAAAATGTGTGGATTAATTGATGATGGTTTTAAAAAAGTCGAATTCTCAAAGCGCTCAAAGTGCAATTTGATGTCCAGCCTCCATTTGCATCTCTACTGGCTACTTCTTTGCAGAAAACGATCCACAAAATTAGACTGAAGATGGAACCTTGTGGAACTCCTGCTGGTGAATATTTTACTCTTTTTCAGGGTATAATGGTATGATGCAAGTATCTTTCTAGTGCAGCTGCGGTCTTAACCCAGCTGGCTCATTGAAGGCATTTTTATGTAAACTATTGCAGTAACACAGAGTTCTGTAGTTTTAAAAGCCTCTAGTGATATATTATGTCTGGAGCACTTACAACCTTTTTGATTCCATGAATGCCCTTTTCTTTTCTGAATCAAAATTGGTTTTCATGAGTCGCAATTTTTTTGTGAATTTCTCTACTTTATTACTATTACCTTGAACGCTTTTTTTCCCTTCTGAAGGAGGAATGCCTCTGTATTCGTATTCCTTTTTCCACAGGGTGATATACTACTGTGATCAAAAAATTAGGAGAAATTATTTATGGATTGAAGAATTTTCATTTTTCTTTTCAAATAAATTCGATCGCCTTCAAAGTATTCCCCGTCCGACATAATGCACTTATGCCAAGGTTTTTTCCAATTCTCGAAACAGTCAGAGAAATCTTTGTCCGGGATGATCTTCAATCCTTTCTTCAATTCGGCTTCCATGTCATTAATCGAGGCGAAACGGTGGAACGGCTTTTTGACTTTAGTGAAAAATTCAAAGTCCAACGGTGCTAAATCAGGCAAATACGGTGGTTGTGAAATCAGATAGGTCGAGTGTTTGGCAAAATGTTCTCGAAAAACTAGTGCGGTGTTGGAGGGTGCATTATTGTGGTGTAAAAACCAAGAATTTTGTATCCATAATTCCAGTCTCTTGAGGTGAATGGTTTCATGCAAACGACGCATAACGCTCAAATATGGACAATCGAATAGGACTGTCAACGCGACCTTCATATTTAAGCGTCTTTGGAGCGATTTTTTCGGTCTTGGCCCATCTTTTGCACGATGTTCGCTCCATTGGTCGAATGTTCCTGGGTCGCACGTATAGATCCAAGTCCTATCTTCTGTAGTGACGTCCTGGTGGTCAGGAGGCATTATTTGACAGATTTCGACGCGACGCTTTTTCTCCAAAAAATAGAATATTTTTGGAACCAAATGAGATTTGACGTTTTTGAAACACAAAATATCTTTTAAAATTATTAGGATCGATCCCGATTGAATGCCCGTAGCATCAGCTCCCCGATTGCCAATTGACGGCTTTGGAGTAACAAATCTTTGATTACCTTTTCTTCAGTAAGTGCTGACGGTCGTCTGGGGCGTTATTTGTCTTGAAGCCCTTCTCGACCTTCTTTAAAAGCTTGGTACCACTTGTAAAAGAATTTTTCGCGACCAAAAGCCTTCTATAACATGCTCAACGTTTCCGCGACAGAACATTCATTCGGCGAATAAAATTCAATGTAAATTCTTTGTTTAACGAAAAAATCGAGCTTAGCAAAAAATTGGAAAACTCACTTTAGTCTGTTTACAAAACCACGTCTAGCTCTGCAAGAATTGAATATATTGATGTGAAATTTTACATAGACGGCACAGCCAGCGCAACCAATTTACAAAAGAAGTTATTACATGATTTTACAGTACACGCAAAGTTTAAATGAAAATTCACCTTATTTCTGATCACAGTGGTATTTTTGAGGTCAAGCCCCACGTTTTACGATTTCATTAACTTGAGTACTCCTCAATACTGTCTAGACTCGGCTCGTGCCATCGCCTCGTCTGTTAAAAACCTACAGTGTGGGAAGTCGCGCACTGTTCTCGTGACGTAAGTAGCAAATTTATTCCCTTGAAAGCTGACCCTTAAAAGATTTACTCCCCCTACGTGAGAATAAAGAATTGCATAATGATCCTCATACAAACATGGTCTTACAATGTAAACAATCTGTTTTTGAGTTGTCTCGTGATCGTGATTGTCCTAATCTCCGAGGATTTTTACAGGGCTTATCACTAAAATACGACAACGAAGACCAAACACATATATGTATATATCTTCAGATAATCCCCGGTTTCCTCCTCGTTGCTCAAATGCTGTCTATGACTAATTTTGTTTATACATACTGTATAAAAGCTTTGCATAGCGGTTTAAATCAATCTTATCGGTATTGTGCTTGTGGTGAAAAGACCGGACTTTCGGTGTCTCGTTCAGACCTCAACTGATTAGTTCATTTTCAAGTTCGTCCGTATTTTGAGGTCGAATAAGAGTTATAATGGAGGATATACTGGCTTGTGCAAATAATAGGAAAAACAAAGGGCGAGCCCTTTGTATGAAAAATCACGCAGATCGCGAAGCGGACCTGTATGACACATTGACCAATAGGGCTGATAATGTAAGTGCTTTATATGTTATTAAAAAATTTATTTATTTTTTTTTTATCACAAGTTAATTAAGTGGGATCTTGGTTGCTATTTTAAACTCCGAGAGTATGAACTTTTTACTCATTAATTATTGAAATTATCATGCCTTAAACACTGAGAAATACGTTTCGGTCCCCAGTAAAGCAAGACGAAAAATTTTTGAAGTTCCATTTGGGTCACTATGAAAATTCCTAAAATTAATATTATTTTTTTAAGGAGGGAAAGGAAAACCGGCATCGAAATCAGAAATTCTGCAGCTGCAAATTCACAAAATAAATAAATTCTGAATACGTAACAAACGATTTCACGTTTCCCTAGAATTATGTGCGACAGCTTGATAAATAAGAGACAAATTTTTAAAACTGTTTTGCATAAATTTTGTAAATATGTGTAAGAGAACATAATGTAAATGAATTGCTTTTAAGAAATACTACAAAATCAAAATTTTAGAGTAAATAATTTTCCTTCCAGTAACTTCACTGATTTTTCTTATTATAGTAATTGCTGACTACGTGCGTATTTTTGGCGTTGTTCTGCGACTGCGTTCAAGTTTACATGATCGGTGTTAACCTCATTAACAGGAGAAACAACGTACTAGAGGAAAGCACACGGTGGCGTTGCCTTAAACTCAAGTAATCAACTTCATTGAAGTTAAAAGTAAAATTATTAGCTCCTAGTTAGGCTCAACTAGAATCTCGAAATTGGATTATTCGTTTAGGCCTACATGGTCACACCAACGTCCGTTGGCTTAGTTGCAGCGACATTGATCTGACGTCGAACTAGTATTAGTTGAGACAGTGTCGTGCTGCCGATTAGTCAAAAATCAGCTCGTCCACGAAGATGGACCCAGCTCTTTTTGACAATAATTAGCAAAGTTTTTTGTTGATTTTTTTCCTTTTCTAGTACAGATTGGTAGTGTCTCAATTACTCCCAGTGTGTTGTGATGATCATTCTATATTATTTTAGAGTCTCGCGAGCGTACTAGGAATTTAACCATCTCCAGTGAGTTATGGTTGCCAATGACGTACGAAACCGTTTGGTTGTGCCACTGGCCGGTACCGTTTTCCTTAAATTTACCCATTAAACCTATCAACATTGTCCGACTCTTCCTTTAGATAATTGCACTAGTATTTTTTTTAGTTCCCCTTCGTATCAGAGGTATGAAAAAACAATCGATTTATGACGTTCTTCGTTGTAAATAAAGATACAGTGATCTTCTTCAATGCCGATTGGCTTCAAATGCCACAATTAAATTGATAATCATTAAAAGAGGCAATTATTTGGGGCTATCAATAAACAATACACATGTAAAATAAGATATCTATTTGAGTCAAAGCAATTTCATTTAATGTGCTTCCGTGTTGGTTTGATACGAGCTTAACAAAGCTTTCACATTGTGCCCTATTATGTATTTTGTTTTCAGATAGCAAATCAATTTTTCGGAATGCGTGTGTTAACACAAAAATATCGTTTTGATTTTGGCAAATAAATTGCCAGTTTTTGGCAATCTAAACCGGCGACTAAATGGGTTTACTTCGCAGCTATTTATAGAATGAAAGTTAGTGCTCTCATTTCGCAACTCGGGTAAGAAACGAGATCGGAAACAACAATAGTTGACAAACTAATCATACAAACGCGGGCCATTGTATTAGATCAAATCTACCCGTTTTGGTTCCGTCTTTTTAATTGAGTTCCCCACGAAATAATGTCTGAAACTCATTTAGAAATATTATTTTTTCTCACCTATATCACATTGACGTACCTCGCTCCGCTGAAGGGTCGGCCAGTGGCTTGCGCCACTGTCCGAAACATTTGCGGGCAGTAATGCGTTTGACGTTAACGTTTGTGAGGTAAAACTTTTTCCTGTGAGCATATGATAAAGTGGCTTTACCGCATATGTTTGAAGGTAACGTTTTACACGCAGTTTTGTTCGGAAGCCTGGAGTGACGGTAATCCCGGAATGTCATGAGCACTGTACGATGTGATTATTTCATCTCGATGAAATTTCATTTTGTAATGACTTTTTTGCCTTTAAATATATCGATATGCGACTAAGGTTGTTCTCTGAAACTTCTTCACAACTTTTTTTCGTTATTTTAAAATGCATTTCCGTAACTATCAAATCTTGATGTCTATTGACGTAACTTGCATTTTTTCATATGGAGCATCCTGTATATTCTCTCATTTTCGTATTCTAGGAAGCATTCTAAATATATTTTATAGAACACTTAGTATGTCTATCTCTTGTCGTTAGCTTTTTATGTCCATTTAGAAATTGAAAATAGCTTTCGTATAACTTCAAGGCCCTTGTTACAGCTAGCGCTTTGCCTTTTGTAAATAATAGTAATATGAGGTGCTAAAACATGGTAATGAATTTTTTTCCGTTATAATAAACTTATTATTTTATTACACAGCTATTAGGTAACTAAAGAAAATAATTATTAACTATTAAAAACAATTAACAGTTATTCCTCTGACACTCTTTGCTAGAAGAGCTGCTGAATGTGACCATCCTGTTGCTCAACGCATTTTTGATCAATTTTAACAGTGCGTCTACGAAGATTGATGACGATTTCTGGCTTTAAAAAAACGTAAAAAAGCGAAAAAAATCACAAATTTTCCTTTTTTATTTTTATTAAAACGTGGTTGTGGAGAGTGCGGCGTGGCTGCCTGAAATTGAACACTTTCGTAGCTCCGTAGTTGACTATTAGAGCCACGATAATCTTGAAATGGAGTAAGGTATATTTGAGTAATATAGGTCACGGGTCGGTAGTCATTTTTAGTGGATTATCTAGTCATTACTAAAAATTAAATCAGAAGTAAAAAAAAATGCAGGAAGATTCTAAGTAACGTACGGTTTTCTCCTATCGCTTCGTTCGGGCAACGAGATCAACCTCGTGTAAGAATGTCATACTTTCCGCACTTAGTTAAATAACTATTGCATATACCCACCTAAACTACAATGTTCTTGAAACAATCCTAACCTTAATCCTAACTGAAACTTGTTAAACCACACTAGTTGTTTAAAGCCGGTTATCGAATCGAATCACAATTTCCGATATTCACGGCGTTAGGCTTTTCCTACCAAGTCATCTAATTTTAAAAGTGGAAATTCCTTCAGGGCAACATGACAAACCCATTTCACTATTTGCGACCTTCAAAAACTGTCAGGAACCCTACGAAATAAACCGAAGTTTTTGAAAAATTAGTTTAGCCCTTCACGCATAGTTTTACGTGTATACGCGCTCGTCCACGGGGACGATACGACGGTAAAATGTGTCGCTTAAGTCGGCTTAACGAAGTCGGCAACTTATGTTTCTTTAGAGCAATAATGACTTAATCGATTTAGTGTTAATCACGGTTATGAAAGCCCTTGAAGCTAACACCAGATTAATTGAATTAGGGGGCGTAATTGAATATAAATTAATTATTTGCAGGGCCCTCGTTATGATGTTTTGGACGAGCCATTTTAGTCAATTATCCCATTATATTTAACGAGCGAATATGCATATTTTCTTGTTTAACTTTTTATTTATTGAATTATACTAATTAAAATGCGCTTTTGCTTCAATATCATGTTCATGCAATTATAGGGAAATTGTATGCTGTACGTACACACAATAAAATATCTTCTCTGTAAATGAGGGAGCATAAAATTTTTGTGATCCCAATAAAGCAGTTTCAGCTCTAACTATAACTATAACATATTTTTGATTATCTAACTCAATTAATTTTAGAGTTATGGTCTATAAAATTTATGTCTGCTCTTTGGTACGTAATTAATTGGTTCTCTTGTGTGAAACTTGAATGGGTACCGCAAACAGCTACAAATACGAGTTAAAATGTTACTGATGTCGAATGACTCACAGGTTCGCTTACCTTAAGCTTTTACTATTATTTATACTTAATTCGTGATTGTATTGTGAATCGAGTGGGACAGCTCTTTTAATGGGGGATTTCCAGAGGTAGTTCTCAGGGTATATTTTTAGCGGACGAATCTAGGCGTGTTATGTGTATTTAAATAGTAATTTATTGTACATACATGTAGGTATAAGTAAATATAGGTGTGATAAAAGAGATGCTATCATCAGACGCATTTTTTAAAACATTCAAGGCGGTTTAATCACCTCAGTTGTTTTTATTATTATTTTTTATATCATCTGTTTCTCCCATAAATTTTCTTCTTCGGTCAGGAAAGCTGGGCTTTCTCCCTTTTCCCTGCCATTCGGGACCTTATATGTTGGTGCAGGAACTCCAGAGTAGGATCAAAAACTAGAATTAATTCACATTTAGACCTATTATTCTATAAGCGAATAACGTAATCTATAAATCGAAGAACTCTTGTTTAATTCAAAAAGGGATAAAATTCCCACCTCACTTGCCGAAATATTTATAAGTTTTTAACCCATATTTTCAAAAAAAAGGTCATTCGACTCAATAAAAATTTAGGGTCCTCCATGGGAAAGTCTACATATAGAGGGTGTCTCTTGAACACACTGACAAACTCGCAGCGGCTGTAGAGCTGATGAAAACAAATGTTTAAATCGATTAAAATGAAATCCGAAATCGCTTCGTTGCCATGATACAGTGATTGATTTTTTTTTTTTTTTTAATTTTTAAACTATTTCAAAAACGGTTTGGGATAAGGAGATCAAATTAAGGAGTGAAATAAAAGCGCACGTTTTAGAGAAGGCAAAGTATTTCCACCTACACTAGTAGCGTCTGTCCGGCCATATAAGTCTTAATGGTCGCTTGTGACGCCATCTAGAAGACACAACTAAATCGTGGATAAATTTGAATTTTTATACCAACAATCCCCCGATATGAAATTGAGGAAAATTGGTTAGAACAGATTGAAAGATATCAAAAGATATTTGATTTATTTGTTGAAATTTGATATCTCGAAAACTAAACGAGCTAGGACATTTTTTTATAACAAGTTTCACACTTATTCCATAACACCATGTGGGGAAGGCTTCAAACATCGATTTAAAAGAATTTTCTTCGGGAATTAGGTATTTTCTCGAAATTTCCAAGATCTGTTAGCTAATGTAGGTCTCTATAGATGTGTTTTCACCCTGAAATTTAAACCTGATGGCCACGTGTACCACACTACCAAAAGGAGATACTTGAAAAATCACTGGCACTCATCAACTAATAAAACTTTCAAGTTTTTGTAGTTTCCATTAATTTTAACATTTAAATGGAGAGTAGTCTTTTACTCCTTCATTCGCGTGAGGAAAAGCAACACTTTTTGTATCTGTTAGCGTAAATTAACTGGATATTACAGAACTCAAAATTAGGTCCCTGAACTGAAATTATTCCAAAACCATGTGTACTCATATTGGTCCGTTTACACTTAAAAATGGCAGGAAAGCTTGATGGGGCCTTTATGGGTTCCAGATTCATTAGACGTGATTTGTTGGTGCAAATTTCCGGATCCAGGAAGGAAAAATTATTATAAGTTTGAAACATTTTGTATTTACGCAGAAATAGGTTCAACGTGGAAATTTGAAAGCAACTCTGGTTTCCGGCCATTCCATCTGTCGGATTGAATTGCATTGCGTGGCCGCAAAGCATATTTGCTTGCAAATTTCCATTTTGTACCAACTTGTCTGCATACAAGCTAAAAATTCCAAATATAAACTATTTTTCGTGGAAAAATGTCTGATTCGGTTACAGTGCTGCTCTTCAATTAAACACGAGTAATTATCCATCTAATTTAATTGTATCTGGCATGCTGTCTCTAATTTTCCGTTTCGTTTCGTTCTCTCTGGCCTCAATTTCCAACTTCCGTTTAGTACCCCAATCTATTGAATACCCAATTTATACAGAGTGTCCGGGTTTTTTGTAGTAGGACTTTAGCCGCGTATTCTATGCAAAAAAATAATATTAGTTTGCTATATAAACTATATTCGACAAATGCTTCGTCAACGAAATACAGGGTGTTGAACTTTTATTTTTTTTTTCAATTTATCTTTCGTAACTCCCAGAAATTTTGACATATTTAGCTTAGATTGTGAACAGAAGTTACACTTTGGGGTCTACGTGGTTAGCTAATACTAAACGGCCGTGAAAGTGTACAGGGTGATATTTTTAGGCCTACGACCAATTTTATCGTTGAAAATTTTTGTGGTGCACCGCGTAGTATTTAATTTTAGAAATTTAAATTGCCCGGTCAATTGTAGAACTTTTATGTACATATTTTTACCGTTTTAGTATCGATCATCGTTTTTCAGTGATTCGCAAAATTGTGAAATAATGCGTGTTATTTTTTCATTGGGTAGATTTCATTAGTTTCTAACGCACTACTGCGGTGTAAACTGGAACAAGGGTTTATTTATTCACGATCCAAGAGTAAGGTGAATTTATAACACAAAAGAAATAAAAAATAATAGTGAACAAGAGGACAATGCTGCTCTCAAACATAGAATAAATCGAGTAGCAATAATTTATTCGATAACAAAGAAATTTAAATTAATATCAAATAATCATTATTACAGAAATCCAAAATGATCGCGTTTACGTCCTACACATAAATTCGAACGTCGCCATAGAGATATTGCTGAGCGTCTCTCAAGTTCTGAGCAGTCATTCTAAAAGTAGAATTTCTTATTCGTATCGTAAGTTCTAAAAGTTTAAAATAGTCGAGTACGCATTTTCCTTCATAAATCGAAAACATAAAAGTCTAAAGGTGTTAGATCGCGCCATCGAGGAGGTCGAGCAATTGGTTCTCTACGACTTACTCATCTCTGTGGATAGTTTGCATTTAGTCTCTCCTCCAGGGAATAATGTGAGGGGCATCCGTCTAATTATGCCGTTAACTCACGCGCGACATTCGAGTTAAATATCTCAAAAACTTTGGGAGCAATAACAGATAAATAGTAAAAAATATAAAATTTCAACACCCGATATTTCCTTAACAAAACATTTCTCGAATACGGTTTATGTAACGAACTAATGTTATTTTTATGCATAGAATACGCGGTTCAAATCCTGCCACAAAAAGCCCACACACCCTGTATGAAATAAGCTATATACTTCCAGTATTATGTTTTATTTACGAGGAGAAAACCCCATGAAATGTCGTGACCATTTCAGGAAAAAAAGCGATGACAAGTAATTTGTTACACCTGCACACGAAGAATGAGTGCAAGGCAGTTTAGATAGCACATGGGGGAGCTGTTAGAAGTTTTTCCACCATAATTTGTCCAATGTAGGGATTTAAGATGGCCCGTGAGAGCTTTATGAATAGAGGAAGATTAGAGTTTCTGGCTTAATATCATATTTGCGAGTGTACCCGAATACGGTTCCCGTTAACATAAAAGCAAAATTTGTCCTGGGATAAGATAGATAAAGTAACAGTTGGAAAGACATTAGGCAAAGAGTCTAGTTGGATAAGCGGAAAAACGCAAAACTGCGTTCCATTATGCATGAGACAACAACACTAGGGTTTATCTTGGACTGGTTCTAGATAAAAAGAGGAGTTAAGTTGGTTGCTAAAAATGGCTAAACAGGGCATGTATGCTTCACGATTAAAATTTGACTTGACAAGGAATTAGGTTTTTATTCAGCTTTGTCAGCGATGAACAATATTTCGAAATCCCATTCGGAGACGTTCAAAATGGTTTCAATGGAGATTTTGCTCTTGAATTCCGACATCTCGCCTCTTTTACGTTAAAGCGTGCACTTCCCACCCTGTCTTGTGTGGATATTATTACGAGGTCGGCTAATTTACGCAGACATTATATGTGAATTCGTATTCACATTCGCATGATACTTTAAAAGCAATCGTTCGCGTGTAAAAATTTACAAACTAGAGCAAATTCTTACACATCTCGTAAAATGAAAATAACTCGCGTTTGTAATAAATCAATCGCTCAGCTTTTGCACGTTGTAGCGCCCAACGCTGTTTTGGACCAACGTTTCTGAGAGATCCCTACACAGAGTGTTCCGAAGTTAGGTAGTTTCCTAGCGATTATGGAAATGAACGGTAAAACGTATAAGTAGTAATAGCGAAGAATTTGTTAGCTTCGAAATCACAAAATGCACCCATCTCCTGTTGCCACCCGGTATATTTAATGAATATTAATGGATATTTTTTATATTATACTTTATTCAGATTATATGTTTTAATACCATACTATCGATGATATTAAATTTTGTTTATTAAGGCTCTATTTAATACCAAACCAGTAAATAATTTAACCATTGTGTTTTCAATGAAATTAACTTTTATGGAAACGGCGATGCAATACTATTTCATAAAATAGTCAGAAATTAAGGTTCAAACTTGAATATAAACAATTAATTTGCATAATAAATTCATGAAATTCCAGTGAAACCAAAGCACTTTTTGTCCGAAATATCATGTTGATTGTAACGAGAGCTTTCCAAATTGGTTGGGAGCGTGTTCCTGAGCTTACTCATGTGATAAGTATATAGAATTTTAATCGTCCGGCGAGCTGCCTAAATGCGCTCGAACAAAGGTGTCATATCTTTTTATACTTTTGCCTACTAAGATGGCGAAGAAGAATAGAAAGTCGAGCTTTCGAAAGAGATAAAAGGTAAAACAAAGAACAAATATATGAGACTAACAAATATCTGTCTGCAAAATAAGTAAAGGCAAACTGCACATAAAAGACACGCAGGACTGCGACAGATGGAAGACGATAAATATAAGATAGCGAAGAAAGCAGTTACCTGATATAAGTTCCAGAATAAATGTAGAAGACGCAAGAGGAGGCTGTAAAACACTAGAAAAGGACCAGGACGCAGAAGGAGGAACAAAAATGAATAAGTTCCAATTTTAAATAAGTTAAATAATACAGGGCGTTCCATCGAGAAGTACAAAACGGCATGTATAACTAATGAGATGGAATGGTGAAACGAAAAATTGAGGGAGGCATTTAAAAGTAACCGATAACAAAAGAGGTGAGAAACAACGTAGACTAAGAAATAAATTAAACCCCAAAAATGGAAAAGGAAAAAAGAAACAACAAAGCAAACCAGTAGTCTTCCAATTCCTTTTCATGGCTTTATGCCCCTTCCCTTACTCGATATTACATCTTCTCACGTTCGTTCATAGTTGGACATCCCTGTATCTTCCGAAACTTTTCAAGTTATACCTTTTGCTGGTACTGGCAGCAAGACTAATCTTAAATGTATCATTTTTAATGTTATAAATAGAATTGTCTTCCGCGTACCGCAGTATCATATCTGCTGTTCTCATCTGGGAATAATATGATCAGTAGTGACGAATTGAAGATAAGCGCTACTTATAGTCGTCTTGGAAATGGGGTCAGTTTGATACCTATTTCTGCGCCACTGGAAGTGCTTTCCACCTTAAACTGAAGGTTAAACGCTCTTCGCTCTCAACTGAACTATTTAAAGGTGGAAATCAAAACTTAATATGTTTTTTTTTTTTTATTTATTTATTTATGTTTTATTTCCAGACAGGACCGTGCACCAATCAAGTATGTCTCGGAAGTGTCATGGGCCAGCAGGGCAAGATAGAACCTTCCAGAACTCCGAAAGAGGTTCTGAAACAGGCCAGAGATTTTCTAGATCAGTATTTTACCTCAATTAGGCGGTAAGTAATAAATTAATTAGTGTGTGCTTAAGACACTAAGCTTTAGTCTCCAAGGGATTTTCCTAAAGTTTTTACTAACGAAGCTTATTTCCGTTTTCAAGTTTCCTTACTTCGAAAACAATTTGTCATTCTTAACAAATGGGACAACCCTAAAAACGTTACATTTACAAATGAAGTCTCTTAAATCCTTTGTTGTCTTGTGTGTTTTGGGTTAAGATGCACCTAAATCCTTAAAGTTGTACCTGACTGCTGTCAGACGTTGAAATTGTCCGAATTAATGTTAATCTTTGTCTCTGTTTGAGGAATATAATGAATTTCAGCGTAGAATGTTAGATGCTTAATTTGAGGTCTTTATTTGAACTGCTATAAACTTTTGTAAGTTATCAAATACCATCACAGATTTGCAACTCAGCCGAGCACTTCGGGAAAATATCCTGAACACTGCTTTCAGTTAATTATATCAATAACTATTGATGGGGCAAAGTAGTTGAGGCGAAGCGGCATTTCATCTCCATTGTTAGACAAAATGTATAAATCTTTTAATGATTTGTTTAGAATCGTGTTTGACGCTCCATTTCAGTTTATTGGAAAGTTTAAATTAAATATTTGACGGTAAAAATCCAAATAATTCGTAGTTTATGAAGTTTTCATTAACGCCCCAATGGCATTTGTTGATCAATATAACGAATCTCTTGGGAATTTCAGAATTAAAAAAACTCAGAATGAATTTTCGCTTTACCGTCTAGAGGTAGATGTAGAGGTAATAACTTAATTTTAAATTTTAGATTTTGGACATCTAATTTTTGAAATTCTCCCTCTCAAAATGTATTCCTCCTTTGGACTGCACATAACGGTTCCAGCGATTCTGTCATTCCTAATAGCGATTCTGGTGGTATTTTCCCGTTAGGCCATCTGGAACCTGCATTGTGACTCTTTGAATGTCTTGTTCCCTAATGGCGACTTTCATCTTCCGCTTAATCCTTGGAGAAAGAAAAAATCACATGGACTGAACTGTAGGGTGGGCGTGGTAGTGCTGGAATTTCGTTTCTGTAAAAAATTCTTTAACCGACTATTTTCACCACATACAGCATTATCGTGATCGAATGCCTACGAGCCGGCAATGCCAGGTCGCTCACGGACGCCCGTGTGCGCAAGCGTGCAAGGATCGTGCACTGAAAAGTTTAATTCACTGTCTGGCCCTACGGTGCAAATTCTTTGTGAAGAATACCATGATCATCAAGAAAAATAATAGACACGGACTTAATCGAAATCTGCTCATTCGAGCTTTCATCGATCGCGTGACGTCACTCAGCACTTGGTCCTTTTTTTCAGGATCGCGCTCAAAGACCCGTGATTCGTCGCTCATGATCGCTCAGTGTATAAAATTGGGTTCGGTTAAAAATTACCAAGTTTTAGGCGAATTGGTGCCATCTGAAAATTTGCCCTGAAGGCACAGCAGACCTTCCTAAGGCCTTCGTAACTTTCACCGAAGCAGTTTTTTCTAGTTTAGCACATCGTCGCCAGATATTCGAGTGCATTTTTTGGAGTGATGCGACATGAAAATACAAGTAATATAAACGTACAACAATCACATCGCTAATACTGCAGTTACTGGATCACATCTGTCTTTATTTACACACCCACCTCTTCCACTCACACGTAGTGGTATCCCGCGCGATGCAGTGTTGTCGCATTGGGCGAAAAAAATGCATTCTCATGAATTTTGAGAAACAGGGAGCATGTGTACGAAATGATTTTTTAACGCCGATTGAATTATAGCTTTTGCATGCTGCACTTTCAGATTTCAGTTAAAAATATCGGTTAAATATTAAATCACTTAATCGCCGATCCATTTGTCATTACTCAATCAATGGCAGGGTCGGTGCAAAAGTCTAGATAAGCCCATTAAACGAGCTTGATTTCAGCCCACCCATTAAATGGATAAATCGCGTGTTTAATCGCCGATTATTTGGGGCGAAATATCACGGTGATTTTAAAACCGCTCTAAGCAACTTCGGGACGGTTTTTCATGTAGTAAAAAATTTCTTTTTGCAGAGGCAATTATTTATTTTTTATTTAGTACCGAAGAGCTCAATTGGACATCAATGATGGAGAAGCGAAAGGGCTTTAAAGCGGCAACCCTTCATCATAATTGGCTGTCTTTATGTATCATCCGCGACAATGCCTTCCAATTTTATTTACTGACCTTTATAATGGATGCTGGAAATTCACCCTCGGTTGCACCGAAATTCCGGGGGCTTTACGAATTTGAGGAAACACCGACTTTTGCTTTATTTGTCGATAATATTTGCCATCATATGTTGCGGAAATCGAATTCCGGAGCGAGCTTGAATAAAGTCGCGAACGCAATATTACTGAAATGAGCTTTAGAAATGAACCGTTTTCTAAATCTACTTCTGCCACTGAAATACACACTCGCTTAGCGGTGGGGAGATTAAAAATTTTGAACATCTGCCTGATATTACCCATCTTAGGCACACTTTCATGGGCCAACGCAACAGTTTTTTTTAAGTTTAAATCGGATGCTACTCAGCACATCCAAAAATCGTTTCAATCGTGTTCCACATTGTTCCTCCCCTAATCCATCGCAAGCTCCCTTTAAAATGCATGTAATGGATGCAAGAATAATCCCTGTGGATTTACGTGTTTAGATTAAAACTGTGGTGGTAAAAGGACCATTGAAACCAGTGAAAAAACATTAGCTTATGCCACTTTAGCTTTAATCAAACTCGAATTAGAGCTGCAAATTTATTGTAGCGTATGTGAAGTTGCGATGGGGAAAAACTTCCATTACAAAGTTGGTAATCGTCGCAGGAAATGAATAAATTAATAGGCAAAATGAGAAGAAAGATTACCTCGATGCTTGTGCCACTGCTCAACAAGGTTTTCTTTTAAGAACCTGCATCTCGGAAATGAAGTGATTTTTTTCTTGTTTCACCTCAAAGGATCAATCTCCTTAAACTTGCGCCGCGTATTTGGGAGACGCGCTGTATAAAGGGACGAGCGAGAGCTCCTATTCCAGAGGGAGCAAACAATAATTAAATTAAGGGTGTTTAGCCGACTGATAGGGGTAATTTTTGCCAACTCAGACCGAAGTCTCATATAACTCTCGTAGGAGAGTACTTGATAGCTGCAGAGCAAGCGTCTAGCGTTACCGGATTAAAAAAATAATCGAACGCGAAGCGAGGATTAACTTGCTTAATGCACCTGCTGATAGATCTCAACAAAAAATGCGACGGACCTTTCGTCGCACGTGCAGATTTTTTTTATAACATTATTAAGTTGTTGAGGAAAGCATAAAATCCTCAGGTAAAAACAAACCCGCCTCAGGGAACAACAATCGAATGCCGGGGATTAAATTTCCAGATCGTGGAGGAAACTCTCATGCAGCTGGAAAGACACACATAAAATAGAAATGTGATCTTTTGTTCTAGTTGGAGTTGGCAACAAAGGGGAATTGCCGGAAAATAAATATCTTGACTTTGCATTAAAACTACTACAGAGTATTTAATGTAAAGATTGCTGCGACTGTTTTCTCCTTTAAGGAATGGAAATTGAAACACATGCTCTGCAAGATTAAACTTGGAATGTATCGATTTCTTTTTAAGCTTTTCGGAGGAACACCGCAGACTTAGAAACCATTATTTGCTTAAATCGGCAATAAAAATACTCCCTGTAGACATTTGGCGAACTTAATGTCAAATATGCAAGTATCGTCATTCCAAATGGAGACGTAGGGATTGTGTAAGTGCCACAGGAATCGCACAAGGTTCCGCATGTCTTCGACGAAGACCAACGAAGTGGGAGGGGTCTCCGCTTCCGTGCTTAGATTAGGAGTTTTTGAAAGTGCCAGATGTTACCCACAGTGAGTTATGCAGGTCTCTAGACACGCGGAAGCCTTACCCGAATGATTCACGTACCTTAGATTGCAGGTACCGTACCGCCAGCAACCCAAGTCGCCAGCTTCCACGTTTTTATTGCGATCGAAACTGATAAGAGCTAAATACAATGACTTTCAAAAAAAACCGCAACACCCAGAAGAACGCATTGTATATATTTGAAATTTTGGTACGATTTTAGCCTTGTAAAGAGAAAAAAACGATAAAAATTTCAAGTTCGCATTTTAATGCGATATGAAGTTTTTCTTTACTTTTTTATCTGTGACGATCGTTCTTTTTGCAATTTTTTTACAGTCGGATAGCGATAAAGGTATCATTGTTAGTACCATGTTGAATGTATGGTAGCGCGAAATGCCTCCTGTAGGCCAAAATGCAGTTAACTCCCTTTGAAAGGGGAAGAATTGTTGGTGTGCACGAGGCAGGTTTACCTTTCCGCGAAATTGCACGTAGATTGGATCGAAACGCATCAACAGTGCCAAGAGATTGGTCTAACGAAGGGTCAGTAAATCGTCATCGTGGTAGTGGCCGTCCGACCAACGCGAAGACCGGCGACTTCGTCGTTCAGCGGCAGGTTTGAAACAATTCCGTCTCTTGGTGCCAACTGGGCAGCCACCCTAAATCGAAGGGTCTCCCTTAGCACCATGTATCGCAGAATTCGAAGTTTTGGACTAAATTCATATCGTCTTCCATTATCACGAAACCACAGGGTGGCCCGACTGGAGTGGAGCGTGCAATGGGTAGATGAGTGGAGAAGAATCATGTTCAGTGATGAGAGCCGATTTTGTTCATGGCGATCTGATGGACGGTTACGTGTCAAAAAGGCGCAGAGGAGAGCGACTAAATTTGGACGTTTCGGAAAGGCGTCATTCCGGTTTAACACCAGGTGTCATGGTTTGGGGTGCCATCCAGTATGGCAGTCGATCTCCTCTTGTTTTCATTTATGATAGATTAAATGCTCAGAGTTACACTAATAGTGTATTAGAACCGGTTCTTGTACCATACATGCACGACCATCCCGGAAGCACATTTCAACTGGATGATGCGCGACACATGTAGCCAACGATAATTTGAGGCATTTGGAAGCTGAAAATTTGGATGCTTTGCCTTGGCCAGCTCGGTCTCCAGATTTGTCCCCAATAGAGCACGTATGGGATATAGTGGGTCGGAGACTTCAACGTTTAGCTCGCTCTCCAGGGACCATAGATGAACTCCGCGAGCAGGTGCAGATTGCCACAGGAAGGTATTGACAATTTAATTTTAAGCACGCCACGTCGCTTACAGGAATGTATTAATTTAAGAGGAGATACCAGCAATTATTAAATTATTATTAAATTTTTTCACTTATTCACGATAATTTTCTTTTGATGTTTTGATCGTTTTTATCCATTACCCGACCCAACGTGATGCCAGAATTTCAAACGTGTACGATGCGTTCTTCTTGGTTTTACGGTTTTTTTGAAAGTCAGGGCATTAATAAGACCTCGCTCAGTTAAGAAAAGTAATTTGTAAAAATTATTCAAGAGGTTAAAAATGGTACAAATATTACAATTTAATTATTAAAATATGAGGAGCAATAGTGACCAACAGTAAACGAAAATTACAAGGTATTTTATGCTTCTAAATAGTTTATAACGCGGAGCAAACAGCAGTAATGCCGTTAAACGAAAAAAGGACCTTTGTTGGTAAAAATTCTGGAACGGTGGAAGATTCGGCAAATCACTGAATCGATTCTGCCGAATTTAGTCGCTAGTGGTCTTTCAACCCACTTCGTAGCTCCAGTGGGCATATTCAACCTTGTGCGATCCCTTTCCCGTTTGCACAATTCTCATGTTTCCACTTAAACTGATTTCACGTGCATTTGCATTCAATTAGGGGTTTTTAATGTTTTTTATTTATTTTTTTTTAACTGCGGAAATTCTTCCTGGAAGGAGAAATTTAATAGGTGTGTCGCATTTGGAAGCAAAACCCTTCGTTCCCTTCGTTTAAATAAATTGTTTATTTTTTACGAACTCGGCTTTTTTCCAATAAATTTACGTAACGTTCTTATGCAGGACACTTGCAGCGATAAAAGCAGAAAGTTTTTAACCCTCGGGGACCACTTAGCAATATCTTCCACAATTCCTAATTCACTTTCGGTTCAGTTAGGACGGTTTCTCTTACTGATTCCGAAATATTTACGACCACCCCACTTGCTTAAAGAAAGAGCTAAGGCAGTTATGTCGAACTTTCGAGAATTTTAGGAGGTGATTGAGTTTCGATGATTAACCTTTTTTATGTGTTTTATCCGGGGTTTAAATTTCCTGATGAATCTAAACGGAAAAGAAATGGGAATTTTCCCTCTCACTGACAAGAAAAACTCGTTGTTTTTCGTCCCTCGGGAGGGAAATCGTATTCTTTTCCGTCTTAGCCACATAATTGTCCTCTCAGCTGGCTCGTTCTGTGTTTAAGTTTTTGATTTCTAGAAAAACTAACAAAAATACTAATGGAGGTGGAAATGCTAAAAGAACTTTTGGATGATTATATGTCTTTTTACTGCTTCTTACTATATCCTGATGCAATATGAATGCAAATTAAGATTAAAAAACAAAAAAAAACGCACGAATCCAGGAACATTCCTTTTGGTCCATATTGCATAAAGTTATGTGGAACCTCCGATGAATTTTTGACTTTTAGAATTCAAAACGAAATATGTATGAATTTAATCACGATGACGTATAAAGCAAACCGTGTTTCACGTGCGTCCTGCAACTGCGTTTAGGCTAACGGAGACATTTAACATAAAACGTACGCTCTAGGTATTCATCTACCTCTATGTACCCGTAGGCTACAACGTGTGGGGAACAATATTAAATAGTCTCGCGGATAAAACTTTTTTAAAAACCATCCAAACTTTATTAATTTCAACTTTGCTAAGCTTCATTTAGTTTTTAAATTTCCGGTTATATTTTCTAAATAGAATGGCACCGAGCGTCCGATAAAACGTCGGAATTTATAGGTGTACGTAAAGCACGAACTTTTATTGCAAACTGACATTATTCGCGTGTAATAGATGATATTAATCAAATAGTAAAAGTTTGATCTCTGTACGATGAAAATAAGGTAAACGGCAGAAAAAGCGAGATATAATTCGTAAATTAATAATAAACATTTCTGAACGGGGCAAGTATGATCGTACTCTTTGCTGTCTCACCCCAGACACGAGGGGGGCACTGTTGGTTGGCAGTGCCGAGGTGAACTCTATGTGTTTTGCGTAGATTTTAATTTTGTTCGAAGGACCGCAGCTTACCAGGCGCGGAACCGATGCAGAACAAAACACACTTGGTAACAACACGCTTGTACTTGTCTCACTAAATTTTCAATGTTACTTTACAAGCGTCACAACAAATTGTAAAATTAGAGCAAACTAGGAAAACACAAGCGATCACCGAATGTTAAGAAACTTTGACGATCGGGAGTTTTCCTTGAACAGGACAAATGATACGTGAATTGAGAGCAGTATTGGGATCCTACTAAGACCGTAGGAGTCAAAAAGAGAACAGGAGAGATGTTGAAGAGGCGTTGCGAGTTGTGTGAGAGATTCTCTGAGACTGATCCAAATCTCAATTTTTCCCACCGAACGTGAACCTCATGTTATCCATTTATGTTTTTACCACCTCATAGTCGTACCAATTAATGTGAATTATTGGTGCTGAGGACTGAGAATTGCCTATCATTGCGGTGCCACGAAGGTGTGAGAAGAATGATGGGCGACAAGAGATTTGAGCGTGGAACGTGTATGCAGTTGACTAATGTAAACACTGCCCTTGAGGGTGATTAATAAGGGTTTACGTTGGCAACGTAAAAAGAAGCTTACTAGTGGATGAAGATGTTGCGTATTTTCCCAACAATTTCTTTGATCAGTTGCTCTCCTCTAGTTCGTCGCAAAAATGTTTATATACACCGATTAAATACATTAAATATGTATGAAATACTGTTCTAAAATTCATTTATGCATTTTAATGCACTTTTCACATTATATATGAGCATTTACGTTAAAAATAAAATAAATAAAATATGAAAAATTTACCCTGTATATTTTACTTGTGTATTCACCCTCCATATTTCTAGAAGCGTAAACTAAAATTAAAGCGCCAAAATTTTGGCATGATCGTTTAGATAATTTGAAAAACTCTGAAACGATTTGACCCATGTTTCCTATAAATAAAGGGGTTTGCACCCTCGTGAGTTTATTGACGGGGGTGAGAACTTACTTTGTTACTCGTGCCCCCCTCGACTCTAATGTCGATGCGGCTCGCCATTTTTAAATTTACTAGATTAGTTCTCTGTTGAAACTTCTAGAAAAACGTTTTTCAGCTCAATTAAATCTCCATGAGGAGTTTTTTTTTGACCTAGTGAGTCGCATTAAATTATAAATAATTAAATTAATTTGCATAGGAAAGAGGTTTGAGAGCGTTCGTTTTCCTTACAAACATAACTTATCTTTTTTTAAATTTCCAAAATTTGCATTTTTGGGCAAAAAGAGGTTTATTACCGCTAAGAGAGCAAAATAAAGCCCTAATAATAGCACCGAACAGAGATACTCACAGAAACGCATACAGACGTTTACAGAAGTGAGTTTTCTATGATTATATGTGTTGAAGTAGAGTCGAGAAAAGTTTTAGTTCGAAAAAGTGTTAAAGAAAGTAAACTCCTTCCTAAACTCTCTCCAGAAACTTGTTCGGGTTAATTCGATTACCTGAGATTTTCATTTACTTCAAATTTAAAATGTGTATATTTGAGATGAGTAATTGATAGCAGTTTCCCGAGGAAATTGCAGATACTGTTTCTAACTAGATAGTGACTCGATTCCAATGAATCTTTCTACAAGGTGTTTCGAAGAAGGAGGGAAATTTTTAACCATAGATCGAGAGTGAAGAATGCGTGTTTGAGTATGCCATGAGTTAAATTCTTAAAATGTCGTACAACTATTTTCGTTAAAACTTTCTACAACGAAATGTCAAAATCATCCATAGCCATATGCACGTTGTGATATATTTTTGGGTTATTTAATATTTTGTGCTTCGCATACTTTTTGGAAACACCCTGTATACACTTTAATACCAAATATAAAATGCATCTTTAGCTTTTTCGTTTTTGCAGTATTTTCGTTTCTTTCAATGTTTTCGGAAAATTAGCAAAAATTCTTGTCGATGCAAATTAAGAAAGTTTTTGCGATTTGTAATCTAGGATGGTGTGGTTGAGTTTCAGCCATTTTGACAATTTTCTTTTGATTTTTGACGTTTTTCATTTTCGAAAATTCAACTCAAGCCACATGCAACAAAAATTAAAAATATAAAAAAAAAAATGAAACTTTCTCCACCCCGTATATTCTAAATTGTGCGTTTTTGATCGTGGGTCGCTGTTTCTGGAGCCAGCATTGTCGCTATTTTTCGCACCCAACTTTTTCCTGACATTTAAAGGGCCAATTTCGGATCATTTGTTCAATTCAAAACTTGTTTATTTCTTGCGTGTTTAGTCTCTTTCCCGCCCTTTTCCAGTTATTTGCCAGAGTATATAGGAACGCAGGCGAGTTTTCCCGAAAGAAGTGCATACTTATGCTAACGAATTAGGAACAAATTGGCCTGCTCTTGAATACAATACTTGATGTATAACGTGTATATTTTTTAAGCAATCCAAAAATACAATATTTTTGTTAATAGAAATAAAAAAAATAATAATAATTGAAACTAAAAAATAAAAAACTGTGATAAAAATCGATCGGCACACCCAATATAGAGGTCCTGCTAGATCCTCCCTATAAAACCATTATAAACTTGCCGTAAGATAATTTGGCACCATGCGATCGTATGCAAACTTCCTACAGTCAAGCTTAACGTCGCTGATTCTTGTTTAATCTTTGAGTGTTGCAGGAATTGAGCAGGAAATCTCATTTTCATTTAACTTTAGCTGCTTACTTACGGCGTTATGCTAAAATCGCTCTTACCTTAAGTACAGTTAAAGTTGAAACCAACTAGTTTTGATCTTGGCATATTGTTTTAAAGTAGTTGAGATCGTCTTGTATCTAGAGGTAAAAAGTTCGCTGGCTTATCTACCCGGATACGTTAGTCTGGATGATTACTTTATAGATTTCCAGACGACGCTAGAACATTCAACTGGCATGGGCTAAAACAAAGGGCACATTTGCGAAATTAACTTGAAACCCTCCATCGCACTTCGCATATTACATTGCAAATAGCCCTGCTGTCTAACTGTAGTTTAATCTTAACACTGTTTAAAAGTTTAAAGTCTTTCCTTTAAGAAAGTTGAGACATAACTTCTAGACCGAGCATATTTCCTTATTTCATATCCCGAATGGGCACGACTTACTTAAGTTTTTTTTTTTTTTTGTTTTAGGGCTCAAACTCCGGCTCATATATCTCGATGGGAGCAGGTACAGAAGGAAGTAGCAGCAACAGGCGCTTATCAGCTGACTGAAACTGAGCTCATTTACGGCGCAAAATTGGCATGGAGGAACTCCGTCAGGTGTATAGGGCGCATTCAGTGGTCTAAGCTACAAGTAAGTTCGGGCTTGAGTTCGGAAACAGTCATTCCGAAGCTGTCGTGAAGGAAGGCTATTTCAAATCTTAACTCTATAAGATAATTGTCGTCACAGAGCTAACATCTCAGTCTTCAGTCATTAGCGTAGTCGACGACTTAATCCATGCCCAAGCGTGGTCCTTGGGGGGCACACCCTCGCCTAGTTTTCCTTTCTAAACATTGCCTGCGGCTGTCTCCTTCGGATTTAACATTAATCAGACTGAAAAGCTCCAACGGCTATTGAATCAAAAGGCTTTGAAAATAAGATAAATAGGTACACACAGAGTTTTCTGGGTGTAGTCAAAGGAACGGCCAAATCCAATAAGGCCACAATGAATAGTTGAGCAGGGATGAAATCTGCATATTGTTTGAGTGGGTTTGATGCAAACATAGTGGCGGAGCTTTAAGATATGAAATAAGTATGTACTAGAGTAGGCAATATGATATTATGATGATCAGTTCAAGACGCGCATGTTTTCGAAATGGAGTTTTTACACCAAGTTGTAAAGTTCAACATTATGATTCGAGGGCTAACTTTAAGCGTCGTAGTATGCAGCGCTGGGGGATCTAAAATGTGACGGTCATAAGTAGTTTATAACGGAGGTGTATACAGGATGTCCCTGAACTACCTTATCAAAGTTCACGAGGTGGTCCTACACATCAAATGCTACCAAAAATGTGTGGTAGAAAATTTCTAAAAAATCAGTCAACTTTGGGGGAATTTCATTATCTCATTCCTGAATTTAATGGAGGAGCATTTGAGGAAGCTGTTGTGCGACATTCCATAAGAAACAAGGCAGAGTATTTACGTATTGGCAAATGGATAGATGTCCGATGCACAGCCAAAGAAATATAACTGAGTGGATGCTCGACAATTATCAAGACAGATGGATAAGTCAATTCGGTTCATAACGTTGGCCTGCCAGAATTCCCGACCTAACACCTCTGGAGTTTTACATTTGGAATACGTTAAAAATATTTGTGTTCAAAGATGAAAGGGGCACAGTCGAAGAAATCAAACAAAGAATACGTGCAGATTGCGTCCGAATAGGTGAGAGGAGAGGTCGATTGCGCCATCCGGACCAGTCTCCAGAGATGCAGGTTATGTTCGTGCCAAGAAGGAAGGCGCTTTGAACAATATTTGTAACTTATAGTGATTTGGTTAAAATGTTTTTAATTTTTGCATATAGAGTTTTGTTCTGCGCAAGTAGTTTTCAATAAGTGACGCCTCCCTCACTATTTTAAAAGTAAGGTAAACTTATGAAACGGTAGAAAGACACTTGATCGTAGATATATTTCAAAAAATGCGAAATGATGTTAGACGGGGAATCTTTTGGGCCAAAGGATAGTTGAAAATTTAACGAAATGAAATAAATAAAAAAGTTTTACATTCAGGCTTCTGAAAAGCCAGCAAAGTGCAAACGAGATGAACTCACAATAGTTGTTTAAAATAGGGAATTTGAGTGGCTTTCTAACGGTACTATGTGAGTTTTTGTAGTGATAATATAAAGGAATATACGGGGTCATGTACTTTGCAAAACACGACAGATGCTCAAAAATAAAAATATTAAATTTCCTCAAACTTAGCTAAGTTTTTCGAAATTTTTTGACGTACAATTTTGGTATCGTTCGATTTACAGATCCAGCTTCTGAAATGCGGCCAGATAGTTTAGGGACACTCTGTAGAATTTTTTGGTTGATAGCGAACCGTAGTTTGGAAGAGTATTTCTGTCATTTAAGCTGGCCCCTATTACGTCACACGCTCCCTTCCAGACATTTTTCATATTCCTTTTTAAGCTATTTGGATGTTGTAACATAATTTTTAAAATAAAGATCATCGTTACTGTTAAACTGTACTTCAATCTACTGGAGACTAACTGAATTTCGGGTATTATGGGCGGGGGATCTTAAACGTGAACAAGTCGAGGCAGTTTTTTTGCTTGTTTACACCCGAAACGATGGCCTAATGCAAATTTTTAGGCCTCATGCATATTTAAGAGATTTCCTTAATTTTGGGAAACCTTTAGTCGAGATTCGCAAAATCGAATTAATTTAAAACGGACGAATTCTAAATATGAACGTTTTCATTTATACTGTGATTGGGTTCCGAATCGTTTGCATTTCATTTCGAAGCTGCCAGGAAGCACACAAATAAATAAATATAAATGTAGGCCTTTTGTTTGTTTGATACCATTTTATCGTATTAAATTGCGGTTTATTCGAATTACATGAGATGAAAATCTCATAAGTTGATGTAACGTGTTGGGGAAGGGCAGGTGCGCCTTAAAAAAATATAGGGCAATCGCTGCCTAAATAAATCCTTCATTCCCTCAAAAAAAAAAATTAAATAAATAAATAAAAGCCTTAGAAGTTATAATATAAATTATTTTATTATTCCTGTGAAGCAAAAAAAATATGGAAAGAATCCGTTTGAGAAATAATTTCTTTAATAATTTGTCGAGTAGGCAGTATTATATTATTGGAGTCTAAAATAACGTTTTTCTTGCTTTTTTAAGGCAAAAAGTTGGATGGAACAATAACACTAGGGATGACCATGTTTTTTCTAGTTACTCGACATTTATTTTCAGTTCCCGGATATTTGGATAGGACTAAGTAACACATCTTTATCTAAAAAACAATGTATTAATGCTTAATTTGTTGGGGGACTTTCGTTTGCTGTATCAGTCTATGATCTCCAGGCAGCAAACATTTTACATACTCACCTGAGTCGTTTGACGTAACTTGTTAAGGCTGGGTAAGTTATGCCGCAAGAAGTTGTGTGATTTGTTCCCGCCGGCTGTGTTCCCACGGACGGTAGGTAGCCCGGACTAGTTACACCGCAAGTAGACTTCTGAAGGTTGTCCGCCATTTAAGCTCCGCCTCTTGAGAGCAATCACGACCATTCTGAAACTAAGCTGAGACATAAATAACAATTTGAAAAAAATTCGTTGACCATAGCAAAGACTTTTTTCCTTTAAAATAGACTATGGTTCGTTGAAGATACGTAGTATAAACCGAAGAATTTTTTTAACAGCTTTTTACAATTACTATAGCGCTTTACCTATCCAGGACGCCCCTTGTCGACCCTTTACAGCACAAATTGCCAAAAGTTCTATGCTAACTATTCGACTTGATTCATCCTCGTTGTGTGCAACTTTTCGTTTAAAGTAACAATAATTCTGGCATTGCACCAAAAACTCATTTCTGCCAGAGTCCCGAAAGGAGATACTGGAATTGATCTCTTTTTCGGGCTAAAAAAATAAACTCGGCTCTGGAACATTTAAAATCAGTCTAGAACGAAAAGTTACAATATTGAAGGCGTCTAAGACATCAACAACCTTCAACTTATACGCGATTATTTAGGAGCTTGGGAAAATAGATCCACGTTACTCCGACAATCAACTTATCACGTTCACCCCTATATCATCTCTCGCCCTCGCTGTTGTATAAATTCACACACGTTCGTCTAAGAGAACCAATTTATCCTTTTTACTTTTATTGTCCGTTAGTTTCGGAAGAATTTTAATCTTTCCATGTCGCAGCGAAACGTCAATTTTTCCAAGAGAAGAAATTGCCAAAAAAATCGTGGTCAATTTTGCACCCCCCCAATATGTCACTTTGTATATGACAATTTGATTTTTTGAGGAAACCGCAGCCTCATTTTTAGTTCTGGGTATGCCGCTGCATCTCTCATTGAATCATCTTTCATTTGACATACCACAATCGATACCATTCCGCTTGAAGAGTGAAAAGTTAGCGGGGCGTACCCGGAGGGGGGTAAAAGATTTAAATGTCGGAAGTAATGCATGAAATTCCTTTTTCAAAAAAAAAAAAATGTGCTTGCTTGAGCGTTTTTTAGAAATATCAGGTTTATGAAAATAACAAATGTATTGGAATGTTTTTTACAAGCACTATACAGGGTGAGTCGGGAGGATCGTGCCGAACTTCAGGAGCGTGTTGTACGTGAAAAATAAATGTAAAAAAACTCAAATGTTGTTATCCGATTTTCGTTCGTTTACAAGTTATAGCGTAAATAAAATTCAAACATAAAATTTAAAAAATTTATAAATTTCATAAATTAATACGTTGGATTGGGCGTGGTGGCCCTATTGGTTGGCCTCCAAAGTCTCCAGACCTCACACCACTAGACTATTGTTGGTGGGGTTGGTTTAAGACTGAAGTGTACAGAGTGAAAGTGGACACTCAAGATGCACTAATTCGACGCATTAGAAATGCTGCAGCTGCCATTAAAGAAAGACATGAAACAATCAGGAGGGCAACGAATGCTCTTCATAGACGAAGCCGAAAATGTTTAGAGGTTAATAATTTTTGAACATTTACTTATGATATCCAAACGTTCATTTATGGAATTTCTTATGAAATTTATAAATTTTTTTTAAATTTTATGTTTGAATTTTATTTACGCTATAACTTGCAAACAAACGAAAATCGGATAACAACATTTGAGTTTTTTTACATTTCTTTTTCATGTACAACACGCTCCTGAAGTTCGGCACGATCCTCCCGACTCACCCTGTATAATTTGATAATGTTGGCTGTGTTTGCGGTTTTGAGGTCGATAGCCTTAAGGTCTCGATGTTCATTATTGAGCGATAAATTTTGCCGTTGATTCACTTAGATTAGCTGGGGCCAGATGTCATCTCGACCTAGGTATTTTTATCGAATTTTGCGACGTTTTCAAACTTCTTTACATCTTGTACAAATTCATGCGTCCACATTCTCCATCTGTATCTGCTAGTTTTTGAGCATAGTAGATCGCTCGTTGCCGAATATTCGTGAAGAAAATTCCAATTTTAAGAAGTAGGCCCAATGCCATCTGCCACGTATTATAATATCGAGTGTAAGTATAATAATGTCAACAAAAATATTTACATCACCACAGTCCTTGATGTTTTAAAGCAAGTTCATTAACACGGTTTTCGACAATAAACATTAACGAATCTAAACATAAATAAATCAGAAATGAAAAGGGGTCAGCCCGCATTGTTTCTTTGATAATTCGCCACTTTGTTTTTAAATAAATTTGTTTTACTTTCTTAATCTGGAAACGCATGACTGATAATCACTCGTCTGGAGTCTCTTAATTTCTATGTTGAATTTTTCCAGTTTTGTCCTCTATTCATCGAAATTGGCCAAACACCACGACAGCTCATCTTTTTCCCCAAAAACGTGACAGTTCATTGGGCTATTTTTCAAAAATAATTTAAAAAGCCCTCAATAAAGCCCTTAAATGTGCCTCAGAATGAAAAGTATCATTCGTTTTATTTCTGTATTATTGGCAGTGGGGAAAAAAACTAAGTAATTTCCAATTTTTTATCACTTTCGCATCACGCAATCTGTAGTTTATCTCGCCAGATTATTTTTCGATACTGTACGACGGGATGTTTTTTAAATTGGTTTCTCCAGAAATGGCAGACTTTGATTATAGAGATTTGAGAATAAGAAGGCAGTTAGGAGAACTTACCGCTGGTTTGCCGGTTTGGGTGATCCTGGAGGACAAGAATTAGAAATTAAGCGATTATACTGACGCAGCGTGCCTCGCCTATAGAATTGGGAACTGCTTCGTAGTGCTTCAATGGGAAATTTAAGAGTTGTGACTACCGGAAAAACCGAGCATGAGCATTTAATTTTTTTGAAATCTCTTAGAAGCAAAAACGAAAAATCCAAAATTCGGAATTTCGAAAAAAGTCGTAAGGGAGTTTTAGCAAAAAATGTAAATGTTTACGATGACCAGCTTTGTCTCTGACCGCAAACAGACTATTCACACACACGCTGTCCAGGACAAAAATGTGCTCTACGGAGATCTGGTAAACCATAAAAAATAGGGAGGTCCGAGTTTGATTTTGTCGCACAAACATGTAACACAAATTGACGACTATTAAGTAATGATACTTAAATATGATTTTCAAAGCCACTCATGGTATCGAATAAAACTCGCGTTCTGTTGGAAATGAAGAATGAAATTTTTGGAATAAGCCTGTTAGCAAATCATGGGTGCGATGTATTGTTGGATGCAAGAAAGTGGAATTTACCGAGTGAAAAATAAAATTTGAAGAAGAAGAAGGTTTCGAAGAAGCGAAACATCAGATCGAAAATGTGAACACCACATTTTGTAAAAGAGAAAAAGTGGCAATGAGAATGTCAAATTTATTCTAATGCACCTTTTGAAATAAAATCGAAAACCTGCAAAAAAGGATTTTGAAAAATCGGTTTTCCTCAAACAACTTCGGCTCCATTAGGAACGTTTCAAATTTGAAAACATGATTTTGCAATACGACGAAAGGCGCGACCCTTCTCCAATTTAACCGCCCCCCTTATCTCTTGTGGTCTACGAGATTCCCGTAGAGGGTATTGTTATCCGGGACCGTCTATAATTGATCTACTAAAATCACAAATCGCTCTTAATAAAACTACTCCTTTGCAATCTAGTACACAGATTTGAGCTTTTGAGTATTGCCGAAGTGGTTAGTAAAGCCCATTTGAAACCTCTTCTGCTAACTGGAATGAAAAGCGGCAATAAAAACTAAACGACTCACTAAATGGATTTTTGCTACGCTCCTCGGGATCAAATTAGTGTTTTTACAACACTCAATTTCCAGCAGTTTTAAATACTGCATAACGTCATTGCTGCCTGAGAGCCTTTTAGGCCTTCCGGCTAATTTTTGAACAAAATGAACTGGCGCATATATTACGAGATAAAACGCATTGTTCATGAGATACAGAAGGGTCGTTTCTGAATAATTCTAGTTTTTAATGATAACACGTCTTAGGCTCCTTTCGCAAAGGGATCTGATAATAGATTCTAAACAAAATAAGAAAACGAATCAAATGCTGTTAACTTCTAAAATGAAAAAGTTATACACAAAGTTGGCAAAAGCGAGTTTTACTTTTCACATTATTTCGTAAATCTAATATTAATCTCTCGTTAAGTCGTTAATAATTGTTTGCAATTAGATAAAGAGATTTTAATTTCTTTTGTCTTAATGGGGATTTCCGTTTTGCTTCTTCCACGCAAAGCTGGTGCACTTAAATGGGGAAAAATCTAATGAGGTCTGAAGTTGACTAATTGAGGCTCTCTTTATCTAGACTGACAATGTCATAACACAACTGATTAGAGCTTCGCAAAATGGCGCTCCCTAATGAGTTTTGAACATGATTTTTGAAATTTTTCCGTGCGAGGAAGAACTCGGAAAAAAAACAGTCAAGTTTGACCTTTTCTGTGTTGCGCCCCGTATTAACAAAATTCAGCAAACATCGCCGCCGACGTCATTTTGAGCTCGATTGCGAAAAGAAGATACCTGCTTTCGTTATGTAACTAGTAACGGATTGAAGCCCATTTACTCACCGGTTGAGAATAGGAAAAGTGTCACTTTTTAAGTCAAAAATTCGATTAAAATCAATTTACTCCCTTCGAATTACGATATTTTTAAACTCCCCGTATTTAATAGTTTGTAACTTTTACATGCTACTTCAGGGTGAAATAGCAATGTCAAATTTACTGCAGATACAAAAGGGTTCGAACTTGAAGAAGACGAATGCGCTGTTAAGACTTTATCGAAGTTTTTCCGATTTAATGAAATTACTACTCCAAAGTGACTAGGTCAAATTTACATTTACACACATGTGCAGTAAAAATGTATCCCACGTATGCCAGGGTCAAACGCCCACAAACAATTTTGACATTGACATATGATTTTCGTGCGATAAAAGTTTGGACTGCACAGGTGCGGTTAAGTGTTAGTTTTAGCTCACAAATACACGCGGTAAAGGCGTGTTACTGCACGCTTGTTAGAAAAGATGAAATATATATGGTTTTGATAGGGAGATAATACAGAAAGTAAAATCTAATAATCCCTACACCCCAATAAGCTGATATTTGCATAATTCACATTATTTCCGCTGAATTGCGAACGATATTTGCATACGTTAAGTTCCATTAGAAATCTAGTAATGCTACGTAGCGTAATTTGCTTTAAGTTTATGCTTAATTTAATGATATTATTGTAGTGACGTCACAATAATTTTAGCATTGAATCAGATAAACTTTGAACTTCGTGTTTGTGAAAACCGATGTTTATGCAGAAAATTTTCCGTCGCCATAGTTCGACATAATTTTTACAGTTTCCTCCCATTTTGGGGTAAACTATTCGTAGACAAAACCACTCTAACAAACTATTTTAAGCGGGTATACCGAGCAAATTTCTATTAGAATTATTATTGTAGTCACTTTCGTTCTAATTCCAAACGCCGACTAAATTTCATTTATCTGGTGCCTAATTCGGCCATGAGTTTTAGAGTCAAAAATGAGTTTGGCTTGGTCAAGCAAAAAATATTTAACTTCACTTTTTGCCTTAACAATTGAGTTTTTTCTAGGTATTTGATTGCCGATACGTTACGACTACAAGTGGCATGTTTGAGGCTTTGTGCAACCACATAAAGTACAGTACAAATAAAGGCAATATCAGGTAAGAGTCGCATCATTATTTCACATTCATACATCAATCTCTGGTAAAAGAACATTTTTACAATCGACATTTTTGACAATGTTACCTTTCATCGATCCAGCTTACCTTTAACGAAAGAGACATGTGGGATTTAGTTACATTTTTCCCTTCTTATTATGTTCATCAATATGCATAATACAAGGTTGTTTAAAACAGACCTCCTGGATGGTATAAGCCATATTGAAATTTGATTTAAAAAATATAAACTTTTAAGAAGGTTGTTTAGGTAACTTTTTCAATCACGGAGGAACATAATATTAAGCTCCTCCTCCGGATAAAAGTTCTCGTTTCGTTTTGGAGAATGACAAATTATGGTTTAAGAAATTTATAATTTGTTATTATATCATTCACTTTTCCTGTCCATCTCTTTCGGCAAAAATTCTAGCAGCCGCCTGTTCACGCTGGAGTATCTGCGAAATCCGATGGTCGACAGTTCGCCCCAATAATGGAGAATTCTAGTAGAGCCTCAAAAAAAATCCTTCAAACTCTTCCATTGACTAAATGTTACTAATTTTTGAAAAACCACGCTAGATCTCGCATAACGAGGGCATAATTATCAAATTTAGCAAAGTTGTGGGCACAATTGGGAACGTTCAGACGAAGGATCAGCTTGTGGCGACTTTTCAGACAACTAATAAATCGAAATGCGGAAGAGCTAGCGGCATTATTCCAAATTTTTTCAACTGCTTTCGGGTTTCAGGGTATTAAAATTGAGGAAATATAATTGAGTTTTTTTGTCTTTTTTATGGCAATAATTAGAGCTGTCTTAGGGAATTTAGGGGATTTTAAGGAAGTAACTGAGGAAATGTTTTGCGAAAACGAAAAGTAGTTTTTTTTTCCTACAAGCAGATAACTAGAGGATCTGCAAGGAATTTTATTGGCGACATTTAGGACTTTCGATGTGCTCACGTTTCTCCTAGTTCTTGGAAAGGCAACTATTTATTTGGATTTAACTAACTGCTTAATACTAAATTACTTTTTCAAGGCTGTCGACTATTTAAGGTCTCCGTAAAACCTTGCAGAGTTTGGAAATTTACCAAAGGGTCAGAGCTAGTGAAGCTGTTAACACTCCTGTCATGGGAGAAAATTGCGAGACTCATTATCAAAACAAAAATGCACCTCATTGTGTTGAGTAATCATTGTGAAACGTCATAAAGCTGACACGGCAATGAGCTTCTGGGTGTCCATATCAAGTTCCGTAAAGTATTTAGTTGAGTTAAATAAAATATTCAGTTCAGATATAATTTTTTAAACTACGAGGATAGTCTCAGAAGCACCTGACCTGACACTAAAAGAAAAAAAAAGAAAAAATATTACGTCATTTCTTAACGTAGTTTTCTTTGAGATTGGCACACTTTTCTCAGCGATGTTCTATGGTTTTTACACCCTGTTTATAGTAACAAGCTTCGAATGTTTCAAAATGGTTTCAACCTCTTCGTTATCGGCAAATTTCTTTTCAAGTTTGGGAATAGGAAATAATCTGAGGGGGTTAAATTTTGCGCATAGGGTGGGCGTGGAAAAAATTGGAAACCAAGTTGATTGATTTTGGCCATCGCTATGACGGAAGCGTGGACTGGTGCGTTGTCTTGATGGAGCAAAACTTTCTTTTTCACCAAATTCGGTCGTTCTTTCCTAATTTCTTCATTCATACGTTGTAATATATTTGTATTTGTCGTTTATTGTTTTGCTTTTAGGGAGATAGTCAGCGAAAATTATTCCAGGTCTGTCTTAAAAACTGAGGCCATCACCTAATCAGGTGGACCTTTGCGGAGTTCTTCTTGAAAGCTCTATACAACCTTGCTTAAACTCTGCCACCTTATATTTCACAGTTGTTGACGGAGGACCTAATTGATCCGTAATAAAATATATCTTCGCTTTAATTTTGGGTGGATTAAGATCTTTCAATTGAAAGTATTGGATCATGTATCGATGACCAATTTTTTTATATCCAAACAATCTCTAAAATTGTTCATTAAAAACGGCTTCAAAATGAACATAAATTGGTGTACCACCCTTAAACTTTGGACGTAGCTTTTTAAGGTTAAGTTCTTGTAATAAAGGCAAGTTTTTAACCAAAAAATCAATATATTACATCCGGTACTTCGTCGACTATCTTTATACATAGTACAACAAGATTCCAGAGCGATTAGGGTCGAGAGTTTTCTAACTCGCACAATTTCAGTGAAATTAGGCGTACATTTTTGGCTTTCCTAGACGAGTGCCTAGGAGGACAGATATAAATTTATTCTGTAATTCTCATTCGAATAACTCTTAAGACTTTCAATTTCCTATACGACCATCCGTATCTCTCCAATTATGGAGACTTAGGGTGACAAATCGAGAGGCAGTTCATTACTTTTCTGTATCTAATCTGTAACTTGTCTCAAAGTTTTCTGCTTTTCAGGGAATCTATCTGCAGCTCAATGTTATAAATGTCTTGCTGGAAGCAGTTGTGTCTGATAAAATCGTGTCGGTATTTTTTGTGTTCCAGATTTTTAACTCAAATCTATACGCGCCTCTGATATGATGGATGTTTTTTCTGAATTTTCCAAAGGACGAGTTTGCAAGTTAATGTCCAGATGAATTCACATTATTCAACACTTTTCGTTATATTTAAATTATCTTCATCTTTTTATAAATTCTAGACAGGTCTGAACCTTGTTTGAATTACACAAAAACGGACTTTTTACAGGAATTTTATCGTGAATAAATTAATAGATTTTCGTTTTTTTCATTTCATTTTTTAAATAATTATTTCCTTTTTTCGCCGATCTCATACGAAAACGCTAACCTTCAACAGTCTTTCAGATGCTATTGAAAAATCGCAATTAGAAAGTTTTCCGGATATTGACTATCGTTTCAGAGATATGTAAAAATAATTAGTTGACTTATCGAATACCGGTAAAGGAAATTACGTCGATATTTGCAAAAATGCAAAAATGTTCGCAGTAAAATTGGTTTTCAGAAACTTAGAAAAAAGTTTGGAGGAGTTTTCAAGGATTTTTAAAAATAGCTAGGGGAGCTGATTTTAGTTTTGCGGGACTGTTTTATGTTTTCATCTCTTGAACGAGTAATCAGGGATTTGTCAAGAAAGTTGTGGAATTATAATTAACGAATTTCTAATTTAAAAAAAGTGTTACGAAATATTCTGAAAATTAGAAAAGTAGCTGATTCATAAGGTGAAAAAGACCAAAAATCTTCAAGTAGAGGGTGCGGTGACCATAAAAAATATGAATAAGTGATGTTTAGAGGGGGATTAAATAGTATGTTATTCATCGACAATTTGCGTGCAAGTTGGGACCGTTCAATTCATCATTTTCAGAATTTTAAATAATTTTGTATATATACTGTTATCGCCCCTTAGAATTTTTGTTTGTAGAGATGGAAAAAAAGTATAAATGGAAATTTAGTATCCGGTCTCTTGAGGTCTGAATAATTAATTCCAGTGTAATCCAGTGGTCATATTTCCATGATAAATTCATGTAAGTTCAACTTGAAAAATATCCAGCGATTTATTGAGTTAAATCAATTAAGCCTGTTGAGCTCATTAAGAGACATTAAAGCTAAGATGGAAAGCCCAAGCTTTCCCGTTCTTTATAAAAGGATTATCAGGATTAATTTTCTGCATAAATGCGATTTTAACCCCCAGGAAAAGGCGCGGGGAGGAGGAAGGGGTAGAAGAATTTTTAGGATTAAATTAACCTTGCTAAATAATTCCACATATCTGGAATATGTATGGAATAAAGTGTATGTAAAGGCAAAACTGTCATCTGAAGTTGAAACTTTGCAGGGGTAATAACTATAGATAAGGCAAAATTTAGATTTAGTGCATCTCAGCAACTTGTATACTTAAGAGCGTAATAGGAATAGGAAATGAGAATATTTGCTTTGAGTTGATGGCGAAAACATCAGATACCGAAAGTGGTTCGAGGGCCCGAAATTTACGGCATCATTCGTAGATCTGCAAGTAGATGTAAATTAAGGGTATAAGTTGAATGTTAGAATTTCTAGATGTTAGATAATTATGTTAAACCGAATCCTAAGAGAAAGAGCAATAGAAGAATTTAATCTTAATTAATGACGTTGTATCTTCAAGAACGGTTTCCATTGATGGGCGTTTATTGGGAATATAATAAATAACACATTAATGATTTCCCCGGGACGATTTCTGCGAAAATACCCATAAATCATAACACGAGATACGCACGAACCTGAATTTTGATCAGAAAATATTCAAGTCAAACGATATTTTGAAGAAAAATGTAGATTCGAAAGTTCTTGAGCCCCTTTCATTTTCATGCAAATTCTAATTTTCGGAAAAAATGTGAAAGACCCTTTACGGATAGCCTGGTTTCAGACACCTGTTATAAACGATTTATTTTCTCTCTGATAAGTATTGTTCTTTTTAGGTCAGCAATAACAATATTCCCTCAAAGGACCGATACGAAACACGACTATAGAGTTTGGAATCCTCAGTTGATCAGTTATGCGGGATACCGGCAACCTGATGGCTCAGTTATAGGTAAGAAGTGACTTTATAGGATTTTGTATGAGGAAAGCCTAGTGCAGAAATAATGTATTCTTATTGGTTCGGCAAGTGCTGACAGAGTTTCGTTTATTTTTTCAGGATGCGTTTCAAGGAGCCTAATAGTGCGACCCTCTGCACTAACTTATTATATTTCATCCTGGTTACTGCTCCCTTTAGTCAATTAAAAAACGTATCGACGTCATTATTCAGTAATGTTCCAGCTCTTTCTCAACGGTTTTTCTGCCATTTCCGTCATTTCTCTTTCCAAGAAGTTCGCTTTCCTTTCTCAGAGCACCAAGTCCCCCTCTTTAGCAGTGATCGGGTGTTGTGGCCTACTTGCCATTATTTCCTCTTCAACTATTACCGTTTTACTTATTATTTGATTATTCCTTTCAGGTGATCCACTAAATGTAGACTTCACCGAAGTGTGCCAGAAACTAGGCTGGAAAGGAAAGGGAACCAGATGGGACATGTTGCCTCTTGTTCTATCGGCAAACGGCCATGACCCGGACTACTTCGACATTCCCAAGGAATACGTGTTGGAAATTCCACTGACCCACCCAAAGTAAGTTGAAAATCCCGATAACACGAAAACACAACCGCAAGTATGATCTCTGTGGCACATATTTTCAGATTTCCTTTAAATCCAGTCTTTATTTCCCATGGGGTATTTCGGTCAGCCTTTAAACCATCGCATTTCTGGTTTTATCATGACGTTTCAATCAGAAAGTCTTACATTGTGTACCAAATAGTTTCCGAATTTGGCTAACAGCCGCGAAAGTTGTGATTGATAGCCATTGAGGTCAGAATTTGTCTTGGAAAATTTCGTTTCTAATTGAATAACCGCAGGTTTCAAAGCCGTTGATAACCGAAGGAAAGCTTATTAATTTCTAATTTCTCTGTCTTTTGCCTTTGATTTCTCATTAGAAATGCATTAGATCTTTGAGTGCCCCAAGCAAGTGCAAATAACTGAGTTTCCTTTGGGCGGTGCAGACCTTAGGGTGAAAGCTAATTATTTTTAACATAGTTTTCTCGTGTTAGGACAAAGAACTGCGTTTGATCTTGAAGAGGGATGACATCATTACTTAAAAAATATGTACACAAAAATGTTAACGTAAACTTCATATAAAAAAAACTCGGAGACACTGCACAACCTACATCAAAGTTAGGACAATTTCGGGTCTAAAAGCATAGCAAACTCCAAGTTTCATCCCACGAGACACGAAAATTAAGGGCTACTGCAACCCTTCTGGGAACTTAATATTTTAGAAGAGTTTCTTTGCATATTCGAGTTTAAAATAATCGGTTTGAAGCTGACTTAAATGGCGTCGGCAAAACCTGAAGTTGAACAGATACCAAGTTTGAAGTTGTCAAGCTTGTCCAAATTAAAACCATATTTTAAGAAATGGGCCACATAAGGGCGTAGAGCTATAGTTTAGGTCTGATCCAATTGGTCTAAGAATAAGACAATTTTCGATTTAAGAAAATCGCTCACTTGAGTTCAAGTCGCAAGAACTCGTTCAGGTCAGCTCGGATTGTGCAGGATAATCGAGGTTGCGAAATGACGGCGTTCGGCACCGTTGAGGACACTGAGGGTTGAGGGAAGAATGAACGCACTTGGCGAAGTCGTCTGTGGGCTCTAAAACTGTTCATACGAGGTTGTCACATCTCTACTAGTTTGAAGAATACTCAATTTAGACACGTCTGAAAAATTTAAGGATACTTTTTTTTAAATCATAAAATCGATACAAATTAATTTAAATTGCACTTTATACTATACTACATTGGTGTAAGTGGTCACTCTGTATATATTGCAATTCATTGAAAAAATCTAACAGTAAATAAACAATTATCGACATAGATTTGTGATGCAACTCCTGATACTGTAGCACGTTCGCAACCCTTTACATAACATGTAAACATTTATTAAAAACTCATTTCAGTTTGAGTTGGTTCGAGAACCTCGGATTGAGATGGTACGCACTGCCTGCAGTCTCAAACATGATGTTCGACTGCGGGGGACTACAGTTTACAGCCGCCCCATTTAACGGATGGTACATGAGCACCGAGATTGGGTGCAGGAACCTTTGCGACACCCATCGGCTTAATGTTTTAGAGGTAAGGTTTCAGAGAAATTGGACGTCGAATCGATGTTAAAGCTGTTGCCGAAGAATCGCCGTAAAAGGTTCAATGACGGCCAGAAGTATCAATAAATAAGTGAATTAAATTGGGTTTAACCGACCCCGGTAGGGGTGTAAAATGAGTAATAGTGGCCATATAGGGAAGCTTCAAGGTCTCACCTTAATGTCTCGATAATAGCAATTCCGTTAGCAGAATTACTTACGTAGCTACTGGTAAATTTACGACTATCATTGATATATACCAAAGGGTGCCTCCACGAGAGTGCAAGATTTTAATTTGGCGCCATCTTTTCTGTTTTTTTTTTCCAATTCAAATTCACCGTTATTACATAAATTAATTATTAAATATCATCTCAAAAATGGTGAGAGTTGGACTATGGCGATGCGCAAGTTGCGTCAAATTTTCGGCCAGAAAAGCGCTTCAAACGCCTCAATTGTAATGAGACCGGAAAGAAAATTTAAGGAGATTGAGCCAAAGGTCCAAGAACATCCATTTGACATCTCACTCAAGAATTGCGTTTCACAAGAAGTGCTACGCAGCGCATTCTCGCGAGATGTCTACATATTCATACCTACAAAATCCAACTCACTCAACAACTCCAGGCTACAGATCACGCACAGAGGAAGGAATTCGTCGAATGGATAATTGAACAACAAATAGTGAATAGTAATTTTTCCAAAAAATATTATCTGCAGTGATGTGCCCTATTTTCGTGTTGACGGCTTCTTCAATAAGCAAAATTGTCGCGTTTGAACTATTGAGGAACCAGTGTTGTTCGTGAGAAGCAAATTTATCCGACAGATGTTACTAATTGGTGTGAATTTTGGGCGGAAGGCATCAATGGAACTTCCTCTTTCAACGAGACGTTGCCGAGAATATCCAAAAAACCATGACGAACTGTATCGGAGGATGATATTCCGGTCTCTTTCACCTCACATGGACGGTATTGATTTCGAAGACGTGTGGTACTCTGTTGATTATGTTTTTTGATGCTGATTTCAGACGTTTATACATAAACATTTTATGACATTAATTGATTTCTTTAAATGCAACATCTACTTCATAAGAACAGTGTCTTAGACTAGATACTTAAATATGGGCAACATTTATCGCGAAGTACACTTACCATAAACTACACATTATTCAATTTCAATAAATCCACGAGAAATAATGTCTGAAGGCCTAATCTCAGTTTAAGAAAATTTTCGTCTTTATCCCCGAATAGATGGTAGTTCATTTTCCTGCATTTCACAGGTTAAACTGCTTCTGGCTTAACTCTAAAGACATGAGATTAAAATATTAACGTTGATATTAGAAGTTTCTCTCATTCCCTTTCATTAGCTTCATTACATAACACTTTACTGGCACGCTTAATGAACGCATAAAACTCACTTTTCTGGAGTTTTGCGCTCGTCTGAAAAGGTCCAACTTTTCATAAAGTCGAGAGCTCACGTATTATTTAAATAGTAAGAATTCAAGCAGGGGAACTTAATCAGTTTAGCATGACCCGGTCTGTGTGAAGCAACCCTTGTTTGGTCCAGGACGAAGGCTCAAATGTGGTTTTGTTGATCCGGCTTTTTGGATCCAACAGTGGGTCGAAAATAATTGTGGATTAAATAACCACGTTTGGACCATGACCTGAAATCGCAATCTCCGGGACACTGTTTCCTGGTCAAAACTAATCAACAACCGTTTAGCGACATTTTTAATGTCAACATCACTAACTGATTTGAATCAATCTCGCTATATATACGAGTACAATTGAACAATTAAAACAAAGTGGACATTGAGTCACTACAAAATACTATTGGCGTAACTAAGTCCCCGTGACGAGCAATACGAGAAAAAGACGACTTCGAAGAGGAAGAGGAAGAGGAAGAGAGAGAGGGAAAGGGAGAGGAAAAGGGAGAGGGAGAAGAAGAGGAAGAGGAAGAGGAAGAGGAAGAGGAAGAGGAAGAGGAAGAGGAAGAGGAAGAGGAAGAGGAAGAGGAAAAGGAAGAGGAAGAGGAAGAGGAAGAGGAAGAGGAAGAGGAAGAGGAAGAGGAAGAGAGAGAGGGAAAGGGAGAGGAAAAGGGAGAGGGAGAAGAAGAGGAAGAGGAAGAGGGAAAAGGGAGGGGGAGATTGATTTCCTGAAGGCTTCTCTCAGTTCTTCAGTATCAAAACTTAGGACTTCCAGGGAGAAGCGTGCTCCTACTGAGAACCTATTGCTTGCTAACTTGCCACCCGTCGCTTTTATGTGAAACATTTAGGTCAACAGCTAGGGTGGTTCCTTAATGGTTTATTGCAGTCACACCAACCGGACGAAACATACTTACACTCAAATTGCGAGTTGCGCTAAAACACTTGGCGGAAATTCCAGTGCCCAAGATCATCGTTACCGGAGTATAATCGTACTACAATCTAGGCACGTCGAGAGTATTACTTAACAGATGATATACATAGGGTTTAGACTTAAATTTATATACTAAATAACGAAAAAATAATACGTTGGTCTAATAGCACCCTAGTGTTAGCATCCCTAAGAGAATGTCGATTTTTCCCGGAGAATTTATGTTCTTATTTGCGGGTCGTAAAATCTTTTTTTATTATTCATGGCAGCGGTAAAAACACATAAAACGGCGGTGTTTTCCCTAATTTGTGTTTAATAGCCGGGAGGCATGATATTAACAACGAGAGGAGATCAAGCTCTTACGTGTAAAATATCTGCGAACTCAAATTGCAAGTCATGTTTCTACTTTTAATTTTCATGAAGCGAACTCCATAGATTAAATCCATTATCAATTTGTCAGCGAAAGTTCTTGATTTACGACTTCCACATTTTTCCAAAGCGAGCATTTCTGTATTTGAAACGTTTTGCTAAGAATATCTCTCGTTTGAAAAATGTCCGATTTGTCTCAATGTTGTTGCATGTGCTCCCTACATACACTGAAAACACGATTTAGCTTTCCAATTTATTCAAAGTTCTTAGGTCTTTTCACATCGTCTTGAAACTTTCACCATTTAAAATTGAAATATCAATTTTGATTTTCTAATAAGGAATTTCCAGTTACATACGATTGGAAGAAGTTATGGAGGGGAATTTAAAAGTGGTTACTATAAACTTCCTGAGCAATGTACATCGCTACTTTATTTACTGACAGGGCGCTACTATGGCGAAGAGAAATTAATGGAAAAAAATAAGTTGCTGTTAGTAATGGAAAATCGGAGAAGTTCATGTTGTTTTTAAGGCAGAAAAAAAATGTAAAAGAGTTTGGGATTTCCTTCGCTAAACTACAATAACGCGAGGAAAAAAGAAAAGTTTGAGAATTTAAATTGAAAAAAAGACTTGAAAACGTTAAATTAATTTGACTTATTAATGACGTCATTTCAATATTATTGAATTCGCGCGCAGTTCTCCTCACTTGACGGCATCGGCATCTATAACCGTTTACGAGATCTCTATACTAGATCTCATTTTGAATCTGTTGTGGACGGTCAGTGCATAAACAAGCCCAGGCGATGGTCCTAAGAAGAGAACCAATGAATCGCCATTTTCTTCACAAAAAACTTCCTTCCGTACTTAGAAACTTATAAAACAACGACTGAACCCTTTTCCCTTCTCGAACCAGCCTTTTTCACTCCATGAGGGCTTCTTCCGCATAACGGCTCGTTCTGCGTGTGAAGGCCATTACCCTATCGCTCTCAAAAGGCGGAAGTTCCTCCAGAAGGAAAATGGCGGCTTCAAGAAACCTGTGTCTAAGGCTTCTTTGTCTTTGCGACTTTCTGAAGGACTTTCTTGCATTCCTCCCGCGGGAGGTCTCGCGAAGACTCGGGCGAGTCGCATTGGACGGGAGGTCTCCCTTTTGATCTATGTTGAAAGTTGTGGAACATCGAGCAGAGCGTTGAGTACCGCTGACGAGCTTTTCACACTTCTGTGATTCATCTTTTAGAGTCGGATAATAATTAAAGAAAATAGAGCGTTGAAAATTGCGTTATACAGACTTCGCTAAGATTTATGACAACACTGCTAATTACTTATGTTTCGGGCGAGCTGTCCGATCCTCAAAATGGAGTTTTCAAGGTGAACTTAAGAACATTTCATGTCCGATTATATCATAAAAGTTTCCTGCGAAAGGTGTTTTCTCTCCCGGTATTGTTCTTCTGATTGGCTCCAGAATGGGGCAGTATAGATGTTGAGGGTTCTCTTCTGGCTTTCCATGAAACTCCACCTTGTACTTTGACAATATTATAATTTTCAAGCCCTCGCCCTTGGAGTTTTTTCAAGAACACCGATATGAATATTTTTAAAATCAATAAAAAATTTACGCAATTTTTCAGACAGTGGCTCTAAACATGGGCCTGGACGTTCGGACTCCAGTGACTCTCTGGAAGGACAAAGCGATGGTCGAATGCAATCTGGCAGTGCTGCATAGTTTCCAAGAAAAGGGCGTCACCATTGTCGACCATCACACCGCTTCGGAATCCTTCATGAAACATCTGGAGAATGAAGTGAGACTCCGAAATGGATGCCCTGCAGATTGGGTCTGGATAGTTCCACCACTTTCTGGCTCTGCCACCCCAGTTTTCCATCAAGAAATGGCCCTTTATTATTTGAAGCCCGCGTATGAGTATCAGGTGAGTTTATGGAATTTCCGTTTTATCATAACGTACCACATTTAAAGGAAACTTAGTAAAATTCATTTGGGAATTTCCTTCAAATCAAAAATCTCGTGCGTTAGAGCGGAATGTGACTTAAGGACCGGTGGAAGAAATATATTTCAATTTAGTGACTGAGCGTAGATTGACCGGAAAAATGAGCGAATCGGCCGTCGGCAAAAAAATCGTTTTTGTAAAATTAAAATGTGTTGCCCAATTACTTTGCGAATTGGAGGCAAAAGGGGAACATCTGCTTTGAGCTTATTGCATGTGTCAAGGGAACTTTCCCCCAAGTTTAAAAAAAGAAGATGGGACTCTTTGTAATAAGTTATTTCCTCCTCACTTGTGAGGTTCTAGCTTTTTGCCAAATTGCGAATAGAAAATAATTGCAAAGCCCTGCAATTCGAGAGCATAAATTATTCTAATGTCCACATGTAAAATACAAAGCAATTTCCGCGTCATGCCTCGTACATGCCCCCTGGGGGTGAAACCCCAAGCAGATGAAATTTTGCTTGAAGTAATTTGTCTAGCCCGACTCTGAGAATAATGGTGTTTTCAAATAACTATTTTTTACTGCAGTCACTCGCTGAACTTATCATACATATTTATTTCCAATTTGTGCCTCGTGGAGAACGAATTGAAAGCTCCAAAATTGTTCCCCCACGTATTATCAGAAAACGGAGTTCCCATCCCGGCAGATAACGATTATAACATGTGAAAAAACATCCCTATCTAGAAGTCAATAATTGCAACAATTAAAAGCAATAAATCCTTTAAAACGACTAACTGGTGGTTTGCTGGCCATTACGATCCATAAACGCATAAATCAATCAACCATAGGGGCTTTAAGCTAATTTAAAATTTATGGGACGAGGTTTCTCATATGCCAGAAATTAGCTCGGTGCAATACATTTAAGCCTCGACGTGTTTTCAAATATACAGAAAGTTATGGGATGACTTTATTTATTCAAAGTGGCGGTTTGAACAATTTAGAGCCTTTTTGCACCTGGGGGCCTTGTTTAGAGTTTTAAAATGTGAGGAGTTTTATGTGAAATTTGTTGATGAAAAATGAGGTCGCTGCCTAAAATCCGATTAGCCATAATGCAAGAAAAGCAGTAATTCAATAACGTCCTCGCCGGACTTTGGGTTCAAAATGCAGATGTGGACTTTGAGTATGAGCAAAAATTTCCGCATTTCCACTCGTATGCGAGAAAACCCGCGCCAGTGCAGGACTGCGGCCCAGCCGTGCGTGTCCCGTATTAGCGCGGGACATTTTAACGACTAATTATTGACAAATTGTTCACATCGGAATACGTGAACGAAAGCATTCTAGATTCACGCTTGTTGACTATGTATTTATTACTAGCTTTATCGCATCAGCTTGAACCCGGAGCTACTTCACCTCGCTCAGTGACGTCACGACGAGAGAACTTCCGTTTACGTTCATAGCTTCCTTCATGGGACCAAGAAGGCAAAAATAACAGCTCTGTAGTTAGAATGTACCATTTTTATATTCCTAGTTGCTGCGGGTAACGATACTAGTTTAGTGTTGTTTTACGATATGCTAGTAGTATTTGTGGATAACGTTGTTACTTTTTGGGCGGTTCTCTTTGAACTGCGAGTCGAAGCGTTCGTCTTCGAGTTTACTACAAAGTCCAAATTTAATTTAACGAACTTGAGATTGTAGTCTTTTCATATTTTTGGGAGTCAAGGCGGTATCTGGTTTCTCGGAATTTGCACAAAATTTTCAAATTTGACAAGCTAACATCGCGTTTTTGACCGATTTTATTAATATAATGTACGCTTCTCGGCATGGACCTGAAATTAGGACACACGATGTTTCATTTAAATGCGAAAGTACAATGAAAATGCATTGAGCTATTATTCGAATAATTCAATTAAAGTTGGCCGCAGCTGTCCCGTATAGAATATTTACATAAAAATACATTTATAAAGATGATTCATTTAATAATTTTTTTTTTTTTAATTAACTACATATAGGGTGTTTCGTAAACACGCGGACCAACTTTCAGAGGATGTGGAGTTCACAGAAACCAACATTTAGATCGAATGAAGTTAGGTCCGAATCATTTTGTTTCCAAGATACTGAAGGTTTAATTTTTTTTTTAATATTTTTAAAATATGTCAAAAATGGTTTGAGAAAAGGACATGAAATTAGGGACACACTATGGCGGCATAAATGTGCACGTTCTGGCGTAGACAGCATGTTTCCACCCACAGCAGCGGCGCCCGGGCGGCCTTCCGACATTTCTAATATTTCATAATTTAAAGGAAACATACTTAGGAAGAAAAGTATTATTTTGCGATAAGGCATGTTTCACACGTGTCTGTCTTTATGTTCTCTGCCTTTACTGAAAGAGAACTAAATGAAATTCTCTTAAAGAATTAAACATAATCGCGCTGGAAGCCCGTACCGGTTTTCTTTGATGAGGCGCGGGAATAAGAAGTTATTTTTTATCTCGAAAACAGTTACTCGAGCCACAAAACATTAAGAGGCCTTTCTTAATAAGAACTGATGGAATATTAAAAAAATATGTTCATATAAAAAAAAGCCAGTGGTGTACTACTTTTTTCAATAAAATCGTCTCATCGAATGGCTGCACGAACGTCACTGCTGCAAGTGGAAACATTCTGCCAGCACGTTTATCCCACCAAAGCGCGTCCTTAATTTCACCCCCTTTTGCCAAACCGTTTTAAAAATATTTCAAAAATTAAAAAAGGAAATTAAACACTCTGTATCTTGGAAACGAAGCGGTTTCTGACCCAACTTTCAATATTTGTTTTCGTGAGCTCGACATCCCCGGAAAATATGTCGGTATGTTTATTAAACACCCCGTATATCGACTTGAGTGTGTTAGAATCACTTGGACCTCGAAAGCACAATATTCAAAGCTGAAGTCGTTCTAGAAACTGGTGATAGTTTTTTTACTTCATGGATATGATTAAGAAATAAATTTAGCGGTAATCTAAGGCAAAAATTCTGGAATGAACTTTTAAATTGAAATTGGAAAAATAAACCACGTAGAACTCATAATATAAAATTCGCAATCCCTGCTGGATTTTGAGGCATAAAACTGAAATTCACCATTTGCTCAATTGAGGTAAGTGCCGATTCATTTTCGTCGAAAGTCGTCAATTTATATAGAGAATTCCTTGATTTATGAGATTTCCACCTTGTTTGCATGCGATACGTGCCGGTTCCAAGGCACGCAATAAAAAGATGATGGGGAGATTAAGTAACCTGTATAAATGTTACTTGGAAAAATGAATCTGAGCGAAATAGAATTTTCTAAAAAAGCATTTAACCGGAAGAAAAAAAGGAAATAAAATTTGAAGGCCATTAGACTGGAAACCGAATGGCTTTAGATACAAAAGGAGGAACTTGAGATATTAGTTTTGCACACGGATTGGGATGTGGTTATAAGCACCATGAAATTTCCTTTTTTTTTGGGATCGGAATATAAAAAGAAACTGCGTGCGATTTCTTCAATTTTCCGCGATTGCACCCGATATGCCATGTCGTTCTTGTTTTGTTGACATATATTTAAAGAGAGAGAGGCATTGACGTAGAAAACAACGGAATTTGCAAATACAGTCCCTGATTTCCAAGAAGATTTACGTTTTATTGACATTATTCGAGTGTTCCCTTTCTAAATCAGCTTCCCTGAAACCAAATCCGGGTATATTTCGTTTTTTTTCACGACGATACAAGTGACTTGCCGTAAAAAATCTTTCGAACGTGTTTTACTTGCTTATTCCAATGTTTATCGAATGTGCAATACAATATTTCAAGTCTAGTTTCCACGATCGTGATTCAATACATGTAACTCAAATTGCTGCATCCGACTGATAAGGACCGAGAAAGATTGAATTACAGTGCATATTTGTATGGGAGTTTTAATGCAAACACCTCGGAAATATTCTCCGAAGGCAATTACATGAAAAGAGGTAAAAAATAATAAATGATATCAGAATAAGCTAAGAGAAGTTACGAGAGAATGGTTATCTAACTATTTTCATTCTAACCTGAACTGACGTTAAACCAACGTAGCCGGATTAAGAATAAATACATGAGTGAGTAATGACTTTCATCATGCGTCTATCACGTATGCATGTCACCATGCCGAGGCTTGCCGAAGCATATTGAGCTTTCTTCAGCAAAAATGGCTTCCAAAAAGCTTGAGCGTAACTTTTGAATAACTTTCCAAAACTACTTAGCCGCTGCCTTTCTTATTGCGCGGTTTTTCAAACAAAAGTCTATCTCAGCTTTCCATTGTGCGCTGTGTGCATACAACCACATTTCAGAGCTACGAAATTTTTCAAATCGAGATGTTTTCAGAGAATCAATATTATTTTTTTTTAATTGTGACCATTGCGGCTCCGCATTTTCCAATCGTTTTGGAAACGTCTATAATTTTTTCTGGAACTTATGCAGGAATTTTGGGGATAATTTGATTTGACTCATAAATATAACCGAACTTGAATTATCGTCCGTCACATCTGTAGAAACAATCAGAAGGGGTAAACTCTGGTTTGAATTTGAATCGCGAAAATTTCAAGCGTTGCAATTAAGCATAAAATTCGGCGTTTCTCACTGATTATTTGAGTATGATTTTAACAGTGTTAACTACTTCGCGTTGTTGGAATTATTGGTCACTCTATGGTCAATAAATTGATGTTTTGCTATATTGCTCACGGATGACCAAACCTACGTCTCTGTATCGCGGAAATGCGGCGGCCCAATTTAATAAAATAAATTGAATCTAAAAATTCATTGATTGTGAAATCGGTAATGGAGACTGATGGTTAATAAAACGTTTCTTTTCTGTGTTGCGCAAGAGCGGTGAAAAATCTGATAAGAAACTGTTTAATTTTCCATTAATAATGTCGTGGGTATATGAGGCTCAAAACTTGCAATTTAATAACATTTAATTTCTCAGTTTTTTTTTCTTGCACAACAGTTACGGGGCATTCACAGATAGTTCGCGTTTTCTTGTTAGTTACCCTGTATCATGGCGGTTCGGCGGCCTGTCTTAATAAGTCGTAAATAAATTCTTTTCCATTTTCTTCAAGCAGAGTGGAAGGGATTTGATTAAAAATTTCTAAATTTTAATTCAAGTGTAGTAAGTAATTATTGCTTCGACTAATTAAAATTACATTTTCTTGCTAGCGTGCGGTTAAGGGTCTTCACGGCCACTCCAAAGAGGCACTGTGCGACAAAACAACTCGACAGCGCGTGCGGCCGAAAGCGTTATCGCACGGAAATCAAAGTAGCATGTGACCGTGTTTAAATTTTTGCGGGTGATTGACTTCGACATGTGTGCGATCAAACTTTACTGCGCATTTGCGTGTAAATATCTTACCGCACGTTGACGTTAAACGTTGAACTACAACTAAAGAGAAATCTTCCAATAGGAAAATTTTTGCGAAATCACTGATTGCGCGCTAAAATTTTCCCAACGAGGACTATTTTATGCACAATACCTAACAAACCTTAAAACCAATTTTGATTTGAAACTGTAAGCCTTTTCATATTGCTGAAACTCCCCTCAAACAAATAGCACTCAATAAACATTCAAACCCAATTCCCTGAATTTCAATGCCAAATTGAGGTTTACATCGGGTATCGCGCTTGTATTATTTGAAAGTTCAATGAATTATAATTACTGGATCATTAAAACTGAATTGTGTCACTGGAGATTGGTCGAACACCACAACTCAAAACGTTTATTGCATTTTTTTGTTTTTTTTTAAGTCCAGAATTTTTTTACGTGAGAGTTAATCCACAATGCGTATTAACATATAAACGACGTATTTTGTGTAGCAAGTTCCTGAACAGCTTTGCAGTTTATCCGAATGTAGCGATTTGTTTTTAGGATCCGGCCTGGAAGTGCCACATCTGGAAGAAGGGGCGCGATTCCGGAAAAAGCAAGAAACCAAGGAGGAAATTTCATTTCAAACAAATTGCCAGGTATTATATTGCAGAAATCCCCAACCTTCGATCAGGATTATTATGTTATTCTTTTGAGTGATAGGCGAAGAGGTGGCTCGCGTTGCTCATCAGTTTAACATGTGGATATAAAAATTAATAATCGGCAGAAAGTACTTTAGAAATACGTAAACAACTCGCTCCGTTCTTGCGTGGCCCTTTGAAAACGAAGAGACATTGGTTAAGTGTATTTTTGAGACTGAACTGCGCATGCGCCGATTCTATTAGTCCGGGTATAATATGGAAGAAATTGCCTTTTGCTATTCCTTTTTCTCGAAATTTTAATGCACATTCAGGAGGAATTGTTCGATTTTGGAATTTCCAGTGTTTACGCAGAAATAGGTACGTTGCACGTGAACTTAGAAAAAATAAATTGAAAATGGAAATTTGCAAGCGAAGCCGCCTTGCAGGTATTCTATTGATTGGACCCATTGCAGGTCGACTGCCTGCGTCTCGGTGAGGCAAAGGTAGGGCACTACTTATCCACGAGCTTGGATTGATGACATTAAACGAATGTATCGTTAAAAAAAAGCTAAAAACCATTTAAGCCGGCAAATCAAAAATCGCGAGATTAATTCCTAACTTACTTTCGTCGATTTAGCAATGATTTTTATATTTTTTCCTCGATTCTTCGTTAAAAACGTAAAATATCTAGGCGTTCTGAATAAAACGTTATTTGCGAGGATAATCCCAGAAGTACCCGAGCTGACATGTAGAAGGTGATTTTTTTGTCAAAAATTTGCTAATATTACGAGGACCTAATGCTCAATGGCTCATTTGTAAAATTTGAAGGTGTTACGTTGATGTGTGTTTTTTGGAGTCGTTTTCGGTGATCAGTTTTAGAGACTTTGAGAAAATGCAAAACGTCGGTAATCGATATGCGATTCTATACCTTAAATTCAAAAGCCTTAATCCGTCTAACATCCAAACGGAGTTGGATTTTAGTCCGGGGGAATTTGGTCCTTCGTTAACCAGCGTAAAATATTGGGTCGCAAAGTTTGAACGTGGTCGTGCGAGCTGCCAAGGCGATCTCCGCAGTGGTCGAGCCAACGATACTCCAGATCTGACCAGTCCAGATATTGTGGTGAAGGTTCACAAAACTGTGCTTGAGGACCGTCAGCTGAAATTGCGCGAGTTAACAGACGCGAGACACAATTGAGACGATATGAGAAAGCTGTGCTCAAGATAGGTGTCGCCGTTACTCATAATTGAGCAAAAACACTTTCGTGAGGATGCTTCAAGGGTACATTTGGCAAACTTTCGCAGCAGTAACGCTCAGTCTTTGCGTCGATTCATAATCACGGATGAAACGTGTGTCCATCATTTTGCACCTGAGATGAAAGAGTAGCCGAACAATGGGCTCAAAGGGGAGAATCGGCACCAAAGAGGCGGAAACCATTTCGTCTGCAGAGGAGGTGATGGCATCAGTTTTTTAGGATGCGACTGGCATAATTTTTAACCACCATCTGTGCAAAGGATAAACAATGAACGGATAATATTTTGCAAATTTATTGCAGCGTTTGAGCGAAGAAGTTAGGATAAAGAGAGAGCATTTGGTGGAAATGAACGCCTTACTTCACAAACCCACCAGTCCAAACTCTCCTCATAGCAATGGCCAAAATCAATCAACGTTTCGAACTTTTTCCTCGACCACCCTAGTCGCCGGATTTAGCCTTCTCAGATTTTTTCCTCTTTCCAAACTTGAAAAGACGTTTACCAATAACGAAGAGGTGGAGCCCAAGGTCGATGGAGATTTTGAAACATTCGAAGCTTCTTACTATAAATAAGGTATAGAAACCACAGAATATCGCTGGGAATAGTGTGTGAATCTCAAAGGAGACCACATTGGGAAATATTACATTATTTTTTCTTTAAGTGGTAAGTCGGGCACTTCTGGGATCACCCTTGTATCTTGTCAAATGGAGATATGGCATCTCCTCTGTTTTCCATCACGGAAATGTGCACTTAGATTGGTTTTAGGGCCGTCAAGTTCACGTCAAAACTGTTCGGCAGAGCCTTGTCCAGACGTATCAAAGCGACTGTGCTCTATGCAACGGAAACTGGCAAATCCGAGAGTTATGCCAAGAAATTGGGCGAAATTTTCGGTCACGCCTTTAATGCTCAAGTGTACTGCATGGCCGATTACGACATTTCTAACATAGAACACGAGGCTTTGCTCCTGGTGGTCACCTCCACATTCGGAAACGGTGATCCTCCGGAAAATGGAGAGGTAAGATTGCTTTTATACAGGGTTTAAAAGGATCCGGTTTTACACTCACAGTAAATTCCGTTCTGGTGGAGGCGAATTGAATTTAAAATATTGCTGTTCATCTACCTCTGCAGCCGCAGAGACACGTGAATTCGATTGTAATGGCATGAGAAAGTTGAAACCGACCTCAAAAGTATCGAATTTCTCATTTTCCGCACTTTGTTCCAACCGACGATCAAATGCAATTTTCAATTTATTCCTTAAATAATTCCTGTACATACATAGCAACAGGATTTCTAACGAAATAAACAACCTGACATGGAAGCCCTGAACATAAATATAACGTATATATGAAGCCAATTTGTAATTGCATTTTAGCTTGCGGAAGAGGAGGAGAAGTACAAAATAAATTTGAGGCCAGCTTAGACTTAGGATGGGGGATCGTTAAATATTTCCCTTCGTTGGAAATTTTACTGCAAGTGCCTCGTTTGCAAGAAAGTTTTAATAAATACCTTAAAATGAGCAGTACACGTACGTGTGATCCAGGATTATTGCAAGCGGCTTCAGCCACATTTTCTCCAGCTAATAATCGCTTCTAATGAGTAGTCAGGTGTGGAAATTAAGATGATAAGCTCGGCCGAGGGGTTGGAAATAATTATACCCGCCGGGGGTAGTTTAACGTAGTTACTTATGAAACTATCAGTTTCTTAGGCAGAGGTCTGCGATTGACGCACGGAAACATTTAAATTTATATCTTCAAAAATCACAAAGACGACCGAGCTTTGAGCGGTTCAGAGCGATCCGTGATCAAATATAAATCTCATTTAAAGATGGCATCACAATTCACGATGTAACCTCACAATACTCGGACTATACAGCGTGTCCTGAAAATGCATGTCAAAAATGGTGTCATGAGATAGTTTGGGCCAATACATTAAGATCTGGTTGAAAAGTTATTTGCAAACGTTTTCGTCTTTAGACGCTATGGACTGTCAGAGTTTTTGAAAAAAAGCATGCTTTTTGGCATATCTAAAGAATGCGTGACTCGATTTCAAGAAAACCCATTGTGTAAAGCGATTGAAGCCTTCTCCATATACAGCAAAAAACATGTTTTTTTTTCAAAAATTTTGACCCTCGATAGCATTTAAACGAGGCACTTTCTTCTAATAATTTTTCAAAAAAATCTTACTGTATCGACTCAAGGTACTCCGTGATACCACCTTTGACGCCCATCTTCGACGCAACCTGCACATTGTACCTCATTATATTTGATTTCGATGTAGAGTATCATGCAGATTTTACTGAACCAAAATTTTCCCCGTGGAATTAAGTTCATAGTCACAAACGTGTCTATATATAGATTTCTCGGTTGAAGATTTTGTTCGTAACAGAAAAAATAGTTCACGGGTCCCTCTGCAGGTAAAGTCTCACCCAGAAGGATTAGCATATGAGAAGAAAAGGTCAGCTGACAGTGCTGCAAAACTTCAGGACCGAATAAGGCAATCCAACGATCATAATCGTTTTGGGTCCAGCTGCGCATCTCGGTCTACGCTCCCGAGCTGGAACAATCGTGACGCAGCCGAGAGACTTAAATCCTGCGTGGTACGACTTCATAATAGCTTCGTTTCCATAGGTTCCGATGGGACTAATGAGGGAATTTCTGGGAGTTTCGGAGAATCCATAATCAATTTGCCTCTCTCTTAAAATAGCCCCAATATATATCCTCTTAAACATTGATAATTTAAAATTTTCTCGTCCTCGTAATTTTATTAGCTGGCAATTGCTAAAGTGCGAGCACTTTGGTCTTAAGTATTAATTTTATTCCAGTTTTTTCAGCATCCAACCTCTCTTCCCTCTGGTATTTCCGTATTAGCTCTCAGCTTCCCGATTTCTGTCTTCTTAGAGGTTCAGAATCTATGCTGAAGAGCTTGCTATCCGTTGATTTTTCTTAGCAAGCTTTCCGCTTTGCTGCGTGCAAGGAACTCGATGCTCACGTCGGTGAATGAGTGAAATAACCAGAGTAGCTTTATTTATTGCCTTGATCTGTGTTAAGTCAATAAACAATCATTAACACCTCTAGAGCAGATACGTAGATGTGGTAATTCTTTTTCTTTGTGTAGGACTTCGCCAATAATCTCTACACCCTAAAGATAAGCGAAAATGGAATAATGAATGGCGGTGACCCGGAAAGATTCAGGTAATACTTTTTACTAGTTTATTTCAAAGTGCTGTTTGGGTGAAGGGATAATCTATTGTTCTGCTTACTTAACACTTCATAATGCCACTGACGATGACTTGAAGTAACTTATAGCAGCCTTAAGGGCGAAAATTTAATCCGTTTATTATAAAAGCAGACTGACGTCATCACACAAATAACACGCAAAGTTGCCAAACTTGACGTAATTTTGGAGAGTCTCGGATTATACTGAGTTTTAATAGTAATACGTATGCAAACATTATTTAATAAGCAATGTGAAGTTACGTGGGAACTACTTTAACACTTGTTGTGTAAAATGGGGTAAATACGATTCGAAAAGCAGTAATATATTTTTAATTTAATGGATATATAATAATTTGACAGAAAACCACGTTCGCTGGCGTCGCGACGTCGCGACTCGGCAAGTGTGACACATCGTTGATTTTTCAGTTATAAATGTTTATTCAATTATAAAAGGTTTTTTTCAATTATAAGTGACTAGCCGAATTCGTGAAAAAATGTTCAGGTCCCTATTCAAAAAATAGTTAAAGATTATATTGAAAAACCGAAGCGTCGTGTCTCCGAAAAACAGTCGTAAAAAAGCGTTCTCCATTTTTAGATTTTAATGTAATGTAAAGCACAAAAGAGTAAAATTGCAATTATCGGTTTTTAAATCGGTTAATCGGAATTTAAAAAAAAAGTCACAGCACTCCTCCCATAAAGGCACAACTTTGCCTCAATTTAACCGACTCTGCATCTCCGACAGTTCCTGAGATCCTTACGTTAAAAGTCGAATATGGGACGCCTTGCACGTGACAAAAACTAACCCATCCTCGTTCCTCAGTTGTTCTCTGGAGCATGAGTTTGTGGATTGTTTTATAGTAAAAACGCTTTTGTCGGAAGCTTCAGTTTTTAGGAAATTTTTTACCTACATTTAAATAATCCTGAAATTATTTACATGAATAAAACCCAAAAATAATCGAAAGCCAAAAAATGCACAAGGAACAAATTTTACGTTCAAAATTTTGACAATTGTACGTTCAAAATGTCCGAAATAATGTGTCAACGTCACGTCAGTTTGGTCTGAAAACGGGGTAACTAAGCGCCCAAATCACAATGAAACAAACAAAGATAAAGCTATATTTGTTGATTGGTAACAATTCATTCTCAGTTGTGACGTCAGTCTGCTTTTATAATAAACGGACTTTATCGTAGTTCCATTCACTGGGAGCTATTAATAGTTTATATTACCTCTAGTTGGTGGTGGATTTGGATATACTACGTTTATTCTACTAAAATAGTATGTTCTCACGCTCCTTAGACTATTCAACTTCTTTCTTCATATACAGGGTGTTTAAAAAAGACGCGTCAATATAGTGACTGTTCGGGGTAATTTATGGAAAAAAGTTCCTATAAACATAGCTCTGAAAAAGTATTATTTCCAAGATACAGAGTGTAAAATTGTTTTTAAATAACGGTTTTCGAAATATAATTCAGATGTTTTCAGACCAATTTTTTAAAACTTTGCAAAAATCATCAAAGCACAAAATATCCTTAGGGAATAAGCGAATAAGCCCTTGAATTTTTTAAAATGTTTTTGTATGATGAATGGACGTGCATTAAAATGATTTTCATTTTTTATCTCGTAAGCGAAGTAAAATGCGACGAAAATTCAAGGGACAAGAAAGTTGTATTTTTAGTTGCTTCATTGAAAAAAAAATATCGAAATTTAATTAAAGTCACTGGCGTACATTCTTTGGTCAATAAATTTGGTTAAAATCGTCCCCCCTTGACGCAACTGGACTTAGTAATTTTAATCTAGTTAACGTCAAATCATCCCCTTATTACTGCAGACAACTACTATCATACCAAAAAATTCGGTTAAAAGATATTTGAATTATTTTTCAAAACTCGTTATTAAAAAAAAAAAAAATTACTCCCTATACCTTGGAAACAAAACATTTCTAGAACTATGTTTATTGGAACTTTTTTTCATAAATTGACCTGAGAAATCACCCCTTAAATATTGCCGTGTCTTTTTTACACACCCTGTATATCCCCTCGGGGTACCATTAAATCTTGATAACGTTCCTATTTTGTCATTTTCCACCTAGTTCGCTCTCATTCGGTACTCAAATTTGCACCAAAACTTAGTGAACTTAAATTTAAATTCTCGGGGCATTTAAGATTTTCATTCAGTTCTTGTTGCAAAACTTTTCATCATTGACTAAGAATTCTCCAAGATTATAAAACTGTTCAAGCAGCATGGCAACATCCAAGTCCTTTATCAAAGCTAACAGTCAAAGTGAGCTTGGTTCCGTCAATCGACGGCTCGATCGCCTCGACTCACTGCGAGGAGGTTCCTCCTCGGTTAGCGAACCTCTTCTGGAAGACACCTTCGGACCTCTCAGTAACGTGAGGTACTTGAGCTTGTTGTGAAAGCACGTAACTGTTAGAAGTGCAGAAGATAGTTTGATTTTTTTAGATTTGCGTTTGTAGAACGTCCGTATCGTACTTTTCCCTATGCATAACGAACAGCTTTAAGTGCATCAACACGCGGGTAGAAAAAATTCTTCCGGAGTGCATATTTATGATCTTGCTTTCCATATAAGTAATATTTTATTTTTCGCATGGAATTTGCTGATTTATCGAGACCGCAATATTTCACAGCACCCGTCACTAGCTAAATTTTCTTTTGACGTCCCTTTTCCGGTAGGTTTGCCGTTTTTGCCCTCGGATCCAGCGCTTATCCTAATTTCTGCGCTTTCGGAAAATATGTGGACAACCTCCTCGGCGAATTAGGTGGCGAGCGATTGCTGAAACTGGCCACCGGGGACGAGATGTGCGGACAAGAACAGGCCTTCATGAAATGGGCACCGCAAATATTTAAGGTTTGCTTATTTATTCACGAGAAGATGAATAGGGAATAAGTATGAGAACTTCAGTTTGCCTGCGAGACGTTTTGCCTGGACGACGACGAGACATTCCTGGAAGCGACCATCACGCTACAAAGTGAGTCTTTGACTCAGCAAAATGTGAGGTTCGTGGAGTCGAAGAAGGACGACACTGCCAGTGCCTTATCCAAGTGTCACAATAAAAAGGTGAGTTTTATAATCTTTCATCTAGCTAATCATCTTGATCAATAATCGCCCTCGACATCAATTGGATAGCAGTTCTTGTGAAATTCATATGCGCCCTTGCTGGCAAAGTACCCTCGTATATCAGGCTAGCAATGATCCTTTCCCATTTGATAAGGTGGGTGGTACCAACAAATTTGCGGAGCATTTAGAGAACCGATCGGAGATCAATTAGATGTCCGAAAACCAAATTGATACGGAAAGAATAGATAAGTGAAAAAAATTCGCTTCTAATTTTCAATAAAAAGTTTTGAGAAATAATCGAATACGAGAAACGAAAAAAATTTACTGTTGCAGGACCCTCAGCATACCGTGCGATATATGAATTCGAGGCGAAACATGGCAGGTTATTTAAGATTAAATGTACATATAGGGTGTCCTAATTAAAAGAGTCCATCTAAAATATTTTCGATGCAAGAGGTTTTCCCGGAAGGGGATATCTTTTGAACGTAAAGTTATAGATGTAGGTTCATCCCCTACGCGGGGTGGCAACCCCTATCGAGATCTTAAGTGCCACGGGAAGGTCAAGCGACACATTATTTCGAAGGCATATCAATTCTCTTTACAAAAGCGATAAACATTTTTTGTTCTGCGTCAAAAAACAATAAAATAATAATAACAATAATAAACTCACCGGAGAACGGAACTGGAAAAAAGTTATGTTTATCATGAAAGACTCGATAAGGTGATGAATTTTAAGCCTTTACACTAAGCAAAATATCCGCTGTTCTGAAGCATGCGATCGAAATCATGGTTCACACCACTGGGGAGAGAACTGAAATTGTCATTCTATTTTGGAAACAATGAAAACTCCCGGGTCAAAGCAACAATTTTCAATAAACAGCTCCCGGTCAGAATTTCAGCCATCCTTATGTGATAAATTTAATATCTAAATGCATAGAGACTGAATCTGTTGCTAACTACAAACATGAAGGGCGACACACTGTTACTAACGAAGCTGCACAGGTGGCAAGTTTGGGACACAATGAATTGCAGCCCACTTCAAGCATTACAAAATTAGATGCAACTTCAGGAATTTCACGCAGCAGTCTTCAGAGGACCTTGAAAAAGCGTCGATGCCATCCCTATAAGATTCATCTCGTGCAAGAGCTTAATGGAGATGATCCAGATTGCGGAAAAAAAATTGTGAGGAGATCGTTAAAAGAAATTCGAAAAATCCCAATTTTTTATATTCTACATGCTTTTCTGATGAATACACATTTTTTCTTCATGACTGCATCAACAGATACAATTGCAGATATCGGAGTAACTCGAATCGTAGAATTATGAGGGAACAAGGTTCGCAGTATCCAGAAAAGCTGAATGTTTGGATTCAGATTTTCGAACGTAATATTGTTATTTCTTTATTTTCTCTCTAATAATTTGACGCATGAATCTTACTTCGATTTGATCCTTGACTCCATCTGCCTTCCCATTGTGAAGACTGTGGAAAAGGACAATCAACTCCTAGAGAATTATCTTTTTTTTTTAATAGGATGGAGGTCCAACACATCATAAGGCTACTGTACGTCATTTTTAAATTAACACTTTGCCGAACACTGGATGGGTAAAAGATGTTTCATTGAATGGCCTCCAAGATCGTCAGACTTAGCACCATTGGACTTTTCCTTGTGAGGTCATTTAAAAAGTATTATTTATAGAACAAAACCTACCTCTCTGTAAGATCTTTATTAACGAATAGTGGTAGCATGAAATAAAATAACCCCAGAAATTCCCCGTGCCGTTTGAGACTCTCGAAAGTGGTTATCACTCTATGAAGGGTACGAATCGACATCCAAGACTTTACGCTCAAACGATACCCTCTTGAAAGCAAGACATGTTTCGGTGTTTTCCGGAAAAACTTCTTCTATCGAAAATATTTCAGGTGGATTGTTTTAATTGGGACACCCTGTATATTTACGCGTGTGTTTCGAAAAATTATTTGTTTAATATGTTCGAATTGGCTTTCAGAGTAGCAACTCTCGGACTAATGAAATAAAGTGGCAGTAGGAAAGGGGGCGTTAATTTAAACTAAGCGGAATCAAACTCGATTTGAGGACACTTAGATTTAATAAACAAGTAATTGGACAACAGCACGCAATAAGCATAATTGCCCCGTTCGGACTGGTTTGTCGAAAAGTCCACTTCATTACGAGGGTACTCTAATTGTTAAACTTTAATCAGAGGTTCTATCACTCCATGATAGAAAATATCTCAAAGAGAACATCATGTAAATGACTTTGAATGAGGTTTTTAGGAAGAGCTGCAGTATATCAAATTTTAGCACATTTTTAGTGATGAACTGTTTTTTTTTTTGAAGAATTTGCAATATGTTGTAACGGTCATTGTGAATATTTGACCAAAGGTCCTTTTACGCCATTTCATGGTCAGTTCTTCGAAATACAAATCGTGAAACCTTGATCGACTAGACTAGAGTCTTTCCCATGGAATATGAACTGCTTACCATATTCAAATGTTTACGCGTCATTACTTTCGAATTCTCATTTCTGAGCCATTTCCAATCAGAAGAGTCTAGGGTACTGTCCGCTGCTCCACCTCCCATCAGACACTTCTCTGTTACGTCTCCAAAAATTTTGCAATGAAATTTGTTTGTGGAAAGCTGATATTATGATGGCGAATCTAATATATATGTATATGCATATTCTGATATTCCAGGTCACCTCAACACCCCTACTGAAACGAACTAACCTCCTAAACGAAAAATCCTCCAAGGTAACTCTGCTGCTTCAAATTAAAAACTCTTTGATCTACAAACCTGGAGACCATTTGGGGGTGTTTCCCATGAACAGGAAGGAGTTAGTTGATGTAATTCTTACAAGGATAAGAGGGGTGGCTGACTCAGATCAGCCAATTGAGTTGCAATTTCTCAAGGAGACTCATACCTCTAACGGTGAGTGATAACTCGAAGTCTCAGTGAATTATTTTAATGGTTTAATGACAAATGAAGGAGTGATCAAGAATTGGAAACCTCACGAACGATTACCTTCCTGTTCTTTGCGAGATTTATTCACTCGTTTTCTCGACATTACTACTCCTCCCTCGCCAAACCTTCTTCAGCACTTTGCCAGCTTAGCCACAGACGAGGAGGATCAGAAGAGGTTGAATTTGTTGGCTTCCGTAAGTTGGCCGATCAAGATTATTATTTAAATACATATATTAATATTTCTATTTAGGACTCCTCAGCGTACGAAGACTGGAGACATTGGAAGTTTCCCAATCTAGCAGAAGTTCTGGACGAATTTCCCTCAGTAAACCCCTACGCCCCTCTGTTGGTGGCACAGCTGAGCATACTGCAGCCGAGATTCTACTCAATCTCTTCCAGCCCCTTGATGTACGCTAATGAAGTGCATTTGACAGTGGCGGTGGTGGTATACAATACTCAAGGTGGGACTTCATGCCTCGATTTGCGAATTTAGGTCTTATTAAATAATTCTCTAGGGGGAGAAGGCCCTGAGCATTACGGGGTGTGCTCAAATTATCTTCAAGACATTGAAGTTGGAGAAGATATTTGTTTGTTCATTCGCAGGTAAGTTAACGGTTTGTTCGGCAATCGAGATTGAAATTATGGTTTTCAGTGCACCAAGCTTTTACTTGCCCAATGACTTGTCCAAGCCAATAATTTTGGTGGGGCCTGGTACTGGAATCGCGCCCTTTAGGGCTTTCTGGCAGCACAGGTAATTGCTTTTTTGATGAGTAGAAAAATATCTATTAAACTGGCTAAGTTTAGATATGCGCAACTCAAATCCAAGCATCAAATAGGCAAAATCTGGCTCTTCTTCGGGTGTAGAACCAACGAAATGGACTTGTATAGGGAGGAAAAGGACCAAATGCTTGAAGCCAAGGTTTTAGATAGAATATTTTTAGCTTTATCTAGAGAGCCAGATATCAAAAAGGTATCATTGATTCCCTCTTCATGTAAAACAATTTTATTGTTAATCTTTCCTGCGGCTTTTTAGACTTATGTCCAAGATCTGGCACTAGCAGAAGCAGCAGAAATTTACAAGCTTCTGGTGATACAAGAGGGACATTTTTACGTGTGCGGTGATTGTACGATGGCCGAGCATGTCTACCAGACGTTGAAGAAAATCATTCAGATCTATGGGGGAATGTCCGAAAACGAGGTGCAGTCGTTCTTGCTTTCTTTAAGGGTGAGCACACTGTTACAACCCACATACACTATGTACGAAGAGTCCGGCAATCCTGAAACGTCTCGGAAAATGTATTGTACAATTTATAAAAAAATCCCTCATATGAAAATTGAAAAAATTTTAAAATTCTATAACTTTGGGGTATTCAAAAATATACGAGGTGAGTCAGAAAGTAGCAGTGAATGAAGGTTATGTTTTTTCTTATGGAACGACAAACTTTTTATCTCATTTTCTGATGCAACTTCGCATTCTAAACGCATTTCCTGTAGCATGTCCTGTGGCTATGACGATTTAAGTACATTGAATTTTTTCCCCTGTGGTTGCATCAAGTCGTTGGTACATGAAATTTGTGTAGCCATCCAAACGCGGCTGTTCGAAGGAGTGATGAGAGCCACTCTTTTGGTACAGCAAGTTCTACATATCGCACAAGGGGTGGACGATTCAATGATTCAAAGAACAAATTTATGACACCAGATTGGGGGTCGTCAATTTGAAACTTTATTATATATTTTTTTGCATAATCTTTATTAAAAATGAACAAAACATCGACATTTTTTGATAGCACCGAGCTAACATTACGTTTGTGAGCAAAAATTACTCTGAAACCGTAACTGCTAATTTTTGACTAGGGGTTTCCATGCAAAAATCGTCCATCCCAATGCCATTTATAAGGTGTTTAAGTTTGGCGCAATCGTTTTGGAGTACTCTGTATGTTACAAATAAATACGCTTTTATTTACTCACAATCTTTCCTCTCTTAAGGATCAAAACAGGTACCATGAAGATATCTTCGGCATTACTCTAAGAACGGCCGAAATCCATAATAAATCCCGGGAATCTGCAAGGATAAGGATGGCGTCGGAGCCTTAACAATACGAGAACAAACTTATTGCTAGAGTAAGATCGTTTTAACACTATTTTCGATTTTTCTTCGAAATAATAGTTCTGGATGTGCGAAGAAATGAGTACTGTGTTTTTGTCCAAATTTCTCTCAGATTCAGTATATAACTTGCGATAATTCTATATCTCATTAGCATGTAGTGTATATTACTGAAAATCTACCCAGAGATGGTGACATTAAAAAAAATTATGACTTTATCTCTGTTTGAAAAAATATTGATTACATTCCTATAAATCAAGAAATATATTATTACAGATATTATATTAACATTAGATATATAAAACAGACTTGGATTAAATTTTAAAAAATCGTATTTAAGAGCTAATATTAATGAGGGCAAAGTCAGGATTTTCTCGAAGAAATTATTATATCTCGACCTAAAGCTATGTTCAATTCCTCTCGTAATATCAAAAGCACCAATTTCAATACATGTTATTGGATCATCACCTCTGCTACAAACTGAATTTACGCAACCTTTGTTCCCTAAATTGTTTCTCATAAAAATCATATTTTGGGATTAGTAGCGGGAACGCGTGAGTTACTATATCATGAGGTCGAACTCTCACTTACACCAAACATCACCTCAAAGTTATCAAGACACCTACTTGCTGGCAATCTGTGTAAACATGTGTAAGACTTAACTGGCAGCTGCTTGGATTGCACAGCTTTATGTAATACTTTCTTCACAAATCACGTTTTTCTCATTAGATATAAGGCAAAAATAATGTATTCGGAGTTTTATGATATATTATACATAAGAAGTTTTGCTAATGTTATACTTAGTTCCCATTAGCTTTTTTTACTTAAAAATATGATTCTATGTTAATTTATACAGGTAGCATTAGTTCAAGTTGAAACATAGGGGTTGTACAGGTGGAAGAAAGACCGTGGAAGGTTCAGTATGCCTGTCGCAAAGTCCAACGCAGCTACTAGAACTTATATCAGTAACAATTCTAAAACGGTCAAGGATTTGGCAAAACACTGGACTGACTCGTTCGGCCTACATCTCCACTTCAGTATATAGATTAGGTGAATTTTGCTGCTTTCGCGGCGATGGAAATTTGTAAAAATATCAGACCAAAACAGCCATGTAAATAAATGAAAAAAACAACGATTAATCCAACAATAGAACATATTAACGGAAATTCTGAAATAGATTTGGTGAAATATTGGCTCCGCCCACTTCGGAGGCTAGTTTTTCAGGTCACTTCGTTGGCCTTTGTCGAAGACATTAAAGAGTGAGCAGTCCTCCCACTTACACGATCCCTATATTTCCAATTTGACTGGTGACATCTGTAAAATATATTATAGTAACATTTATATTTTGAATTCATGTAATTTTGCATCATAGGACCTGATTTTTTTACTGTTATTTGTTAAATTTGTTTATTGTTCTAATGCTAACTGAATACTTAATAATTAATTGTAATTGTTTACCAGCATAATTTATTACTTGTTAGGCTAAAGATTTTATGGATATGTTGTGTGATATTATTGGTTTACTACAAAATACAGTTTTCTATTCAATTATATGGATCCTTTGAAGGCCAAAACTGATTTATTTATATCCTCATATTTTCCTTCATGTGTGAAAAAATTCCCGATTTGAAGAAAACAGACTCTTTCGTCGGACTGTTAAAGCTTTTACGTAGAGTCACAATACAGTTTTAAATATTTTTCGCATATTTAAGCCGCAGTTCAATGGAATTACTTTCCCACCCGTCGTCACCAACTACGGTGGTCATCATCAACTGTCATGAGGTACGCGACGAAGTGACTTTCCGGGTTTCTTGCCTGGCTGAGTGTTAACGTTCTGTGGAGAATTGCAGAAAATAACTTTGTTCGTTATTTCAGCACCTTTGATGATACAAATGATTTTGCATTTGTGGAATAAGCGTTAGCAAGCAATTTCATTAGACTACTGCTTCTATCTATCTAGATCTATTCTATTCAGAACAGCTCAATAATCAATAATGTGAGTTTATTGAATCAAAGTTTAGAAATTTTCTTATTGCAATGCTCCAACGCCTCCTTCAGCACGCTTAAAATGAAGATAATATTTTTTGGTTTGGCGTTGTACCCCATTATGCCAATTCTCCAAACTTTCCCCGCTGTTGAGTCCAAACCGCCACTGACTTCCAAATGATAGCTGAAACAATCACCACGTCCTAAATATACGTGTTGCCACGAATTGTCAGTTCTTACTTCTTCATGGCGAAGTCAACAACATCGGTCCAAATTACATTCGGGGGAACTTTAATTGTCGTTACTGAAGGCAATCTTTTCTGTTCGTCTTCGACAAAAAGCTCCAACCCCATCTCCGCCAAACCCTTATAAAGTTGTTGGGCACATTGCTCGTGTCTTTGGATCACATTTTCTAACCCTTCTTCAGTTATGACTGCAAGACCTTCCCGTAAAGCATACAGGAGATTCGCACAAGTCGTATGATGGTAGCTGATAGAGAAAATTTTAATGAATTCAGAACTAACAAGAAATGAACGTTTTTTGGTGTATACTCACATCCTAGGTAAGTCTTCTTCGAAACATTTCCATTGTTGTCCTAGAAGCTTTATATCGAAGAAATACACTAGAACCTTCGATTTTCGTTCGCGTATAACTTTCCTAGTAACGAAACAATTTTTTTATGTATTTTTGGGAACGAGCACACCAAATTTCAACAAATTGTAGGATAACGTTCTGTTCGACAGAATTCTCCTCAATATCTCGTTTAGTAGTAGGTTTAGTAAGTATAGCAATATCCCTTAATTTTAAAAAATGAAAGCATTAAATAACCCACAAAATATGGTTAAAAAAGCAGAGAGCTTTGTAAATTTATGATGTAACATTTTACGTTAAACGATATGTAAAATTCCTATTTTTAATGCTTTCTTCGGCGAGCCACTTGTCTCTATATACAGTGATAGGCAGAAAGTACGCACGCACATATATATATATATATATATATATATATATATATATATATATATATATATATAGATCTTCTACTGGTTTACTTACTGTGCTCTTTCGCTGAATGATAAAAGAGCCAATCCAGGGGGCGTGCCTATGACTTTTTGACTAGCTGTGTATACAGCGTCTATTTTCCATGCATCCATTTTTAGTGGCACTGCTCCTAATGATGCAACAGTGTCCACTACCAACAGGCAGTTATACCTAAATTCAGTCAGACTCAGGTGTCACTTATTAATCGAGTGGATGAGTACCTCTTCGTGATTTCTCCAATACCTTCCAGGGGTTGGTAAACTCCAGTGGAGCTTTCACCTTGCACCGCGAAAAAAATTTTGGGTTTAAACTTACTAACCGCGTTTTCTATCTCTATTAGCGAGAAATTCTCTCTCAAATCCCTATTTTGCATCTTCTGTACTGTTGCACCTGCAGTTACGGTTAAAACAGCCTAAACTTGGAAAAGCTAAAAGTCTAAAGGCAAATTTACCGTATCTTTGTGCCATATCCACAGCTCGTTTTCCCCATATCCCATTGACAAGCACCAGCACCTTATCTCCGGGTTCCACAAGGTTACATAAAACGGTCTCCATGCCAGCATGACCAGACGCACTCACGCATAAAGTCAGCTTGTTTTTAGTTTGGAACATATACTGTAATCCTTTTTTTATTTCATCCATAATCTACTCAAAGATTGTTACATTACACTATATTTCAGTAATTCAAATAATTTTACTTACCCGAAATACATCTGGATCCATGTGGCCCAAAACAGGCTGAGACAGGGCGTGTAGTATCCTGGGAGATAAATTTGAAGGACCAGGCCCCATTAGTAATTTATGGGGTATTGCCAACAGTCTTTTCAGTTCGGGTGGCGAAACAATCTCCATTTTTTTCCACTACTATTCACTTCCTATTTTGTTCAGAGATATTTACATACTAAACCATTCTTATACTTCATGTTGTATCTTATAAAATATTTTGGTGTTATTTGTCGAGCTAACATTTCTTTAGATAATGAGCAGTGTTATCATCGTATCTTGAATTATTGCTGCAATTAGAACATTCATAATATCTACGGGGGAAAAAGAACTGTAACGATCTAAAATGGCTTCAAAAATCAAATTTAATCGGGCGATAACTAAAAAAAAAATATAATGTAACAAAAGTCAAGAGATTCCAATAAAAGCAAAGCGACCGACAGTAACTCAACAAAAACTTTGAAAACCGTCAATTTTTGCTCTTACAGAAGCAATCGGGCTATTTTGATTTGTTGGACCAAAAATTTTCATGATACATATTCCAAGATATTTTGTGAATCCCAAAAATCGAAGTTCTCCCATTCGAGTTTTGTCCGTGACAAATCGAACCGCATCGTGCACCCACTTTAGAACTCAATTTCGTTGAAATAGGAGCACTCAGTACCCACATTTTTTTTTACGTAAAATTTTGCCGTACCCCTTTGATTTTGCGATTACAAGAGAAAAAAAATCATTGGTAGGCCAAATACTAATTGTTTTACATTGAAATAGTGTTCTGTGGCGCCGCCTAGGGGTGAGTTGCCAAACCAAACACTATGCAATAGAAAGAATCTCTCCCCGTCTAGTAGTTAGTGCTACGTATGGTATTTAGATGGAATCACCAGGCAGAACAAAATGAATGACATAACAAGCGACCGCATGCTGATGCACTTTTTTTAGTCGAATTTACCTCTCATCATAAGTCTAGCAGTTACCATAGATGTATGGTTTATCGGATTCGTTGTTTTGCTCTTTTAGTTGCATGTCAATCTAACTGAAATTATACTTAAAAAGTACTCGATCCAAATCCTTGATAATATTTTAAAAATCCTTTAGTGGTTAGAACATAATGTAGGTATTAATTTGTTACACAAATTTAAGTTGTAGAATCGTTTTATTTTTTTCTTAACTTACCCGATAACTACACTAGTAAGATTTTATAATTAAACTGATCATTTCAACAAACTTAATCGTTAGTAACAGTTTTTTTATTAAAATTCTGGCGATCGCTAACTTACTAGGTCGAATTGGCCTCTACGTGCATCCTTGGAATTTTCATCTTATTTTTTCCTAACTTGCATATTTCACAGTCAGTGGTGTTTTTGTTAAAAATAATTTAATAATTAAATGTCTTAAACTGACTTACGATTATTCAGCATCGACTCTCCCAATCTTCTATTTCTACAATCTCACAGCAAATACAATTAAACCTGACGTAACAAACATTTATTATTATGTACAAAAATAAATAATAAAACTAAAGCTATCACTTTAATCTTTTCAAGATAAAGCCTTAGGTTGCCAACATTAGTGCTTTGTTATTCAAAGAAAATAATTAAAACATTTTACAATGTCAAGACTTAAAAAGTGTATTAAGTTTTGCATTTGATGGGTTGCTCTAATTCGTTTACCGAACGAAACATGTTGAGTTGAAGTGGTTTATTCTCGTAATTTTTTCACTCATAATTAAAAAATATTACCACACAAAGGCAAACAAAGCAAATGATTGGAAACCATTAAATCTAAATTTGGTAATCTGGCATTGATTCCTTTTATTTCAATTTGCAGAGCATAGACACCAGTCACTGTCTCTATTATCTAGATGCCACTGCCCTAGTGATCCAGTCCACGGTATTTGCCACCTAAAATCGAACAAATTATTGATATATTATACTTAATTGCAAATAATGGTACTACACACGTTAAATATTTCAAAATTATCTGTAAGGTGATACCTTTTTGGGCCTTAAATCGATCGCAATCTTTTCACTAAGATTGCATTAATTGATTGTTATGAGTGAAGTATTTCTACCTTACCCGATGATAAATTCCAGGTTGCCCAGGTTGAGCACAGGAATATCCCGCCGACACTATCCCTATCAGGTACCACCTTCCTGTTTTCTGGAGCATGAGCGGACCCCCGGAATCACCTTGGCAACTGTCCCGACCTCCGTTTTTATAGCCCGCGCACAGCATCTCATCATAGATAGTAACTTGAATACCCTTAGATCTAGAAAAAGTATTGTCACCAGAAAATTTTAAACCATAATAGAGGAGGTAGTAGATAAGCCTAAGAACGTCAAAGACGTGCAAACTTCTCAATATTATCGTTGTCTGTGAACAACTGCAAATCATCCAAGGTTGGAAAGGAAGAAGATAACCAATTACATGTTCTTAGTTCGTAATTTTTATGAAAATTACTCTCTTGATAAAGTCACTTTTGACTTTGAGTTTCGTGCATTAGGGGGATAAAATGGAACGTCAGCCCCAAGTCTAAACCCAGGTTATGTGTTTAGATATTAATTCAGAGGGCGAACCTTTCATTCATTGTTACATACCTATGCCATCTCTCACATTGTCGGTTATCTATCACAGGAACTTTTACAGTTTGCAATGTTTGAGGTCTCAGCCTAGATCCAGGACTCAGAGCACCCCAACCTGCGGCATGCCCAACATCTCCAAGAAAGTTTTCTCCTTTGGCTGGTAAGCAAATGGGGGTCACGTGTGGCAGGTTGTGGGCTGCCCTATCTAGTCTCAGAACGGCCACGTCGAATCGATCAGCTTGAGGCGTGAATTTGAAGAATGGATGAACCTATTGAGAATGCACCGATTTCAGCACAGATTTTTAAAATTTTTTTGCACTTCAATTTACCAAATATCCAAGAAGAGGAACGATTTGAAAATTGCACCGCGAGGTACCCTAACATTATACGACTAGATCGTTTTAAAATTTAATGGTAATTCGAGTTATTTTTATTTCCATTTTAAAAAGCTCATTATTTTACTCCCGCAAATCTTCACAATTTTTTAACAAATTGTGCAATCAGTCGAGATACTGTGAGCAAAATGGAATAAAGAATCCGTAGAGGTTATAACTACCTCAAATTGGGCACGTTCTTGCCGGTAAAACGTTCGCTCAAATGGCCATAAATGATGCACATTAATTTGAGTGAGCTGTTTGTAACGAATTTATACTCGTTAGAAACATATCTCGTATCAAATTGTATAATTTTGCTTTTTCTGTCCCCGTGATGGGTTTCAGGAAGCACTTTACCTAATATAAAATATGTTTTGGGTCTCTTACCGAATTGACTTGCCTGATTTCATAAATAAAACGAGGCTAAAGATAGTTAAATTCGGAAAAGTGAAATTTCACACACCATTATCTCAAAAACCACTGAGGGGACACATATGGAGCAACCTCTTTAGAAAATACTTACAATCACCTACAAAATCCAAAAACGTAATAATATTCTGCGTGATTCATTTGAATCGGCTATTCCATATACAGGGTGTCCCAAAATGAGGTTGCATAATTTTAGCAGTATATTCTATAACCTAAAATTAAAAAAAAATTCATATGAACATAGACCCGCAAACTTCTCCTTTTCGAGAGAGAGGGGGACACGGGGTTAAACAACTTGGGATGCAGCTACTCCCTCCGTCTCGGACCCGAAGAGCTGGTGGATTTATGTTTATATGAATTTTTTGTCTTATTTTTAGCTGTATTTTGCTAGAATAATGCAGTTTAATTTCCGGACACCGTGTATAACTCTGTAACTGTTAAGTTTACTTTGACGAGTCTCCAAATGTGAACATAGATAAAATCGGTTTTAAAGTGAAAGGTCAAGTTGAGGAAAGTTATGTTGAACTACTATGTGAGGCTCATGCAGTTGTCCCTATAAATTTATTTGGGCGGAACTATTGTAGTGACATTTAAATTAGTGTGTAACCGCGTACAACTTCAAGCACTATTACTTATTTATAGACCACAGCAGCGCCGGCTGCTGCTGCGAATGCCACGATCAAGATCAAACACCATTCATGGTACGTTGACCATCAAACTTTTACCTTCGCAATAAACAACATCAGTCCCTGACCTTTCCATTTCTCGCAGCAAGAAACTAAAATAAAAAACTAGTCCATGTTAATTTTCGTAAATTGGCAATCAAAATTGAAAGTGATGTTCGAGGTGGCGTCACATTGGGCAGGAATCACGACTACTTTCTTTCTCCTCATGTAACATTGCTTAAGGTTGCCCACCACTTTCTCCCGTATAATATGATTACCGAAGAAATCTGTATGGTAAAGGAAATCCACGAGGTGAAGTAACACCCGGTGTAATAGTCGGCAACGTGATTGATTGTGCAAGAGATATTGATTTCGTTTTTCCTACGGGGGTTTAATTTTTATAGTGAGAGAATGTTGTGATCGAGTCGTAGTTGAGCGATAAACCATTTGAAACGTCGTGAAATACTTACTTTTCATAACTCAGTTTAAAGTCGTGCAAAATGTGTTCCAAACTTACAAACCTGTATACTGGAAACTCCGAAAGTGTAGGCGGGAAGTGGCTCCACTGCAGAATTGATGACGTAGTCCCCTAACGTTACATGGACTTGTCGCGGTGCTGCCCTGGCCACGCAATGTCCTGCGGTGACCACATGTCTCCGACTGATCAGTGAACCACCACACCTGAAACGGGATTCATTTCGTAATTAGTTGTGGAACGAAAACAGGAATTTCCTAACAAATTGCGACAGGCTGCAGTTCTACCGATTTCAACTTGAACATATTCAAATTGCCATACGGTCAAGACGCCATGTATAATGTGTCCAGATTCGGTCCCTCTTCTTCAGAGCACCTCTCTCAATATATTTTTTCTTACACCAACCATAAGTGTGATAGGCAGGTAAATAAATCCATTACCATTAATCCAGTCTCCACCTTCCATCAAGTTCAACCAATTAACGCTTCTAATATGGAACAACGCGTATCGAAGACGGTAGTCAGTTGTGTAAAGGATTATAAAATCCTAACGGTAACTGAAGTCAACAACATTTCGCAAACCGTTAATCTTTAAAACAAGTTGATGATCATTATTACATTACACAATGAGTGTATGAGCCTTATAACAGGCCTCAGGCCAGCTGGCCATCACTTTCACCCGGAGGTCATCGATCGAATCTTGTTAGTATGTGTTGATTTTCTGAGGAGCGTTTGTTGATGGTAAATAACAAGAAACTCCAAAACGCTTTTTTTGAATACATTTTCGGCCGTAATAGTAATTGGAAATGATCGATTCGTGCGCTACTTTTTTGATCATCCGGTATAACATAAGAATGGACATTATGTAACGAGTGAAATTTCGCGAGACGAGGTCGTTAAGGGTGTAATAGTAAATCGGAAAATATTATGAATTTGAAAGACGACATTAATTGAAAAACGCATGTTAACAAACATTCAGGGTGCCCCCTCCTCCGGGGTACAGGGTCGATCCGCCAATCCCCGGTTCTGCTTTCGAACTAACCCCCGTTCGGGAGAGGGACCTTGGCCGATCGGGCACGTAAACAGCGAGCAAGATAGTTTAGGACCGAACTGGACATCCCTGCCGGCCAAGGGTGTCCAACTATCCATGTCCCACATACAACAGCTCATTTCGCCGCATCCGATCGACACGTCGGTATGGCAAAATATTCCGCATTTTTTCTCATGTTTCCTTCGTCATTCCGCGATAATCGCGTAATGGTCATTTTGCCACATTTGTCTGTTTTCAATTTATATTGTCATTTTAATCAGTTAGGAGTAGTAACCTTACTGTTGTCTCGCCTGAATGAATTGCTAACTTTCGAACATCAATGTCAATCATGAACTTATTGCGTGCCGGTGCGATGTAAATTGAATATTACAATATGGAGGCCAACTTAATATTCTTCCTTGTAAGCGGGCAGTCAGTAATGTTGCATTAGGTAAGCGATCAGAGAAGCTAGAATAACTCGAAATAGCGTATTATGATACCGGCTTAAGAAGGTCCGTCAGTGACTGTGAGACGGTGCAAAAAGCGCGTCATTTCGCCACTGCTCGACAATTGCGGAAATATTGTCACGCTGTGAAACTTGAAAAAATTAACGTCAATATTTATTTTTTATTATTTTTCTCAATTATCTGCTTTATCTTGTGGCCATTTACGTTCAATTTCACGGCCTGTCTATGCGTAATAATCAATTGCAATCAATGAAATGACCGCAAAGCAGGTTGGCATGCAAATTTCCATTTTGTAATTTTATTACTTAGTTCATATTAATTGTACCCGTTTGTGCGTAAACGATAGGAGCTTCAAAATTTAAATCAGTTCCTAATTAGCCAGTAGTTAGCGAAACATACAGGGTGTCCCAGGTTTCGTGACCAGGGCTTCAGGAAGCCTTAGCAGAACCTATCGATCAGAAATTCACGAAACCGGTGGATTTCGGATCGAGACACTTACGCACACAATAATCGCATTTCGATCTTGGCCATCGGGGTCGGAGCTCTTTTATGGATAGTTTAGGGACACCTCGTGTAGAATTGAATGGAAGAGATGATTTTGTGCATATTTTTAATGAAGCCAATTACTCGAATTATAAAACCGAGACAATATTCGTTATAAATCCATGCAATTTCGGCAGGACGAGAACTTGCTACGTTATGAAATGGATGCACGGCTGATGGAACGAAATAAGCACATCAAGAATTCAAATCAGCCTTGTAATACTTAAGTATACTCGTATTATCACTATTTATGAGTTGCTTTGGATTCATAATTTTTGGCGATCTACGTGTAAATTGAACAACATCACGAAATAACTAACTAGGTTTCCGTCAAAACGCATTTGTTAATCGTTCTCATAACTAGGTGCAACGGACGTCTACGTTCACCGTACGTGGGGGGCTATACGTGACCTACGCCGCAAATTTTCGACTACGTTGAGAGCAAAAATAAAATTCAAAAAAAATGAAAAATGGGCATGTAAACGAGGTTCATTGAGATTTCGACTCTTCACTCTTGAGGAATCAATCGAGATGCGACCAGCAGTGGCAAATGAGTTGAAATTTTCATTAAATTCAGTAGATCACGACGTATCGTTGGTTCATAAAGACACGTTTCGCAATTTTCTTCTCATAAATGGTTCTCATGTGTGCAAAAGCCAACCAACTAATACTTAATACATATTATGAAAACAAAATTTGTTCTAGAGGTCAAATACTCATACAATAGACACAACCTCTGCACGGCCATGAGGTATAACATAGACCCAGTTATTAAAGGAACAAAGGAACTAATTAATGGATGAAAATACACTACCTAGTTGTTCTTTGGCAACTACAAAATGTTGATGCCATTGCTTTGAACGCAATTTTAACCCGACGAATTGTTCAATATCCGCTACCGTTACATCCATTTTCAACGACTCAACAAATAGTCAATTATTGTTATTTTGTGTATTCAATTAGTGCACAAATTGGGTTCTGTTAATCCGCAGACAATTTTATTGCAGACATACGTGGTGCATTGTTAAAAATTGCCTCAGAATCGGGTTTCTCTTATGCATTGTTTGCTCCTATCTTGTGCATGAAATTAGTTCAGGTTAAGCCTTATGTGTCACCGATTTAAATTCTCGATGTATACTGTATACAGGATGGTCCTGAATGGTCTGCAGCATTTCGAAAGCCCCTGCACATCGATAATTTTTATACTTATAATTTAGTAAAAAGTTCACCTTGAAGATCCTATTCTGATGTATGCCTGCCAAGGGAAGGTACCAAATCCTGCCTCGTCTCCTCCAACGATACGCCTTTGTGCTTGCTGTTTCGTCGACGAGATTCCGCACCCTGAAACAAAGAATATCGAACTGCAAATAACGTAATACACAGTTTTTCAGCGGGTTCTGTTTTTGTAAGTTGAACGAAGGAATAATAAACAGAGTTGAGATCAATAATCGCCCTCTCCAATTTTGGAACAAATGTAAAGTTTTCGTCTCGTGCATCCGTCATCCGACCATGCGAGATGAACTTTGCCCAGTCACATTGTATAATTGAGCGGACGACGGATTCACGCGCTAAGTCTGTAGTGTAGTGTTTTTTAATTAATCTTTCACAACTGAAGAATTAGTCAGACGCACGGTTTTCCCAAAAAAGTTGGTTTCGTGCCAAGGAACCCTACGAGAATAGTTCCAGAAGAACCCGACCTAATATTGAAAGAAAAAAAATGGAAATATTACATTATTTCTCAACGCAGTCTGCTTCGAAATTGACACACTTCTCCCAGCGATCTTCGATGGCTTCGATGGTCTGTTTATAGCAAGAAGCTTCGAATGTTTCGGAATATTTATCAACCTCAGACTCCACCTCTTCGTTATTGGCAAATCCCTTTTTAAGGTTGGAAGTAGACAATAATCTGAAGGGGCTAAATCTGGCGAATAGAGTGGATGAGGAAAAAGTTCGAAATCAAGCTGATTGATTGTGACCATCGTGATGACGTAAGTGTGGACTGAAGAGTTGTTTTGATGAAACAAGACTTTCTTTTTCACTAAATGCGGTCGCTTTTTCCAAATTTCTTCGCTCAAACGCTGCAATAAATATGTAGAACATTCTCCGTTTGTTGTTTTTCTTTTAGGGAGATAATCGACGAAAATTATCTGCCGCGCATCCCAAAAAACTGTCCTCGTCATCTTTCCTGTATATGGAACGGTTTTCGCGTTCTTTAGAAACTTCCTTCCTTCTTTTTTTCCCTTGGAGCGTGCTGTTGTGACTGCTCTTTCGTCTGAGGAGTGAAATAACGGACCCCTGTTTCATCCATGGTTATGAATTTGTTGCCGCGAAAATTAGCCAAACACTCCCTCGAAACATCCTCACGGTACAATTTTTTTTTCAATTGTGAGTGATCGCGACATCCATCTTGAGCACAGCTTTCTCATATCCTCTCAAGTGCGAATCACGTCGGTCTTCCGAAGAAGTCGGAGCTGGAGTGTCATTGACTCGACCATTGCGGAGTTGGTCTTGGCAGCTCGTGTGACCGCGTTTAAACTCTGCCACCCAATGTTTTACAGATTTTAACAAAGGACCAGAATCCTCAAGAAGACAAATCTAACTCCGCTTTGACGTTGGATGGATTAAGACCTTTCAAATGAAAGTGTCGATCAGCGTATCGATGACCAATTTGTTCCATCTTCACAATATCTCTAAAGACGTTCACTGAAAACGGCTCCGAAACAAACGCAAATCAACGTAGAACCCTGAAACTTTAGGCTTAAGTTTTTTGAGGTTAGGTCTTTGTAATATTGGCAAACCAAAATACGCCATCTATATGTCAGGTTGGGTACTTCTGTGACGATCTTTATACCTCGAAGGCAGCGAATGAAATCAACGCTGAAGAAATGAATATACCCACATGGGCAGGAGGACGGATCGCACTGAGGTCGATGGCGGCGAGAAATTAAGGGCATAAATGTTTCTATACCAGGTGTGCATCAGAAATGACAACGTCCCACTTGCAAAGGATGATAAATACTGGTCTTGCTGACAATTTCTAATTACAAAGAGTGGAAGGAAAGCTATTAAAATTGTAGTGTGCCGAATGACAAAACATGAAATTTATAACATCATCGTCAGCATTCTCTCATTTACACTTTCTGATTACAAATTATCCAATTCGTGAAGTTATTGTACACGGTGCAAAAAATTTGAAAGTCAAGGTTGTTAAAAGTTGTCGGAAGGTTGTTGCACTGAGCAATTCCATGAGTTCTCTGTTCTGCACGCACCATTGACAAATCTGCACTGGTACTTTCATATAATCAGATAATTGGTACTATGTTGACCTTTAAGGAAGAGAACTTGACCGAGAGAATATGAAATTGACGCCTATTGAACACGGATCTGTACACATCAACTCAAACTCATCACGAGTATTTTTCTTCTTCTTTCTTTGTTATTTCGCTCTCGGACATGCCACTAAAAACCTTTTTGTCAACCTTTACTGCTTATTTGCAAACGTAAACTCACCGCAAGTTCAATAAATCGAAAGCGGTATTTTAAGTAATTTAAGTGGGCATTAGACACTTAAAGCACATTAGGTACGCAAACGTACCTGCCTACCATAAGCACAGGAGGAGAATCCTTGTTACGTTCGACTTTGAACGGTTGTGTAATAGTTCATTACATTATGAGAATAGTAACCGTCACGTTGAGAGCGAGAAGAAAGTTTGCGATCGAGCCGCAGGCGAAGTGAGGATAAAAGCAGAAAAAGTTTTAAACCTTTATTACATGCGTTTATCTATAATTGTTGATTATCGTTTACAAGTCAACTATTTTTGATAATTTTTTTATAAGCTCCGCTTTCAGCTGATTTCAGGTTTAGCGCTATAACTTGAGTCACATGTCAAGAGAGCACAACACTGCAATCACCAATGGTCGATTTTGAAGGAATGCGTGGACAACCTAATTCCAACGTCCCTCGCTAACGGGATGACCGAAGACAAGAGAAGATGGAACTGGTGTGACAGTGCCATTTGTGCGATAATTAAGGAAAAGAGGTCCACGAAGTGTGCCTCAGTGCAATAATCTCGGCCCTAAAAGAAAAAAAAGAAAGAAAGATGGGATTGGAATGTGGCGCACAATAGAGGCGCGAAGAAGAAATGGGCGACCAGCACCAAAGTCTCGGTCGGATCCTCAAGCCCTTCGATATCCCCCAGAAACAATTCTGGGTCGCGCAAGGCTGTAAGAAACCTGAGGGTCTCAATGGGTGAGTGCCCCGGCGGATGCCGCACTATCCGGTCGCTAGAACGTCATACCGGATGTCTTTTAGACTATTTCGCTTGAGACGAAAAGAATCCAAATTAGTTAGTACGGTAGACAGCCAAGTCCTAATTCAAGTCCTTCCTAACCTTCCACCAACTGAAATAAATCCTCTCCCATGATTAGTAAGTCGGAAGCGATGCAATTAACGAGCATAAGGTAGGTGAAGCCTTAGGGCCACCGCAAAGTACAGACTTTTGATTGGCCAACAGTTTAGTCCACCGCTTAATTCGATTAAAGACAAGCGCGTTCTTCTGACTGTTTAGTCTGTAGTTTGCACCGTGGGTCTTTAAGCTTTTCACAGAGCATGTTCGATTAATTCTAAACGAGCAGGTCAATTATTCTATTTAATAGAATAGCACTTCTCCTTTAGGTGTCATAATAAGTATTTACAACGTTTATTAAAATACAGTTTATATACAAGACAATTTGTGTGAATAATTCCCAATGGAAGCAGAATTTAACTCAATTTTGCAGGTTAACGTTAGTACTTTTGGAAGTTCAATTGTTGCAGTATTTACACGATATTTTGAGTGTAAGTGTCAATTGCAGCCATCATATCTTTAAAGCATTTACATTTTCCAAATCGTCAGGAACGATTTTACCAACCTACGTAAGTTGTTTAGAAAAACAACTATTATGACAATTTTTGGTTGTCCACCGCGCCCCAACGCACCGTCAAAGCAAAGAATCTTAGATAGTCAAAAAGATTACACATTTCGGGAGACTAAGTAACACGAAAGGGAGATCATGCCATTCCAATAAATAAAAAATTGACTTACGAACATCATCAACCATTGTGACGTCCCGACTCCTCGGCCCTTCTGGCGGAGCCTCGATGGTTCCTATTGCAGGGCCTTGAGTTATGAGTCCGGCCTTCGCAACACCTCGATAACAGCAGGCCTTTAGAAGGCCCTCGCACTGATTATCTATAAAGCCTCCTGATATCCAACAAGTTAGAAAGAACTCACAGGTTGCCCCTTGGACGCAGATAGTGTTTCCGGCTATTTGAAGGATAACAGAAAGGTATTAAATCTACCGTGAAGCTCACTGATTTTTTTTTGTTTGTCTGCGTCACACTCTACGTGGCGCTCCAATGGACGGAATAACTGCGGGGATGTACCTGAGGCAATCTGACAATTTGGCATTATGCAGAAATCGAGCACGTAGCAGATTTTTTCCGATTTATCGCCGACCGAGTTCCGCGCCCTTAAGGTTTCATTAAATAGTTATTGCAATTCGCTTGAAAACTCAACATTCTTCTGTTCAGATTACCATAGAAAGATTGTTTGCCATTGTCCCTGTTCTGATTCTCATCGCTCATAACACGCACTCGTATTAGAATTATGTAGATTATGATCATACCCGGTGCATGTAATTTTTATACATATGGATGTTACACTGCCTTGCTGAGCGGAGGCGAGGTAGTTATGTGCTGAGCAGCCTCTTTGAAATCCAGGGCTCACGTGAGTTTTTTGGCGGAGATGGCGGCCGCTCAAGGACACGGAACACAGCCGTACATCGGTTTTTCACAAGTGCTTATTTAAACTCTGAGAGGACATTGAAACATCATTGAATCTTGCTGTAGGTATATGCGAGTGGGCCTTATTTGTGATACTCTTGCGACGGGAAAGTTGTACAACATTCCATGCTTTAATCAAAATACGTTCAACAACATAATGCATAACTTTCTGTAGTGCGTGGGCGGTGCTAAAAATACATAGGTAACCACAGTTCTTGGCAGTGGTACTGTTCTGGGTTCTTCATATTACTAAATTTACGAGCGCTTATTCTTATTCAGAGTGAAAGTAAAGACTGTTTATGATGTCGCTGTGCGCGGAGGCTGTTTGAGTTTCCTTCTGGTAATACTTTCAATCTTTAATTGCGCGATCTTGAAATTGCTTCTATTTATGATGATGACGCGATACTCTTCTCGGTAATAACATTCTCTATAATGGTTTTTAGAAATTATGTGGCTATGATTTCGTTCTCGTCAAATTCATTTGGATGAAATTTTTCTGTTTTGTTTCTGGTTCCTCTGACGAACACCGAAAGAACGTCATAAAATATAATAAACGTTCCAAGAGCCCGATAGTACTCCTCGAAAAAATACCAAATGGACGGTTAGTACCTTGTAAGACGGTACCCCTCAGAGCCTCGTGACACATACGAAGTACGTCCCACGTATTCGATAATAACTTCATGCAAACCAACACCAAGTTACCCATTTGGGCCTTTCCCCTTTCAGCCCTTTCCCCCCTTAAACTGTGAAATTTACATTAGAGCTCCTAAATTGCGTATGTTCTTGCAACAGCAAGGCATTAAGCCGCTGCTTAATGACTACCTAATTGATATTAAGGATCAAAGGGTTCTGATCCTCAGCATCCTGTTAACACGTATTGTAAATGCCAAAATCTTTATCATCGCTAACCACGGTTTTACAGAGGAAGGCGAGAGCACGTTTTTCTTTTGTGATATGCCGCAATAGGCAAAAATGCGAAAGTTGCAAGGTAAATCATACCGAAGGACGAAAGGCTCAGAGAACAAGTATATTCCGGGACAAATATTGGCATTTGCTGCTTTGACCACCAGTTTTTCGGAGAATGACAACATGTGCCAATTGCATTTAATCTCCTATATATGGTCACAAAATTTCACTGAAAATCCCAACATTAAGTAATGAACAGGTTTGTCCATGTGCATGACATACCTACGTACATATCTAAGTGATGTTTAAGCCCGGATGTAACAGATTTGGTACCTATGTAATCGCCAATGGGTATTCCCAAATACTGCAAAACCAAATTATGAAATAGCAAATACGGCTCGCAGAATTTACTGGGCGGCTTTATGGCGCATACAGGCTGTCCCATAAATGATGCATTAAAAATTGAACCACAGAGTTGTCATGCGAGATATGTAGATTTGTTTTCTGAGGTTTCTTAAGATGTTGGAGCGATTTGAAGGGACCTTCAAAAATCAAAAACACTGATATTCACATTACCAACGCACTTCGAACCTCAGGTAGGCGTTTTTCGTCATTTCTACTTAGAACAATAAACTTTTATTTCCTAAGAAAGCTGCTTGTAGCCCAATTAACGAGATACCCATCTGGCAACAAAATAGAGAAACACTTAATAAATCTCTTCTTATGAATTCATGCGAATTTCCGACAATCACAGTCTTATTGTCTGAATGCAAATTCCACCAGACCTTGAGAAAGACACATTGTCTAGCAGATTCAATAATAATTCACATATCACCAAAGAGCTACCTACCTGGATTCGTGTATTAATTTGTTCATTTAAGCAATAGAACTGCTTACCCCTATCACGATTATCCACTCCTTCCAAATCTTGCAAGTTATTATCACCAGCTAACCAATCTGGTTCTTCTGCGGGGGCACTTCCTGAATTAACGGGATCGCGAAATTGCACAAGATCACTTGGGAAAATTACTCTCGGCCGTCTGGAAGATCCAGCCCAAACTGTCTGGAACCGAGCTGAAGGGTCAAAGTACGACTCTCTCGGTTGCTCACCTCTGACTGCTTGATAACCCACAGAAGACGCAGCCTCGAAAGGTCCTAAAAGCCCCCTAAGTCTTCTGGGGTATCTGTAAGTGGATAATTCATTGAACCTAGCTCTGTTTTTGCTAGAAAAGCTACTTGAATCGTAGCCTTCTTCAGAGGCGCCACTTGGCTCATAATCAGGTCTAAATCTCTCGACTGGAAAGGTTACTAGAGTTCTAGAAGAATCCTGAGGAAGAAATGGATAAAAGCCATCGTCATAGGCATATGATTTTCTGACGAGGTATTTCGGTGCAGGATTCGCTACTGATGTTGTTAGATCTTTGGCAACCTTTGATTCCTCGAACTTAAAATCTGGAGGTAGAATTTCACCTATGTGTTCGTTATCTTCAGACTCCACTGAAGAGTCGTCCCTCCTTGTTAATGATGCGTCATTATTATCATCACTTTTGTAATGTCCTCCAAATGGAGACTTTGATCGTATTCCATGTAAACTGCGCATGCGATCTTCAATAATTTGGTGTGCTCCATTGGATTCAAGTGGAAGAACATCAATTCCAATTGAAGGTTCTGGACCCTCATAGGTATGTTTACTACTGTCTTCACTTGAGTGGTTGTTTCGTGTGTCTTTGACTTGAATGTCTGTATTAGAACTCATATAGTTTTCAATCTTTTTAATTAAGTCTCTTTCCTCAGCTTTTGCCAATAATTGTCTAATGGTACCATAATTCTGGCCTTCAGATGGTGGAGGGTTTAACTCTTCAGTACTGCTTGGAGCGGCGCTATCACCACGATTTTTTTTCAAGGCCACCAGAGGATGATCTAAGTTTTCTTTCGCAGTATTCTCTTTTACTTGAGCATTAACTCCGTTAATCGAAGGAAGTTTCAATCTGCCTGCATTATGGAGAGAATCCTCAAACTTAAAATGCGCAACTTCAACGCCCTTCTCTTTTCTAAACCCGTCCACTTCATACTCCTCACTTGAGGCAATTGCCTCATCCTCGTAGGAGCTATCAACATCCTGAATTGAATACTCGGACTGTGGCCATGACAATCCATAGCCATTTGCTATGCCATTATTGGTATTATCTCCCTGAATATCTTGGTTGTGTTGATATTTTTCTCCACTATGGAGTAGCAAGTTTATTTCGTCTTTGGACAAAATCTTAAAATTCTCTACATAATCTTCCTTGGAAATTCTCCCCGATTGATCTGCTTCTTTATAAGGTGGTTCTTTGTGAATTATATTCTGGTACTGAATCAAAAGCGGCCTCACAAAGTTATGTTCCAAGATTTTCTCATCTGGAGTCTTGTCCGGCTTTTGCAAAAATCCATCCAGACCTGAATAAATTCTTTTCGTCGATTCATTTTTCTGGACATTCTCTCTTCGTATGTTCTGCAAAGTTGTATAGAGACTCTGCAAATGCTTGATGCTTTCTGCATTGTTAAGAGTGACGGTTTCTACTCTAGGTGTAGATGTTGGTGAGAACTCCAGGAAGCTGCTCGTGGTTTTTTCATAAGGAGGATCTGCGGCTTGGATTAAAAATATTCCCAAAACTAGTGCTAGTAAGGACGACTGAATTTTGATCATTATGGAGAATTCCCATTTATTTTCGAACTCCTCCTAGATATTTCCTAGAACGTCAGACCTTAGCGTCGACAACGAAAATCTAAAGTTTATGAAATATGCTTCACTCGAGAGTCTCAACCACTCGTCTGGATCATCTCTTTTCCTGCTCAGTTCTAGTTTTCGGCAATATACCTTGTGGACACTATCCAGAAACCAAAACTTGCGAACGCGTTACAACCGCACGAAACTGCCAAATCTGACGGAATTTCTTGTCAATGCTTCTTCTTCTTCTTCTTTAGAGAAACAAAAAAATAAAGAAGAACAATAACAATCAACTAACGAGCAGCGGCGCGTTAAAGTTACCGACTTAAAGCCGACTGGACGGACTAGACCGTACGAAACGAAGAGAGTGACTTTCTCGTTCAGCAAGGTACCACCGCGAGGGTACGACCATGCAGACCACTTTCACTCTTGCTGCTTCTTTTGCATGACTGAATAAGCAATTGAATGTCAAAGGATAGGAAACGATAAGAAGTGATATTGTTGGTGTTTAAACTGCATGTCAAATAGGCTGAGGACACTTAAGTATAGTGGTTTATGCAAGAGTTGTTGATTTACTATGCGGTGAAATGGGCATATATAATAAATGGTGTAACAAAAGGATCACTTTTATTTATTTGATTTTTTTTCTACACTCTGCCACCACCTATGAAATGGGCTAGAGCCAACGGTGCGCGGTATATGTCGAGTTTTTTTTATCAGTTTGCGAAATGTGTTTTTTACTATTTAATTTACTTACGGCTGTGTCTTTAAAAGAGAAATTAAAATGTTTTCCATAGATAATAAGTAATGATTACCTAAACGAGTTAGCAGCATGCTAATGAGTTTTATAACCTCAGAGCCTAGAAATTGGCTTCTGATATTTATGCAAATAAATATTACGGATTTTATTTGCAATATTGCTACTTTAGCAGTAGAAATTTACTTTCGGGAAAAAATGTGATTAATCGTGATTTTTAAGATATTCGGCATCGAGAGCTGATACTCGGTCGAAGGATTCCTTCGAGCTCTTCCTTAAGGTGCTTCGTTGTGTTTTAGCATTAGCCAGCGCATGCGTCCCATTGCAAATGTCGAAGCGTAGGGGGGGCAAAAATTCAAAAAAAAACTTTTAAAGTGGTTGCAAAATGCGCCGATTTACACTTTCCCGCCAGATCTATCTGTGCGTAAAAGAAACTAAATCATTTAGAAAATTGGTCTGTTTAATTCAAACAAAATGAAAATGCTTAAACGCCGTTAAGGTGTAATTTTTATTCGAATCCGCTCCCAAAAGACGTCTAATTGTTTCCTCTAGAACAATGGCAAACTTGAGAACTACACGTCTTCATTGTTCCGTAGATAAATTTCTTTGTTAAGTACCTTAAATGTTCAGCAATATTGTTGGAAGCTTTTTACCAGAATGGTGGAAGTTCTCCACAACAAATATTGAGGCTTCTCGAAAGAATGGCGTATTTTCTAATCGATCTTATGAAGGCCAACCTATGTCACAACACATCTCGTCTCTTGCCGATTTCTGGATAAAGACTTTATGTGCACTCTGCAGGGGGTCCATTTAAAAAGCCCTTCGGACTTCTATGACTTTATATGCGATTTCATAAAAAAATCTAATAAAAAGTTTAATAAAAGTATATTTTAATATTACTGACTGTCCTGCATGTTGTCCCAAAAAAGCGGGACGTCACAGAGTGTAATTTTTTAAATGGGACCACCAGCATATTGTACACGTGATAAAATCCCCTCTTGATTCTACATTGATTTCAAGATTTTTTTTACCGTGCGATGCAGTGACTCGAAGCCAGGACGTTTTAGAAGAAATTTTAGCGACTTGCAGTACCTGATAAAAGCAATAATATGACATTTAGCTTATGTTAGTTTTTGATTACTACTGGATGGATTCTCACTTAAGATCGCTCTAGTAGGCACGAATACTCATTTAGCTAAAAATACACACAGGGTGTTCACGATAACAACTTTAATTTTCACCTTTTCAACTTCAGTTCTTTCGAGTTTTTTAATAGGATGGTATGTGTCTTCTGACATAGGACGAAACGATATTCGATTTTCTTCATTTTGGTGTAAAATAATTTCTATTTATCTTAAATATTAATGGAATCGTTGATCATTTTGGGAAAACTTTTGGGAGAAGTCGTGGCTCACACAAGATTTCAGCACGTAAAGTGGTCCCATTTGAAAAAATCACACTTTATGTCCCGCTATTTCAGTACACCCTGTAGGATTGCCACTAATTTCAACATTTAGTTTCATCAGCCTCATATACTCTCCCATAATTGATATTTTTCCGAAATCGCAAATAAATTCATCGCACTCCGTGGGACTGTTAAATGGACACCCTGTATTATATGTCTGAATCAAGTGCTCATCACGCATAACTATAGTCGCAGATGCGGCGGCTTTCTGAAGCCACTTAGAAAATCGAAAACGCTTGGTCAAGTACTACTTCGACTTCTGATTTCTAAGCTAAGGATGTAGGCCACCACCCTCAATATGTTCTTTCAAGTAGACGCAAAAGAAGGTTCTCGTCATCGTCGTGCCAACCTGTATAGTTTTCATTGGAAATAATTCGTTGTCTACGCGATGTATTTACTAAGTTCATTCTACCATTAAAGCCATCTTTTATGTAAGTTAAACTACGCCTCTTGCATGATCTACGCATTCGCTTTCTACTAATTAAAAAAATGCTTGTGAGAAAACGGCGGGTGAAAAACATATATATTTCTGTGTAACGGAACGTTAACGCTAATTCTTAGTATTATCATTTTATAAACTTTTAAGCGTTACTAAGTGACGTAATAACTCTAATAATCATTCTAATGGCGAGTACCATGTATTTTGGTTCGGTAAAAAAAAGTAAAATTGTAAAGTTACTTTCTTCCTAATAACGTAGGAAGAATGATTGTGAAGCGCTTTCCTCCATCTTCAGGAAGAAATGGTTCGAAACAAATGTTTTTTTATTTCGTACTTTTGAACTTCCTGTTTCATCAAGTTGCCCCAAAAAAGAGGCAAAGTAAAAGAGGAGAAACACTGAAATGTCACTAGGTGGTACTTATAAATTTAATAAATGAGCGAACAGATTGCCAGCCACAAAGACGCTAAGCGAATCATAATGAGCGTGCAAAAAGCGCTATTTAAATCCAATCAAAAGGTCAGAAATAAGTGTTAATGCAAAGTGTTATCGCCGGCGATGAGGCGCCTACATCCGAATTTTAAGAAAGTTTTACTTTCGTTCAATCAGGTTAATTTTGCTTTATTGCACGTGTGTCATCTGTTGCACATCCATCTTCTGTAAGCGGACACTCATTTCGTAACTTCTTTACGACTATTGAATATTGATTCAGAGTTGTCGCGTGGTGCTTCGTCGATCTTCACTTCTGTTGTAATTGTCGCTTTCTTCTTGTTTAGGTATGCTAATGTGGGATCCAGAGAGACAAACGGCATCAATTTGGTTGCACTGCGAGGGAGCTGCAATGAAATGAAAAAAAAAAAAAAAAAAAAAAAAAGAGGAAGACATAAGATGAAGATCGTTTGGTACCTGCAAGTCTTCGCATAGTATCTGCTCTGTGGGACACAACAAAGCTTTTATTATTTCCTTCGCCTTTTACGATAAGAATCATAATTAATATAAGACGCTGAACGCCTCATTTTCACTTTCTAACAGAATCGAGTCTTTCAAGCCCGCTCCAAGTGAATGTTCATTGTTCTCAAAATCTTGTTTTTCGATTTCGGATGAAATAAAATTTCCCCTCGTAATAACAGCAGCCAATTTCGCAATCACTTCCACAACAACGGTACCAATCAAAAGTGACAGTGAAACTCAAAACCGAACCAGTAATAAGAAATAACAGAGACTGGCAATTGGGATAACATCAAGGTAGACTCGTGACCTTGGCAATAACGTATTATATTATCATCAACGGAATAAATGACATGAAGTCGCCATGATGATTAAATTCTTCTAGGCCACACTTTCACGAATACTTTCTTCTCTCTTCCTTGTAATATCATATACATATTAAATGCTGGTTCAATATACAAGTTCGAATGGTCTGCACCAATATTAAAACGGCACTTTCAGTTGGCGGTGGAGGATTTTTCACAGGTTGACACAGGGGGCCCTTTTATCTTTTTTTGTATTTGAATTTTTTTTTATCGGCCTCGGCGAACCCAGTCCGGATCTGCCACTCGCACATTTTAATCGCGCACTACAGACCACATTCTGAGTGGCTTCTGGATTCCGAGACGGTTGATGTGCCACCACCAACATTCCCTTTCGGGTTCCTTCTGGTCTTTCTGCATACGACTTTTGTTGGTAAGAGTAATCCTGGACCACAATCTATTTTCAAGCTACTTACCATCGACAAAAGGTCTTTCACCATATAATCAAGAACTTTTCACTTGCGGTGGTGCATTCTTGAGAGGCCTTTCAAAGGTCACATGAAGGGAAAAATTTAATAGAGAAAAAGAAAAGAAAATGCTACGCGACGGGATTAAGGGTTAATTTGTAGGGGGCAATCGAAAGGGGCAAGTCTCCCCGGTATTAGTGAGCGATTAATAATCTCGACTTGCGCTAGCCAATGATTCAGGATAAATAGAAGTCGAGTCTTCTAATAAGCTGTTTATTAATGCCATTCTATTAAAATATCTCGGTTATTAATTGAAGCTGTTGACAGAGTCGTAATTTTATAATCTGGGTCTATGTTAGGACCTATGGATATAGATATATGAGTCAAGGTACCAACATCGCAATCCGTCGTAGATCCATTTTGTTTATTATATTTTTATTTCGCATCCTTTCTTATGCACCGAGCTGGTACCTCAGTCGATTGTGGCTCATTACTCACTTTATCTCATCATTCACACGAACCACTCGTGTTTCTCAACCCAATTTTAACACGTATACGAGGGTTGTCTTTTAAGATTTGGCATAGAGAGCTAGAATAAAACAGTAGATGGTTTCTGAAGACTTTTTCATTTCCGCAGTATTCTCCATGAATATCGATGCACTTTTGCGGTGCGTCAATGCGGCGATTCCATTAACTTGTGACCATAGGCTCTCTTCTTGATTTTCGGAAAGGTAAAGAAATCTTTGGGACTTAGGTCGGGTCGGTACGGAGGATCATCTAACGATCCAATGTTTTGTTGCATTAAAACTTCCATTGTCTTGCAAGCTGTGTGTGAACTTTTATCGTCTTTTTGGAGGGTTTTTTGAGCTCATCGATGGGTTCCGGCAAACAAATGGTTGTATGCCAATCGGCAGTAACAGTTTTTTGATCTTACAGGGGAATTGTGGCTACATGATCTGGTTTTGAGACAAAGTTGCAACCATCTTTTTGCACAAATTTCGAGAACTAATGGCTTTAATTGGGTTTTCTTCACCTTGGAACGCCTAAACAAATGACTGACATGTATTTTTGGTTCACATGACCGATTTCACGATTCATCACAACAGACGATGCTGCACACGCTTTTAGAGTTGCCTGCATTGACACGGACTATATTCTTTGACACTTAATTTCTTAGATTTCAATTTTACATTAGGATCATAATGATGCACTTCACAACCCTACAACTATTTTGCTTTTATGGCCGAATTAGTTTTAGGTTAACTTACCCTTAACAACGGTTTCCTTATGCAGCTAAAGGTTCTATGACTAGAAAATAAAGTAAAAAAGAAAAAAGACAAAGATCACCCCTTGGCTGACTAACTAAAGGACCTCTATTCTCCGTTTTGTTTTGGATCCGTTCAAACCTTTAAACGCATTGACGCGCATTCCCTTTGATGTTCGGGACAAAACCGACAAGTGATTTTCAAGTCAATTTAGTTTTCAGAATTAAATTAAAGCTAAAAATGGGAAATTCGCTATCAAAACGCTGTGCATTAGATCTCCTAATTCTACAGGCCTTCGTTTTGGCCCATTTTGTGTAGAACGAGTGACGAACATTTTCGCCACCCCCCTAGGGAAGTAAACTAGTTTAAAAATAAATAGCAATAATGCTTCAAAGCGATTGACTGAAAAACGCGTTTTTACATTATTTGTTTATTTAACATCGAAGACAGTAATATAATTGATATTCAAGAAATTTTAAGCATTATCTGATTAATAAGCAGCGATAGGTGCTGAAGGGGTCGTTCATGGAGGAAATTCTTCTAAAAAGGGAAAATTAATCTGATTTTATGAATTTTAGCGCGTATCTCGTAGAAACACCCACAGCCAGCGTTGGTCCGATACGATCGTTGGTAATTTTTCTCTTTGACTTCTTGTAGTAACTACTGCAGTAACGAAATAACGATATACAAATTCAACAATATGATTATAAGGCCGATTGGGGTGTTCATAATGTTTAATCGCTCCCATGTGGAATATACAGTTGATGCAAGAAAATGCAATGCCAGCAGTGCAATGGTCAAAATCGAATCCGAAATAAAGTGGTATCAATGGCCCTGTTTTTTGTCAAAAATTCTTTGTTCGCACATCTACAGAACACCACAGTTACCTCAACCATCATCCATTTGTCAATATTTTGATACCGTGTTAATTAAAAAAAATCTTCCGGTTTTGGTTAATTGCAAAAGTATTCAGAATCAGAGAAATCAGAGCTTGGCAATTATGAACTAAGTCAGTTCATGGCGGAACGAGCGTATGAGCGAGTCCATAAAGTTGCCTAAAACCTTATTACTTACTCGATAAAAGATTTTGGATGTTCGGTTCCATGTTGGAAATGAACAGTGATTTCCCTGCTTTCCCTCTTTGACCTCTTCAGATTTTCTTCAAGGTCGAACGTTAATATTTGATCAAATAAAAACTCGTACACAATTAATGACATTTCATTGACAAGAAATGATAACAGCTTAACAGTTCTTTGATACTTGATAATGATGCTTAAAAATATGAGATATTCACAAATATCACAGGTGGTATTGGTCCCGGTGCCGAGACATCTGATTGGGGTTCGATAAATTCGCCGGTGGTGCGTAGTCGTTGTACAGTTGGGGCTAGACGGAACTCTCCTTATGAGGAGTAGGAGTTTGAGTGGAGCAATTTCGGGACTGGAGAATTGGAGCCCACGTCACGTGATACGGTTTTACTGGCATTTGAGTCGCTGAGTTTCGCTTGCTTTGAGGCCGTGCAGTGATGGTGTATGGAGGCAAAGATGAGTCGATCAAGCTTTCTGTAAAATGAGCCCATTAGTATTTTTCAGTTTTAAACAAATTTACCCAGTCCCTCCGTTGATCAACAATGAGTGTTCGACAAGACCGAAGGACTAATTTTTTAATCTTGTCATGAATTAAATTAAAACCTTCACCTATGTGATCAGAGGCAATGCTTTAAGTGACGCTACCGTAAACCTTGGACTATCGCTACATCCCTAGATATGAAGCTTATTTGTCGTAGTATCTGTTTGCTTTTCCTTGATTCCTTTTTCATCCACTTTGGTTCTGTTTTATAATTTACGGTAGGTGAGTTTTAAGCACCCCTGGGTGTTCAACTCTAGTTCTCCGAAGCGGGAAGTAAAGTGGAAAGTAAATTTTTAAGGAAACTGCAGTTAAATTCTTTAACATGCCACTTCGAAAGACAGAACTATAAATCACTGTGTGAAATTTTGCAAAAGAATTTCAGTTTCGCCCAGTACCATTTTAGTGCAACAATATTATTAATGTGCTTTTCCAAACTTCCTTTGTTGATTGACTGTAACAGGTCTTAAATGATGAACCACGAAGGGATGTAATTTTTACTAATTATTTCAAAACATACCGCCAGAAGATACAGGCTGGTTAGGGGTTTAATCAGAAAAATTTTAGATTGGATAGAGCTCCAAGAACTAAGAAAAAAGTTCATATAAAGTTTTATGTTTTAAAGCTTCATTAACGTTATACAAGGGAAAATGCTTAAAAATTTCATTTCGTTTATTGTTTATAGCACGGTTTGTGAGATGTTTCACTGAAAGTGTTAGCGTACGGGTATTTTGAAAAAATTCACTGGAAAACTACATTTCTGATGTCAGACAATCCCTCAGTATCTTAAGTAACCTCTTTAATATGAGAGATGTGAAATCGGGTAGCAGCACACTAATTTTCCATTTTTATTATTTTTCTTTCCAAAATTTAATATGCATCAAGAGTATTCTTGCAAAATTTCTTTCCTTAATCATTTTTACAAGCAAAATTTGAAGATAAATTGGATGGAAGCATCATGCAGTTAGTAGAAGCGGATCAACAATTTATTATCTTTCACTTTTTTTTCGATTTTTTTATTACAAACTCGAAAGATAAAAAACGCATTTACATGAATTCGAATATAATATTATCCTATAATTCCAAATTGTTTATCGATCCCAGTTCCGAATAATAAGTAGGTACTTGCAAAGTCGGATTTGATAAGCCAGCTCTATTAGGGTAATAGTTTTATTGCATGTTCTCCAATTCAGCGAATTGCGAATGGGGTTTTGAATGTTTTATTGCTTAAGCAACTTGAGTCATTTGCCTTGGTAATTAAAATTCGCCACTCCACCAATTACTGAATAATGCTTAACTGAAGCCCTTGAAATACATGACTCTTTCGATATCACTTACATTATGCAATCTATTAAAAATTCATTTTTTTCACAATCGCATCAAAAAGGCCAGCACCGGAATAGCTTTAACTGAATTTAGATTCTTCAATACTGCTGTCGAAAGTAAGAAGGTAGGAGGTGGATTTAAATTTGAAGAATTCGAATTTAACGAATTTCAATGATAAAGAATTTGACGTTGTCAACATTCGATAAAAACCACATTTTTACATACAAATTTTATCACAAGGTGCATATCAATGGCAACATTATTATTCTACAGGACGCTCAAAAATTAACATTCCTATGTGTGTCTCCAGCGGTTTTCGAAATTATCGCTTTTATTTTTTTTGTTCAAAATAAATCCCCGAGAAAATCTCTGTTGGAATGCGATTTCTATGTAAAAAAAAACAAACAGAAATTTTACAGATTGTGATGGAAAAGTCTTTGAGTCTGCCCCCTATGGAAACGGATAGAAATTGGTGCTTTCACGGTTAAACATTAAACCTGTGTAAAGTGCGTTAAAAACAATTCAATTCCGTCATATTTGCTAAATAAATGCAGGTTTGTGTATGGTCTTTACTTATAGAAATATTTTGGTCTTTTTACCGAAAGCAGTCGGGCAACGCCGCAATAGTCCAAACAAATTAAGTACTTCTTCAGGTTTACCCTGAATTTGTCCTGATATGTATTGATAAGTACTTCGAGAATAAAAATAATAGAAAGCTTACTGCGGATGAGCTTAAATTGAGACAAGTTACTGCCAAGTCCGCAAAAGGAATTGAGCCTTCAGGTGGAAATGAACGCTCTATTCCTTTTATGGAGTTCGTAGTAATTTTTCCTCCGTCGCAGGATACCTCCCCCCCCTCCCCTCCCCTGCCAAGAAAACAGAAGAAGAACGAACAAATCAACTCAAACATATAGAACAAATTGATAATAAAAATGTTATTTATCAAACAGGGAAATAAGAAATTTTGAATTCACGAACAAAAAACATATCGATTTTCTGCCCAGTGAATGTATTCTCTAAATGCTATGGCTTCAATGGCAAATAGGTTTTAATATAATAACCGTAGCGAAAATGACCCAATTTATTCTGTAGCCATCAAATAAAGAGCTAAGCGAATAGGGCATTGCAAGCTGAAAACCCATTCAATCACATACACACACCGCCTCACAAACCCAAACAAATCGCACTTTCTCCGATAAATTGGCTAGCGTCGGATAAGTCCCATGCCTGGAAAATAAGTTTCTCAAGTTCATAGTAATCAGTCAATACGTGAGGACTTCTGGGCGCGACAAAATGTTTCCCAAGGGATTAGAAACTTTAGTCGCTTCATTGGAGATCTTTCCTGAAAAAATTCCAATTTCAAAATCATCTTCACTAAAAATAACAGCAAAATTATCTGGGACGTTGTTTTCACGAATTCGTTCATGAGATTCATCAATTTTGTTGACTAATGTGTCCCCTGAGTAATCACTGTATTACGGCTTAATACCTCACAGTGTTCCATTTACGCCAACACTCGGGAAGAAATGAAAGAGGGGTCATTTTCTATTACTTTTGCTATAACTTTGAATAATGAATGTATTGCGTGCCAATAGCAAGGATTTTTAGAAACTTTTGTTTCGGTTATTTTTTACTTACCATACGTGGGAGGTATTAAGTCAGGGTTGTTATCGTCTTCTGTTACACTATCCGTCATTATAGGCAGAGGAAATGAGTTACCTGCTATGGGATCTGGCTTCGGCCTGCCTACCGGAGGATGCCGTACAGGAGTATCAACCTGAAAAAAAACACCACTTTTGCTTGTCAATAATTTTTTTAAGAATTTATAAAATCGACATATGAATTTCCTTTTACTTCGTATGTTTGGGACGAATCTTGTCTTCTCTTATTTGTAACACGTTACACCTCAATAGGCTACAGACATAAGTATAATCCTATTTTTTACTAAGCACTCGGATGAAAAGTATTTCTTGTCTGTGCTTGTGCGCAATAAAACTTTTAAGTCAAAAGGGCATTTTCTTTCATGGAAAGAACAGTTTACTCAACGAGGAAAAGCGGAGATGAAAACGATATTTTGTGCTAAAGAAAAGCATAATGGAATTTTATTCCTTACATGATTATATAAAAAAGAAATTTATGCCACTCTTTCAATCACTGTCAAATATAGAAAAATACATGTTACTGGGTTTGGTCTAACAGGGTTTCGTGCAGGTTACACAGTTTCATAATGAGTTCTTAATAATTGAATCGGACATAAAATAATTTTTGGTTGCCAACCAACGAACCGTAATTACATTTTCCGATTCAACCAAAATCGTTATTCTAGGTATTTAAAACTATTTATTTGAGCAATTAAATCTATCGACGCCGTTGCCACTAGAAAAACTTCATCAGGGTTAGAACACACAACTCAAAAGCACGTTTGTCGAAACCATTTTCCTTGCTATAACAAATATTTACTGTATACCACAACAAACATCCCAATAATATATCTTTCGCTTTTGTCCTCTCTTGATAAATAGCACACATTATTTACTCGCAGCAAAGGTTGTAGTTTATAGGGTTTAGAGGATTTATCAATCATACGAACACTTTATTTATGTATTAATGTCAACACTAAATTTCAATCGGTTGTAATTTTCTTTTTGGAACTTAGATAAATAAAATCGTATTGGAGTATAGATCAGTTATTTACGTCACAAATCCAGTAGATTGTTCGTAGCAGTACGAGTTATTACGGACGAGGAACCAAGATTAAAAAGTATCAATGAATATTGACCCAACAACTAACGCACATATATCGAATATTATTTTATTTCCAATTACTATCTAATTTACAAAATTTGTGATTTGTGAAATTTGTGAAGATGAACAAGTTTTCTTGAAAATCTGGCGAACGCGCGAATTACCTTTACGATTCAGTCGAACGCAATTGGTTATTTATCGAAATAAGTTATTATTAATAAACTGAAGGTGTTCCGACTCTGTTTCTGTTCGATCTACAAGCACAATTAAGCCTGTTTCATATTTACATTGTAGTCTTATTTTGCACATGTCCGAGAATACCATAAAATTTAATCGTGACAAATCCCGTTCAGATTTAATGGAACGAATCTCAATTGTCAAAACCCATTTAGTCCCAATGGAAACCACATTACAGGTTCATTAAAACATATTCAATGTCGATTGTTCATTAGCTCGTTAAAAATAATTACTTTACTCCCCTCGATACTGAGTTAACAAATAAAGAGACAAAGGGTTACGCTAGTTTCATATCAGCATTGAAAGATATTGAAATTATGTTGTAAAATTCGCATCCTTCATCAGTCAATTAAATATTTTTAAGTAAAAAATGTATTTTTAAATATCAGAATTAGGGAGATACATCCTGAATATGTTGTAAGTACTTCTATGATTCACATAGTAGTACTACAAATTGATATGGCCTCCCTTATGCAGGTATTAAAAATATATATATTTAAAAATTACATCACCTTACACGTAACTAGTTAATTTACATTGATCAGTTAAGACCAGTTCTATAAATTGCGATTCCTTAGGAAGGATGCCTGAGAGGAGTATAATTTTAAATTATATCAGTTTAAACGTTTGATCGACTAATTCATTATTAGCTAAAGGAAAGCGAGGGAAAAAGGAAAATTGGCCCCGAAGGGATAATTTATTCGATGTCTTATAAATGGCTGGATGAAAGGTTCAAACTTGTTAATGGTCTTCAAGTTAAAGATACCAGCTCAATATTTTTTTTGCTCTAACACAGGTACTAACTTAAACAAAATATATAACGCGACTCTATTCTTATGTGGCGATAAGGTGCTCCATTTGATGTGCAGTTAGATCTAAAATACATGCTCCACTGGCGTAACAGTAGCTTTATATTATGATATATATAGTAATATTATATATACATTTACGATAGAAATCAAAGGATCCACTGTATTTTATATCAAGAAAAATACAAAATACCTCCAAATTCTATGGATTTTTTATATAATCTTCGATCAATGTCAGTCAACCTATGAGCAAGTATTCATGGCGTAGAATTAATATTTATTCTGAAGAATTTTTTACGCGAGCTCTTTGAGTCAGCTTCAATTTCAGGACCCTAAATCCATACCCATCGTGTGTTTATCTTTTCAGGGTTAGCAACAGCATTGGGGAGGTACAAAGGACGTCTATCCTAAGTTTTACCCAAGCGTGGGCCTGTAGTAAGTAATTTACCAATACATCTTTGTATTAAATGGTAATATGGTCGAAGTCTTAGGGATAAGCAGGGCTAATAAAATCATCACTGTTTAGTTTAGTTCCTTGTCCCAAATTTGCTTTTAATTGCTAAAGCTACATTGCAATCGTTAGACCAGATGTATCTCGTTATTTTAGCGCTTGTGGTGCCTCGTGTGAAAATAAAGTGGATGGTGCATGTGACTAACGTAGATCTACCAATCCAAGTGAGTTGATATGTGGCGTAAAGAGGTATCTGGTACAAAGTACGTGACGCTCTTTTAGATATAGCTTAAATACCTTCTTTCGAGCCCATATTAGTTCAGTAAAGGTAAATATAAAAGAGACATTTACCTTGAACTTTCTGACAGCAAAAACGATAAGCCCTACAGCGGCTGCAACGATAAAAGTGGACCCTGCAGCTAGAAGAATATACAACCAAGGTCCCGACAGTGTCGGCTTCGAATTCTCGGTTGGTTCTGTTGATCTTCTGAGCTCCTTCAAGCCAGGTGCTGGCAAAGTGCGTAGAAACGTTGGTGCTGTGTACTTCGATGAACCTGCATTAAGATCCACATAAGTAAAACCGAAATCATGACAAACGTAAAGTGAATGAAATACTTTTTTTAAGTTAGTTTTTGTAAAACTACTCCACGAAACGAACAACATTATTTGCCAATATAGGTTTATCGTAATTCTTATTGCTCCCATAAACCTGGACTAAAGTACAATCGATAGGCGGTAAAAACTAACAGGAAAGTCGACATAGAAAACTTTCTAGGAATATAAATTCTTACATACCTTTGGAGTTGAATGAATAAATTGTACAATAATATTCTTGGGCGGGCTCCAAATTCGGTATGTAAAATTCGGGGCTACTGAGCGAGGATATGTTGGCAACGGAGAGCTCCCCGGAGAACAATACAAGCACGAATTTTTGCTTCAGACCTGAAAAGTAAATTCTCTTTGTGACTATATACTATGTAGCAGTAAATCGGATCTATTTATGAGACTCTTAATACTTATAGGGGGAAACATTCAGATATGGATGCTTAGAAAATCAATCCGAGTAACGTGTAGTAACTCGAACTAACCTTAAAGGTGTCCCAGAAAAACATCGACAAAACCATACTCTAAATTCCTGAAGTAAAATGCGACAAAGTGGAGAGCCCTAAATTCTATTTATTCCACAGATTTATTTACATAGTAAAAACTAAATTTCCGATTAAATCGTTTATAAATAAAGTTATTAAAGCCCTATGCGCATTTATTTTGTAAACACTTTGATATGTAAAATGATTTTTAATTTCAGTAGAGTTGAAAATCATAAGGCAAACCTAATTAAGACTCTTCTTTTACTCGAGCCAATGTCCATTAATCAAGGCAAAATGGTTTTTATCGCTTTTTATATTGCGAAACGTGACTTCATCAGCCTACCATAAATTTTGATATTTAATATTTATTAGAGAGTTTCCGAGGGTTATTCTTAGCGATCGTGAAAAATCGAAAGCGATGACAGGCATTTTACGATTATTTTTCAATTTTTGGTTTAGTACTCTGTCAAAAAGAAGCACCTAAATGTCCAATTATAAAAGTGAGTTAAAATATAGTTCTCTTATCGTACGAATACGCCAAGTCTAATGTAAGGTGGGCCACTATAGGGACCCCGTAAATCTAATAAGCATATTACGGAAGTGTTTTTTTAGTACGAAAAAGGTCCAAAAAATTATTTTCGATCTGTACGAAAAGAGTCGAGCTTCGTGCCCCCTTTTATACAGCTCCGCGCTGGACTACTGCGTGCGCATGTTACTAGCGCGTCCTCAGTGAACGATAGAGCGATAGAGCAACCATGAGCCTGCGTTCTATACAGTAGCAGCGGTGTCACGCTTTTGGTAGAGAGCATCAGGTACCCAGCTATTAGAGGTCAACATATTTTAAAACGAGCGCTAAAATTCGACCATCTTTTGTAAATAATTTCTCTGAATCTTTCTTACAGTTTTTGACACATTTTGTTCTACACATCTCAACTTGTGTACCTACCCGAAGCAAAGATTCGTGAAGATATTCATACATATTCTGCATATGGTTGATCGAATTAATACGTTTTCATAATAATTAAGTCTATCCACTGAAGCTGAATTCCACCAATCTTAATTGAATCAAGAGAGTTAATTTCTAAAAATATGCGTCTCCCATGTAAATTGGAATGGAACAGACTATTCGCATATAAAATTCATCAGGTACAAGATGCCGTTCGCAGCTGCACAGTTATTGCCGCGGCTTCATGAACTTGAGGCTAATTTACATGACATAAAACCTTATCGAGGGCGTCTGCTTTGAGAAACTAATTTAGGTTCTAACTTTAGTATCCTTAAGATTTTTGTTATTGCACGTAAAGGTGCAATAACAAAACAATGGTTTTACGGATATATAAAATAAATTCGCATGGGTAAGTAAATTCGTGAAATGTGGGAATTTCGGGATCCGCAAGAGTGGGTCGACCGTTGCGAGTTTCGATTGCGGTTAAGATTTAATTTTAATACCAATTTTGAGACGAAATTAGGTATTTGGGAAATTTTTGGTGAAATTTTTCGTAGATTTTAGACACCCACAATAGATATTTTTCAAAAAGATATTTTACTAAGAAATATATGCGAATGTTACCAAAAATAGTTTGAGCCTAAAACCAAATTAATAAATATTCCGTCAATTTCAAAACATAAACTGACAATAACAGGCTTATATTTCCTTTCAAATGGAGATTCTACTCAATTCAGGCGACTTACATTAACAATAATAGATTGGCCAAATCTCCATAATATGCAAAGCAAGTGAAGTTGTAAAGACGCCGCGCTACGCCGTAACAATTGCAGAGATAGCAATGTTGGGTTTTAGTCTATGAATTTTGCATAGATCTCTTTCATGTTAATTTACATAAATTTTCATGGAAGTTGCCAATTTTTATGAATAATTATATTAGCAATTCCGTTATAAGAAATTTTCAAGTCTCTAATCTGATGAAACGTTTTTGATATAGGACAATAATAAACTGAGCCCTTCGTCAACAGATTCGGATTATAATAAAATTTTATGTGCTTGACAGTAGTAAAAATTTATCGTATTTCGCATACTTTTGAAAAACGCTAAAGAAATGTGACAAGACGTCCACCTTCTCTGCACATTTTCACGGTATTTGAAGTATTTGTTTAATGAAACTGACGCTACCGCTGGCGGTGAATGATGACTTCATCATTCACGCTCATTTTCTTGAGCACTAACCTCCATCAAATCCTTTTTGACACGTCACCACGACTGAATGATGGGTGGTATTTGTCACCACGCAATTCTGAGGTGGATCAGGTTTGCCTGCGGGCACGATATGGTAGGTGCAGGATATTCTTTGCCACCCGATTTCGTTTCTCCCCCAACATTGCAAAGTACCATAATCAGCCGCTTCATGGGGAACGTATGTTAATACACTAGTGCCATCTTCTTCTTTGGAGTGTTTCGTCAAGTCTCGGGAAATCCCAGGGGTACTATTGAAGCTCCATCGAAATTCTACGGCTGATGGCTCTGAATCCACCTGAAAGTACGCATTCTATTATGTCACGTTTGTGTCTTAACTCATTGCCTAGACCTAGCAGTTAAAAATGTTCCTCCACTATCGAAAATTTCCGGTCGAGAACATCTCTCAGGGAGTTTTAGCGATCGGCCGTTATAGCATTTTTTTTATATTTCTAAGAAGTTCTCGTACGCTATAAAGTATTAAAAATTTTAAGCCGAAATTTAATTTAAAAACAAATTGAAAATGTCGAAGATTTAATCAATAAGTAAACTCTTCCATGGAGCATTTAAACAACCGTTAGGATGAAACTGGGCCATCAAAAATAATCAAAGTTAGCTCTAAGCGAGATGCTTTTAAAAGCCTTAGAATAATAGATTCGAATTTCACACTAGAAAGTTCTGCTCTTGAAATAGATCTCGTAATTTCGCGAAGAACAAAAGGATTTTTACATTTCTGTGACAGTTAGCGATATTAAATTATTACTGACATTAGGGAGAGCGGATTGTTTCGATCTGCGGATCGCAAACACTTTATGCATTAAGGCATTAATACTTACTTGAAATTTTAATATGTTAGAAAGTGCGTTTTTCCTACAATCTTATTTTGTATGGAAAAACCTTACATTTTATTGCTGTTTTGCATGTGCACGTCCACCATTTGTCCTTCTTTTAGAGGATAACCCTAGAGTTAGGGTAGAATGTACATATGAATAAAGCAACGTGAATTATGAGCTCTGCGGTAAATTACAAAAAATAAACCCCACGCAGACAGGAAGGATTATTATAGAGGGCTTACGTTCTTACAGAAATGTGCGTCGCAGAAAATCTCAATCAGAGAAATACAATTAGATCAAGTTAAAGATTGAAACGAAAGCAAAAAGGCGCAGATTATTCTGTAACATTTACTCAATTATTTATTCAAAAGTTGAAAAAAATTAATTAATTAAAGAAATTAAAAAAAAAGAAAAAAAAGAGGACGAGAATGGTTATTAAAGCTAAAAAAAAGAGCAGAAGCCATATTAAAATGCAATAACAACGATGTCAACTAAGTTCACTTCATTTCAGCTGTTTTTACGGAAATTTTCCAGAGCAGAATTAAATTGTGAATGAAAAATAAAGGACACATGTTTCACAATTCTGTAAAGTTTGATTCGCCAAATTATGCGCCTCATTGTCCGTTGTGCTAATTAACTGTTTTTGTATCAATTGTCATTGTCGCACGGTATTATTTTAAGATACAAATAGCAGTTGAACTTTTCGAAAATCACATAGAAATCTGAATGTTTGTGCGAAGTCAGCACACACTTTTTGAGTCCCCGAATTCGCGATGAGACACGCCCTTTGCTGACTCGAAAACGGTCAATGATGATCTTAATACAGGAAGAATGTTACGCCGGACAAAGAAGCTGTGTCTAAGAATTTCCGGAATGATAGGAGCTCGGGTTGAAATTGAACGATTGTATTTTTTATAATTTTTCATTTAATAGTTTTTAAACCATAATTTCTGCAATGCAGCGGACAAAAAAGTATTGCAACTAGTCCGTATGTTAACGAGCGATTAATTAACACGGAGGTTTGACGTATTCACACAGCGAACTCCTTCGCCGAAATCAAATCGCCCTTAATAAGCTTACTAGTTAAATTAATATTATTGTGGTTCCTTCACCTTGCATTCAATATGAACGGGTTCGTCTTTAGCAGCACCTACAATTTTTCTGGACGCCCCTTCTTTGCAAACAGGCTCGAATTTGACCCTCAGATGAAACGCGGTACTGATGGAAGTCCCTTCTTCATTCGTAGCTTCGCAGGCATAATGACCAGAACTACTTCTGCTTACGCCCTAAATAAGAAAAATTGATTTTTTAGATGGGATGTAACATTCTAACATGTAACTGGCGAGCCATTCGCTTTGGCAACGACCCATTTGTCTGAAAGTCAATCCATAATTGAGATTGCCGAATATGCGTGAAAAGCTGAGAATGTTATTCACCTGTAAAACTAATGTTTGGTTGCTAACTATTACCCCAGCAGAGCCATTACTCAATAATTTATCTCCATCCCTTAGCCACCACACGCGATGTACCTGAAACGGATAAACCTGAAATTAGATGAAATTTTATATAATTAATTAGTGCGATATATCATTTCGATTAACCACGATCGTTATCAATCCGTTTTTTTTTTTTCAGAGTCTTTTGTAAATAAGGCAGTTTTTTCATCCTAATGGCCCGATCTCATGCAAATCCACATGGACAGGGCGTTCCAAATTTTTTACCTATAACTTGGACCTCCTTTAATAGCGATAATAAAAACACCAACCTCTCACCTCCGCCCCGGTTTCCCGAGAAAATTTCAGTCCCGCATACGGGCGGCATAGTCGACCTTTCAGTTGTTACGCAATATGAGCATAAGTGTTCAGAAGCAGTAGTTGGAGATTCTCAGAGGAACCCACCGAGATGTGCGGGGCAATTTCTGAATCGTTTTTATTTTTGATTAAATATCGCACATTACGCGATATTTAATTTTCTATCCCTCCCGATTTGTGTCTGCCATTTATTTTTAATTTGTTTTATTCATATCACAACTCGGCGAGGCAGAATATCAATATCTGGAAGATGTAACTGTATCATATTCATTCGATACAAAATATTCAATCGAAATATGTCAGATAAATTGAATGCTTTATCTGAAAGTGTCTGGGAGAAATTTATTGATTTAAGTGCGCGTCCGACATTCTCAGATTGAAATCCGTAAATCTCTAAATAATAACAGATATAGAAAAAAGGGCAACTTTAAGCGCGATTTCCTCACCCTTTCTCTGACGTGATACCTTGGGGACTCTGGAAATTAAATAGAGGTTAAATATTTAAGTTAAGTAGCTCCATCTTCGCGAAAGATGATATTTTACAGATCTAACTTCCAAGTTTTTCATGCAAACAACACCCAAATCCCTCGAGAGTTCTTTTCGAATATTGGTTATCTTTTACAAAACGTCTCCTGTAATTAGAACTTGTTTCGCTGGAAGGGTTGAAACTTCAGTTTCAGTATTAAAACTTCCACCGTACATCCTAAACTAACTTTCTCTCAACTGAAAACTCCCTTAACCAGTTTATTAATTCACAAAGTTTCCTACAGATGATGCGTTAAAATTAAGTTATTCATGCCACAGGTTTGATAATAATCGGATTTAAAACCCATCCTATAGTATGCATACTTTGTATACATATTTGCATAATGTACAATCTAATACGCCTTTCTTATGATATTTTAATGCAGTTTCATGGGAGGGAATCTGTGTTTCGACAAATTTGGCAGGTGCGATATCTAGGACCTCCAGGGAATGATATGTTTCCAATCGAATTGGGAGTTGCTCCGTAATGTTTTGTGTCGAAGCGGTTTTTTTAATAGCTAAAAAACCACTTCAACCACGTACATAAATAAAGCCCTGTTAGGCATTTTTGGCTATCGCTTGTGCTAAAAAAAAAAAAAATAAAATAAATAAAAAAAGAACATCCTGTTTACTACTGGAATATATAAAACAGTAAATCAGGTTTTAAAAAACCCTATGAACAGTTAACAAGTTGATACTTATTACAAGCTTAACCGTTCTATTTTATTTCTGCAAAAGTTCGGATGCAGAGATCGCTTTAGAAATTTCCCCAATTTGTCAGAAACTTTTCTTTGTTCAGTCTGCGCTAAATATCTCCAAGGCATGTAAAAAATAGCATAATTTGCCGGAGTTTCGTAATTTAACGGTAATGATAAGAGACGCTCACGACCTTCCATGTCCTAAGCGGCGAAAAGTTTTTTCCGAACTTCTGCCCCATTTGTCTGGAATTCAATGTTTAGAGTTCCGGAAAAGCAAAAGTAAAACTTTTTAAGACGTTGTGTCCTCTACGGGGTGCTAAAAATTCGCGGGAAAGAATAGGAACCTCCTACACGCCAAGAGATGCAACATCGGATAAATGAAGACACATGTGCAACAACAACGCTCATTGAGCACCAGAAGCTCGCAATATGTTCGCCGAAGGGAAAAAATATTTTCCTTTTTGCCATATGGACACATGCCCACCCTGTACGCATCGCGGTTGCGTGGTACTTATGGACTTCGCGTCATAGATCTCTTAGATTAAAAATCGATTTAAACTTAGCGTTCGGGTCATGTTGATATACTTCACATCTTTGATGTATAACGTAGTATTTTTGTAAAAATTGTGACCCCTCTTGTGGTTTTGTCATTTCCGCTAGTATTCTGCTCGCCACCGATGTGTACTGGATGGTAAAGGATTAACTAGAAACCTAAAATACAGTAGAGAGATAGGAAGTCATTTGTGCAATCAATTATACAAACGTATATTTAAACTTTGTTTCAGTTAAATATGTGTATGTATGCGCCATTTAAATTTTGCAGCTTTCCTTGCACCTGTGTAGACACATGGCCTTAATCCTTAATTTCAGCCACGGTTGTTTGCAAGTTGAGCGAAATGACTGAAACAACGGCTTATGTGGGGCATTATTACACCTTTAATTAACTACTGACCAAGCCCCGACGAAATTTACTGACTACATTATGAGAATTTCGTAGTAAGATATAAAGAAAATTTAAATGTCCTAAATCCGGGGATTAAGGGCTGAGACTCTGACTTAGACACGTTACTTTACATCTGCGCCCTATACGTACCAATTAGGGTGGTTCCCGACTCAACCAGTAGAAAATAACCTCTTGTCACACTTGTTAATGAATTATTTTTTGGTCCATCAGTTGGAGTCATCGAGGCCTTAAGGCGGACTTCGATTCACTCTCCACACACAGCTTTAGACAAAAGCATGGAAATAGTTTTGAGGAAAATGCTTCATTCATATTTTAGTGCTAAAAGTTTCTGGATAAGGTAAGGTTGTTGCATTTATCATACGACGTTTCTCTTAGCAATATTGTTTTCAAGAATGGTATCGTTAAAGTCAAGTTTTGCTGGACAAAAGTATGGAATACTATCTAGTGTCGTCATCTGTGGGGGCATTATCAGTGATTCAACTCGGTTTTGTGGTGAGTTTTGTACGTGCTAAGGCAAAGCGAAATTATTTTCCTGAAGATTTTCGAAATGCAACAATTGAAGCGCCCCATCGTAACTGCAACCAAATTGAAATTGCAAAGACAAGGCGGCACTTCCTCCAAAATCCTTAAGAAACTTAAGACTTTCTGGATGTAAAAAATTGACGAAAACCTGGACGTTCAAGAAAAACAAACGTTATCACTGATCGATAAAGTCACGTAATCAGGATCAAAAAAATATCAACCGGAAATCCTTGATAGTCATCTGGGGCACTTCGAAAGGAAACTTGTAGTAATGCCAATATTGCTATAAGTGCCCGAACTCTGAGACATCGCTTCTGCGACATGGGCATGGTAGGAAGGATTGCAGCGAAGAAACCATTCATTTCTAAAAACAATAAGATGGTAAGAATAAAATTTTCTCATGGTCATTTGCTTTGGCCTCCTTCCAAGTGGAGCGCTGTTATGTCCATTGACGAAACCAAAATGAAACTCTTCGTTTCGGATGGGAAAAAGTATTATGTTCGGCCGCCGGTAGAAGCTAGGATTGATCCTACCTATCAAAAATTGACAGCTAAACGTGGTGATTGTGGCATAATGGTGTGAAAATGCTTTGCGCGATCCGGCGTTAGATTATTGGTCAAAATTGACGGAATTATCAATCGGTTTCGATCTAAAGATATCCTCGAGCAATTACGTAATCATTTGCAGGCGAGGAAACGCCTTTAATGTGGTGTTTTCAGTACGACAAAGACTCCAAACACTAATTCCGTCTGGTTAAAAATTGACTGATCGAACATCAAATTGTCGCCTTAGGATGGCCGTCTCAATCGCCGGATTTAAATCTGATAGAACATCTCTGGGAAAGCCTAGAAGGAAAACTTAGAAACAAGAATATATCCAATCCAGATCGTTTGTGGGTAATCTTGCACGAAAAATGGTTGAAAATTCTCATCTCTATCTGCAAAAATATTGTCGACTCAATGCACGAGTTTGTTATTCACGAGGACGTAAATTCACGACGGTATATTACCAATATTAATTTTCTGATTTGTTCTGAACAGAATTTGCAAAGTATTCCAGTCTTTAGTCCATTATTTTTCAATTTTAAATATACATAGAAATGAATTCAACATTTTTTGTACATTTAAATTATTTCATACTTTTGACCACCACTGTATATTCCAACCGCTTTTTAAAAATCCCTGGTAGTGACGTATAATCTATGCATGCAGTTGTGTCAGTGACTTTCTAGTTAACTCAAGTTCTCCCGATTCTTTTTGTTGTTTTGCCCAAAAGCTCCTCACTGGATAAAATCTCGTTAAGAAATGAGGTAGTTCGATGTTGCTGTAACTTCTTAAAAGTTTGCCAAATTCCACATAAGATTATATCCACTCGAATCGAGCAATTTCATCTTTAGCACACAGGGAAAATTCCATGGCAAATTGCTTTAGAAAAAATAAATAAGTGGATAGTAGACGGGAATGTATAAACCAATGTAGTAAACTTGCTGAACAACAGTCAAATGAAGTGTAGTACATGAAAAATTCATTATTTATTCAGGTCACAAAAGTGTAAGAAATAAAACGGTGTTGAAATATAGGAAAATGGTTGGGTAAAGTTTGGAAGTTTGCAGCTGAAATCTTCAGCCTTATTCCTGAAATCTCGAACAAATTCAACTTTCGACTCTTGATGCGGGCAACCTAGTTTACGAAATCTACTTATCTGGTTGAAACTAAATTGAAAATGTTAAATCTTCGGTGCCGCAAGTAGAACAAAAAAGTAGAAACTTCGTACTGCAATCTGATATTTTTGACGAAGAACGGACTGACGTCCCCACGGCGCAGAGTTGACCTATCCTGACTTTAATGGTAGGAATATTATTAGGTTAAAGTTGGGCGACGGACGCTGATGTTCCCAATTTTATTTTCGAATCCGATAAAAAGCTTTAACGAATGCAAATGGCTGGGGGTGTTAATACTTTTTCTGCGTATCAATTATTCTGCTACAATACTTCTCTCGCCACAACAGAAATTAATCTGCACAATGAATGAACACAGTGAACCTTAAATTACACAAGTTGCTAAAAATACTTCAGATTCAAAACTTTGCGTTGGATAATTAATTCCGAGCTTGAAGGCTTGAAAGGCGAACTGAGTTGGGCTACTCGAATTAAGGTTTTTCTTCCCAGCCACGGAATTAGAACACGACTCCAGCGGAAAATTTACAGGGAACATTTTAACGTTTTATAAGCTGAGAATTGAATTTAAAAGGAAAATCAACTATCGACTCAGCTGCAAGTTAAGCTTCGATATTGTGCCAGCAACATAATTAATGTCAAAGGGCATATTTTGTGCCGATGAGATTCGCTAACCTGATGACTACGACACACGTTTTCCGGGAAACCTTCGGAGCGGTAAATTATGTCTTTTACTGGCACATGCAAAATACGTACGTACATTGAAAATACCTGGACCCAGAGATAAGCTTTATCGCAATGTCCAAGTTTCAGGACACGCTCTATTAAAAAAAAAAAATCCTACAACTTTTTGATGAGCATTAACAAGCCAGTTTTGGTCTAAAGTCTAGAAAACTGAGCGGTTTGGCGTGATACGCGTCCTCAGCCGCAGTCAAATGTAATTTAATTTATATGTATAAATGTATATACGTAACATGGAAAAGAGAACATCCCGTGAAAATGGTTTTATTTAAATAATTTTTGGTAGCGTATTTTTATGCTAAAACAAATAGTTCGTTAAAAAATTGAACAAATTTATTCGTTAAAACCAAAAAATATATATTAATTTGTCGGTTTTCCGCGGTGTCTTATACGTTCCTCTGTACACGTCTATGCATGAATCTAATGAGGTTATTGATACCCTCTAGGGGATTCCATTTCAGGCTAATTGGACAGCATGACATAGCGCCGCTAGAGTTCGTGGGAGATGGGGCGAATTGTGCAACTTTCTACCTGCAATATCCCACACATGTTCAATCGGCGAAAGGTCTGGAGATCGAGGTGGCCAAGGTGGCAAGTTGATGAAAGAAATCCATAGTCACTCTAGCCACATGTGGTCGTCCATTGTCTTGCTGGAAAACTGGAATAATAAAAATTTCCAGATAAAGCGTGGAATGAGCGTCCAGGGCTTCTTGGATGTATCGTTGCACTCTCACACTGCCTCTAATTTAAAGTAAAACTTGCTGCCATATGCAATGGTACTCCAAACCAATAAACGTTGATCCCGCCTTTTACCCCGTCTTCTTCTTACTCTTGCCCGACCATCGTGCATATTCAAAGAAAAACTGGATTCGTCACTGAACACTATTTTATCCCATTCCAGATTCCAAGCTATCCCTTCTCTGCACCATTTTGACGATGATGGGTAGCATAAGATGGAACGGCAGGAAATCAGTCCAAAACTTCTTATCTGGCGATAAATGGTTCGTATCCCAATGGGCCTTCCATACTCAGCAAACCTCTGATCCACCAACGTCCTCGACGAGATAAACCTATCTTTTAAAGCCATAATTTGGAGGCGGCGATCTTGGCGTTCTGTGGTTCTTCGGGATCGTCCAGTACGTCTCCTTCTGCCCGTTTCCTCCTGTTGGAACCATGGCTGACAACATCTCACTATAGCGTTTACGGTACGGTTCAGTCTAGTGGTGATTTCCCTAAATGGCCGACGAGCACTAGTAGACTACTCGTAGACTCACTATTTGCTCGCTCAAACTCGCTCAGTTGATGAAAATTTCGCTGCATTCTGCGCCTACGTATATTTTATTAACCTAAAAGCACTTTCTAAGCACACTATACACCAATAAATGATATTTTGCAGTCATATTGGTGATATTTTATTGCAATTTTTATAGTAACAAAAACGTGAAATTCCCGATAACTCGTAAATACATTAATAAATATAGTTGAAAATTGAATCGTTTTTTGTTCCCACATGCAAATATGCACACCAGAAATTATTTAAAAAAAAAACATTTTTAGGGGAAGTTTTTTTTCTATGCTACACAGTACATAAACAATGTTTATTTCCTCGGGAATAGGCCAACAACAACCTTAAGTCTTTCTGCCTGCAATACAATTCTTCATTTCAGGCTACTAAATACTACATTATGAAAATAATAATAATAATTATTATTATTTTTATTATTATTATTATTATAGAAAATACATGTGCATGTTAGTCACTACTGTTGGAGCGCTAGGTCTGGAAGTGTCCCCTGAGGGTAGTCGAACGAAAAAGGAGGCGGGATGATCTTGTCTGTCTCGTTGAACATTTAATTTACATTTATTTACAATAATATATATTTATTTTGTAACATCCGAATGAACTTTGGATGGAACTTGGTTCAAGTCCTGTATATTTGTTATATGTTGACTCCCGAGTCATCTGGGAAACTATTTCTTAGATTTATGTAAAAACGCTAAATCCGTAAAAGAGCAACCTTCAAAAAAACATCCCCTTGTTTTCTTTCAATTTAGCAGTAAATTTATTCAAAGATTTAGGGACAACACGAAAGCAAATCTTCTAGAAAAACAAACCCTTATGTGGCTGAGAACCTTTTTATTTAAATAAATCAAAAAAGGCAATATTTAAGACGATGCGCTGAATCCTTCGTTTTTTAATTTACTGTTTTTCGGAAAGGATGTTGGACATAAGAATGTGTTTATGTCACGCGAAAACTCCAAAAGTAAATAAGGCAGAATTTCCGTATGGGATTTACAAATCTGTAAGAGGCGAGTTAGATAAGAGTCGATTCTTGTGTAGATAGAAGACCAACATTAATATAATACTAAATGTCTTGGAATAAATTGTCCAGGGTTCCGGAATGAATTGGGAATATATGATTTTTCTGGAGCCGGGCCCCCTTTTTTCAATCGAAACTTCCTTTGTGGCACGCCAATGGCCGTTTATCTGTCACTTTTTGAATCCCGTGTTCGATTTAGAAAGTTTTTTTATCTCTTGCGCCTTGTCTGTCACCGGTTTCCAGTTATTCCTCAAAAATATTCGGAAATGCAAATGATTTTCCCCTAACAAGTCCTTGTGCTTCAGAGGCTCCGTTCTAAGTTTCCAGAAAGATAATTAATAATGCTTAAAAAACAATTTTTCCGTTCATAGAATGAATGATTAGTGGATTAACCTGGGCAACCTTCGCACTGCACAAAAAGATTAAAAAAAATACATTACGCTCTAACCGAAAATCATCATCAGAAATTGCATAATATTCCCAGTTATGTCTCTTTTTAGGAAAAATTATGCTACCTACCTTAATAATGCTTTCGACATAAATACATAGTGGCCACGTTGAGCCGCAAGGATGAATAAATTTTGCAGCCCGTAAAAGTGTAATTATTCTCTTAAAGTAAAGAATTATGCCATTCGTTGAAAGCCGCCTGCAGTGATTTATCAGGCGATTCCTGGTTCTCTATTGGACAATGAACGGAATCACTGCAATTGCAATTTATCTTATAGCTGAATGCTGGACCGATGCTATAGAGGTTTCGACTTTATCAACTTGCCAAAATCAATTTCCTTTGTGAAAAGGTTTATAAGGTAAGAAAACATTTAGAAGCTTCCACATAAATATTTATTACTAAATTATTCCGGGAAGATTTCTAGTTTACCTTGCGAAAAATACGGATGGTTTGCCGTGGACAAAACGTAATATTACGTTTGCAAATATAACAAATATCATCCCCTCGAAAACCTTGCGCTCTTCGCTTCGCTCGCAACGCAATTTCTCCGTCGGGGATGATGGCCTTCATTATATGTTTATCCAGTAATGTGCTACTTTCATGTACATACACATATTGAAGTACCTTAAAGAACCAAGTTGCCGAGTTTAGGTCCAGGCACATTAAAATTCGAACCTTCGCAAACACTGCATTTTCGTGTATTGACCTAAATATTTTGTGCCCCTGCTAAACCGAACTTTAAGGAAACGCTCCTCGCGGAATAAGAAAACGTTCGTATTTGTTTTTAGATTACTTTAATTCGATAAATCAAAACCAAACCATCACCTGGATTCGGCAAATTCGATTTGGAACGGCTGCAGCATCCCGACGAGTATTAAAGTTGTCACGGTGCGGTTTTCTTATTTGCTGAGTCCCAATCTGGAGCATTCAGGATAATGGAAGTGATGGATGATTTAAAGTTAAAAAAATCCAGTTGTCTCTGTGATATTAGTAAATTAAATGGTCTACGGGTTCACTTGAACCAAGGTATGATTAGCGACTGGAAGGCAACGCAAGAGAAACAAAAATAGCCACAGCCCCATTGTTATGAAGGTCATGATCGAGCAGTTAGCAGTGCGGTTATGTAACCATAACCACTCGGAATTAAAAAAGTGTCTATACTTACATCTAACAAACCTCGGGATTTATAAGCTGCAACGTACCGTCTCTCATTGAATTGGTCTCTTGATACCATCTCAATGCTTGTCGAGATTCGCCTAGGAAATCGAATTTGCCAAAAGCCAGAACTGGGATTTGATTTATTGGATTAGTTTGATTTCAAAACAAATAAGTTTCCGTTTGGGGTAGACGAGAGCGCAATTAAATTATTCCACTAAAACTCAATTAGTCGCAAATTATATTGTTATTGATCAGATAAGAGTAAACAGGAATACACGCGAACTTTGTTAAATAACAAGTGACAAGATGAAATGCGAATAGTATTTTAACGTATTCTTTTCTCTTTCCCGCACAGTTTGCTTCGACACTTTGGAATTTTAGGACACTCTCTTAGAGAATCTTATAACTTTAAAATGCCACTCCTGTTGAATTCATTCTTACGAAACGTTGACGAAGAGAAGTGAGAATTATGTTTTGATTTCTCCTTCCAGCAGGCTTTTTGCCGACGATAAGGCTTGTGATTGATGTATTTAAAGGTTAAAGCACACATTTATAACACTTTTTCACACACATTTTTTCACATGAATTTTATGAAATTAAAGTCGTCGTTTATGAAGCACCCACCCTTGAAAAGGTGTTAGGAAAGTAATTGAGTCTTGAATGAATGTTGCGCTCACGTGAGTTGAATCATCGTTGGTCTGCCTTTCCTTCAAAATTGAGAATTTTTAAGACAGTAAACAAACAAAAAATTAACAAGTCCATCACTAATGCTCTAATTTTACGAAGGAACAGATATTTAAATTGGTAAAAACTCTTCCGCCTAAAATACATCGGCTTCTACACAATATGCTTCTCAAAGTTGAGAAAACTGTCAAGACCAGGCTCAGAGCTTTGGCAGTATCAACACTTGTTAATATACCCTCGTTTATATGCAAACATATAAACTTATACAAATTTGCTTTACACTTGAGTGCCTTTTCGCCTATTAACAGGTAAGTAATACTACAGAGCTATCACCAATTCAAGTCGGAATATAGCAATTGCGCAAGGGAAAACAGGAACTAATAAGCTTTAATATGCCTCCAATAAAGACCAACATAGTGGGTTCAGAGAGCAGTGGTTGAAGTGGGCGGAGTCAGTCCAGATCCAGTTGCCAGATCTTTCACCGTTTCAGCATTTTTACTGACATTAATTCTAGTGATGTTTTACTTATTTATAAATTATTGTACATTTCCCCAGTAACTTACTCACGTCATTAGTGAACATAACGGTCTCAATTCGCTGATGTTTGTTCATGAGCCTTTGGTTGATCCAAGACTGAGTCGTCAGCACTGGCTGCAGTCTCGATACGAAATAGAATGATGTAGAAAACGAAAAATTTTCATTGTAACGCGCAGAATTCTTGTGTGTTTTCTTTTTTCCCATTTATTTCTATTGGTGATTTTTGCTCTGTTATTTTTAAAAATTTTCATCGCCTCAAAGGCAGCGAAATCGATACCAATCTAAACATCGAAATGGAGGCGCCGGCTGGGCTGACTCCACCCACTTCGTTGTTGGTCTTCCTCGGGGGCATATTAAAACTCGTCTGATCCTTCTCCCACATGCATAATTCCCATGTTCGGACATGCACTGGTGACACCTTTATACTCTACCAAGGATCAAGAACGAAAAATGCTGAAAATGAGCTAATTTGTTCTGGCTTTGTTGTGTTTTTGAGGAATATTAACCACCATTGAAGGACGTAATTTGGATCCAGCTAACACATCAGCTTTCTGTCTCTTCTGATTCCCGAGATCCCCACGTTGCAAGCACGAAATCAGAGCACATTTAGCTACACATTTCAGTAATCTAAACTGGAAATTTTTTGGGAAATATTACGATTTGCGACAGGTTATGAACATGTCTTCTTTCGAACCAAACGAGCAGTCACCATCTAAGATCGTTTCAACGTCAAAAGTAATTAGCAACTTTAAGCCTCGTTCCCAATCGGAATAACTTTGTATGAATTCAGTCTGTTTATTCATTTCAGGTAAAAGCGCTATATACGTGACGGTTTAATCTACGAGTCCAATTAAATAGGAAACTTTGGAGTTCTAATTGTCATTACGAAAATGTCAAGAAAGTTGACTAATTAATTTGAACTTCAATTGACTAATCAAGAGAAGAGTAATAGTTCAGCATTTAACACAACGAAGAGTACTTTCAGTGGTAAAATACCGATACTGCCAAAGCTGAAATGGAGAACTAACGCGTGAGCGAAAGTTTTCTGCGAAAGGGAATTGAATGTTGAACCGACTAAACTAAACTTAATGAGTTTCGAATAGGAATATTTAGTTGACCCTTCAACCATTATGTAACTTGCATAAACATCCTTAACAATTGAGTACAATTTCGTGTTAGTCACAAAGGGCGTTTCCCAAATAGGTGCCCTCAGTTTTATCCAAAAGGGACGACGATGGGGATGTGAATGTACGAGTTTATCCAGGCGAATCTTGCAAGGTTTTTCGAATGGAGGTCCCCGAGATTTCTCAGAACACAACGATTCTGTAAATTCACATTTAAAAACCCATCAGGCCATATATTTCGGAGTGCTAACCTGCTTTTCAAATATTGTAAATGGTCATATGACACATCAATCGAATGGGGTATCGCTCTAGAAGCCAATATGAAAACTGGGTAACGAGAGCTCGCCATTGATGCAATTTTAATATTCACTCCAAGTCAACATTCATTGAAAAATAAATTTTGTCCGATAGCAATACATACGAAACACTCCACAATAGAACCAAATTCTGCTTTACCAGGAAAATTTAAAATCCACACGAGACGTGTCTCACTGCACAATGGGCTTAAGGCAAAAGCTCCAATCAAAAGCGTATTTAGCGTGCGGTTCAAAATGCCACCTAAAGGAAATATGTTTTTATGGAATATTCGTGTTTTTGTTATGCGTTTTGTGTCTAGCACGTACCTAATAAGAGTACATTATTGTACGAATCTTTTGTGCTACTCACTACTACCTAAGAGAGACGTGAACGTCCCGAGCCTCCTGAGGAAATAATGGAAATAAAAAAATAAACAGTATAATGCGACCATTTGTCCATGGTATCGATGTTTAGTGATAATAAAGCCTATTCACTTGTCAATAATATTGGACTTCGGCTGTGGAATTAGGCAAAGCGGCTGCCAATGCCGACACAGGTCTGACTTAATTGACCAAAGGGAAGAAGTACTTTATATCCCGCTGGTCTCTCGTTATTCTCCCTGGCGCTGTGTCTCTAATTTCAGGTAACATGCTGAATATTGCCTCATTACGGCTTCGAATTTTTAGAAATATAATATAGAATGTAACATATCACCATAGAGATATTTCAGGCGTCGATAATACTCTGCAAATTAGTGAAAAATTCCTGGTAGACCCGTGGTCAAAACCACCCCTTTTTGGATGTATAGGACAAGGTGGGAAAAATTTGCATTCACGAGAAGACATTTTTATTAGTTTTTATAATTTCTTTTTCCTTTGGATTTATTTTTATTTTAAGAAATTTTGTCGAATGTTTCGAATTACTTCAGATAGTTGAAGATTGAACCGAATGATTTTTTGTCCTTGCTTCCTGTACATCCTGAATTTGCATCAATAGATGCTTTTGCAACTGCGAAAACGATAAAAGAAACGAAAATACTGCGAGAGAATGAAAAGCTAAAGAATTGGAGAAATAATTTAAAATTGATACCAGGATTCCTACAGGGTGGTCTAAAGAAGGATACAAAAATAAAATAGTACGTGACCCAAAAAACGGAACTCTCTGTCCATCGCTACCATTTTGACATTGTGAAGTAGAGGGGTCTTAAAAAAATTAAAGTGTTTAAAAACTACTTAAAGAAAACGCAGAAAATGAGAAAAACTTAAAATTTTGCCACCCTGCATATCGAAAATGTGTTTTTGACCAAGGGTACATTAACATTTTCTTATCAACTCACAGAGTATTATTGTCCCTTGAACTATCTCTATGATGATATGTTATATCCTGTATATGCGATTTAATTGATAGATTATTTAATGAGTGAAGAACCGAAACTCCATAAATTTATCTTTAGTAAATACGCTTTGTATAGCTTTCACCAAGTCAGCAATAGAACAATAGAACGTAAAAGGGTTCATTAACCCAAATCTCTCGAATCCCCTACGCTTCCTTTTGATGTTTGAAATATTATTTCATTTTCTTGTGTTTTTGCTTTAATTTAGACTTACCCACGGATTGGCTATGAGATGGCACTCAAAATATACGTCTGCACCTTCGTGGATGTTGCCTGCATCCAGGCCATGTCCGAGGGTCATATTCACTTGAGGAGTATACTGCACTTTCAACATCCAAGTTCTTTGAATCTCGCTGAAATAATCATTCAAATCAATCACGGATCAACGAAAAACGGTTAGAGTTGGGTTTAAGTTTACGACCAGACCACAATCAAGTGCGCAATTACGCAAAAAGCTGGGAATCAACTTCAAAAATTTCGAAAAATTTTTGAAAAATGATTTTGCTTGGTGTTGCCTCTGGATGCCGATCTCTGGAGATTGACCGAATCAAAACTTGATCGAATTTACGATGGATTGGCAGTAGGCTCCAAAAGAGCACTGTTGTTAATTTGAAAGTAAGGTGTGTCCCTTCGTTCGTTAAAATTGTCCTTTAACGGGACTAGTTCTTTTTTCGAGCAAAAATATGCACGCTGAGCCTGTCAGTCTCCTAATTTGGTGCTTCAGCTTTTTTAAGGTAATTAGTTTTTCAACGATTATGTTGAATCAAATCAGTTACACAACATTGAAATGTGTACCTACCCGCCTCCTAATTTGACGTTTAAACTGTTTCGAGATAATTAGTCTTTTAATGAGTCACATTAAATCAATTAAGTGAATTACACGACTTTTTCATCGTCGCTTGTTTGTAACAGAAATGCATTAAGTCGCTATCAAATATGTCTTAAGCATGGATTTTTAGGTGTGCGACATTGAGAGGCCATTATTTTGAGCTAAAAAGGATATTCGGGGTGTATTCTTTGTGAGAGTCGTGAGATTCTTGCATAAATAATAGGCTAAAACCACGTGAAAAGGGGGATGAAAAAGAGTATGTTCCATTTTTTCAGTGATTTCTTGATTGCCACAAGTCGTTTTCGTGTCATTTAGGAAAATTTGGGGAACAAATTGCTCTCAATCGTTCCTACGCCGACTCTCGTCTGCCTCAATCATCACCAGCACCTTGATCAATGTCGGTTTGGTACTCGCCAAGCGTTCTTTCGGCTCAAGAATCTTGATCAGTCTAAATGTGTGATTCATTGAGCTTACTGTAAATTCTTTCGTTGCCCCAACAAAATGTAAGAGCGTTAAAACGAAACAAAAGGAGGATGGAAACAATTAGGAGGTGCCCAATTAAGGTCTTACCTGAATGGAATGCGCTGATTCGATGCTTTGCAAGCCAATGTTAGTCCATGGTCACTGTCTTTAGGAACGTAACTAAGAATACTGGTAGTTACGTTTCCGTCAGCACTAACCGTGAGGGAGCCTCCTTCTAACCTTCTCCCGTCCTGTAACGACATAAATTATATTTAGTGTAAAATATATGGAATAATGCAAAGTACAGGTTAGCCGAACTCAGCGCTTCCCTGATTTCTTTCATTTCCCGGTATATTTAGGCGCCTCCGACCTTCATTTCCACACTGCATAACTAATTTAGCGCTAAAATTGTATTTATTAATTCCGCTTGGGTGCCAGGGCGCTGGAGAAATTAAATAAAAAAAACATATACAGAAATGTTATTATATATTCCTTTCTTTTTTTTTTCACTTTGGGTCTTCCAAGTGACCGCATTAGACGTCGGCACACGGTTAATTCAAAAATACTAAATCAACGGTGATTGAAAATCCAGCGAACCGTTTTAAATTAAAACACAAATTCGCATTGTAAAAATATTCGATTATTTTTAAAATCATTGTTGTATGGCAACTTAAAAATGCTTTTTGACACAACAACTAAACTGCTTTTCGCCTCTTCCGCCACGGGCAATCTGGGTTTAAAGCTTGAAAATTTTAGAAACTCCTGTAAACTCCAAACCATAGAGTTCACAACTCTAGAGAACGCAGCTAGAAAGTTTTTGCGTACTGGTAAAACGAATGCACTGGGGCATTTTGGGGATTATAAAATTAATCTATATCAGTCAGTAATCTATATCAATTCGAAACTGATAAAAAAAATTGCGGTTCAATTTTATCGCTGCGAATTACCAGTTCTCGTTGCAGGTTAATCCGGTCAGAATTCGAACTCGACGTTCATATGTGAAGTTGGGTGGAGCAAAAATATTTTCTCGCCGCATTAAATAAAAGGGCATAAATGAGGTAAAACAAACACTTTGTAACTTTTAAACTCAGCAACCAAGGCTAAGCGTCGTGACGCCGACGGAATTTTTTTAAATATACTTTTTCATTCTCAGAACTTCGAAGTTCGATAAATCCTGAACAAGTTTTATATAAAAAGTTTTTGATATCTCGACAGGGTGCTCAAGTTTCAATAATTTTTCTATATTTGTTTTATTTATTTTTGTTACGTACGAACTTAAATTTGGAAAATTTCAAAATAATGTTTTAATTTTTTTATTCAAAAGAGATTGCATCTGACGCAGGTAACAACTTAAAACAAATACACCTTTGGCTATATTATTAATATTTACACGCCATTTAGAAATAACAGTTTAGTACATCGAAGTAAATTGATATCGCATTTACAGAACAACAAATTGGAAGTACAATTGTCGCCAAAAAATAAATTATAAAGGCCTAAAGAAAAGTTATAATCTACTGAAGGTTAATGAGTATCGACCTAATTACTATATTTTTCTTTTATTGGTGTTAATGGTAACTAATTGTCGACAGTTTTCCAGCAGATAGGCAAAAGTTGATAATTTTTTTTATAGAATATTTTTCTATTAAAAACGAGCGTTTACCATTAAGATTAAATTATACTGCGCACTTGCCAATTCATTGCGAATTATCATGTAGAATATTAACGATTAAATGAAAATGTGAAAATGGCACAAAAGGACTGATTATGAGGTGCTTTTTTTAATGCGTTAGCAGTGTAAGTGATACTTCATAATTTGATTTTTAAATGGCGTTAAATGAATACGGGAATAATTTCGAAGAACTTTTTACGTGAACAAAATAAAAATTACTAATAAGCAATTTTATAGCGTACATTCTGCGATCATGTAAAAACTTCGCAGCCCCAAATCAATAATCGTATCAAATATTTCTATAAAAATCACTTACGATTAACTCTATGAAAACATCACGTCCTGGAATGGTTAAATGTTTCAGGAACGGCTTCAGTAGAAATTACGGAATTTTCCACGCGGGAATTATTCATGAGTGCACGATAACAGAAATATTGCCGAAAATTTGATAATTTTAACACATTTTATAATTTTTACTAAAGTCGCTCCTGAGATGTGTAACCCTTTTTGATATTTTTATTGAACTATTTATTGTATTTTATTGTCATTGAGACTCCCCAAAATAATCAACGAGATACTAATCTGGTTTTGGTAGTTTAATGTTCGTTATATAATAGAAATAAATAGGTTTATAATTAATTGCTTCCCCATTTCCCCCCTGCACCGTACTGCCTGTATTTCCACTTAGGAAATTTTCATTGTTATATTTTAAGAAGTTGAGCCCTTAAAGAGCGCATCGAAAGGCATTTTTTTATATGCTAAATAGAGAGTGTATATATGAACCTATATAAATATAAGCCTTTTTATTACTGGAAAGGGAAAATGTCGCCAAGTAGTACAAACAGGACGCTGTCCATCATCGTTCTTTCGAGTGTCGAATAAAACATAATTAAATAATAATAAAAATAATAAAAAGTTTTCTTTAAGCAGTTATTAAACCTTTACGAGTAAAACTTCTCTGTTGTGACCTAACAAATGAAGAATACCATTAAAACTTGCGTTTACCATATATGGAACCTAAAAGATACGAAGGGACATTTAATTCTATTAACTTGGCCGATAAAATGAAAAACAATAAATAAAATGGAGCAATTTATCGAAAATTTATAATCAGAATATAACCCACTTTCACACGAAAATCACTTTTATCATCATTGTAATATACAGGGTGTTCGACGTCTCGTGGTAAGAATTTCAGAAGTGATTTTGGAAACACTGGTGGTTTTCCACAGACACGTTTTAATCGTTTTTGAAGCACTGACCGAGAAAGTTTCCAGAAAATATTGTTTCGAACTTCGGAAGCGCCAAAGCAACAAAACCTCCGTTTATAAGGGCAACCCATTTAAAATACTCTTCATATATAAAATCGGTGACACCCTGTATATGTACTTGCAGTTAGTAAAAGTAGATAATGTAGACCTCAAATATAATTATCTGAATACTATATAAAGTAGCAAATTTTTTATACATTTTAGTCCTAAAGTGACATTTGGTTGGGAATGGTAGGCTACAGGGTTCTGATTTCTATCGTCCTTATTGTCGCCCTTTCCCATGGGTACGTCTTTAAATCCAAATCTAAAAATTTTAGACGACGACCTAAGCCGAATATAAGTGATCCTGCAGACTCAACTCTTGTGCTATCTCATGTTGTAAGTTTTTGAGTGTCTCCAAAGTATGCAACACATTTTGTTTTTGTTTCCAACAAGGGGATTTTCAAATGTCCACCGCTTTTTGTGCAAATTTATTTTTCTACGAAATGCTAACGAGTATCACCTTGTTGACTAAGTTATGTCTAATTAGGATTTATTATAAACAATTTTCCGCATTCGTAATTATTAATTAAATCGTTAATTATCAAAATGTCGTCACGGAGTCGAATATCCCCAGCGCCAAACCACCGGGGTCACAGAAGGGGTGAAGTGAGCCACCACAATTGTACCAAACTTAATAAAGTCGAAATCGAATTACAACATGTTCCTAAAATAAAATAGTACACTTTTTCACGTTTAAAAATATAAACAATTTCAATTGAATGCTGAATCACCCCGTCTATCTTGTGACAGGTATTACAATTGCGTATTATTTTAGATATTTAGACATGGGAACCGGACCCCCGAATTATCGGAGTTATATCCTCTTGATCCCCACCTAAATTATTCATATTATCCACTCACACATGGCCAATTAACAAAGGTAAACTAAGATTAAATTACAAAAGTTGTCAAGTTAATTTGTTAAATCCTTTTAGGCGGGGAAACAGAAAGAATATTCAATAGGAACAGCCCTTCGTGAGAGATATGATGCATTTCTCGGACAGTATTATGTGCCCGACTTAGTCGATGCAAGAAGTACCGACAGAAATCGAACGAAAATGTCTTTGATGTTGGTACTGGCAAGCTTATTTCCTCCTCGAAATTCCGAGATATGGCAGCCGGGCTTAAATTGGCAACCTGTCCCTTATAATTACGTTCCAGGTAAATAAACTGTACTTTCTGCCTCATACCATAAAGCCACCAATTTATAAAACTAAGTAAAGTCGCGCTGGTTCATCGCAGAACCAGTCCATGACTCTAATTAACTTTAAATATTTCAAATCACGCCGGAGTGGTTTCGCGTTTATCCAGAGGCCCTATCCAGAGCCGTTAATCTTAATATGATAGAAATAATTTTTATGAGTAACGTTATATATTATTTTAATAATATGTAGAAAGACATGATGATGTCCTATATGGTATTTCCTGCCCCCACTACTTGAAGTTATACAAGGAGATCCAGACATCTCCAGAAGTTCTCACCGAATATGAAGAGTACCGTGAGAACTTCACCTACATAGCAGAAAACACGGGGTTAAACGTTACTATAATTCAAAACGTGTATGATTTATACTTCGGTTTATCAACAGAGGAGGAATATGGCTTGAAGCTACCCGAATGGACAAAGAGAGTTTGGCCAGATATCATTAATGAAATTTCATTCAAACAGTACGGTATTTACACTAAAACGACAGAAATGAAGCAGATGGCTGTCGGTAAGTCTAGGTTAAATTAGAGAATAGTCAAAAAAGGCCTCGATTCGCCCTTTTAAATATTTTGTATTTTTTTGCTTAACATCTTCTTTAATCTGCTTTATTTTTGACTTTCTAATTATTTCAATTTCAGGTTATTTAATTCAGAAAATCATCGACGATTCAGAAAGGAGAATAAACAATTTAAATAATAATACTAAGATATACCTTTACTCAGGGCACGAAAATAACCTAGGGCAGCTCTTTGTCACGTTGGACTTGTTTCAATATCCACATATTCCTACCTATGGATCTTATGTTCTCTTTGAAGTACACTATATCAACGGAACCTACGGCTTTAAGGTAAAGAACAGAACTACTGGAATTGTTCATGCTCTATTTTTTAATTTAAAGTCCGCTCAGACGGCGCCAAGGGTAGTGTGTATCAATATTTTGGTTCAGTAACAATGAAGGCCATTATAGTGCAATTTCCAATATCCAGCTTAAAAAATCTTGGACTATATTTCCAGAATTGTTTATCGAATAATACCATTGACAAATCCCCTTCTCAGCGAAGATGTGCTGTTAATTAGAGTCCCAAGAAAGATTTTTATAAAATAATGTTGCTGACTTTTCCATTTACTGATTCTGGAGTACACCCAGTAAAATAGAGATGTGGAAAAATGACGACAGACACGAGAAAATAATGATGTTTTGTACGTATTGTGACTCAAAAATACTGTCGCATTTACCAGTTTAAGACGATTTCGTGAAAAATTGTAGACGTTAATATTGGGGTCTCTATTGTGACTTATTTCTGTAATAAAGAAAAAGAAATAGTTGACCTCTGCATTGGGATATATCTAAAGTGCTCACCAAAATAGTAAGAACAGCACATTTTTCGTAAACGTATTAGATGATTGTCACGAACATAAAGGACTCTGAAAGGCTGTTCCTTCTAGAAAGGGGTACTTTAAAACTATGGCTGTAATAGCGATTAACGGCCTTGGTAGACGTCTCGGGACACGACATTTTAGACAGAAAACTAATAAAAACAGCGGCTGCAACATATTTTTTTTCGATAACTTATATTTTTAGATATACTACCAAAACTATGACACCTCTTCTGCCACACCGAGGCTTCTGCGACTTCCTGCTTGTGACGAATTTTGTCCATTAGACGAATTTAAATCGCTCGTCCAAGAATATTTACCACCAGATGGTTTATGCAAAAGTCAACAGTAGGCTATAGGCTGCATCTCCATATTTCATGAGTTTTACGTTGCTTGGCAGTATTAAAAAATTAGTAATTTATTTTAGTTGTTGAAGTCTTACAGTGAAAATAAAGGAAATCAAACTGAAATAACCAATAGTTCTATAGATCTAAAATGAGCTTGAAACGCAGTAGAGTTGTCTTAAACCATCTTTTGCCATTTGTACCCTTCTAGCAATTATCTGCTAGTATATACTGTATACCATGCACTACCGCTCTCTTCCCTTTTCCGCGAAGGGCGAAATTCCCTCAAAAAATGTCGGTTTCTTAATTGTTGTAGTACCATTCATCCTGATGTCATGAGTCATATTCTACTTTTCAAATCCATGTCAAATCCCTGATTTATGACACGAGTAGTTGCGGATGGAGTTCAGATTCTCACTGTTCAACTCAAGAATCCTATCCCAATATCATTACGTCGTTCCGTTCCTGATTTACATGGGCATGACAGCCAGTTTTATAGCGGATTTGCGTAAGAACCGAACGAAGTAATATTTTAACTCATCAACTATGAAAACACTAATTGCGCACCATTTTCAGGGCGATGAAAGACGCCACACAATGGCACAAAGCGAGCAACCAATCAAAGAGGAACCCCCGGCACGAGGTCACTGGGGACTCCCCTAAAGACGCCGACGTTGAAAACCTGAACAGAAACGTCAAAGATCTCAGCAATGAAGGGGCTGAGGTGCAAACTGAGCTGAATTCAGTGAACCAAAGCGAGTGTCAAATTTTGAAACCGAGTTGCATGTTGTCTGAGCTGCTAGAGGTAGCAGGAAAAAAGACATTCGACTTAATGAAAAATCTTGATGATCTGTGCTCGCGACACTATCACTTGTTGAAAGTGTGTGATAAGATGAAGAAAGAGCTGGAGAAGCTAACGGTGGTCAAGGCCGGGCAGAGGAACGAGATTTTGCAGTTACGGTAAGAGAGCTTCACTTTAGCTGATTCTACAATCTCTTGCAAAATATTTGAATAGAAAACTGGCGAAACAGCAAAAGAGGGAGAAAAATATTCTCGCACACCAAAACAATTTGCTGCTGCAGGGCTTGAAACAGGACAACAGCACTGACGCTTTGACGTTATTACAGGAAATCGAGAATTTGAAGAGAATCATTGAAGACGAACGAGCGAAGTATGAGAAGGGGCTCAAACGTCTGCAGGCAAGCTCTCCTAATTTAATCAACCCCCAAAAAATTACCTCTGTCCTCACAGGAAAGACTAGAAGGTGAAGAAAACGATTCTCGCGCTGGAGCGTTAGAAGAACGGCTAAAACTCGTACAAAGAGAACTGCAAGAGGCTCTCGCCCGCGCAGAAGCGGCTGAGCAAAAATTCAAAGCACCCCCACTTCCTCCACCGCCTCCACCATTAATGGCCGCAGGAGAATCACCGGTAGTGCCTTTCCGACGCAGACGAAGTCGAGCCACAGGGGAGGACCCCGCTAAAATCAGGGTGCAAAAATTCATCTCTCAGAAAAAAGCAGCCCCAGGGGTAAACGAGGATATTATCAATGCCATAAAAGAACGGAAGTTTACCTTGAAAAAGCTGAAAAGGGAGGGCATGGTGGATAGTAAGGAAAATGACAAGGAGGCCCCAAAAGCTGTCTCGGAATTGCGAAATATCTTGGGCAGTTTGAGGAAGGCGCCGAAGAAAAGACAGAGCCAGTTTAGAGGAGATGGGCAGTAACTGGTTTTATATACCAATCTATGTGGTTATTCATTATTATTTTTGATACTTTTATTATTGTTTATAAGAATTTTTTAACAAAAATAAAGCTACTTATTTATGATTACGCACTTAACGAATTTTTGTTCGGTCTAGACCTAGACCAAAACCTAGATAATACCCTTAGCTCTATCGCTCCTCTCAACCTTAATTTTTAGCTGACTGAAACGAAAATTTAGGTTCGAACGGAAGAACCCATTGGTTACGTAAGCTAAAAAACGATTGCCTTAAATGAAGTATTTTACGAGTTGCAGATCTTTGAATCTTTCGCTCATAAAAAAATTGAAACTATTCCTAGGGAGGAGGTCTGACTCCGTCGATTGGCACAGACTTATTACTCACCTATGTAAAACAACAATGTAACCTCTATCAGGCAAAATTTTGAGTAACCTATCGGCAAAAGAATGATTGTTTTAATGGCGCATTTTACGAATTATGAATTTTTCAATCTCGCCGTCATAGAAACGTGGAACATACCTCGAGCTTGCGGATCTCAATCATCTGACATATCCATATCAAATATTCGATTGAAACAAAAATTCAGAACGAAAAGGAGGAAAATGTAGATCATCCAATGTCAAGGGAACAGTTGCGTTAAATAATATATTTTACGAATTATGAATTTCTGAAAGTTTCCATTACTGAAATATCGACGCTACTTCGAGGCCAGAGATTCAGCTCCATTAACAAACATACATATGTATGTAAGTGAGTTAGTTATCCTTTGTAGCGTAGAAAAAAGTTACTACCTTAAAAGGTATATCGTAAAAATTATTAATTTTTGCTTCTTGCTTTCCAAGATTACCCTAAATATTCCTCGAGTTCTCTGACCTAGAGGAATAAAAATTTCCCCCCATGCTCGACACTGTTGATTTTAGCATCCGAAAGTTAAACTAGCTTCATTTTATTCCAATATTACTGCGGTAAGTGAATTTTCTTTCCAATTTGCAGTTGTTTAAATCCAATTTGAACGTGAATTCGATAACAAGAATGCGAGGCATTCGCTATAGAGCAGATTGGATATCGCCTGTATTTAAAATTGTCTTGGGTTTAGGGTTTACTGTGAGATAAATTTCGCAGTTCAACAAAGTAATTGAAGGGGATTGTTGGGATAAAAGAGTACTTTTGTAAAAAATTGTTACACATTTTTCATTACAACCGGGTGGTATATTTACAAATAACGGACTTCAGTTACGACGTGACACTTTTTTTCCACCACCCTGTCTAATGGTATGCAGCAGTGCACCTATTGCCGGAGCCTCGAAACCTCATCGCCGGTGTGAATACACGGCATGAAGCTATGGAACATGGAACGGTTACGCAATTTGCGTTGATTTTCCATGTATTTTCGCGGTGAAGTTTTATAGAATTTAATTTCGAAGTTGGTGGATCCGTCCCGATTTAAAAAAAAAATTTGCATGCAGGGCTTGAATCTGAAATTATTCACAAAACTTTTCTTTTCAAGTGGCACTGTCTCTTATATTTAAGGGCCTCATTTAAATTTTATTTATCTGAAGCTTCAGATTTCCAATTTTAAATTAAACTGGTTTGCCGTTTGCGTGAAATATTTACACTTCAACGAAATTAAGTAGGTAGATAAATTGAACGCGCGTATAATTAGCAATTTATAAATTAATCAGGACTTAAATGAGATATTAATGAATGCTGTTTTTTCTTCCTGGGAAGGAGGAGAAGGGGGGGGGGGGGTAAATATTTGTTAGCCCTCGGAGATGGCACTTTTAATGATTTTTTTTCAATGGGGGACTTGCACGGCTCCACGAACCGGTACGGATAAAAAAAATCGTTGAGGTGTTGCACAGGGGGGTGTCGGTAGTTGCCGATAAAATTAGTCTCTTCTAGAAACGCCACTGCCGGGTTTCGTGAACAAAATTTTTCTTCCGAAAACATTTTTCTTGTACTCGCATGTCGAAAAGCGTACATTTTCGCACGCAAATCCGAGCGGCGGAAGTAGCACTTTTCCGTCCGATCGTCACAATACATTCGCGCACTAGTGCAGAATAATACGTCGTGGCCTAGCTGCAACATCTCGTGCGTGTGGGTACGCTATATAATAATGTCTTACTGAACGGCATTTTATATGCCACATATAATCTCCCATTCACTACTGACTTTCAACGCAGCTCATGCACCGCAATAATCCATTGTTCCGACGTGAATGACCACTTAGGAATTCGGAAATAATTTAATTAGTTTTCTTAATATGTACAGAATACACAGCCAAAAAGAGCTTTGAAATTGATCGAAAGTAGTCGGGGAATTCCAATGAAATTATGTACGCACCACTTATTAATTCGATTCCCGGTAAACAGAAAGGGTGACCGTAATGCGGTCGCAAAAATATTCAATTTTGCCATTGTGTTGGTAAATTATCCTTTCAAATCTTCGCCGTTATTCAGACCGTTTCCCCATTAAACGGGCCTCATTTCATCCCCACCGGGTTATACAGATAGATTCAGCCAAGTGATTATTGCTTAAAATAACGTAACGAAAGCGAAAGAGACGGAAAAAATTTAAAAATGATAAATAAAAATTATATCAAAAAATCTTTTTATATGCGATCGTTCCTTTCTGTTGCTGCAATTTTAAAGAAAACGCAGCAATCAAATATAATTTTTTTAAATGTGTTTTTCTTATAAATTGAGGCTTCACCAAAAGGCGTAAAAACACCATTTAAAAAAGTATAACCTTGGGCTGACCAGCGAAAACTGAACGACCTGTATAAACAAAAATTAGATCATGCAGCTTTCCGATGCAAATAAGTACAGTAGTAAACATTTTATATTGCTGTTTATACAAAAACGCGAAGGGCCAAGGCCGGAGCAATGGCGAACCCTGTATATTTTTCTGCAAGCACTGTCAAACGTCTTTAGAGGTGCTAACTTAAAGTCTGTCTGATTATTCCAGCATATAGAGCTAGTTTACCGCTATGTCGAGTCCCTCGAGAGAGCGTTATTTTCTTGTACAGCAATTCGTGCTGATCAAATTTGTATTCCACCACATGCCTTATGGAAAAAAGGTATACCCTGTAAAAGTCTCCACGATCTTCCCTTTTTCGGATATTTGGAATCAAAATTACAAGGACGACTTGGTTAGAATTATAATTGCGAAACGTAAATTCCTTATTACCAAGTGAAAGTAGGCACCTGCTGATATAGGGCAACAAAGCAAACCCCTGCTCTAATTATCAGAGGCAAGGTTGACTGCAAACGACCGTTCCCATTTCGACTCGAAATATCTAAAAAAGGGAGACTTCCACGAAGGGTGCCTCATTGGCGTATAGAAATTGGGAAAATAACAGAAGCGAACTTACATGCCAATTTAGTTATTTTATTCACTCTGCTGTTACGCGATTCGCGAGAAACTTGTGTGTATGAAACACCACATTTCCAATACCATTTCTTTACGTCCAAAAATAAGTCTTTTCTCTGATTGACAAAAATAGTTACCTTTTATTGACACAAAATAAACTGTACGTATCGTATTGGCTTTACATGGACATCGTGGAAAAACATTTCTCTTTCGAATGAGCCCCCGAGGCGTCTCGGAGCCCGGACAGAACGGAAATTATAGTCGAGAGTTGAGGAAAGTACGTGTGAATTTTTAGTTAATTTTACGATGAAAAGTCAAGCAACGCTCACTTGAAAATCACTTTCTGTTATGTTTGGTTAACAAGTTCGTCGGGTCACAACTGAATACGACGAAAGAAAGCTCAGTCTATACGTACAGACTTCAATTCCAGTTCCTGGATTTTAGAGAATTGATATAGAATCCCCAAAATATCTGAAATGGTTTTGTTTAGCCCTTAATCATCGGCACGCCCATGTCGCTTATTGGCCGACCGGTCTCGTCTCATCACACTGGAGTTTGCGCTCACCGCAACAATCTGTACTCGTCGTAACAATACTGACAATCGACATTCGCAATCGGTTAGGTTAAATACCGGTTAGAGTCTCGTCCTTGGAAATCTATTTCGGCTTGAATCTATGCTAGCTAGAAGGTACCAAATAAGGTCCGTAAGAGCGACCAATTTCAATTTCATGATTTATCATCATTGAAAATCTTGTGTTTAAATTTTTTTCTATAGGTTTCAAGTGAAACGGGCATAAGTTTGTAGCAAGTAACATTTATAAAACTGCCCCCGCTATATCTCATTCACCTTATATTTTTATCCCACTGACATCGATGTCCAAAAACGTGCCCTGCATATTATAATTTATTTTAAGGGTTGACATCGAAAACTTTTTTTAATTTTTCTAGACAGATAGATTACCATAAAGCTTTCTGAGATTGACATCCAAATACTTTTCTCCACAAGAAAGTCGTCGTGTCGGTGCGGATGGGTTAATTGGAGGTCCATATCGTTGTCTGGTCATAAACCCTGTCGCGCAATTTATCTTAACGTTCTTTATGCAACATATGAATTTTTGGCACGTTTCCTCATAGTCTCATAGGCTTTATTATTTGCGAAAAATAAAATGCTAGCTCAATTTACGAAATTCCTTTTCTAGCCACGTAGTTTCACTAGCATATCCATTTCCATTGCGATCGATATATTTATGGCTATAGTATATGTTCAGTTATTTAGAAGAATAGTAGAATTCACGGCCATTATGTTAAATGCCTGGAGTTCTATTTTATGCCATGAAAATTTCGGTTGGAGCTTGTAGCGGTTTAAATACCAAGTTCCAGGTTTAATTCAAGGGTAAGCCACACTTGATTTAATTGATTTCGCATGGCCATTTTACGCCAAGGTTATATCGCCTGCCTTCTACAGCAATTGCAACCCGCTATGTGCACTAGTGGGTTTTTGTCGATAAATCCATTACGTCACATACTTATTGATTTTCCACCGAACTTACCGAAGATCAGTATTTTTGGTCTTATGTAAGCGTCCTATGGCAGCCTGTACGTGTTTTCAGCACTCGAAAATTAGGATAATCTTCCAATGCGGCATCCAGTTGTTTTATCGATGATGCTTAGCATTAAATCTGTTTTTCAAATTTTGTTGATAGAGCTTGGCATGGTTAATTAATATTTGGTGGTGCTCGCATTTGTTCCGAGCTATTATTTGTAATCGAATTTCAAGCGAAGCTCGACAGCGAAATTATGGTGAGTAATTCACGATCCTGGGATAAATTCGGATATATTAAACAGGCTTCTTGCGTTCATTAAATATTTTTTTTAATTAATCAAAAACCAGAGGGAACAATTCGACGCCAGCCTGTTTAGGCAAATTTCATGGCGTCAGTGTTAATTTAGTAAATTGAATCCGTTAGTCCTGCAAAAAACGCCTTTTTTGTCGATCTGGAATGATGACTTAACCACAACAGTTCGATCAGCCACGGCTTAAGCAAGCGACGGCCCTGAAGGGGCCGCGTCGGGATAAGTGCGGAATAGTGAAAGTAGCGATTCTTCAAAGATTTTCCATTCCAGTCCATCGATAATTTCGCCCTCGTAATGCATCTTTTTCAAATTCAGTGGTTAGTATCGCCAGCAAGATCATCTTTATTAATCCTCTTCTTCCCCAACTGCCAGATATTAAGCCATTACTCCTGCAGAGCATCTTTAAAAACTTTCTTATAGGACTAATTTCGTACCTCGTTTCGTAACAAGAACAAAAGTATTTCACAAAAATGTCTAATTAAAATTCTACATTCACTTTTAACGCCTTTAGAATGAGTAAAAAACGAATTAAGTTAAGAAGGCTCGAGTGAGCTGTTTTAATTTTTTTTTCGTTGCATGACTTTACCCAAAGAATTTGGGCGTGGACGGCAGTAAAAGCACGTTTACTCTTTTCACATTTTACTTGGCGATTGTGGCAACTTATAACATTGACAATTGCGAGATGTGGGTCCCGGCATTGTTTCATAAAATTGTATTCTTGTAGAGCGGACAAAAAGCGAAAAATAGCAATTTATTAAACCTAGAAAAAGTCGCTGAGTCAGACACACAGTGTTTGTTTGTCTGCGCCCCCGAACACGAGTACTTTCTGCTAATACTGCATGCGTCATAAAATCTAAGCCATAATAACTATTTTCAAATTAATCGCTGAAAGCTATGGAAATTGTGCTGAAAATTTTGCGTGCGAACGGGAATTTCAGGACGGGAACAAATGCAACCGTGAGTGATATCTGGCAAAAAGCGCTTTTTAGCAATACCATTTTGTACATCACGAGTTTGTAATGTTGTTATAAGTTACGTATATTATAAGTCAGAGCCCTTAAAAAATCCCTTAGCAGATTATCGCACTCGAGGGGTCGGAGGCGACACAATAAAATTAAAATCGCGACCGTCATTGCCACATGCGAAACTGCGTCCCCGAATTATCTAAAACTTTTGTATGTGCCTTTTGTTCTCAGATTAAAAGGATCTTGTATTTCGGACAGAATTCGGAAACAAATAATGACGATAGGAGTCTCTTTGTACCTCGATCATGTTCTACGCAAAAAGTCATCTACCCTTATAATGTTTCTCCCTCAACTTTGAAAGAGCTTTCAGCTTTGTTGAAGAACTACACGACAAAACCTAAAATACCGATTCCCACCTTAAATAATTTTTCTTGGCAACCGGTAACAGATATAAGGTGATTATTTCCTGGACTTGATTTTCGTTACCGTTTATTCATTAGATATTTATTTCGTCGGGACACAATCCGGAAAGAAGACACACTGAACCGTCTTACCTCTCAGACATGTGTAAAAGTACCCTGAAATCTAGCAATAATTTATTTCCTTGATTTAGTGACTTAATTAAACCTCAACTGGTTCGACGCCGTGACTAAGATAGATTATCTATATGCTTCTAAGGTTATATCCTAGAAATTTGTATAATAAATTACCACTTAAAATGATCATTCACTAAGGGGAAGTCGAGTTTGATAGATGTAATGCTGTAGATGCTAGTAACAGCTGAACATATATAAGATTAATTTAACTTTTTTTGTAAATTAACGTTTTTGACAAGTTGCTGCTGAGAGAAGCTGTGTCTGACTCATGCGACGGCTAGAGTAACTCTTTCAATAGAATAAATATCGGATAAACGGCCTCAAGCCTGTACATAAAAAATTGGAAGGCCGTGGGTAGTCTTGACTCAATCCCTCTACTTTTTACCCCCTTGGTCCCTCTTATGTATCCTTATACGCCCCACTCGTGCGTACTAAAGTTTTTGCAACACCCCGTATGGAAGGTCCACTAATCCACGTGCATATTTTAACGAAATTCACGTATGCAGACAATCTTTGTCATTTCATAACAAAGGTTTGCCGTTGTCGGGTTCAGCTCTCTCCAACTTTTTCCATATATATCTAAGCTTCCCTCGGAGCTTTTGGATCCTAAACAGACTGTTAAATTTTCGGGATTTTCCAATTCCGTTCTCCGATGCGATAGCATTGAAGTCGCCAATAAACCAATAAAATATCCGAAAGGTGTTATGAACTTGGGGTTTCAATTAACCTCGTTACCTCCCTTTGGTTTCTACAGTCGGCATATGTGTGCTGTGAATATTGTTTTTTGCAGGAGTGAAAAGTTGCCGATCTGAGCAATAATATAAGCGTTTCAGTACAACAGAGAGCAGGAAACGGTTTTTTTGACAATACAGATGCGTCTGAAAGGGATTATGACACAGTCGGTAAACAGTGGAGGGACAAACTGGGTCATCATTGGATGTGAAACCTTCAACATGATGGAATGTTAGGAAATAAGAATATCGTGTTCAGAAAGGGGACGTCCGGATTACGTGAATTTTTCCCTACCAAAAACATTTCTGTCCAAGAACGTATATTCGGTTTTATTGTGACAATTCTTTCACGAAACTGGAAAGAAATCTTCATCTATCGGCTCAGATATATGGGGCGAGTTTATGAAAAATGCAAGTGTCGGTACGACTTATTTTATGGTACCTATTTCGGCTATGAGACATAAAATTAAACTGCAAGGGACTTTGGAAACTCCGAATTTGTCGACGAGACTGAATTTTTTCCACATCGATCAAAGTTTTTATCGAACTAACCTGAACTCACAAACTTTTTTCTTACTTTAAACTCACAGACTTCCTCTAAAATTTAGAAAATAAATATCTCTCATTTTCTCTTCTGCTCGTACAAGTCATGCGAGTCTATGGTTTTCAAATTCGGTTGAGTCTATTTCTATGAATATGAGAAAAACCACATTCCCTAAATCGCGCCTTTCATATACATCCGCTTTGAAAATAGCAAAAATCCTCCAAATATCCCAAAGTCAGAACTTAATAAAATAAAATAAAATTTCTTGTTCCTTTATAAGAAGTCCCTTATATTCCACGAACCGAAAAATACCGGCACTTTTATCGTCTGCTTTGGGTTGCAAACTTAAATTTCATTACCTTTCTATATTGCTCTTTACAGCTTCTCTGGCGGATTCAAATACATTTTATTAGGCTGCGGAGGAATTTGTACGACGGTAAACGAATTTCTGACTAGTCCTCAAGAAGCTTTCTGAACGCTTTACGTTTGAAAGGTGCTGTTTATGTCCCTAATATTTTTAGTTAAGTCAAAACTCGCAGTTTTCTTTTTGAATACATTTTTACGAAAGCGTTTACTCACGGAGCCTGATTTCCTTAAGTAATAAAAAAAAAAAATCATTCCCGGACAGTGGAGAATTAGACCATTTTCAATGGGAAGGCGACTCAACTGTCCTTTGTCGATATTGGTAAAAACAAAGCTCTTCTATGGCTCTTATAAAAGTAAGTAAACGTTATCCGGGAATGACGAGCTTATATTTCAGGGGGCGATTTATTACGTGAAAAAAGTGCCTATGGACGTAGGTCTGGAAACGCTTCGTTGAGAACCCATTGAAACGCGAGCTCGTTTGGAAAATTTGAATGGAGTTGAAAATGCTTTGTCCTTGGTTTAAAAATTATGCGATTCCGGGCTCTGCGTGTCTCTCCACTAATGGCGACATAAAAATTGTTGTTTTTTTTAATGTCCAAAGTGCGACACTGAATGCTCAATATCTTCGACGAGACCCATCTTATCCTAAATATCAAAAAAGACACCCTAACTGCAATTTAGCTTGTCAGGTTTACCACATAACTTCCTATTATTGCATTTTTCTGTTTCCCTAGGGCACCAAAATGGTATTACTAATAAAATTGTCGGGTTTACGATAGTAAAGGATAATGCAGGATGTAAAAAGTAAATTCTCTATTTTATGGATATGAAGGGTTCGTACTTCTTCTGGAATTTAGTTATTGAATTGTTTTCGTTGAAATCATCCACAATATTATTTTTTATTGTTTTTATCGCCGAATCAGGAGGCGTACTTACGTTTCGTTAGGGAATGGATCGTTATAAATTCCACCCCAGAGCCGTTTGATCAAAAACGTGTCACACCTTGTATGCAGCGCTTCGTGAATGTAATGCGGATTTTGGTATTGTCAATTTTAAGAGCTTAACTGCTTTTTGAGTGTGACCATTGGTATGGCTCTGCCAGAAACAACGATTTAAACGCACTTTCAACTATTAGACTTTGCACTTGATTAAGAGCCTGGAAAATGGATTTTTTCCATGGGTTTGCGCGTTTGCTTTCAACGCACTTAACTAACTGGAAAACACTAATTTTCGAAGTGGTTTGATGGAAAGATCATTTTGGGCGCCTTTCACGTATTATGTATCATCGTACACATACTATATGCCTGAGGAAAGGGTATTCTTTCTAATTAATCTGCAATAACTGGATGAATGTTATTATTTATTTAACAAATGTTAATTAACAAACTACCCGCAGAAATTACTTCGCTCACCTAATTACTAAACTGAAAACTTTATCATGGCTTTGCATAATTGCAATTTCACCTTGTCTCCAGTTTAGAGTTCTCCATATTGCGTGTACTGGCCTCACCTACATTACGTAGCAGTCCTTATGTACGAAATGATAACCCAACGAAATAAAATTAAATTTCTACTGTGCTTCGTAATACGAATATGATACAACTTTTGTAGTTTTAATGCCATTACCGTTGTAAATCCTTATTAAATTTAATTTTGAAGTTTCTGTTAAAGTGGCGTACACAACGTTTGTCGCCCTAAAATTTAATTTCGTGACGAGTTTGTAGCTGCGTGTCCGCCTTAGGCGGTGTGTGTCCCACAGATTTAATGCCAGAAAACGAACATTCGACGTATCGTTATTTACCATTTCGTTTAAACGCAAGAAAATTAGACAGTAACCCAGGGACGTGCAAGGCGTGAAAAGACGGTTAACTTTACATGCACGATGAATCCATGAAATAATCCATTTGCATGCGGGAACATGCCACGACATAAAGCAACGGTCGCGTTTGGTGCATCGGTTTCGGATTCTTAAAGTCGCCGTTCCATTAGTGACCGGTCACCAATTCGACACGTAACATGAAAAGTGTCCGCTGTAAATTCCCTCATTGTTCCATTTGAGAAAAATTACAAGTCATCCGATCCCGACTTCACTCGTACACAATACACGGGTGTATCCTTTAAAAGGAAAAGATTCATAGCTTCATCAGTTTTCCGACCACCTATTGTTTATTAAAATCTGGGACAACCCATACGTCTCTCCGTATATTTCTGAACGATCAGAATCAATAGAATTTCGTTTTATATGAAAATACATCAACACTCATTCGTTTCCTTGCAGCAACGCGGATTTACTTTGGAATGTCATAAAATGATAAGTAGTCAAGCAGATAGGCAGGCGGTTCAAGATGCAACTCACATATTGGAAAATAGATATTTATTGCATCAGTCGTATATGAGTGATGCCTTATGTGAGGCGAATGGAACTTTAAACATTGAGGGTGCACTGAGATGAGCTGAATCTATGCGTGCACCTCATAATACGCGAATAATAAATTCATAAATCGTCGAAGATCCCCGATCATAGTCATTTGACATATCTAAATGGCTGAATTATTACCATAAATTACCGACTTTTCCTCAGTTAAATTTATCACAATTATCACGAATTTGCCTATTGCATTACCAGATAGCGCAATCCGATGGGCTCCAGCTTGCTAATTGAGATGAACGGACTTTTTTTTAACAATAACTATACATACCAGTTACTTCATCGAGCAAATGAACATATTTCTTGAGACGGGCCATTCGACGCACGATATCCATCTAATCCTCCGAATAGGAAACCGGAATATGAAAGAAAACAAGAAAGAAAGCCTTTCACAAGCTAGTCACGCCTTACTAATTCCGATACTATAAGAAGCTGCAAAATTACAATCACATCATCAGTTTTGGTTTGGCTTTTCAACGTATACAGAAAATGAACCGATTCACTGTAAGTGTGTTTTGTGAGGTTTATTTCCTTGAAACAGACAGTTTTTGATAGTGATATTCGTATGTATGGGCTGCAACGTCGATCGGGGCTGGGGCGAATCACAACGTGCTTAGTAATTTACGAGAATTAATTTTTTTGTGAGTTTGTTGGTGAGATGGTCGCGAAGCATTTGCGAGAATATTTTTTCGATGTTCGTTATTATTGTTCACCCGGTAGAAAATCGTTGCATGATTTCTTCGCATAAGAGTTCGCACACCCCGAAATAACTTTATAAAATGCGTTGCCGTTAATCGATCTGTGGCTTAATACTTCTTGCTTATTCTATTCACATAAAGTGTGTTGGTAATGAGGGCGATTTGCACGCCCCGACATTGCCGCATAAAGTACTTTTCTGTTGAGGCCCTAATAGTTTTTTGGCAGGCGTGCACTTTACATGGGCATTTTTAGGGCCCACCCACCGAGGCTGATATTTATGAAAATGCCTAAGCGTAATATAATTCCTTTGGCCTTTAAAAAAGGGCCGTGAAACTGAAAAAGAGAATAAAGAAGTATCAAAGACACTCCCGCCGAGGTATTTCGAATTTCTTGCGGGACTCACGACCAAGTTTGAAGTCAGTGAATTTCACATGAAACAACTGATGATTTCCCCGGCAATTATTTCGTATTTTTGATATTTAGTTTGTTAAAAATCGCCGGAATGCTGGCTTGCTTACGGAAGATAAATTCCAGAAGTTTATATGAAGTTATTCCGGCTTTTTGAGCTGCAAACTTCAGTCTTTTAACCGGCAAACGAATTAAGAGTTACACGGCGAAGATTTTAAGTTTGTTCCTTCGGATATTTGAAACATTCTCGAATTTTGAGTTTTTCGTGAGATGAAAGAATTGCAAAGCAACTTGCCGAGGCAGTCTTCACGCGAATCGCGAAGGTTCGCACCTTTTTACTGGAAATTTTCAAGTGTAAACTCTTTTAAGAAACTTAGTAACGATAGAGGCCGAGACTGAAAAAGAAATCTCCAACGTTGCATGAAACGAAACAAACAATGAATTTGTTTAATTTTTTTTTTTTTTAGTGGAAACTCGAGTTGCTAAAGGAGCTAGTTCAGGCGAAATCCGTGAGTCGCTTCCGAAGGGGCACAAAGTCTATTATCTATTCCGGTTCCTAATATTTTGCCGGATCTCAGTGAGCACTACGAAAAAATTTGCTTCATAATTAAACTCAAATAAAATTGCCACTTGAAATTATTTGCACAAAGTAAACCGGAAGGTTTTCTTGTTCAAAAGCTGTGCCATCCCGAGCAAATTGGAAAGACGTGAAAGAGAATAGCAAAATACCGCATAACAGTTGTTGTAACTTGTAAGAAAACAGTTATGTAAAACAGTTTTCTCAAGAAACATTTTACAATATTGCCTCCCGTTTCATGTTGCCGGTATGTTTTTGTCAAGTACGCTATTAGGATTTTCCACAATTTAAATATCTTTTATTTTCCGGGTGCTTTGACGTCAAATTTTGATACAGACTCTATATTAACCTCCAAGATTTGATCCAAAAAGCGCCCTTCGGGGACGCATTATTCATGCCGTAGGGGGGTACGCGCTCCGTGCTCATTCTGGGCTAAGTCCATTTCGCAGTATTCTAAAACGTTTGCCACATTATGTCCTTCCAATCGATGTAATCTTGGCCTTCACAAAAGTTCCCAAACCCTAAACATTTCTTATTTCATTTGTCCTCACAAAAACCTTCCGAAAAACTCGAACTGCTGCTCTCGAAGTAGGAGCACATTGTCCCGTAAAAAAGATGTTTGCGAATGGGAACATATTACGGGAACATAAACAGATATCTGGATTTCTGATCTTAATTAAAATAATTCTATGGAGGCTCTAAATAGAAGTATCCATTAGCCCTCATAATGCCATTATTAAGGCTTCAAATCGAACTGATTTATTCTCGAATTCTAAACCGTTTTCGTGATAAGTAAAATTAATTTACTATATATCTATGTCAAATATTTGACATTTATCTATCCGGCGGTTTCACGCATTCCGATCAAACTAGATCTGAATCAAAAGCTAGGTCAAAGATTAAAATAACCATACAGTTTGCACGCGCCCTTTTTGATAGCAATTCATGGCAGAATGTTAAATACGGCCGTTGATCGTTTAATTTCTGATTAGCCGATCATTAAACGGATGAAATTTTTTCGGGATAATCTGTTATGAATTAATCGTGAGCGCACTAAGCTCGATGGCATTTAGCAAGGTCATTAACATGTCGTTAACTTCTTTAGTAGTTGATGGTGTGGGAAAGTGAAGAATTAAGGAAACAAACAAGAAATCGAGATAATTAACTTTGGAAACGTACCTTTAAGTCATCCGTTCTCTGATCAAAACTTTCTCCGAATATAAGATGATTTCAACTGTTACATGGGGGAAAGGCGGCGAGCGTAACGATCTAATTATGGCTTTGAAAACATCGTGTATTCATTCGTATTAAAATGAATTTGCTCTCATTCGTTGTGTTTTTCCCGATGAAAGTAAAAGTGACCACTAGCTCGAGGTAAAAGTGACTGAAAGCATTGTTTAACAGTTCAACGTATTTACAATCCTAAATTATCATTCATTTCCTCATAAAATATATCCTGGCAAATTAACTATGCCCGATTACACCAGCAACGCGTAAGCTATGCTCGGCCGAAGTGCCACCAGTCCAGATTCATCGTGTCGCTAGCTGAACTTTATTGATAAAAATACCAAATGTTAGGCAATGAAACGAATCTACGTTTTATTTCAGTGTTTAGTCGTCCTCTATGTCCTAGCATTTGGAAGCGCCCATGGATCGCTCCTGGAAGACCATGGTGGCAACGATTTGTCTGGACATGAAGGCGGTGGCGATGGCGGGTACGGAGGATATTCAGGAGGAGAAGGGAGTAAGAGAATTAAAAAGATAAGAAGTACCAACTGAAGCTAATTTGTTCTTCTGCTAGGTTATGGGGTGGAATCAGGTGGAGATGATGGCGGACACGGTTGGCAACCTCTTGGTATTCACGGCCAGGACGGGGGCGCCGAAGGCTTCGACCATCAGCCCCAAGTCCAAATCGAACACCAACACATCCCAACAAAAGAAATCGTAAAAGAAGAGCACTACCCGGTACCAATTGTTAAGAAAATCAGCTACCCCGTCCCACATCCAGTTGGAGTCCCACACCCACAAGTAATAAAAGTTGGCGTTCCCCAACCGTATGGTGTTCAAGTACCTGTTCCACAACCAATTGCTGTCCCAATCTACAAACTGGTGCCACAGGAAATTGAAAAGAGAGTTCCAATTACTGTCGAGAAACTAGTGCCCGTGTATGTCCCTAAACCGGTCAAAATTGAGATTGAAAAGCATCACGTAGAATATATCAAGAAACCTTATCCAGTACATGTGCCAGTGTACAAGCACGTCTTTCAGCACGGAGGCGGTGGTCACGGTCATTAAGTGGTCATGGTCACTAAAGGCCTGTTTTAATTCCCAGACTGACTCGCTCGAAAGTAATTTGTTATCCAGTGTCATAGGTTACTTGAATGATTGTTCTAGGTGAGGCTTTCTAGTTTAATAGATGTATTATTAAGTGTTCCCTATTCTTCATAATTCTCATTTTCATTACGTCATGTCTCACTCATCAACAAACGGTGTATCAGTCTTGTGTCTTTGTGATGTAATTTGTAAATACGTTGTTGCTAGGTTTTTAAGTCATTTTTTACTGCGTTTAAGGAAATATACATCCTATTTTGTTAAATCGGCTATTTTCATTCTGTACATGGCCCCGACACTTTGCGTCTAACTAAAATATCATATTACGGACGAAACTACCTGAAAGTGCTACAATACCATTTTGGCCAGACCCAAACCTTCCATGGGACCCGATCATTCAAATAAATATCTCTTCCCTCGTCGTTCGATTTTTCTATACGGGTTTACGTTCAGTCGTAATAGCAATTTCGTGTTACTTTAGGTGAAAATTATTAAACCCTAACAAATCGTAAACTGTACCGTCAGCTGTGGCTATTTTAATACCAGAAACTCAATGTCCCGGAAAGTTTTATAAATCGTTCGACATAAGCCTAAATTTAATATTCGACCCTAATTTTCCAGTACTAGAATTCGCCAAAGACCCAAAGTGCGGACCTTGAGCGGTTAAAAGGTCTGATAACGGCAAAAGAGTGATTTATTGTAATTCGTTCTTCCGGGACTTCTTTACACGACGATTTTAAACCGCGGAAATTAAAAAGTTTTATAGCGTATTTTAACAGTTCCAGCAAGTTCTTTCTGTAATTTGTGAGCAAATCTGTTCTGTGGCCATTCCACCGGTTATCAATTTTCCGATCAAAAATCGTCCTGTTTAATGGGAGGCCACCCTGTACGACAAATCATAAATTATTCTCATTTATGGGGGAAAAAATTTAAATTCAACTGTGGCATCGATGTAGATCCGGGCAAGAAAGCATAAAGGAATCTGGAATGCGGTATGGAAATTATCGCAAAAGGAGGGCGGAGTTGCGAAGTCGAATTCTCTTTATAGTCAACAATAACAGTTAAAGGTATTCGACCATATGGCTCATACAGGGTGGAAAACCTTAAGCGAAATTTTCGGTGAATGGTAGACGGTTTATTGTGCCTTTGATGAACCCCCCTAGCAGCCGCGACAGAACGTGATTTTTTTCTGAGCTTCTAACAATCGGTTTAACATAAACTCCACTCAATAATTTGTGATGAGTGGTTCCCGATACAGCCGCCGTCCCTTATTATCCGGACACTCAGGACATTAACAAGTGTTCCCTCCCTTTATAATCCATTATAAGAACATCATTAGGGAAATCTATGCTCGCTTTAGCTGGCGTTTGGAATAGAAATGTCCCTTAATATCGAATAGATAACTAATTGTCTAGAAACTGAAGGTCTCAGTCCTCGCAAATGAAATTAAAACAAACCATTAATCGCTATTCTAAGATTTACACGATAAATTCAAAGAGGGAACAGCTTCCAAGAAAACTAAGTGGCATCTAAGATAATTGCACCAAATCGGGTTGAATCAGAGGATGTCGCTGAAACTTGGAGAAGTCCAAACTAAATGAAATGCAGCGAAGCAAGTTAGAGGTCTGATGGGACTGCGCTGTCTTGTTAAATTTGATCGATTGAGATGTAGCTAACTTGCTGACGTTTATTTTAGCTTCAAATTCGCTATAAACGTAATTGCTGTTAGTCAACGCAAACCTGTCAAACGAACAAAAGGACTGTGCACACATCAAATATGAATATCACGTTTCCCCATAGTGGACGGAAAACGCTAGTTCCAGAGGCTTCCATACTGCGTGACGTAGAAAAGAGAACATTCCGTAGAAATCGTTTTATTTAAATAATTTTTGGTGCGCACATTTGTATACGGGAACATCAAAAACGATCAAATTTTCCGCCATATTTGCCAATATATTAACGAGTTAACGAAAATGCTAGTTTTTTCTTACTATAAAAATTGCAACAAAATATCAACAATATGACTGCAAAATGTCATTTATTGGTGGATAGTGAGCGTGGAAAGTGCTTTTAGATTAATCAGATATGCATAGACGGAGGATGCAGCGAAATTTTCATCAATTGAATGAGATTGAGTGGTCGAATTTATGGGTTTACGAGAAACTGGTCGGTCATTTAGGGAAATCGCTACTAGATTGAACCGTACTGTAAACACCATAGGGAGATGTTGTCAGGCATGGTTCCAACAAGAGCAAACGGGCAGAAGGAGAGCCAATGGACGATCGCGAAGAACTATAGAACGCCAAGATCATCGCCTTCGGATTAAAGCCCGAAGAGATAAGTTCCTCTTGTCAGGGATGCTGGCGGATTAGTGGTTTACTGAGTATAGAAGGCCGATTGGGACTCGAACCATTTATTCCCGGATAAGAAGTTTTGGATTGATTTCCTGTCGTCTTCATCTTGTGTCACCCGTCATCTTAAACCATCGTCAAAATCGACTGTGGTGGCACAGAGAACGGACACATTGGAATCTGTAATGGAATAATATATTGTGTTTAGTGACGCACCCGGATTCCGTTTGGGTATGCATGATGGTCGGGCAAGAATAAGAAGTAGACGTGATAACAGACGGAATTCTCAGTTTACAATACAATGGCGTGTCCCTCAGATTGTTGGGGTAATAATTTGGGGTGCTATTGCATGTGCTAGCAGATCACCTTTACTTTTTAATACTGGCGGTATGACAGCCCAACACTACATCGAAGAAGTCCTGGAACCTTATCTCGTGCCTTATCTGGAAGTACTCATTAATCCAGTTTTCCAGCAAGACAATGGACGACCGCACGTGGCTAGAGTGACTATGGGTTTCTTTCATCAAAATTCAATCAACTTGCCACCTTGGCCACCTCGATCTCCAGACCTTTCACCGATTGAACATGAATGGGATATTGCAGATAGAAAGTTGCACAATTTGCCCCATCCCCCACGAACTCTAGCGGCGCTATGTCATGCTGTCCAATTAGCCTGAAATGGAATCCCCTAGAGGGTATCAATAACCTCATTAGATTCATGCATAGACGTGTACAGAGGAACGTATAAGACACCGCGGAAAACCGACAAATTAATATATGTGTTTTTTAGTTTTTATCAATGAAATTTGTTCAATTTTTCAATTGAGTGTTTGTTTTAGCGTAAAAATTATTTAGATAAAACCCTTTTTACGGAGTGTTCTCTTCTCTATGTCACGCGGTATATTCAGAATGACAATAAACTTGCAGAAAATAAGACAATGGACAGAATATGGAACTGCTCCTTTCCAAATTAACAGGATTGATCGATTCCCATATGATAAACGGTCTGATGAGTACGGCCACGCCTGATAATTTGCCAAGGGCCACGTTCGTCTTTTTGTCGATTTTCTTGTTTCCTCCACGCTTATTTTCATCTTGAATTGCGCCCCCCAAATCCTTGGTGACAAACCAGTCTAGTTTAAATGAAATCCAGACTTCCGACCATTTATCTCTCTGCAATGATCCACAGTTAAAGCCAAAATCAAATTCACACATCAAATTGGTATTATAATTGGAAATTAGCACACTGCCGAGTGAAAGACCAATATCATTAAACCTCTATCAACGGAGTATTTCTGGAACAAGAGATAAAGTGCATAATTAAATTCTCATTAATATTCCGAGAATATAACAATAAAGATCTTTAAAAGTTTCCGGATAATTGAAGCTTGAGATCCAGTTACGAATATGTTGTCCAATTCTTGGGAAATTCTTAGTCATTCACTGCAGCTGGAACCGCGTTAAAAATTTAGTCTGTAAGGAAATTAAGGGAACTTAGTAAAAAGACGCCGTGATAAATCATCACAATATCCCGCTTCTGAAGCCCCATGAAGTGTGTGCATACTAGTAAAATACGTGAACCAGCAGCTGTATTTCCAGGATGATTTAGAAATCTCCGCTCGAGGATCAATTATTCGTAGTACGTCCCTGGACTGTACGCTGATGTCGGTGTCAACGTAGGTTACCAGCCAACCAGCGTCGGAGTGCATTTCATTGTATGATTGAAAAAACTTCTCTTGCCGACAGGCCCGTATTGAAATGTTTTCGATTAACTACCTTGCAAGATGTAATAAAAACGAAAACTCCTAGTTTGCAATTATTTTTACCTTGCCTTTCAATGCCATTAGTTTGTTGAACCGTTTCCTTTAAGAAGTGGCTTTTAGGGGAATTAAATCTTACTTTAGTATCGAGGAACAGTGTCGTTTAAATTTACGATACGTCCTGAGTAATCAGTTTGCCGAAGGTGCCGACTCGAAATCCGTTATATGGTAAGAGATTTAATCAATTTTTAGTGATCCTAATATGACTGGAATGGGGTGCAGTAGATAATAAATAATGCGAGTGTACTAAAAGCTATTCTATTTGAAGTTGTGGCCACTAGTCCTATAAATATCCTCCATAAAATGGAATTCTAGTAGGGCATAAATCGAAATAACATTCAAGGCACTGCATTACGAAAGTATCCGTATAAATCTGCCAACGCATGTGATTGCTCTTTGTGGGGCGTACGTGGAGGTTCTATAGAAAATATATTCCAATTCACCTGATGGGTAGTATTTTGCTTTTATATTCTTTACTGCACCTCGTGCCATACACTTTTAATTTTCATTCCTCTGCCACATTGCCGAGAGCGTTCGCTTTAAAATATCAGCTTAACACTTTTGTGATAAAATCCATTCGATCGGATTTACAATCTTATGGAGGCAAAATGCCCTTCCTTACTTGTTGGGTCCTATTCGACACCCGCGTTTATATTAAATTCCGGAATATAAATTAAATTCGGCACCGTTATATTCCCCAACTGAGGATTTCCGAACACATGTGCTGCTAGTGCCATTTCGAATTAAATTTCTTTATGTTTGTGCTCGTTTTTGAGAAAATTGTCAGGCAACGGAAACAGTCCAAGTGCAATTTTAGCTCTTTTGTCGAGAGATCCCCGAAGTATATTACGGAGGAAGGAAAGCAGACACTCAATTGTCTATAAAAGCTGCTTCCCAATTCGATAAATCCGAGGTTTTAAAGTCAAAGTTTTATCTGTATTAATCCCGACATGTACGGCAATGTTTGCTCGAATTGTTAACGATGTGTAAGGCAAATCCGGTAAATTCGAGAAAAACTTATTAAATAACGTTGCGCAAGGACCTTTACGCAGATTAATCTAAATAGAATTCATACATCGTCATTCGATTGAAACCATAGCATCAGATTTTAGATAGGAAAATCAATGCGAATTAACAAGCGCCCGCTCTAATGGGCAATCAAACAACAAAAACGTCGAAACCAAAATGGTATTTGCTTGACCATTTAAAAGGGAAACGATACAGACCATTTTAAAATGGAAAGCTAATAATAAAATGGCGCAACAGTGAAAAATCTTAAATCTTGTGCCAATTCGAGCCTCATCGCATGAATCTTAAAAACGGTAAGAGTAGTGACATTTTGGAGGAGTCGCGCAATGAAGTACAAAACTCGTCGGAAACCGACTAAAATCTCGAAAATTCAGGCATAATTCTACAATATCTTTAACAAAAAACCTTATCGGGTTTTTGCACCTACGCCCGTGATAACCCACACATGCGACGATTGGACAAGCAATAATGATAAGTAACCAGATGTGGGACACAAATTATGAGATCTGAAATAATGTACCTAATTTGCGTGAATAATATTTCAGGGCTTCGAAATAAAGCCTTCTACTGGCCATTCATTAATTTTCAGTAATTAATGTTCAAAGTTTCAAGCAGATTTAATGAAGAGTTTTCGAGCCCGCAGACTTTAATTTGAGTTTACATCTAGTCTGCGTTAAATTATTCAAACTTCAGACAAACCGTCCAATAGAATAAGTTAATTTGAAATAGGAAATACTTACAATTCACGGATTTCTAGTTGCATTTATAGATTTTTGATGCGCATACATCAGAACTAACCATTTTAGCACGCTGCAGCGTGAATAACACGGTTATTATGACGTCGCATGTTATATTATAGTGATGAATAAAACGTCAATCGTTTAGTCTTCATAAATTTCTCCAAATCGTGATTTCCCATCATAAAATATTCTTTCCATCGCACATATCCCGCAATGAGGGTTTCGATTTTTTTCTCCAAATTGCTTGAAGAGTTTCGCAGGACCACAAAGGGTGATATATTATTGGTTGCCTCTAATTCTAAAGGGCACAAAACAATTAACAAGTGTATTAATCTTAACCGTTTTGTAAAAAAGTAAATAAATGTTCGAGAACGCAAAAAATGTTTACTGTATTCCTAACAACTGTTCTTTCTCGTGCTCCTTTTTCTCGCGTTAGTTCACTGCACAACAATACAGAAAAGACATTGTTTTGGCGAATACTGCTTTGCTGTAGCAGTAAAATGATTTATTAATCCGTGAAGCTACTGTTTAGTTTAAGAAAAAGATTAAGCGAAATATTTTAAGGCAGTGGTAGGCACCTTTGGACAATATTCTATCTCAAAGTTACAACTGTTCCTTTGTTCTTTATGACCTGATGTTAAGCTGAGAAAGGCATTGGATTTGGACAGGACCCCAATTTTCAAAAAGTCTTCTCAACCCCGAGTTGTTGCGGAACTTCAGACTAACACTTGAGAATATTCGGATCTCCTCACATATTCTCTACCTTCCAAAAGGGCTTCCGAACTTCCCTCTAGAAGAGGCACTCCCCAAAAAATCCACCGAAATTCCAGTCGCTGCTTTGAAAAGGAGACCTTATGACCATTCCAGAGATTAAGGATATATTCGAGCGCTTAGCCACGTAAACGTTCCATAATAAAAGTTGCTCACGTTAAAACTATAAATTTTTCGTATATTTCCGAAAATATCTTAACGTCTTTGAACAATGCAAAGCAATCACAAACTCCAATTTCAACGGCATTCGAATGTCAATATGTCTTGCAAATATTACTCGTAAACTCCATTTCGAAAAGCTGCAATAACAGTCAATGATTTATTTTTGTACGAATGCGAACATGTCGCAAAGCTACATCTTATTCTCGCAAGATATTTCTCTAAATAATTTGACGTGTTTTTCTTGCCAGTCCGCAGAATTCAACTTAGCCTGCGATCCCTTCAAGACTTCTACTCGTCGTACAGATTCGATTTATCAAAAAGCGACAAAAAAAAAAAAATAAATTTAATAAAACGGAATAATGGAAAAGTTGTAAAAAAAACGTACCTTCCACCACGTGATCGTCGCGGGCGGTCTAGATCCTTTGGTCTCACAGGTGATGTTATACTTCTTCCCAGCACTCAGCTGTGGGTTGTTTCCTATTAGCGTGACCTCTAGCGGTCTCAGGTACATATCTATGGCAATCCGCACGACCAATGGTGGTTGACGTTTGCTGTTGTTTGCTTCGCAACTGTAGGTTGCCAGCAAATGGGATCTGGAAATTGTTGAGTGTGCGTCGCATTTTAACCCATTTTAAATTTCCAACTGGCTAAGGAACGCGTGCCCAATTGCACCTGGTCTGCATCGCTTTCCGCAAGAAGTATTATTAATAAAATTGGGAATTGTCACCTTCAATAAAAGCTTTGAAATACGCTCGCAATAAATTTTAAAATTTTATTTAAATAACGAATTCAAAATAAAAGACAACAGGAATTTTTGCCTCTCAGGGGGAATTGCAGTAATTTCAATGGTATTGCAGTAATCAATTGACGTGTCCCAGTGGTTCTAAGAAACTCGCTCCGTTCTAAATGTTTTAAAAATAGACCTTAATTAATCACAACGCCGTAATAAACGAGCAAATCAAAACTTTACCCCATGATTGATTGTTGCCGTTGATTTCATTCAGTTAGAAGTACCGATTCCTAACTTATTTTCAGATATAATTAAATTATATATATATTACCTACCTGGTTAATTTTTCTATCCTAAGAACACTTTGAGATTTGGCACGATCTGGGAAGTATTGAGTTTCATCAGTTAACATAGTGTTATTACTCCACCAAGAAACCTGGAAAAAGAACGATTGCTTAACGTCAATGCTACTGGAAAAAGGCCAAGAAAGTACTGCGGCAAGATACTAACTGTACTTCCTTGTAATACAGTTTTATCAAAGTATTCCCAACCTGAAATAATTGCTCATAGCAACAGGGGCACTTTTTAAACAAAAACAGCCCAAAGCTGGGTTTTTCTATTCAGCAGCGCTTTATCACCTTCTAGCTCTATTATTTGCTTTATTCCAGCCCAGTCGAAAGCTGCCTCGATTCAAGAACCCTTCTAGGCAAGCGCATTGCACATATCGACTTTAAATCTCCAATATGGCCTGCCTAGAACGATTCTCGGACGGTTAGGGGATGGTGTCTCTACCAGTTGGAACAAACCTGTTATCAAATGGGGACGTCCGTTTTCCTCAAATCATGATAACACCGCAATTTCTAATACGATATTATGTCTTGCATAAAAAGTGTTAAGGGAACATCGCTTCAAATATTCGGGTCAATTAATTAAATATTTACGTCAGAGTTCCGTGTTTTAAGCTCAGTCGTGCCTATAAAAATGCAAATGATCGTTTACAGTACGGACGTGAAAATGTTCCCCATGCATGCTAGTCACATTAAATCCACCACCAAAAGGTTGGCACGAACACTTCCCTTAAGACGTGTTGATTTAATTTGTTCTGATGATCATTAAGTTTAAGGGTCTAATATACAGGGTGGTGCATCGACTTGTGGATCGAACTAACTCGTTTTGTCACATTTGCTGGGAAATACTTTTCTAGCGATGAATTAAACAAAATTATAGAATACCATGCGTGCTCAACAGAGCGTCCTGGAAATTCTTCTGGAACGACTTTCCATTCGGGAAATTCTTTCATTACACGTGGAATTGCTGTAGTGAATCCCTGTTGCTATGGACGAATATTCAAGTGTCGTCAATCATACTCCTTATTGTTTCACATTTAATTAAGCAGAAAAACTCACCTTAGCTAGAGGTTTTCCACCTGTAGCCGTGCATATGAGCGTCAGACTCGCACCCTCCGCATATGCTTCTGTCACATCTTTTTTCACGGGACCTAAGTTGTCACTCACTTGGACAGTCGTCGGTGGTTCTGGAACAAATTTAAAATTACCTGACAGGAATAGAAAGAAAAATGATAGACGAGGTAGACAAATTCCGGGATAAAGTAAAATAATCGTGGCATTGTTCGACATGATTATTGCTCCCCAGAGAAATAATATTGAAATATTTATTCGCCATTTCTATTCCTGCTTAAGAAGGAAGATTTACAGGCTTCATCGATTTTTGTTGAAGTATAAAGCGCCTCACCAACGGGGTATATATTATACAAGGTGGTTCGCTCAGGTCGCCCAACGAAGCTGCTCGTGATTGTCGATAATCGACACGTAATTGTACATTCAAAATGGCATTAATTGGGGGCGTTTAATTAATTTACATTTTTCATTCATAATTCATCTCGTCATATTATTATGAGCTAACTTTGCGAAGATTCATTAAAAGGACAATTCCAACGACTCGGACCTCTCATCTGGTGAATTCGCCACAGTCGCATCTTAGTATGTGACTTTGATACGATAGGGGTAAATAATGATTGAATATCTGGCAAATTGCCCGCAAAAGGCTTGTTTTTGAGGAGAAAGAGTGGGACTTACATATTTCCTAATGGCTACTCGAACCAAGGACCCTGTCAGTCACCTTTACACATACTCTCAAGCACTCGGAGCCCTGGAACCGATTTAAAAATAACCCGACAGGAACAAAAACATGATAGATGAGTTGACTGGATTTTTCGATAAAAGTTAATTAATCGAGGCATTGTACGCAATCGAGTCATTGCGTCCCATTACATATTCAAAGGAGTCATTTATTATCTGGCTATCGTGTTATTATGCATGTAACTTTAACAATTCACGTTAAAAATGAGGAAGGAAGGGGCAAAACACATTAATCAAGTTGAACTAACCCCTTGTAAAACTTTTATCACGTTTTAACGGAAAAGAAGTTTTAACTGGAAAAAGACCTTGTGTAATTTGCAACTGGGGCAAATGTTTGCGAAGGTGTTCCTTCTGGAACATCCTTTTGAAATATATATATATATAAAGCGAGCTCGATCAACTGGGTTGTTTCCATTAGCAATCTGTTATATAAAGTATAAATTAGTGATTCCGCGCAATTTGCCATTTTTTTCCATAAAACTTTCTGAATTATGACAACTTCCATTAAAAATAGCTATTTGTTCGTTAAGAGGACAAAGGAGTATAGCATCCCTCGAAGGGAAAAGGTAGACCCGAGAGGGGGATTTTGCTCGAGATTTATGCTCGACTTAAACACAAGTAAATGTCAACGGCATTAACTAAATAATATGTCAAAAGTGAACTATTTACATTCGCTGTTGGCCCTAAGAAAGCGGCAAAAATCAAGGCAAAACTCCATGATCGCGCTCCCAGCGAAAAAGTAAAATTTCCCGTAAAATCAGCATTTTGCCCCCTCGTATGGAAGCACAAATGTGTATTTTACGCTTGATTGTGTAGAAAAGATCATTTCCCTTGAGTATATCGGTGGCAAAAATATAGCAAAGTCTCGTCTTGTCATGTACCAGGGAACAAATATATCACGCACCAAATACGCACAAGATGATTTTTTTCTCCTTACTTCTTTTCGAAAGGAAAAATACGTGTACTGATAACAAAGAATAACAAAGCTCGAAAATTTTTCAACGATGACGTGAGAGATTGAGTTCTGTCGGAATAAAAGTGTTACCATGTATGTATAGTGAAATAAATCAATTCGTAAACAAGAAACAGCATTAAAAGGGGGAAAACGCGCATCTTGTAGGGAAGATACCACATCATTATTAACAAGAATTGACGACGCTAGTTGAATTTTGCACCTCAAATCTGCCAAGATGAGTCGGGAAAACCGTTTTGGTTCATGAAACCTCAATTTGCCGCCGATCTTTAAACATGCTTTTTATCCATAAGTTGATCATTTTGAATGTACAGGATGCCGAAGGTTAAAATTTTAACTCGTTTTTTGGCAATTGTCACGGAAACATCTGGTTGAGAAAAGTTCGCGAAGAGAACGCTCCCTACGATCAATTTCACCTGCGTTTACGTTTAAAAACCTTCTACCCTGTATGTCTGACATGAACTTCGGTTCAAAACCTGAAAAAGTAATTTTTCCATTAATCATACGCTCTTGTTTTATTTTTGTATCTCGATCCGATTTCGAGAGAAATCGATTCAACGAACACTATGTTTTGATATTGCAACGCGGAAATTGCATCACGTATCTTATTCGCCACCTAGAAAAACGTAGCTTCACATATTTTAAGTTCATAATATACAGATTCTCCGGATAAAGGCAAAGCAAAAAACGAATTTAAAGTTCGATTTCCGCCATCGTTTTTACATAACATCAAAGAAAATTGTCTAACGGCGTCAAATCTGGAAAACTTGCTGGCCGATCCATAGGACTGCTGCTCGCAATTTTGCGCGATACCATTGACTTAGACGTTGTTTCACTAACAAAGCATATCATTGCAAATGCAAATATTCTTCCCACTTATAGAGATCATGATGGAGTTGCAGAAATGGATCCGGTGTAGTATTTTAACTCGCTCGAGCTATTGACTTAAGGATGTTAGTTTCTAGATCCTTATTAACCCGCAGTAATCAAATTATTCTTGTAATGGGCTGTGAAATAACATTCCGGGCGAAACAATATTCTTAGGGGTGATATTGGTTGTTGCTGCGCTGTAGGCGATATTAACACTGTTTGATTGCCCTTAATTACTCGCCGCTAGCTCGAATTCAATTTTAGCCCCACATTGTTACATAGACCTAAATTGAAAGTCTACTCTAATTTGTAGCCGTTAATATGTCAGCCCGTCCATCGGTGTGATTTATTGACGACAGCTATCTATCCAGCGGTTTGCTTAATATATCAATATATCAAGACGACAAAATATTATGTTTTGTAAAATGTAGTTAATACATATGTTGATACCAATAACTAATCAAACTACAGCAACTTTCAGCGATCAATTATAAAGGCCAGTTGTAAACTAACTCGAAATAACCCTTAACCTTCCCCGCCCCCCCCCCTTCCCTCTCGAACAAGGACACCGACTCTATTTTTGCTCCGTGAATAACACTTAATTAGGAGCTTCATTTTATGCTTTCGGCCCCTTAATAGTCATTAATTAATAAAATATGTCAAATACGCGAGGATTAAGTTGCTGAGCTTTTCGGAATGCGCACCAATGTCGAATTCAAAGCGTTTCTGAGTTGCGTTCATGAGTTGCACAACTCCAAAACCTAAAACACTTTTGTATAATTCGTACTATTTCATATAAGACTTAATCAACACATATTGAAAGATGACATGCGGGTTTGGAACCGTTTAAGATTCGGTTTTAAGGCAGACGCATTCCAAGATCCACAACAAAATGATGCTTAAAAATAGTAATAACTAGATGGAGTGAGAAACTATCGACCCGGTGACCCAGGTCCATAAAAGTCGGGACAATAATCTCCAAGTGGCCACTTGGACTAGTTTTGTAAGCAACTAAGGAATCGGAGAATTCTTTGGTCCCCAACACCATGGAGTTGTTGGTCACAGGTCACATGAAACAACACTCGATAAAATATTACATTATTTGTCGACGTAGTCTATGACTTCCACACCTTGTTTATGGTAACCATCGAACATTTCAACATAGGCATTCACCTCGGACTCCACCTCCTCGTTATTGGCAAACCTCTTTCCGTTTAGTCATTTTCTTAAGCTTAGAGATAGAAAAAATCCGAGGGAGCTAAATCTGGTGAGTAGGGTGGGCGAGGACAAAGTGCAGAACTAGTTGATTGATTTTGGTCATCGCTTTGACGAAGCTGCGAACTGGTACGTTGTCTTGCTGAAAGAAGACTTTCTTTATCGCCAAATGCGGTTGTTTTCCCTAATTCGTTCGCTCAAACGCTGCAATAAATTTGTATAATACACTCCGTTTATTGTTTTCCTTTTAGAGAGATGGTCGATAAAAATTGTCCCATATGGATCTCAAAAAACTGGCGACATCACCTCTCCTGCAGATGAAACCATTTTCGCTTCCTTTGGGGCCGATTCTCCCCTTTGAGCTCATTGTTTTGGCCGCTTTTGCGCCTAAAGTGTACAATGATAGACCCATGTTTCATTCATAGTTATGAATCGACGTAAAAATTCGGCTTTATTGCTGTAGAACTTTGTCAAATACTCTCTTAAAACACCCTTATGGCATTACTTTTGTTCAATTGTGAGTAATCGCGGCACCCACTTACGCACAAACTCTTTTATATCCATTTGTTTCTCAGATACGTTTTTGAAGTGAATTAGTGTTAATTGCAGCTATCAGCATTGAATCGAAGGAAACCTACGTATCTACGGGATTGTAAATATGGCCTGCATAAGTGTCCAAATTGCAATGCGAAAGTATCCTTTTCCTGTATCCATGGATACCCTACGAAATAAATCCAAGTTTCACCAAGTTTGATATAAATTGGGAATTTTAAACGGGAATGCCTTCTATTTAAAAACTTTTAACAACATCTGCTCCTTCTTCCCAGCATGAAAGTTGAATATTCCTCTACCGACACCTGTAAAACTAAGTTGCCATAACGAACTATCAAACAACTTGAAAAGTTTTATTAAAAACCCGATTTTATACTTGCAAATAATCCGAGGGCTGGAAACAATGGCGAAGTAAAAACCTTTATTTTGAATATTAACTCGCAACTGGGAGTTCACGTAAATGACTATAATATGATATCCATGAAATAAGGTGTTAGAGTGCATTTGTTTTCGTTTATCTCCATTACCCCAAAAAGGAGGTAATTATGTCGCAGCCGTTACTTTACAAAGACGTTTTGATATAACACAATATAGTGGTGCCACATGAGCGTTATGGAAATTGATAAAATTGCCTTTCCTGGGATTGATTAAGATAAATCTGCGCCATTTGAACACCACGCCGTTTATCGAATTAGACATGAAATTTAGAAGAAAAATCGAAAGAATCACATATCTCTGATAAATATTTAAAAAATCGAGAGATAATCGTTCACCAATTTGTCAAAAACTTCTCTGGATTTACGTATGCATGTGTCTCTGCCTCTCTACAATCTTATTATCAGTTCGTCAATTGCGTCTCAGGTACGAGGACAAATCAGAAATAGGAGCATATTCGCGTTTTTAAGCAGGTGTATGTTCAATAAAAACTTCAATGTCCTGCATCTGAGAAACCGTTAAAGTCTTTGTGGAAATGCGCACATCCTTCGATTCTCTACCGGCCTCTAAGGTTGCCACCAGGGAAACCGAACTATCCTGTATATTCACAGGCACTAGTGGTTTAGAATGTCATCGAAACGTGAACCTGTTAACTAGTGGCATAAATTTGATTCAATTTGGTACAGTATACGCGACGATTTTGGCCACCAGTGTACATTGAAGCTTAAATTTAATGTTTGTTTTTTGACCTTCAAACACTCCTCATCACATCGTTGATGATTACGCATTTTATTCTTTATAGAGACAATTACTGGCATTATATTTCAAATCATTCATTGTTAGGCAACTGAATATTGCTCAACAATGTTCTGGATTGTACTTTTACTTGTGAGCCTAATTTTATTTCTTTCATGGGTGCGATCAAAATACTCCTTTTGGGAGAAACGCGGTGTCAAAGGCCCGAAGCCAATACCACTATTAGGAAACATAGCAAAACACGTGCTAGGGAGATGCACCATAGGCCAAGCCCTCCACGAGATTTACAGGTAAGATATTGCTTATCAATTTTAGTAAATTGATGCAAACTGATTTATGTTAGGAATAAAATTCCGTTTTTACTAAGTTAAACGAGAGTGATTAGTCAGGAAAATGTTAAATATATAGAGTGTAAAAGGTGAAAAGTTATAAATAAATAATAATAGTAAATACTTTGAAATTCTTGCAACTTTGAGCAATAACGCACTAATTTACATGAGCGACACTTGGTCCTCTCCAAAGGTTTAGGTAAAACCTCTGTTAAGACCTATGCCTTGTTACATTTAAGTCGCTCCATTCTCAATATGCCGTTTTTGATTGTTAGTTAATAAGGGGATAGACAGTTAACAACTTAAGCAGTACGACTTATCTTCTGAGATAGCAGGTTGTGTGCTATGTCTAATTGTTTCTCATTTAGACCGATATTGTGCAGTATGTTAATTATCAGTTCCTACCAATAAACCTTGACCATATTAAGGAACTTGATGGTTATTTTTGCTTAAAGAGCGCCACTGAGATTGTGAACTGAGGGTGTTCCGAACGCGTTCATTCACTCCATAAATATATTGGCCGCCGCTTCTCGGAACTATCTCACTTTAACCCTACGAGATGGATCATATACAGTTCTGATCCCTTAATCTGGACCAATCACTTCTTCAATTGCCACTTCCTCAACTATAAAATAATAAAATTTTCAGAAAATATGACGAATACCCATTCGTTGGTTTATATAAATCAATGACACCCATCTTGTTGGTGCGAGATCCTGATTTTGTATCTAAAATCTTAGTGAAGGATTTTAAATCATTCAGATATAATGAGATTCATCTGAGAGAGGATTCCAAATCACTGTTTGCACAAAATCCCTTTTTGCAGCGAGATGAAAAATGGAAGCAAACCAGGCAGATGATCACACCTGGAATGAGTAGCGGAAAGGTAAATTTGGTAGCTTTCGCCGGTTATTTAATATTTTTCTGCCAATATTGCGAATTAATAAGATAAACATTATGTCATATAAGAAATCTCACGTTTATTAAAAAATGTTTCTCTTATTAAGCTTAGCGCATTTGGTCAATACTCGATATCAAAACCATTTTAAGGAATATTTATATATTATACTCAGAGTGTCAGTGAATAACCGTCCTACATTTCACAGGATGATTTTTCAAGTAGTTTTAAGATGAAAGTTCTTGTAAACATGAGTCGTAAAGTACTAAACCAACTTACTACTTACTTTTTAGCCGCAGAAACAAGGAAATAACGCTTCAAATTTTAAATATTTTAATTTTTTAGTCAAAATAGTATGAAATTTTTTGCAATCATAATAATAGTTTGTTTTTCTTAGAATATTACGAAACAAGGCTAGGGAAATAATAGAAGTTACAATAACTATTGGAAATGTCCTCCTCCTTACGTTGTGCATGCGTTCAATCTCTTTCTCATTGGATTGCGAACTCTCTGAAAAATTACAGAAGTGTTTTGAATCATTCGACATGATTATATTATCAGATTTCTGAGGTATTGTCCATTTTGAATGAGCAAACGATACACTAAAGTCTTTAGAGGTCTGCAAAAAAAATCCGAACTGTTAAGGTCTGGTGATCCAAGCGGCCACGGTGAGGGTCCTCCCTGGCCGATTCATTGATTGTCAAAATTTTGGTTTAAAAATTTTCCTGCTCGAACGCTAAAATGTGTCGGTAGACCGTCATGTAAGAACTACACTTCCCTTCTAAGCAAAGTCGGCACATCTTCAAGGAAGATCTTCTAGAAACCGACAATTAATTTCACCAGCGAGTTTTGTAGGAAGAAAGAATAAACCTAACAGATAGACCCCAGAGATTCCAGCCCGATTATGGAGAATTCTTCTTGAAAATTTGATTCTTCAGTTGAATTCGAATTTTCTTTTGACCACAAATGCTTGTCGTGGAAGGTACGTATAGTATTGCGTTAAATATTTGCTTCATCGATAAAGAGGACTTTAGTGCCAAATGACGAATCTTGAATAACTCTTTGACAAAACCACACACAAAAGTTAATACACGATGGAAAGTCACGAGGGAGAAAAGTTTGCAATTCTTAAACGTGGTATGGATGTAACATATTGTCAGTGCGAATTTTCCATACCAGAAAGTGGGAAATATTCTATTTTATAAATAGGCTATTCTTTGGAAGGTTGTTTCCAAATGTTCTTCAGCTTGGTTAAGAACTGCTTCCTCAATCTCGAGTGTTCGTACTATTCGATATGCTCCCGAAACGTGGCTGGATTTCATAAAAGCTCCTGTTTCACTTAAACGAATGTGGATCCTTGAAAGTGTTTTTGAGTTGGGGATTGTTCGATTTAGATATCATCCTACATACAATCCTTTGGTCTCATATACATGTCCATCGGCAAGTCCATACGTAACACGTCTGTCGGCTAGTTCTGGATTTGGACAATTTGCCATTTCTGGAATATAAATAATAACAATAATTTTCTTGAAGAGCAGCGTCTTCGTCACAATTTAAATTCAAAGTCATAAAAAAAATAACAAACAGTTATAGTAACTTTCTTCCAACTTATGGGTTGAATTTAAGTCTCGAACTTTATGTGTTAAACTTTCCTCTTTGTTGCAATCTACTTTTTTATTAATTTTTTTTCGGGCACGCATCGGACAAAAACTAAAAATGGCCGCTTGTGGCGCCCTCTAGAAGATACAATTAAATCGTTGATAAGTTTGAATTTATCGTCCGGAAAAACCTCCGGACACGAAGGTTCGTAAAATTAGCTAAAAGAGATTGAAAGATATCAAAAGATATGTGATTAATTTTTTTCAACTTTGATACCGCGTATCTCGAAAACTAAGCGATCTGGGACACGTGTTTACGAGAAAATTTCATCTGAAAACGCTTATTCGGTGACACCCCTATATCTCCAATTTTTAATTATTTCTAGATGAAAACCATGTTTGCTACGCTACAAGAAATCAGCAAGAATTTTGTCAAGTATATTGAAAATCATCCAAGGGCAACGACAGAGGGCATCGAAACAAGAGCGCTGACTAAAAGGCTGACATTGGATAATGTGGCTAAGTCAGCATTCGGAATTGATGGAAAAGCTTTTGAAAGTTACGAAGATATATCGGAGTTTAATAAGTTGGCAAATAGTTTTTTAAATCCAGGGACAATGATGTCCTTGTTTTTTGCGATTTTACAAATTTTTCCGCAGATATCGACATTGACTGAAAGGTACTGTTGACGAGGTTGAAGTAGCACCGCTAGAGCGCCGTTTCAACATAGCACTAACTGTAAGTGCAAATATGACGTAACGGTGCTATTTTTACTCGTACTCGACTCGAGTACCACTACATCTGAATTTGATCGACATCTTATTCGATCTAATATTAATTTTTTTCAAATTCGATATTTTAGTGTTTTTTCGAGTAAGGCAGAAAATCAATTGAAATCGGTCATATCGGACACCATAAATTATCGAAAAACAAAAAATATTAGAACTACCGATTATTTGCAATTTTTGATGGACCAAAGCGAGCAATACAACTGGAATGACCACATAACCACCAGCCACGCCTGCACCCTTTTTATTGACGGTTACGAAACATCCTCGTTGGTCCTCTCATATTTGCTGCTCGACCTCGCCGAGAACCCGCAATACCAACAAAAAATTCGAGATGAGATCAAGAAGTCCGAGGACGAAAACCAGGGCGAACTCACATACGATGCGCTCCACCAGCTGCCTTGGCTGAATGCTTGCTTTTATGGTCGGTACTTCTCTATTTTTTTTTTTAATGTTTTTTTAGAGAATTTCAATTATTACAGAATCTATCAGATACACGCCACCAGCGGATATCATGACAAAGATTTGCACGGAATCGTTTGAATACACACCAGCCAATTCTTCGTTCAAAAATATGACAATCAGATTATCACCTGGAGATAAGGTTATTCTGCCTTATTCCTTTTTAATGAAAGACGATAAACACTTTGAAAATGCTGACAAATTTATGCCGGAAAGAATGTTTACTAACACCGATAAATCAATTTTCTTTCCATTTAGCGACGGCCCCCGGGCTTGCATTGGTAAGTTGTTTTTCAATACGAACTGGTTTAGCTTATCAGATCGCACCCAAAACCAGTTTTAATCGATTGGTATTTCCAAAACAAACAATAAAAATGTTTATTTCGGTATTTGCAGAAACGTTAGATAATTTCGAGATAACTCGCGAACGGAATTTCCAAATTTGAGATGTTGCGCGTTCTTTTCCTTTCGATAAACGTCAGAACGTACAAAACGGAGGGAGGCGGGAAAAATTCAAATCGATGAAATTTAAAATTGTAAATAAGATGTAAATACGATTTAAAAAAAACAACGTGCGAATTCAATTCCAGGAAAAACGACAATTTATTGTGTTCTAGGCCAGCGGTTGGGAATTATGCAAGTGAAACTAGGTGCGGCAAGCGTGATCAAAAACTTTGAACTCTCCGTGAGCCCCAAATTACAGAAGCCATATAAAATGTTCCCGTATCACTTCATGAATGAAATAATCGGAGGAATTTGGATTAAATATAAAAAAATTACAAATTAAATCTCTATATCATATATTGTTGTACGTATAATTGAGACGAATAAACTTTTACAATTGTGATGTACGGAGTTGTTCTTGAGATATCGAATGGATTTATTTGAAAAAAAAAAAAATCCAAAACTTGCACTCTTCCAGACCGTGTGATGTGAAAGATTTGCATTTAATGGGTGTCTTGGATGTCGTTTGTGCAATGCAAACAAATTTAGAGCCGCAAAATAAAATTTACCACAACTAAACACTCTCGCAATGCTAATGGGAGAGGGAAAAAATTCCATGACCATGGAAAAAGAATGGTTTTCTCAGTGACAGAAATGGTTATTTTGATGACCCGCTGAACACTATACCTTTTGTTTTCCTTTTTTTAATTAATTCCATTTTTCCCGTGTTTTTGGCAGGTATTTGGGCCCAATGGAAACCACAAGGCCGTATGTATTATTGTTGGTAGACTCTTTTAATATAGATGATGTTGCAGCCATTTGCGGAAATTTATTGCAGTGTACAATACAAATAGGTTTTACTTAAACCATCGGTGTCAGTTTTAGTGCGAACACAATTGATGTTTTTTTATGTACACCATTTCATAACAGTCACGTTTTCTCTTGTTGTTTTCAGTTTTTGGAACAGTGCCCCTCTGAAAATCGAATACATGCTGATGTCGATTTCCATGTTTTGCTAAATAAAGCGGTCGGATTATTTTCATTGTATTTGGGCTCGTTAATTGTTTTTTTACATATTGAGTGGTTCGTACAATGTAAACTTCATTGAAGTATCTACCCACATTTCCCCCTTATTTATTCGTCCCAGAGATCCTCCCATCATTTAGTTTTTGTCATCTAAACTTGGTGCTAAAACGCCGATGGCGATGGACCCTTTCATTATTATCAGTTTTTCTCAGGTCAGTACGGGTTAGTCCACAGTTCCTCTAATATCGGGAATGTCGAAGTAGATGAAATAGTAAAGAGATTTAAGAACGCGTTAATCGAACGTGTTTTTAAATGAGATTTTTTTACTGCAAATTTTAACTCTGTTTTCATGGTAACCACTCATGCATCGCAAAGACAGTTATAAAGATACTGCAGCATGCTGCTAGTCGATTAGGACACATGTGCGATAAACGGTATATCACACCTCAAGATCGTAAGGTACATCATTACGACCCGTGCGCCACGCGCCACGCGCGAATCCCACACCTGCGAAGTGAAGGGCCCGGATATTTCACAAAACGACTTTTTGCACTGACACCTTCAACTAAATTTTATAAATTCACTAGTAGCTCTATACAAATCCGGCATAGATTAATACTGGAACTCAAAAAACCAACACACCTCGAATAACAACATCAACGGCGACATGATATTTATTTCCGCTATAACCACAAATAAAAGGGTAACAAGGGGATTATGGGATTGCGGCCGATTAGCTCTCTAGGTAAATAACGGACCGCGTGTGTGTCGTTATTAATCTGTTATTTAAGTGTTTTTAGAAAAGAGGTGAGAAAACGATCTTTATAGTCAGAGAGTAATTCAACACACCCAATAATAATGTCTCGTTAAGCTTTGTGGTAAAAAATAGTTATTTACATAAAAGCCCAAACAGTATTTTCGGTCGCGTGACATACGATATTTTTGTACAACCGACTTTCGCTGATTCTTTGTTCGTGTTTTATATTTCATATTTGATTTAACAAATCGATATCATAAACATTTTTCCACGGCAACAAAGAAAAGGCAGAGATTTTTCAAAGTTTTATAGTAGATATTACTTTGTAGAGATCGGAATCCCTTAGGTCAACTTTAGAGTCTCGACTGGAAACTTTTGAGATAGACAAATTGGACAGAAAGTGCATACTTCTCCCCTCTTCGAGATATTTCAAATTACGTTAAACTAAATAATACGATTGAGTATATGCATAAATATTTAAAAAAATAATCCGATCTAATTGGGTTATCATCACGGTCATGGTAACCAAGTTCAAATGATAACAGGCACCAAACCATTTAGATAGGAAAGCTCAACTGCTATTATCAGGTCCATATGTTTCTGCAGCTATTCTAAAACTTTGTTGTTTGTATAACTTGATTTCTGCTTCTCCTGATCGTGATCTGAATATAAGAGTATTTGTCATGATTTCTGTTTTAATTGCAACTTGCATTGTACTAATTGTCCTGTGCCATAAAATTCGATCTTATTATTGGACCAACAGAAATGTACCAGGTCCAAAACCGTGGCCGATAGTTGGCAACATTCCTGAGCACATATTTGGGAGGAAAACACTCGGACAAGTTTTAGCGGAAATCTACAGGTAACCGTAAATAAATTACACATTAACCAATATGAAGTGGATTACGTTAATAAGATTATATCTAATAACATATTTCTCGTATTGCACAAAAATGTATGTAACCGTATAGAGAGGTATGTCTTCTGCCATTAAATTTTCCTATTTCAGGAAATACCAGGAATACCCATTTGTAGGAATATTCCGCGCAATTACTCCTTGCTTGCTAGTCAGAGATCCTGACTTCGTGAACAAAATTTTAGTGAGAGACCACAAGGCGTTTTACAATAACGATTTCTTCATTGATAAGAAAAATGATCCCCTTTTCGGGCAAAATCCTTTTGTTCTCAGAGATCAGGAATGGAAAGAAACCAGACACATGCTTACTCCCGGATTTACAAGTGGAAAGGTATTTTTCAACTTGAACTTTAGTCTAATCAGCCTTAACTTTTAAATGCGGGGAAACATAATAAAACATGTTTATTTTATTTGATTGCTCTTTATAACGTGACTCGGCGAAATCTGAAGTACGGGGAACTTTAACATGTTATAAAAATATATTGTAAAAGTAAATATAGTTGAGAGTTTGTTAACTTAAAAGGGGCAAAGAGGCAAAATAGAGCAATCGCCCCTGTGACGGAACAAAATAAATACGATGAAAGAGGCCTTTACAGGAGAGCCTATTGTTCATCAGATGCTTGACCACTACCAAAAATTGTTCATATTTTTCTTCGTCCGATAAATGCTTTTCTCCAATCGGATCGCCTGGAGAACAATTCGTGAGAACCAATCGTTCCCTTTGCGAGGTAAAAAAATGCAGGTTTTACAACCTGAAGGTCATGTCCTACGTTTTATTATCCAATTTTATGGCGTCCCCGGTCACCCGATCTAACTCCTTTCGATTTTCGCGTGAAGTCAAATAAATATTCTATTAATTTCAGTTCGTCCTATATTCTTGATTTAAACGCACTTACCTGACATTAACTAAGGATATTACTGGTAGATTTAGATATTTAAAACAAGTATTAACATTTTTCTGTGCACGTAATGCACCCGAAACATTACCGTCCATTAAGTCAATATAGCTGTTTCATCATGGCGGTGAATTTCTGTTTAATTTTGTATTTGCTTTAGAATTTTTTATTTCACGAGACGAATTCGATTAAAATAACAGAAAGCGAGCAACATAATAGGCTTCCGACAATAAGGTCATTGATGAAAACTAAGTCAGTTACATTTGCATATATTTTCTAGTATTCGTAGCTGCCTGAGAGTGAATGTTAACTTTAGAATTTATTTGTAGATGAAAAATCTATTCCCCATATTGTGGGACGTCAGCAAGGCAATGATAAACTTTATAGAAAGTCATCCAAACGCCATAACGGACGGTATTGAAACAAAGGATTTATCCAAGCGATTTACGTTGGATAACGTGGCTCGGGTGGCATTTGGATTTCAGTCCAACTCATTCGAAGATTATAGGCGAGAATCTGAATTTATGACACTGGCAAATCGTGTGTTGACGCCGGGTTCGTTCAATGCAATTTTGCAACAATTAAATGCCATAATGCCATTTTTGGGGAAGCTTTTAGCCATCAAGTAGGTATTTCAAGATACCGAGAGCGCATCGGCCAAACTTACCTTATAAAACATTTTCTCGTTTTCATAAGAAAAACAAAAACAACAAAAATCTAACGAGTTTAAATCGGGACTTCATGGAGGCCACGTGAAGGTATTTATATATGTGTATGTTCTAGGGTGGTTCCCAAAAGGGTCGAACAAGAACTCTCGAGTATCGTAGCGAGTATGGCCAAGCATAGGCAAGAACTCCTGGAGCAACATAATGACTATTTCCAGTTTATTCTTCAAATTGCGAAGGAAAAACGTTTAACCAACACCGACATAGCTGCACATGGAGTTACATTTTTCTTTGATGGATACGAAAGTTCTGCCGTAGTTTTAACGTTTGCTTTGTTAAACCTGGCAACGCATCCAAAATACCAAGAAAAAATCAGGGAAGAAATGAAGTTTGTGGAACAAGAAAATGAGGGCGGCATCACTTACGAAACACTTTCAGAATTAAAATGGACGGACGCTTGCATCTACGGTTAGTTAAAAAATATCATGTTTAAAAAAAAACTTTAAGAGCTTCCGGCTGCGGTAAAGAGGAGAAAACTTAATCTGTGGCTCAATCAGTAAGATGAAAGAATCCAATACTCGTTTAACCCCTTTGATTTCTCGTAACCCTTTAGGGATCATTTCACTCAACGCTACTACCTTTTAAAAAATCTTTTGCGTTGCTAATTTTAATGTATTACTCGTTTCAGAATCGCTAAGATATACTCCGTTCATGGATGTTTTCGTAAAAGTGTGCACCCAGGCGTACGAGTATACTCCAGATAACCCCGAATTTAAGAAAATTTCGGTAAAATTATATCCAGGTGATAAGGTAATTATACCCTATAGTATGCTCATGAGGGATGAGAAATATTTCGAAAACCCAGACCAGTTTATGCCAGAAAGGATGATGGAAAGAGATCAAATAAGCAAATCAATTTTCTTTCCCTTCGGGAACGGGCCGCGGTCATGCATAGGTTGGTATTTAAACTGAAGATTACTATCGTAGTGCCTTTAAGGCCGTTTCAGTTCGTTCAGTTGCTCATTCGTGATTAAGCTCGTTTATCTTAGCAAGTTCTTGTTAGGATAGACCTACATGATCGATCGACTGGGCTTCATTGTATTAAATGAATTATAACGATAGCGTAATACATATCGATCCTTCCAACAGCGGAGTAAACCAATTCCGGACAATCAGATCTGTTTTTTTTTTACAAAATACAATTTTTGGGCCTCTACGATTGTGCGACGAGTGTAGTTTATGCACTGCGGTGCACTTATTGTATATTATATATTGGGGAATTTCAAATCCAACAGGTTACAAATCAATAGATAAGTCTTGGAAATGACGGCCCTCGACCGAAGCCGCCGCGACCACCAGATTTAAATAAATGTTACTTTTCTCTGGGGGATTCTAAAAGAATTTGTATATCCCGAGCCTGGACGCCGGCCGAGACATCTCGGTCATATTTTTAACGCTACGGAATTGGTTTGTTTCACTATTGGGACGAATCAGAATCATCACTCACTGTCCTTACCCTAGTGTACCATGACTTTATTTCAGGTCAAAGGTTTGGATTAATGCAGGTCAAGTTGGGACTGGCGCAAATTATAAAACATTTTGATGTATCGCTCAGCCCGAAAACTGAATATCCCCACAAATTGGTACCTTTTCATTTTCTCAACGCTATTCAGGGGGGATGTTGGCTCAGGTATAAGAAAGTGGATTAGGCGATAATGCGTGAGGTCGTTGAAGCGAAACAGGAATTTTTTTTTTGGCAAAGGGTGTCACACAATACTGAAAATTAAATTTGACAATTATCGTTTTTTTTTTTATATATAAGAAAAAAGCATTATTTGACGTGTCTCTTAACAATGGACTACACGTGCAGGCGGAAATTTAATTGAACCCTTGCGATATTCTATTTTCCAAATATAAATTTTTAAAATGTAAAATAAATTAATTTATTGAAAACGTTTGTTTTTTATTTTTAGTATCTTCTTTTAGCGTCAAAATGTTCTTTATTACATGCAGGCAAAACAACTGCACTCGTTGGCGCGCTGGGATTTTTTATAAGTTGGAATGACGTATGTCTGTCTCTCCATCAAATAAAATGTCTTGGTTCGTCATTAACAATAGATTGTGTCTTTGCGTAAATAACTAACTAAATAATTAAAAGGCAATGTTCTCGTCGGAAAGCCGAATGTGTCAGTCAAAGCTGCATCATGTGTTGGTGCAATATGGCCCAACGGGCCATGGAAATGCCATTTTCTGCAACTTCACGGTCATAGATTGCTACCCATTATATCCACTTCTTCGAGATCATTGAGAATAATTTTCTTTTAAGTTGAGGGTTGCCATTTGCTCATTTTCATAAAATTCAGTTGAGATTAGTTCAGGTTCAACACAACTGATTAAAACTTTTCTCATTTAATCGCCCTTTACGCTTCCATTCCGTTTTCGTTATTCTCATTTTATTCGTTACCGTGTCCCAATATATCCACCACCAATTTGCGACCACTGTATGGCTTTGGTTTTGCTATGAACTTTCCCTCGAGAACTTATTTTTGAATATTTTTCTTACTGGATGATCTTAGGTCCCTCACCTAAAGTGGAGAGGGCAGATGTAAACAAATGCATTTAGCTGCAAAAAGAGTTTAAGATAATAAAAGATATGAACGAAAAAAAGATAATAAGATTGGGGCTTATCTAGCGCACTTATGGCCCTTGTTCGTGTTACTGAATGGATATTTAACATTGCAGAAGAGCGGGTTCAATCAACATAATTGTGCAATACATTTTATGGATTATTAAGCGTAGGTAGTTATGGAGCACTCAAATTCTCGTTCTTTCAGGTTTCTAGGGACACCTGCACAATAACTACTTTAAAACCCACAACTCCAATTTGAAAATGTCCGCAATAAAAGTTTTGAACTAAGTTACCAGAATGGAGGTATATAAAGTTACATCCAAGAACATACCTGCTTATAGTCAAAAGCATCTAAATTGTCATATGCATTTATGCATCATTTGAAACTGGAAATTGGACGGGAGAAAAAATGTTCAACAAGAAATTGCATTTTCTATTCTAATTAGGAGATTTGAACGCGGAAGTTGACAGCACAGACAGGTAAATTAGTGAAAATAGAGGTGCGTTTGATATGCAAATATGTTGCACTCATGAGCAATTGTATAACATTAGTTTAAACTCCGCGCATTCAATCGGAGAGTTTCACAGTAACCAATGGAATAATCGTCGAATCTGCTGCTCAAACTTCGAGTCGAGCTTAAAACTTGGAAATACAACTAGGTCTTAAATCCGTCTCTTGAGGCGGAAATTGTAGTAAAGAGAACATCTCGACCTCTGTCTGGATAGAGTAAACACGACAAACGCTGTTAATCAGAAACTGTTACAAATGATATTAGTCCCCCATTATTCAATATAATTTTGCTTGGCCCCAAGTCTAAGTTGGGAATTTAGAAACGGCCCTAAACGCTGACCCACATTTCCTTCACATGCATCCCTGCTAGCCTTAAAGTTATTCCAGCCTCAGCGCTACAAATAAGTGATGGGGGCTCGAGTTACTTGTTTCAATTCCACAGGGTGTCAAACTACCTTAACCAAACGTTAAATGTAAATATCTGGAAAGCTGTTAAAGATCAGCCATCGATCGACCAGCTTGGAACAAAACTTTTAAATGAATTTATCGTGCCTAAAACCGCCCTTTTGCCAAGTTGCAAAATAAAAAAATAACAATTTATTGCTTTGTCCAATAGCGCACTCCGCCCATTTGCGCCAACGTTTCTGAGGCACCCTGTATGTTCCCGTATTACAAGCAATTCCAAGTTAAACTTTATCGTTGAACTTCTCGATATGGCTTTGTTTGGGCCGGCAACGGAATTATACCGGTCGAAAACAACCTATTTTGCTGCTCTCATTTCAAGTAAAAACATGTTCTCAGGTATGTTCGGGAAATTTCTTTTATGTGCATTTGAGCTTGGCGTTCATTGCTTTAAGCATTTCTTTTGAATATTGGCTTACCTATTAACACTGCGCACTTAGACCAGAAGCCACGGAACGTTTCTTCCCCGTCCTCCATAATTGTTTCTCCTCGTGCCGTGCCACCTCTTGCCCAGGAAAGATTGAATTCAGAGAAGAAACGTAATGTGATTAAATTAAGAAATTGTTTTAGGTCTAAGTTTCAGAAGAGCAGGGAATGAATGAATAAATTCATATTCTCGCTAAACTGGAATAAGCTGGTAGAATTACACCAACTTTAAAATAAAATGTTTTCCAGAGAGGGGGATAATTAAGGCTTACTGGAAAGCTGTTTGCGACAAATTGTGTTTCAAACAATACCCCGCCCTCTATGGGCTAACCTACTTTGAAGGTATTAAATAAGTTGTGGAAGCTTTAAAAAGGACCTGCCATTCTCGACAAGATAAAGTGAATTCTTTGAAATTCAGTTTAATTCCCGCTTATCCCCAGTTGAAATCAAATTCTCCTTTCCCGATCGATCACGGTTATGCCATGTGTGCGTCTATTTGTGTGTGTTTATTTTTTTAATTCAGAATATAGAATTTTACGCGATCAATTTTTGAATACATTGCTAATACATATATTAAAAACATTACCTGAAAATATTTCCTTTCATTTCGGCCACATTTTATGTGTGCATGAGATAGTTTATGGATGATAAAATAAACAAATCCGGTCGCCAAATATCAATAATTTTGTGTTCATTTAAATTATTTTTAAAATATATTACCATTTCATGGAAAGCTGCGTTTTATATGATTCTCCCCTCCCCGTGTGGACATTGTCCAGTTAATCTGACAAAAACTGTAAGTGATTTCCCTGCCATTTTTGGTTAGGACGCTTTAACAACGTTATCCTGCGTTTGGACGCATCGATATTTAGAAACTGTACATGTTGTGGAACGTTCAATATCTGTGATAAAAAGAGAAGCGAAGGCCGTCCTTTCGGCCCATAAAACTCCCTCGTGATATCACCTCCATGATGCCGGCATTATTTTTTAAACGGCGTCCCTGTTCGCGCAACTTATAAAATGAAATTTAGAGTTATGTACATTTTTAATCATACTACACCACATTTGTTAATTCGGCGTATATTAATCTGGACACGTTATTGTACAAAGCAATTACAACAATGCGTATTTACAGCCAACGGCCGTCTCAAAAACTTTAGATGACACCGTTGTTGATACGTTCTTTACACCTGCGCCCCCCTACTTCACGTGATGTTCTTTACGTATAAAATAATCGTTTTGGATTCTTGGACAGCCAGCAGTACACGCAAAACTTCGTCTCCGGGAAAAAATCATCCGACGAGAGGAGAAATCGGTCATTGATCGACGCAGACCTACCGAACACCTAAAAATTTGAACGGACACTTAAGCCAAATTCCTCCTGTAATCCCCGATTTGCGGTGCATTGCGCCGAATAACTGACGTGGAGCGTACCGCTTTGTGACGTCACACCGCTGCGCGAGCTTCGTCTTCACATTTCGCAGGTTCGTCGATGGCGGGCTGCAATTCAAACGCAAAAACGTGGTTGCTAAACACGTAAATATCAGCCGATGGAAGTGTTAGGAACATCTAAATTGAAGAAATATCGGTCAAGATGAGGAATTGGATCGTTCCTCGAATGACATTAATTTGCATCAGGACTCCTTCGCCGCAATGTAATCTCGTTAGCGCTGAAGTGCAACGGCCTAACTGTCGTGGTCGTTATTGCTGGATAAAGTTGTTGCCTAATTTTGCAAATTGTTCCGCACGCATGGTAGAAGTTCCCGTATGACGCAATCGTTAGGTGGACATAAATTTCGTAGAAATATGAGGGTTGAAATTTTTATTCTTCGGTAACGAGCACTATTTAGCTCGGTACAAATTTAAATATCTTCTACGAGCCCCATTATCTCTCTCCTTACTGTAATCACTGAACCAGCATACAAAAGAACTCCGCAAAAATCCGAACTTCCAAGCGATGCATTCTTTGTGATAAATTGCAACGCATTTATCTTTCCGCAAAAGTGGTAAAGACATTTATCTGCGGCTGGTTTACGTCGAGTGTTTCCTCAAATATAACTCAGGGCGTAAAAATAAAACGCTTAGGCCTCCCGTGGCACAATTCTTGTTCGGCAGTATCGTATGCAGCTAAAATATCATTTCCAATAACGTACAATCGGACAGATAAATTTGATATTGGTGGTACAGCAGGACTAAAAATCGCTATTTTGGTTACGGTGCACCGATCGCTTTCGATTTAAGAAGGCCCCCGGTGACATCTTCCTGAGGACACCCTGTGTTTCACTCGGAGATCTAGTAGGTCTCCGGACTCCGTGATACCGAACTCCGACTTCTTCAACGGACCCTTTTCAGGACGACCCGGCTCTCAAGTCTGGCACGCAAATTTGCTTCTCGTCGTAAGATAACGTGGCTCGGGCGCGCGCCCGAAACCGCTTCCATCCCCCTTTTTTCGGGGGATGTTACCTTCACCTTCACACCGAATTTGCCGGGCAAGTGTACCGCAATATCGTAAATGGTTGTTAGTAATAAGCGAATCCAGATGCTTATCCGGACATATTGATCTACAGAGTGCTTTCCCGCAACGACTCCCAGTTGAAAATAACAAGAGGAGAAGAAAATATAAAAAGGAAAAAATCCTCGACAGGGCGAAACCGGCACGAGAGGTAACCCTTAATTCCATACGCCATTCACGTTGTCTCCATGAGCAAACAAGTTAACCAAAATGTCTGTTAATGTAGCCTAAGTAACCGAAAGGACTGTTCATACCACTATAAGCTCAATCAAAACTTATTAGCAAATTGAACCGTAACATTGGAAATCGGATTTCATCCATTTAAATAACAATAGAATTTAGTCCTTTTCGAAACTCAGGATTCAATTAGACGGGATCAGAAATAAATTCAGTAGTTCGTAATAAATTCGTGGATATAATTTCGCCCTGCGCTAAGGACCATTAGTTTAGGGAATTTACAAGGACGAAGAACGTAGGATTTATGCAAAATGATTAATGTACAATTAATTATGATGACTGCGTACTTAATTACTAAAAATCATAGGATCTGGTGGTGACTTCCCCACATACAGTTTAATATTTTAACGATTAATTGAACTTGAAAAAGAGCGAGAGATAAAGCCGTAATAGACCTTAATCTTCGCAAATTTTTCCTACGACAATTTGCATTCATCTTCGTTAATCCTGTCGGCCCTGTGTGTACTGAGTCACGCTGTTTACATTCCAAGATTCGGTCGAGAGGCTGCAAAAAGCACACGGCAGATGGCGCCAATAGGATATTTTCCCGTAGGCCCGACACACAGCCTGCATTTGATTGACACGAGATAAAACGAACTGACGAGATCTAATGGAATCGAAACCGGTCTTCGCGATGCTCGAGTTAGTTAAACGCAGAGCTGGAATGAGGGATTAAGTTGTAATAGACCTTAATCTTTCCAGATTTTTCCTGTGGGTACTGGCATTCATCAGCGTCTGAGTTAGTTTTGCTCACACCAAACATCGCAGCGGTAGTTCTCTTGTCAGCTGTAAGTTCCTTTTGAGGAGGCCGTTCGTTCATTCGGTATCAGCATCACGGCTAAGCTCGTTCCGCTACGTCTTCGATACTGGGTGTCCGATATCTTCGGAAAAGTGGAACTTCTCTTATATTTGGATTAAGTATAATTGTAGTTTTCCGAAGGATCGTTTCGTTTCGTTTGAGTTTAATACTGGTCCTAAATTTGCCAAACAGTCGATTACTTCCTGTATCTCTTTATCGCGGGCGCTCGCCCAAGTGATTTATCGCTTCCTTTTAATGTGTCGAAGATGCGGGTATGTTTGTCCACGTTTGTAGGAAAATCGCAGTAACTTTTCACCCATAGGACCTTCATTCGTCATCGGACAAAGGCAAGGCAACGATTATTTAAATGAAATTTTTAGTAAAAACCCAGGTATACTTCCTCCAAAATTTTCAATGCTAATTAAAATTAAAAAAAAAAAAACATGATATCTGTTGTCGACAAAATTTTTAAGTAATGAATTTACTGAAATGCAGATAAATTATATGCGGCATAAATAAAGCAACTTTTACGAATATAAAGTTTTATTTATCTTAACAATTGCGAAAACAACGGGACAAAGTACGCCATGATTGCAACTGATAATTAATAGACCTGGAATTGACCGAATTAAATTTTGGATGGCGGAAATCGGCATATCGATACACATCTGGGTGACCTCATCGTCGAGAGGCTGTTCGTTTGGAAACCTTGTAGTAAGAGTCAGACGATCTACGTCTTCCCGCAGGTAGTCGATGGGGTTCACGTGCGGTAGTTGCGCGGGCCGAGGCAGAACCTGGACGTTCCATTCGTGAAACTTCCCCTAAGGCAGGCAAGCCGAACATTTCGAATCACTATGATTTTGAAGTACGAATCGTGGAGACGCTACCGCCTTGTAAAATTATGAATGGAAATCTTGTGAATGACAATTTGCAAAGTAGTAAAGATTAAATTGTAAAAATACATAATTGTGTTAATTAATAAACAATCACGCCCGTAATATTGCAATGAACATTTATTGTGAAAACAAAACCAATCTACACAAAATGTTAAATTAAGCGGTTAGCCCAGTAGCGCTTCAGGCTGTAGGGTCGATACAGCGGCCTTCACTTTTGGAGCAGTAGACCATTTATTGCAGCGAAACTTTTAAATGGGTAAACTTTTATTACTAAAACCTCGAATTAGTATGCACATCTTGAACGCCATTCTAATCGCTTTTCTATTGGAAGATGGCTCGTCGATTAGGATGGTGTCACTAATTTTGCAGTGCTCGTTTCTTTAGTATTCTGATTTTGTTCGCTTTGATTTTACAGTCCCCAGAGCTGTTTGGAATAGCTAAAGCTTATATTAGCTTCGATAATACCCCATGGACATGAATAATAAAACCCCTTGTAGTCCTAATGGGCGACAGTACCGTTCGAAGTAATTGATAGCTTGTTACTTGTATCTTGCCACTTAAAAAACTGATCCTCTTTTACAGCTGAACGACTGATATTCAATCCAGTTCAACCTGAGGACATTCAAAAACTCCTTGTTGGTTCTTCCATGGTTGTAGAAATGACTACGGAGACGCGAAAAGTAATTTGGGCGCACGTAGAACTAATCTACGGACATACAGAGATAAACTACGGGCACGCGAAAAATAATTTGGGGCACACAAAGAATAATTCACGGGCACGTGAAAAATAAACTACAGTTACATAGAAATAAACTACCGGAACGTGAAAAGTTGTCCGAGTGCACGTAAAAAATAAATTACGTGCCGTGGAAAGTTATTTGGAGGCACGTAAAAATAAATTGAGGAAACGTAACATACTTGTGCGCAGATAAAAATGCACTGATAACAAATCAGTGGGTACTTCAAATTCGACTACCAGTCTCATAGATGCAATTGCATTTCCAAAGCCCAAGAAATCAGTTTTTAATTGAGTGCACATAATGTTTGGCTCGTCTGGAGAAACTTTGCGATGACCTGTGATAAAAACAATAACCTGATTTTAGACAGCGTCTGAATCAGTCGTGCTTCCACGTACCCCATCAGTATCTCCACTTTAAACGGATGATTTAACAAACGACTTTTTAGTTGTATGTTGGATATATTAAAACCCAAAAACCTGTTATTTGTTTTTATAATTTATAACATTTATTGCAATCTCTCAAAATCTTCCGTCAATGGCTCTTTGAAATAGGTCCTCAAAGCATCCATGTCCGCTGTTAATAGACCAAGAAGTTGCATAAAATTTTGCATTGCGTTCCCATGTAATATTTTGTCGATCACCTGAAATAAATATCGTTAATATAATGTCAAACCACTTTTGACAGTTGTTTCGACAAACTGGGTATAACAATTTAATTCATATTTTATTTTGAGGGTTTTTAAGTGCACACTGGTACCTCCTTTCAAGGTCCAAGAACGGTACTAAAATCTAAGCTACGTTGTGGAATAATGCATTACACGAAAATTACTGACACCGTAATTACCCATTGTATGATTGGATCGATACAGTCTATTATCTCCCTAGGTAGAATTCTTATTACGTCTGGAATAATATTCTGAAGAAGTTTGTTCATTAATGGTTCTAGATCCTTATCGCCATCCATAATATTCTCAAATGTGTTCTAAAAATGTTAATTAGCTAGAAGTAACTTTTGATCAAACCCAAAGTAACACAATTCAAATCGCTTTGAGTTCAGAACCGTTAAGTTATGCTGCGTCGCTACTAAACGGTCCGCCATTCTGAATGCACCTATTGACTTACTGACCGTGCATTTAGCCGCCTCAAAGCTAGTATCAACGAGAATGCACAAACTCGAGCTATTGATTCGTAGATCAGTGGTGAGGGCAACTGAGAAATTCGACAGTTCCAAGCTGAAAAACAGTACAGTGCAATATCTGCAAGTTGGAAGTTGCCGAAAGCAAAACAGAAAAAAATTTAATTAAAGAACAAAAAAGCAAATCTAGTCATGGAAGTCATCGAATATCCGCCATTGGTGAGTCAGTTCTACTCGAACATAAAAAACTGTTTTAATCGAAAACAGTTTTTTATGTTCTATGAGGGATTAAATAGAAACTCACTGAAAGGGCCCACTCCCAAAAATATCGAAGAACCGGTTCTTGCCGACATAGCCAAATATATTATAGTTCCCATTAATGGAGATAAACGGAAGCGTTAAGTTGAATATTTCAAACCCATCTGGAAGTGGAGTGAAATTTTTTACAACTGGATCGCCTATGGAAACCGAACTATTTGTAATGTTTCCTGCCACGCTAAAATACATAAAAAATCTAACAAATCGCACTTATTAAGAGTAAGTAAAAGACAGACGTGAAAGCATCATGATGCCAATCAATATTATAATAAGTATACGAAAAGTTCGTCCATAAGCCAAGATTTGATTTCAGCGTCTGTTCAAGTTCGGTGGATGCTGCCTGGATCAATGATTTCACTTGCTCTGTGGTTGATATGACCAACATTTTAATACATTGAATTATTAAAAGGAGCGTAAAACTTACCAGAGGAAACATCTGTATCGTCATGGAGGAACAATTTAGTTCTTTCGAAGCAAATGTGCACTTCCGAATTCACGATACCGAATAATAAAATGGTTGTAAATATCACCCTTAAATATGATTGTCAATGCTCTGTTTTTTGGCCATAAAACTATTTTGTCCTCACCTTAAATTCATTCTGACCCAATATTTACAGAATAGTGATATCTGTTGTGAGTTGAAGCGATATGCGAACTTGATTTTACCAGAGATACGTGATTATCTTAAGATAAAAATATTTTATCCTAAGTGTTTTCAACGGATAACTAATTCGAATTCATATTATATCAAAGTAATAAACTAGACTGTGTTATATAAATAGGTTGAAACTCGTGAGGAAAAATATAACCCACGCTCGCCAATCCATGGACCGTGCCTGCAGCTCGACCCATGAAGTATGTTACCAATCAAGTTAACTCCACTTCACTATCTCACGATTTTTTTCAAATATTTGATTTTAATCTTATCAATTGGCCTTTATATGTTATTCGCTGGTTCTTCTACCAATCAGCCGTAAATAAGACTAGTTTTAATGAATTGGCCTGAACTTTTTCCATATATCCCACATCAATTCGATTTCGGGTATTTATTGGAGATGCTCGTATAGGACAAATAATTGCCGATTTGTTAGACGATTAACTGTGAATTACTGTTAGATTTCCACATCGATATGTATTTAAAGGAGAAATCATTCTGGAGCTGGTCGATAACGTGCCCTACAATCAGCCAAGAATAACAACCAAACAGAAGGAAAGGAAAGGAAAAAAATTAATCAATTGTAAAACAGTATGTCTGTATAAATGTGACTAAAATACACGCAATAGACCCATTTTGCTTTTGCACGAGAGAAAAAGTGAGTTTCTGAAAAGGCATGACAGAGCAAGTCATAAAGTGAGGTGCTGCATTAGCGACTGGAGTAATTACCGTAAAACATAAATCTTACCGTATTCGCCCTATAATAACCAAATAACATCAATTAATTTATGTATGCATAGAGCGCGTAAAACTGAGTACCTTTATATCTATTTTTGGTGAGAGCATGCAGTAATGTGGATTAATCCCTCTATAAAATAACCGTTTTGAATCAGGCTAGGATCTAGTAGTTAACTTTATCGCACTCCTTTTATTTTCACTGAGACTATAAATTTTGTGTTTTATTCGACATTATAGTTCAATAAAAGACGCAGATTTCACTACGGTCAATTCCACACATAGTCAATTAAATCCAGGGTGCTGACTAAGAGAATCCAGAAGTTTACTTTCACACGAATTAATGATGAACTTTCATTAAACATCTAATGCAGGTATTTAGAACTGGGGAAAAAAACTAAAAATTAGAAAAAGAAGAAAAGAATCTGAAAACAAATAATCAAAAATAGTGCCATAAGAAACTGAGGAGAAGTCGTAATCGGAAGGCGACTGTGAGGAAAACCACGGACACTTCCACAGGAAGGTGGAGAGGAAGATCAATGGGACCAGGGACAATCCCACTTATTTCGAAGCAAACCATCAAAATCACATATTCTCCGAGCACTTCCTAAGACTTCACCGGGTGACGCAGTAGCATGTGACGCACACGTATCTAAGCCGGTCCTGTATGATGCAACTCGCTCGAAGATTTGGTTAGAATGCTGCAAAAAGGACAGGGAAGATAGGGCTGATAGCATATTTTCCCGTAAGCCCAACATGTTTGCTGTTGATATTGCCGATTTCTGCGCTTGGTTGACTGGAGATGAACCGAACTGACGAGAACTAATAGGATCGAAACCTGTTTTCGGGGTACTCAAGTTAATGAAACGCAGAGCTGGAATGAGTCGTAATAGACCTTAATCTTCTCAGATGGTGATTTGAGAGATTGACGATGCCTGCACAACTTCAGATTGCAAATGGACCCAGCAAAATTTATTGGTTGGTTGGCCAATACTCATCTCTGCCGTGCAGTTCGACGCTTTTACTGAGTTTGATTTTCACTTGGTTTTCAACACTGAAAATTAAACCAAATTAATTCCTGGCGGTAATTAGCTGACATTCACCACGTAAAAGGTATTAGTTACCAAATTGCAGCCTTTCCAGCCACCTCTATATGCTTCGCATAGTGGTACATAAGCTTATTTAATTTAGACATAAAGCAGACCACGACTGCGACGTAAAAATTACATTTATGCGCTTGTTTTCTTTACCCAAACGAACTTTTTTTGCGAGCGTACGCATATAATTTTAAGTTGTTTACATGGCCAAAATAGAATAATTTAAATGCAAAATATTCTTTAAAAGTCATGGTTTTTATGCCTCGACCTCTCATATTTCATCGTGTCGCATATTCATTTTGGAAATCTGAGCTTTATTTCCGTCATTTTTCGCCCTGTTAGACTCGGAGAGTGCGGTTTAATATTTGTCGGATATAACGAGTAGATAAATTATGCAATAACTTTGGGTTTGATTTAGGACCCTGAAATATGTATATCGCTATGGAAATTATAAAATAAAATGTCTACTGTAGGTATGGTAAATTTACTCGTAACGTATGGACGAGGAGTGTTTGTTCTGTATGGTAACAAATGATTAAGTCAAAAGTTTATGAGAGAGAATTATGAGATGCTTAAGGCAATTCTCCATGGTAAGAACAAAATACTCCTGGTAATAGCGCAGGCTTCGCGCTAAATCGTACAAAGGAAATGTGGAGCGAACAATTTTCATTTCATTCAGTGGCAAGCGGAATTTTTTAATAGGATAAACAGCATGCTCCTGCTCTCAGAAACTGGCCCATCCTTCGCTGAGGGAAGGGGTGAACATTATAGATGTATACCAGCCACTCTTTGAAATAACAGAACTCTCCGGGAACGGTGAAATACTCCACTCATAATGACCCAATTTTGCGTCGATTTAACCGACTTTGGATCTCAAACGGTTTTCGAGATACTGACACTCGAACGCGATGCATCGAATTACGGCTAATACATGACCCTCCGCGTATGAAAATAAAACCTGTCCGTATCCCACGTTGCGGTAAATATTGCCTAAACATTATTTCGAAAAATCTCATTAGCAAATGAATTTACGTGAATTTACGAATACTCACGCACATTTCTTGCCCGTTCTGTGAACAAAATTTATTATTTGGTAATTCCAGCAGTTGATTTAGGGCGCAATAAACACATTCAAGGGGCGAGCAAATTAGTGTAGGAAAGCTCACCTAAATCGAATTCGGAATTTAATTACTGAGACTTAATTTCTTTCAGTCTCTACAAATTATGATTTGCGAGGTAAAATGAAGCTGTAAGTATTACCTGCTAATTTGTTCCATGAAACATATACAGAGTGTGGCAAAATCAGGAAAAATAGTTTGACAGCACAAGTGTTTCAAAATACGTAATATCTTTTTTGCAGTATTGCATAAATTTCTGAGAGTTAGAAGTTCACCCATACGGGGCAAAATTACCATTAAATTAAAATTTACAAACGCAAAATACTTGAAATGCTCGCCATTTTGTCCAAGGCACGCACGTAAACGGCGAAAAAATTGTTTTCCACATGGCTCATTGCTTCGTTTGTAATTTTAGTTAAAGCCCCAGAAATGCAAACAATAACATCATTCCCACTCTAGGGTGGGACTGGCTGAGCCCTATTTTTCAGACCCCCTCGGGATCAGAAATCTAGCGGGTTTACATTCGGTGGCCTAAAAGGCCTAGAAGTAGATCTTTGTTCGGAAATTTACTGACGTACCATCGATTTAACATCAGTTGAACGTTTCGAAAGTACTGCCGATGCACAAAGCTTTGACCCGAATATGTTACATCGCATGTACTTACACTAACATACTCCCATTTTGGTCTCCATCATAACTGCTTCGCTTTATAAACTGTCAGGTGATGTTTTAAAAGCTTCTTATAGGATATTGGAACGTAATCAACGAAAAATCCACGTCAAACAAAGGTACTTTCTGAATTTTGCATCAAAAAATAAATGATTAAAATTACTCCCTAAATGTAGAGTCTTCTTTAATTAAGTTTGCCTGATCACTCTAATGGAATTTTATTGAAGTGAAGATTTGGCAGAACAGAGGGGTGCAGCTCTGGCGAATAATTCCAAATTGATTTATCTAATTAAATCTCGACGCCTCGAAGACATGTTTGAGGAAAGAGTTGAATCAGTATTAATTAAATGTGCATTACCTGAATATCAAAATTTCGATATAGCAAAATTTCTAAAAGAATTTTGCTTTTACTGGTGAATGTACGAGATATTTTTCGCTTTATTCATATGTGATTACAATTTTCAGATTAAAACCTGAACCACCCTGAATAATGCTCGTTACTATCAGGTGAACCATATAGCGAAAACCTAATTATTGAGCTCGGCGCTTTGCAAAGATTTTTTTACAAACGGTATGATCCATAGCCTTGTTCTGTATAAATCTAAATTATTGCGAGTAAAAAATCAAATTTTCTCTCTAGAGAGCGAGATGTTAAACCGATTATCAACAATAAATTCCTCATGTTTTTTTATTTTTGGTATGTTCTTTTTATCTAGATTGGAAAAAAAGCCAATGCTCCTATTATTTTTTTCACGCAGTACCTGCACAAATTCGATAAATTCCAATGGATGAATTGAAGAATTTCTATTTATAACTCAGTCAATGGGTCATAGCAAAAAACTTTGTAGTCGCGAAATTGGCCTTGATAGCGATACGATCCGACAGAATCAGCTGTACTTTACAAAGCGTACTATAATTGCTCCCACGAGGAAAAAAATCCTTGAAATCGCATTTATAAAACTCCTATTGAAACGCCTTTATTACCTTAAAATCATCTTTCCATAAGTATTTTCCAAGTAAAGGCTTAAATTTGATTTCTGTTTAGAAGTCCGAAGTCTTGCGCCCAATGATTTTTTGCCGATTATCGTATGACACACTCTGTATGTCGACATAAAATACAATCGATCACTGTGTAAACGAAAATTATACTTTAGAGAATTGCGTAGTTCTCAGATTTACCCTCATAACATTATTGAGATCGAGACTAACGTAATCTACCAAAATTTCCAGTTTCCACATCCATTTCAAGGCCTTTTTGTCCAAAACCTCTGTATCCGGTCTGACACAGTGGGGTTTTTAGATTACCCTCTGGCAACATCGAAAACCACTGACTGACTAAAAGGGGTGAATTCGCGCTAATTCAGTTACTTTACTACAGATATCCTATTTGCATGGGGTTATCCAAAACCAATAACATTTTGAAATAATTTGAAAGCAAAATCTGATCAATATTGGATGGATTTTGACTGTTATGTCCTGGGGACAAATGAAAGTGATGAGCACACAAGCTAATGGATATGTTTCGTAAAAATATATGTAGCATCGGGTGTTTTTAATGCTACTTAAGATATAGGATGTTGGTTATATCTTTGTAATAAAATCACAGGTCAGAGAGAAGGTATACAAGTTTACGTTTATTAACAAGGAATATACAGACTAATGAATGTAATGAGCGCGGACACGACGACTGCGTTACAATGACCGACCGTATCCCAAAAACAAGGGCAAGAAGAAGAGGGCCCTCCATGCCTTGTCCAATCTTAAGTACCAACGCCCATGGTGATAAACCATGGGCGTACCTTCGCTAGGGTGCCATCTGCACCATTTGCCGCATCAAACCGTGGCATCTTAGCCGGGAATTGGAACTGCAGCTGTGGGACCGACAAGGTCTATTGCGGGCAATCCCAGCACCGACAAAGTCCACTATATGCAGCTCCAATGCCGACCCGGTTTTATTGCGGGGATTTCCAACATCGACAAAGCATGGCATAGGAAATTCTCATGCTCTGGCCAATGCCTACCAGTGCCGTGTCTCAAAGGGTATTGCTATCTTAAAATTAATGAATATTTACAAAATAGGTACTAACTAAAACATAGGGTTAGTTGCGTAACCCTACATTCGGCCATCCTGCGGCGACAATTGTCCCCAATTGTCATCCTCGGATTCTCCATGAACCGCTTCCATTCTTTCTTCGAGGCCCATTCCCCATGGCTGGTTTGCGGTTCTTGTTGAATCTTCGGCGGCTTCTTCTTCCTGGGTCTTCTCTATCTGTCTCCTTGTCTCCTGCCGCAGCTCTTTGCGATCTTCCTCGAACCAAAATTGCCTTTTTACCAGCGCTTCGGTTTTGTTAATCCCGAAATGCCCTCGGTCGTGTGTCTGCCTAAACACTCGCGTTTCCATACTCCTGGGAACTACCACTAAACTTTTCCTATCCACATTTTCATACAATAAGTCATTGCTTAAATAGAAGCCGTCGGCCTCGTTGCGCGCTTTTGCCTGAATAATTTGCCCTAACTCTTCATCTTTGTTGTTCTCATATCTCAAGCGTGCAACCAAACCGCCGTCTTCTTCACTAATATACATAATTACAGGCAAAGAGTTCCTGCTTAGCGCATCTACAGGCGACATGTCTTTACCTAGCCTATGAACTACTTCATACTTAAAGTCATCTAGCAACAATACCCATCTTGCTATTCTTAAGCATAATTTCTCCTTTCTTATTGTCGCAGCGAATGCTTGACAATCAGTTACGATTTTAAATGGTATGTTTAGTGAATACGCTCTAAATTTCTCTAATGCCTTTATAATGGCCAGCACTTCTAATTCATAACTACAGTACCTGGATTCGGCGTCGGTCGTCTTACCATTAGCATAACGTATGGGGTGAACTTTGCCGTCGCTTTCATCTTTCTGCATTGAGATCATCCCGTAACCCAAACATGACGCGTCTGTATGTAGCTCTGTGTCTACCCCCACCCAATATATCTTCAGAACAGGTTCATTAATCAATGAAGCCCTCAATCTTTCGAATGCTTCTATCTCCTTTGCACCAAAATGAAACTTACAATCCTTTAACCTCCGATAGTCCACACATACCCGAATGGAGCCATCTTTTTTCCTGACCACGACAATTGGACTCGCATATTCAGAATTGGACGGCCGAATAACCCCTTCTGCCACCCATGCGTTCATAAGATCATTCATTTCCTTCCGTTCTGATGCAGCCAATCTACGCGGTCGCGAGGTTATGGGCTTGTCGGAATTCAAAATGATTTTAGCCCGTACGCCCACATCTCGCGTTGTTTCCGGTCTGTATTCCTTGATCATTTTTTCTATCCCCTCTTTATAGCGTTCTTCTTTACTGTGCTCTAAGTCAATCTCTTTTGCTTCATTAATAGCGTTGAATATATGGGGCTGCCTGATTTTATTAACATCGGTCTCATCATCGTCGTCCAACTTTAGAAAAGTGGTCTCCCCTCGTCGAATGCGAAGCTCGACGCGATCCAAAAAATCTGTCCCCAAAATAACCGGATGCTTAAGAATAGTGTCGGGTACGACATGAAACTCTACGGCAAAGTCATCACACCCTGCTGTCATGCTAGTGGTAAACGAACCCATTGTTTCGTTTACCTCAGACCCTACGCCCTCAAAACATAATTGCCTAGTTACTAACGGGGGTGATCCCAATCTCTGGTATTCCCCCTCACTCATTAGAGTTAGGTCACTACCCGTATCTACTAACGCTAAAGTCTTACCGTCCTTAATTGTCACCTCCTGTTGGCACCGTTCCTTTCTAAGTTGCGACACTACGTACACCTCTTTGGGCTTTCCCGGACACTCCGCGGCGATATGCCCAAATGTGCTACACTTAAAGCATTTTTTCCCTTTTTCCCTCAAGGGACACACCACACTCACATGGTCCTCGGCTCCGCAGTTGAAACAGCGCCTCTTCGCCACGTTTCCCGGAACTCCAACTTTCCCCTTGTCCTGGCTCTCCACACGTCCTGTTTTGCCAGTTTTCCTCTCTGTTGGTTTTACCTTGGACCTCGTCATCTCCTGCTTCATCATTTCGTAGTGCCCAAACCTTTCTTTTAGCTGTTTGATGTTTTTAGCGCCGTACAACACAGCTTTATTTACTGCATCATCAGGGATGCCCTCTATTATGTACTGAATGACCGCCCGCGCCTCAAGATTTGCTGGCGCCGCAATCTGCAGCATTATATACGCATATTGTTGGAGCGTTTCGTCGTGTTTCTTCTTCCTCTTACTTAGGTTCCTATGTACCTGCAGGCTATCCACGGCCTCTTCAAATTCGTCCTTCAGTGCTCTCTTTAGCTTTGCCCAAGTTTTCCCGCATCGCTCGTATTTGACAAACATGCTAGCTGATCCTTCCAGCAGCCGCTTGCAATAAGCTATCCTCTGGATCTCGTTCCATCCACACAGCTCGGCCATCTCCTCAAAATCTTCTAGCCATCGTTGTATATTTGCGTGACCATCGCCGCTGAACTTCTCCAGGGATCCTTCTACGTCTTTAAACGTCAATAATACACGCCGTGACACGTTCCGTCTTTGTGTCACTGGTGTGTACCGGGCGCGTTCGTCATCGGTGCCCTCGTCATCGTCTTCGTCGTTGTGATGCCCTTGGCCGCTAAACGCAGGATTCAGGACACGTGCGTCTCTGTGCCTATTACCTGTATCTGTACGTCTTACATCATCAGCAGCTTCGGCATCCTCATCGTCTTCTACTTCGTCGTCGTCTTCTTCATCGTTGTATGCTCCTTCTTCCTGGTCGGATACGCGGTCTCGCTCAAGTAGAAGCGCTGCTTTTAGTCTCGTCACCAATTCATGCTTTCGACCCGTCACCCTTAGGTTTCGTCGCCTGAGCTCCTCTCTGAGCTCTGACACCCTCTTTTGCGGAAGCCGGCTGTCTTCCAGTTCTACTACGGCGACACCTCTTGCGACCTGGTTAATTGTATCTTCCATATCTGGCTTTGTTTCTTTAATTAACACTTTCACACGCACTCCCGACTTTATACCTTTTCTATTACTGTGATCCCGGACGAGCCCCCAAATGTAGCATCGGGTGTTTTTAATGCTACTTAAGATATAGGATGTTGGTTATATCTTTGTAATAAAATCACAGGTCAGAGAGAAGGTATACAAGTTTACGTTTATTAACAAGGAATATACAGACTAATGAATGTAATGAGCGCGGACACGACGACTGCGTTACAATGACCGACCGTATCCCAAAAACAAGGGCAAGAAGAAGAGGGCCCTCCATGCCTTGTCCAATCTTAAGTACCAACGCCCATGGTGATAAACCATGGGCGTACCTTCGCTAGGGTGCCATCTGCACCATTTGCCGCATCAAACCGTGGCATCTTAGCCGGGAATTGGAACTGCAGCTGTGGGACCGACAAGGTCTATTGCGGGCAATCCCAGCACCGACAAAGTCCACTATATGCAGCTCCAATGCCGACCCGGTTTTATTGCGGGGATTTCCAACATCGACAAAGCATGGCATAGGAAATTCTCATGCTCTGGCCAATGCCTACCAGTGCCGTGTCTCAAAGGGTATTGCTATCTTAAAATTAATGAATATTTACAAAATAGGTACTAACTAAAACATAGGGTTAGTTGCGTAACCCTACATATATATGTTTTGTGCGGTTTTCAGTATACACTTTCGTGAAACCAATGGGCACATTCAAAAAACTCCTGCTGGAGGAGTTCGCTTTAGTAAGTTGTTTGTCTTTTTTTTAAAGTATTTTAGATCAAATTTCCGTTATAATGTCAAAAAACAGACCCTCTGTCTGCATTTAGCCACTATCCGAAAACCAATTATTTTACTCATCCATCCAATTCTTACAAACTATCAACTATACCAAAACCATCAATCATCAACTTACCGACAAGTCATCGTTTATGAATTATTGTTTCTTGTGTCTCGCTTCACTTTCCCGTGTTAAGCTATTAATGTGGCCCAAAATACTTCTCCTTTGCAATATCTTTTCGAGTCGGGGGTTTATTATACAAGATGTCCCGAAAAATCAGACCAATCTGCTAATCTTTACGCACAAAGGAAGCTAAGAGCATATCTACATCTGCAAGGTGATAATTTTGATGCATTCAATGGATGTTAACTGCGGAAGCAATTGTTTGCTCCTATCCAGAAGGAGAGCCTTACTTACTAGAAACTTGTAGGGGGCAAGCCTGTTTTCACCATACCACACATTTTTCGTGGTACATCAAAGGCCATTTAGTCCGCATGGAAATGTACTCTGTAGTCCGCACGAAAGGTTGTATTTTAACGTACTTATAATACAAAGTCTCCCTTAATTTCATTTAAACCAGCACCACAGTGTAATTGAAAAGGGTTTAAAGAGACATAGCTGAATAACTCGGGAAGATTCTTGCCGCCATTAAAGATGCTTATTCTATTTTTCAAGACAGATGCTGGAGACATGGGTAAGTTGCTATCGTGTTAGAATCACAAATCGTCTAGTTTACATCCTGAACAGGTCGCTCTACTTGAATATATTGGAAAAACGCACATAATTTTTCTCTTATGCTATGGAGTTTACACCCAGTATAAACTGCTCGCAAAAATAGAAGGGACGATTTATTTTCGAGTCATTTCTGTGAGCTCATATTTGGATACCAAGGGGAGATACACGACTGGATCGAACATTAACAAATTTGCATGGCATCATTATTTAACTATTTAACCATTTTTTTTAATGAGCGACCATCAATGATTCTAGAAGGAACAAACATTCAAAATATTTTTTATCCATGAAAATCAGTCAAGGCGTTTCCTAAATACGCGTTCTCAAATAAGATTGTAAAATGTGTTGTTTCGACTATTTTCGTGAGCAGTTTATTTCACACCTTTTATGTCGGCTTAGCGCAGTGACACTAGTGTTATATGGGATTCGATTAACTACCGGTTCTTCAATGTCTTGCTAAACTGCATGCGAAGTAACTTGTAGGCACGACTAAACATCAGTCTAAATGTCTTTGTCAATAACAGAGGAGTTTAATATATCTTTCCTTACTTCATCTGTTGGTCAAGTGTAACTGCAGTTTGAAAAACGTTTCATCTTTCAGTTAGTCGTTAACTGGCAGCTGCGGCTTCCTGTGGGGAAATTGATGAACTGGTTTTAAGCCTGGGAAAACTAGAGGATATTCTGTGATATTGAACTCTTGTTTCTGTTAAATCGGGATTTATGTTGTTCTACAGGCTATGCCGGATGCGAAGGGACTCTACAGAAATATCGTAGGCCATAAGAGATAAGGAAGTGGTTAACTAGAGAGAAGTTGCGCCTTTTTATGTTCTGCAAAATCACGTTTTCAAATTTGAAAAAATCCGAAGGGATCCGAGGTTATCCGAGAAAAACCAATTTTTCCCGATTTCTTTTTCAATGATTTGTGATTTTATTTCAAAAAATATGTTAAAATAAATTTGACGTTATCATTGCCACTTTTTATTCTCTGCAAGACGGTGTTTTTAGGTTTTCCATCCGACGTTTCGTTTTTTCGAAAGCATCATCAACTTTTCTTTTAACAGTCAACGAATTATATTTTAAGCTCAGTAAATTCTAATTTTTTTTTTATCTAAGGATGTACCATACTTACGATTTATTAAGTGGTTTAATCGAAAAAGCCTCATTCTCTGCTTTCTAGCATAGCGTAACTTCTATTCGACATCATAAGTGGCTCTAAATATTATTTATTTGCATGTGTCACTTAGTAAACAAGAAAATCAAGACAAAACAATCGTTGAAAATTATTTTTTATGTTCTAATGTTCCACCCTCATTGTTCACACATAAATGACACCGGTTGACAATTTCTTCCCTACCTTTCCCCCTTGAGGCCTTTCTTATTGCAAGGCAGAGTGCAACTTTGAATTCATCATTTTGAAAAGTCTTACAGTAATTTTCATCTTTGAAGAGTCTACAGAGGAAAAGTCCATAGGTGTAATATCGGAATAGCGCAGAAGCCAGTTCGTAGCGCCCTTGGTAGAAATTAAATTGTTTTTTACTTTTTAGAGTAAATTGTTTAATAAATTGTAAATGTGATATATCCTTGAATAAAAAAAAGAATTTACTGAGGATAAAATAAAATTTGTTGACTGTTAAAAAAGAAGTTGATTATGGTTTCGAAGAAACGAAACACCGGATGCAAAATCTACAAACACCGTCTTGTAGAGAAGAAAAAGTGGCAATGATAATATCAAATTTATTTTAACATACCTTTTGAAATAAAAATCACAAATCACTGAAAAAAGAATCGGGACAAATTGGTTTTTCTCAAATAACTTCGGATCCGCTCGATTTTTTTTTTTTCAAAGTAATAACGTGATTTCGCTAGAACACAAGAAGGAGCAACTTTTCTTAAATTTAACCATTTCTCTATCTCCTATGATTTACGAAACCCTTGTAGAGTACGTTCTTATTCGGGACGGCCTGTATGTTACATGAGATATCACATCACTATAGAATGCAAGAATGAAATATTTAAGTGTCTCATATTACGTTTTAAGGGTGTACACAAAAATACAAGGATTGATTTAAATGCAGTGCTAAAAGCAACATTAAAACTACAAAACATCCAACACTTAGTCTTCTTGGAAATAGCATCCAGCGAGATAGGCGGTCGTCTGGAACATGATTTTCTACAGTGTCGTTGTATAAATCTTTGGATGGTCCAGCAAGTTTACAATCGCGATATATAATGGTGGTGCAGTAATGAATTTTCTCCTAAACGTAGGTTTAAACTTTACGGTTAATGGATTATCTTTGTACGAGTTGTAGTGTTTTTACTGGGGGTGATTTATGACACTTTGTTGAAGACATATTGTCAGATGGTTTAACAATTATTTAACTAAAAATTTGCTTTCTACTAATGACGTAGTTCTTACCAATTGGCTGGGAAGTGGACATCTATTAGTCAAGTTTCTTCTACGTTTTATAATTAAAAAAGTTGGGTTTTTTACGAAAGTGCAATTTCCTAAAACGATGCAGCAGCATTTTCACAGTGACGCTTAAAGGACGTTAGAAGGCAATTAAAAACAAAGAAAACTAGTAGGAACTTTAATATATGTCATTTGCATTCAAGTCTTTCATTAGAGTAGAATTTTCTTGAATAATGATTTTCCTAGATTAAAACGGTTAAATCTACTTAGCTTATTTTTCCATGACGAGAATTGTTATATCATATTATGATTTATAAATTAAGCTTCACTTTACAAACTGCTCAAGACCGTTTGTCTCTTTTCTCAGTATTCGTTCAAACATATAGGGTGAACGTCCACAACATACGGGATGGTCCTCGCCTAATTGGACAAAATTCATTCGGTCAAATCGATTGGAATTAAAATTAAAAAAAAAAAAAAAGAAGAAAATTAATTGGGATGAGCATCATCCCACGGGATAACACGCAACATAAAATAGTTCCCTGATTGAAAAAGTAACCGCCTCACTTACATCGTTTCGTAAAAAAACTAACTCGAGGCCAAAAACGTACATTGCTGTCACGTGATTGTTTACGGCAATAAAGTCTGAAATGCTCTTTTTGTAGAAAAGCTTTATACCTCTCTAGATCCCTCTAAAATCTCTAAAAGAGAGAAATAACAATAAATTTAGCCTTCGTTAATACATTAATCCAAAATATCGTCCTAATTTACGAGTTAAACCATAAATTTAAATAACTTGTTTTCGTTAGAGAGAAGTTTTATATATTAATTTAGTTCGTTACATTTCGTCCATATGAAGCCATTAATTTCATGTTTATGTAGTGCACGTAACCAAACCAAAATTTATATACGTTATTATTGAAATCGGAGCAATTATTTCTTATACAAGTTAATTTAAATGTATAGCATGAATTAGTGTTATAGTTCGTAATATAGAATTTCAACTTTTACGTTGCAGGAGATGTCGCACGTGTGCTGTAATTGTCCTCTATTTAACGCGTGCGACCCGTAACGTTTTCGCACGTGTTAGGTGTGTCCTTATTCCTATAAGCACATGCTTGTTTGCTATATTGCGTTTTATAACATTTGCCAAGTATCGTAGTGCGGTAAAAGAAACTACGCGCATACGTGCGGTAACGCGCTCTACTCGGTTCCAAAATAATGAGAAACGTTTTTATCTAACGCACAATAGGGTCACACGAGTTCTATCGTTTCAGGTTGCACGAACAATTTACTCGTAAAGTTTTAGGGCACTGCGAGGATTCCGTCAGGAAACATCACGAGACAAAACAAAAACTACAAAAAAGTGCTTCATTGCTGCATTTATTGAAAGAAAAATCAGAAAAGAACTGGTGATTTTTCCCTTTGTTGCTCCGTATTGTCGACTAGGCTTATAGGTGCATACGCGATTAAACTGGCGAAGTCTGTATAAATTAAATTAAAATACAAAAAAAAACGGAATAAAAACTACAGATTGATAACAGTAAATTTCTCTCGCTGCGTTCCGTACAATTAAATAACCCGAGATCAGAACAGTGGAAAGCACGTTGAGGGAACTTTACACGGTAAAATAAGCCCCGCAGCTTTTCCACACTTTTCCGTTCATTTGGATCATATATTTTTTTATATCCAGGAACAATATTTTTTGAGACACATCAGCCTACCGATATATCCGTAATCGCCTCAAGGCAGGCAAAATCTAATTTATTTGCGACAATATAAAAGACTGGACCGTTATTTTTCTGGAGATCTAAATCATTCCCCTAAATAAAGTTTTTTATTTGTCTGGGAAATTTTATATTTAGAGATAAATCGCTGAACGTAAATTAGTTAAATTTTGTGTTTTTGTGTTTGTTTAATTTATCGCAGATGTACTTTAGCTGCAATTAATACACACGTTTACATAGTGTTTCGGTTTCCTGGAGCAGCAAATTTCTCAATTATCGACAGTTTTCATTTATGCCCTTTTAATTTTAAGCTTCTTTTAAACCATCGCGGAAGAAAGGAATTTCTCACTGAGCAGTTGCTCGTGCGGCGGACCTTATCGGAACGTCCATTTTTCATTCGCGTTTACCAATCTGCTCGCTATTAAACAAGAACATACTGATTTTTACGACAAGCAAGTAGATATTTGAAAAAAACGGCAGAAACCTCTAAAATTTATCAGCTGGATTATTTACGTACATTTTACAGTTAAAGACTCAGAATCGTAGTCTGCAAATGTATTTATTTCGCCGTGCACGCTTACAAATAAGATGCCATCTAACCAGGAGCAGGTGGAATTGAAGTTATATATCAAACGACAGCAACATTCAGCGTGAAACTGTTAGTTGTTGTTTTCTCTCCGACAACTTTTTTCGTCTGAAAATCATTTATTTCGAAAATACAATCGCGTGTTTCTCAGCGATCACTTGCACCAACAACGAAAGTAAATAATAATTTCTAATTGCAGCGAGCTAAAGTCAAATATTTCATACAGGGAGGACGCAAAGCGTGTGAGGAAATCAAGAAAATCTAAAAGTCGCTATTTTTGGATATATTAGAAGGCATGAAAGTGCACCTCGTTCACACACACTCTGCAGCTCTCCCTCTCACCGTTTTCGAAACTGATTTTGAAACACCCCGTACATCGAGAATGTACTTGGATCCATGCTTCTTCGTGCAAGCATAGTGTGTCGAAGTTCAACTTCAAAAGCTTAAATGAACAGTGCCGGTCTTTTAAGGACAGTTGCCATGAACTCAACCGGAGGAATGCAACAATAATTAGACGTTCGTCCCGTCATCGCGGGATTGACTTATGCAGTCTCAAAATAAAATATATTAAAATACAAAACGGCAAATAAAGAATAGAAAGCCTACAACATAAGCGGTTTTGCCGAAAAAAAAAACGGTGAACTTCTTGGAAATGAGAGAGACCTAAGCCTGACTGATGAGTTATAAACGGCTCGGAGCTTGTCGCAGGAGAACTCTCAGGATCTTCTTTGATGAATTTGACTTCTAAAAAAGCACCGCTAAAAAGAACCTTTGGTGTTTACGCTCGCGCCGTATTTTAATTAATTTCAAAGGTCATAATTTACACTTAAATAAGTTAATGAAAGCCATTTATTTACATCTTTTGTAGGCATACTTTGCGTTAAGTCTATACATTCTTTGTGCCCAAAAAAATTCTTTCAGTATTAAAATACCGCATAGGTGTGTCATGTAAATGCAGCAAACGAAGTAATGCACTGTACGCCCGGCGGTCCGAAAAAGCGCCTTTGTTTTTACGTCGATGATCCTCCTGAAACACCTAAAAAATTAGGCATAACATCGATCTCCAGGTTCTCTTTACTTTTCACTTGATAGGTCAAATAAAAGGAAATAATGTACGGATATTTCTTGATTCGCATCCAAATACTTCTTACAAACTCTGTCTAACCTCGAGAGTGAGCACGTAGCAAAGGTATCGCTCTACAGCCCGCAGTGACTCACGTCTGTTAAAGGAACAAGGGAAGTTTTTGCATGACAGCGAATGCTTTTCAATTGCACCTACCAGCCGGAACCTCGGTCAACAGCCGTCTCGCCGCAATCGCGCGCAGCTTGTTGATTTTCACAGTTGCTATTTGTATTTTTATATATTTAGACCAATTTGTATGTTCAGGCATTTGTATGCCTGGAGCTCATTTTCTTGCGACAAGAATATGTGTTTTTTTTTTACTGTGGCTTAAATGACCTCCTAGTAAAAAGTATCACCAGCCGTCACTGGCAGTAAACATTGAGAGCTGTGTACCTTTTGTAATGGCACGTAGCATCGTAATACCCTCAACTTTTCCATTACCATTGAATAAATGAAGTAAATAAACATATAGGGATGTTTGTCTATTCACGTTTATTTAACAAATGTTAATTTTAACGCCCATTTCTGACCGATCTTTAAATTTGAACGGAAGCAAAAACCGCATCGTACCAATTTATGGAACGTTAAAAATGTACGTTTAGAATTGAATCTCAAGCCTATTGCATTATTTAGATGCGACCTTTCCGGCTTTAATCTTTAATCTTTTATCTCCGGTGCATAAGGGAAATTATCGAATAATGAAACAAATGACAGTTGCCACTACCATGTACTTTTAAGAGGAGTATGGTGTAAAAACCCAGGATGCTGTAAAATTAACTTTGCTATTTTCAACCAGCTGCGCTTTTAGATTCGATTTCCCAGAGGTGTAATTGTAAATATGAGGGGTAGCATTTCGGACCAACGTTATTTTTTGCTCTTACACACCATACGCTGAAGCGAACGAGAGACACTGGTAGTACTTTTGTAATGAAATTTAGATGTACCACTGTCCTGAAATAATTGTGCGAGTCGCTCGACATTCAGGTCCAGAATCAATTCCGAAAGCGAAGAAAAATACGATAATGAGTAATAAATAATAAAATACAGCTACACCCCTGACCGAGCAACACGTCACTCATGACTACCTCCCAAATAAAACGTGATGTTATGCATAACGATTACCTCCTATAATAAAATAATGGCTTGAGTCAGGAAACTACTCCCATATACTCTTTACAGGACAAGTTCGGTGCTTTTGTGTTAAAATTACTACATCATTAATATAAATCGAGAACGTCATGACAAAATGTTGGTTGTTATTTCACTCTATTGTTAGAGAAACATCCTCTGCCACAAAAACTTGTTACATTAACGATCAAACGTCGAACATTTTTTATTAGAGACTCAATATTGGACCCTCAGCGATTAATTAAAATGACACCGTTGAAATGGGGCCCCATTGATAGCGGGGTGCTCTGACGTGTCATTGGAGGGAAATATTAAGGATTGTAGTTCCCCAAGCGCCAATTTATCATGCTCTAAGGCCTGGGGGTTTTGTAGTCGGAATATTGCTGTATGAGTTATGTGTAAAGAATATCATTAATAATCCGAATAATTCTCTTTGTTAAAACTTCTAATAGTGGCGGTATTTTATCCAAATTCCCATTTGGTAAAAATAATTAATAATTAATCAGTAGGCACATCAACCACTTATAAAATTTCGTCTAAACTCACGTTGCAGCTGCACTTAGCTTCCCGAAGGGGACCCCAATCCCTGAGAAACCTATCTCGAATTCACCCAAGGGACCCGCAGGGAATGGACAAGACTTCTTATAGAGTTATATTGACATGTCGGAAAGCCCTTACTTCCTGCTAAAAGGTGCAATATAAATATTTAGGAAAAATATCCAAATCGACCAAATTTACGTCCCAAAATTGGACCCGAGGGGCCCTCTTTCGCACCTGGGCGGCCCAAGTTCAGCAACCGGCCATGGGCTTCCGCGGTATCCCATCCGTATTTTGACTTGGGCGGGCCAACTCATATTGTTCGTGGCGCCACGAACAATTTTAGGAATGTGATTTTTGTATTTTCGGATTAAAATCAGTATCGAAATGAACCTGCTTTCGATACGGTTTATTACAGTTTGCTCGTTGCTGTTTGATAGTGGCAGGTCATACCGACAAATAAAATATCATAAATCTTTTCCCTAAAGGTCGAAGAAACTGACAGCGTCGGTGTGATTGAACTGTGAAAAGGTGCACGACCCTTTCATAGTTCAATCAAGATGTGAGGTGTTTGTGCGGATGATTGGACATGTCTGGCAGGAAAGTGTTGATGGCATTTATGCAAGATCTCATAAGTGTTCGAATGCAAAGCAAAGACGATGTTGAGAAAACTGACGACAGCTGTTTCTGCTTAGTGGTTTAATTAAGCACGTACGCACACACGCGGTGGAATATATCTACATCCCAATGCGTGCGCAAAACTTTTACAGCTCAAGTACGAATATCCTGCACAAGAAAAAACAATTGCACAAGATTCATATCGCTCATTATCGCGCGAGCTCATTACAAGCTGCTTTATGGAACTCGCACCTTAATGTGCTGTTATGGAATATCCTGTGATCTGTTTCCGGGATTACGGATTTTAGTTCGCTCCAACAGCAAACCTGAATCAGTAATAACTCATAAGTTTTGCTGGCTTTTCCGAAAGCCAAACGGCAGTTGCCCGTATTCCAGAAATATAAATGATGGCTAATTTCACAGAGTAATACGAATACGACAAATAGTAACAAAAAATGAAGGATGATTTACCGTTCGATTAAATGGTCATTAATCAGCGCGTCCAAATTTCGTACCCGAAAGGTAGAACAAATTAGAAAATGACAGTAAATGTTGCTATGGTGAATTGATTGCCTATCTGATATCACTAAGGTAATTAATTTCACAATGATAATTTAAAATGTGGTGCAAAATTGAAAAGCCATACGTTACGTCATGATTGGAGTCATGGTTATCTGCAATAATTACTATACGACCAAATGTTTTATCGGATAATTTATAGTGCAACTGAACAATTTAACACCAATGCACTGTTTATTTTCGTTAAGTGTTTCTAAATGCGATTGGGCTATAGATACCGAAGTCAATTTTAGCGTAAATCAGTTTAATTTTGACAACAAAATTCCTCATCAAGCGAATGTTCCTAAATTATGTGGTCTGTAATTGTTACATACCAACACAGGACAGATTCAAATATTCGACTGCGAACATTATTTCATGTTAAAATTATATAATTATACACTTGCGGATGTTCAAATGAAAGCCGACTAAGTGAACGCAAGTGGGGGAAGAACATTTGCCACTGATTTAGAGATTTCTCTACCAATCGTTAAATAGGACATGTACCGGGAATGAGTGCTGGAAATGCAGGGGCGGAGCAGAAAAAATTTTAATCGTTGATACGAGCTTCTTTGCTGGGACAACTAGTAACATCGTTAATCGCAGGGTGACACAAAAGATCCCGCACTTTTTAATAAATATTTCGACAATGCCAAAATGCTGCGCAAACTAATACATTCACATAATCTATGAACAATATTAAATCGGTACGAATAATATTGAACACTAAAAGGTGTTGCGCGTGGCGACCCCAAGTCCAAAACGGCAATTAACTGCTCATCAACATTTCCCATTTCTTAATTCTTATAACCAGTCAATATTTCAAAATTTTTTTCATATTCCTGAGCAAGCAAGGATGCAGGATCTTTTATATTAGTTTAGGGCCAATCTGCCTGACCCAATTAGTTGCTGTTAATAAATAACGTAGGCGTGAATTTTAATTGCATGGCTTTCAATATTAAAACTGAAGGGAAATTTGTTTTAAAGGGCTTGCATGTTTCATACAGTTTACTACCTCCAATTTTCCGTTTACAATGAAAATTCAAATTTTAATGATGTGCAGTAGCATTTCATCCCATTTCGTTTTGTATTGTCCATTTATAAATTATTCAAATAAAATTATGTCGATCAGATACGGATCATTGTAATTCAATAAGAATATGTTTATTTTCAATTGCATTTATATGAAACGGCCACCTTGTCGAGAGCCAAATGGAGTTCATTTCACGTTTTAACACATTCGAATTCTGTACCATCTATATACCATATATACAGGGTGTTTCCTAACTGCGTGTAAAAAATTTAAAGGCGTAATCCTCGACTGATTTTGAGTCAAAAATGTCTAATAAACATATGTCCGCAAATGCCTTGTTTGCAAGATACAGGGTGTTGCCTCAAAGACTATGAAAAAGGTTTTAAAGGTTTCTAAAGGTTTGGTGGTATTTACTAAATTGTTTATTGTTAGTTTTTTTGCTACTTCCACTACTATAAACAACATAGTCAGTGTTATTTTGGTGTTTTACTCTCTAAAGTGAAAGAATTTAGTTCTGTGTCCCAAAAATCAGATTATACCTCAGTTTTGAAAATTTTTCAAACGCCTAATTACACTAATCAAGAAATGGCCAATATGGTTTTTGAGTGAGTGTTTGGCAGCGAGGCGCATTTACACGGAAAGGTTTCCAAACCACCAAGCTCCCAACCACCAAACCTTTAAAAACCTCTTTCAACGTCTTTGTGATACGGTATCTCTTATGAAAACTCCAGGAGGAGGAAAGCCTATAACACGTCGAACGCCAGAAGTGGAGGAAGAAATCTTATTGAAGAAAACCCCGGAACCCCCGGAATTGACTTTTCTAAAATTCAGACACCCAAATTGAGTCATTCTGGACATAAAATCTCTTTTTCTTGTCACATTTCAACACCCTGTATCTTGGAAACATGGCATTTGCAGACACATATTTATTAGACATTTTTGACTCAAAATCAGTCGAGGATTACGCCTTTAAGTTTTTTACACGTAGTTAGGAAACACCCTGTATAAATACATATACCATATACATGTGGTATATATATTTAAGCATAGTTAACTCCGGCAGCTTTTTGCAGGCCTCGATGAAATCTCCATTATTTTAGATTTTGGAACGTTCTCAAGTCCACAATCCCAGTGCTCGTAAATGTTTTCCAGTCGTGCCGTAATAAAGCGTCGCGTGTGAAAAAATGGTTTTAACTACTTACCGATCACTAGTTAAAATTGCTCAGGTGCACATGGGCACGCTCCTCGGTACTGCCGGACGCATACCTGCTTAATACGTGAGTACTCGAAAGCGTACGTTATTAAAATGAAAAGACAATTATTCAAATTTGATCGGAAAAGAATAAGTGATTTCCCAGAAAAGACGATTTTTAAATTTATACACAGCGAACTTACTCTGTTTTATAGAACAGTAATTTATAACTGTAACTTCATATTAAATTGCCACCACCGTATATTAAATCATGACTTGTACCATCCTTAGAGAGAAATCCGGCTGAAGTTGGCTTGAACTGGCTTAATGCCAAATTTGCCTTGAAATGCAGAGCCTGCGGAACAAAGTAACACTGCAGTGATTTTTACATTTAAGCAAACCAAATTGGTATGATTTTAATTGTAACCCACCGAGGGGGGCGACTTGGGCAGACCCTAAATCCGAAAGTACACTCGGGGTTACCTAACAAACCGATCCCTAAGCCTAACAAACTGATCCGTAAATTGATCAGAAAGCTTACATATTTGGTCTGCAGCTAATGTTCGTAGGTGGCGAATATTCGGTTATAAAATTTCACATTTGGAACGTCTAAACGTAAAATCTATAACGTGTTATACCGGAAAACACTCCGTCAATATAGAACCAAAACGAGCATCCGATTTCCCAGCGACACAGTACGATTTCGCAGTTGAGCACCATTCCAAAAGCTTTTAACCCATGTCCGCAATAATACGGTCCGATTATATCAGGAATTTAATGTGTGTCATTGTGAAAATTTGAAAGCGAACACCCATCGAATCAAATGTTTTAGCGGGCAATTTCTAGTATAATGTTACCCGTCATTTGAACTCCCAAAAGGGAGTTTGTAACAGCTAAACGGAGCGAGTTTAATGGAGTTCTTTGTTTATGCAGTGTGCAGTCGTTACGTGGACGACATAACTTTGTTACGACCACAATGCGTTTTAATTAGATTATTCCTCGGCCATTCTTCGATTTATTGGAAAATGCAGCCAACTAAATGGATATCTGACATAAATGTCCCTCTCGCACACCCTGAGCGGCAGATTGATTCATTCAGACAAAAATGAATTTTCACCGAAACATTCTACGTTTCCTCCGTGGGGTTTCGACACACCTCCGAAAATCATATGATTTTGAAACGGCACATTCTTGAACTCCAAATCGCCCCCGTACTCGACCGACCTCGTATTTTTTATGTTCATCGAAAAAACTGCTGTGTCAACTGTCCAGCATGAAGTCCGGTGACACGTAATTTACAACAACCTAATTCGAGCTGAGATCAACAAAATTTTACATAAAATATGCAATAACAAAATTCTGCGAGGCGATAAACTTCCAGTATGACTTTAGGCCAAGCTAATAAATCGCTGCTTTAACACTTAGTAATATGAATCATGATCTGAATTGCAAATACCGAGTAACAGAGTTTTCTATCCCTAGTAAATTGGAGGAATCTGCATATTTTAATAAATAACCACTTGAATATGCGACACTCTGGCTTTGACAGATTAAAGAATGATATAATCGCATTACATTCACTCGGTGCTTCCAGCTAAGTAACGGGAAGAAGAGACGAATTGGGCATATACCGAGAGCTGCATGAAAAACAGTCAAAGTGGTGGAAATGCAATTTGTCACTCTAATTCAAAATTCACCAACAAAACGAAAGTGATTTGATACGCCCTGAGGTTTCGAAGTAAACCGTAGTGTATGGATCAATTTAATAAGTGCCATTGTAATGGATCTTGGAAGAACAAGTTCAGGAACAACTTACAAATGCGTCGTTAAATACTGCAACTCATTCAAGTTTACAAAAGTGAAGAATTCAGTTAACGGAGTACACCCCAACGCGAGTGTACGATCGAGAAAGAGTTTTACAACTTCTGCAAGGTTCTTAACTACTAAAACTGAGGAATAACACACGTAAGCCTAGTACGGTTAACAGGCAGTTATCGACTAGTTTATTATATATATCCTTAAAGCGCGCCACTTAGCTGAATAGCAAGATTGATCTTGTATTGGGGCGTTGCAATTATACGATTTAATAAAACATGGACGTACCAGTTAACATTTATAATTGAACAAGTTACTGCGGGTTTATTGTTGAAACTAAGAAAAAGTTGTTTATATGAAAGTTATATATGTGAGCATTCTTCGTCCATGTTGAAACAATTAATCAATTATCTGAAAATATCTTGGGGTTCTGGCTCTAAATTCCTCCCAAGATAAGTGCGAAAAAATGGTAAAAGGGCTGTCATGAATCTCCTCGCATTTCTTGTTTATGTTAGGACCATTAACTGGCACTATCTGAAAGTGGTACAGGCTTTTGGTACCAAACTCTTCCCCAGATTAGCGCGGGAAGAGAGGGTTGTTTATAAATCCCTTCGGCGTAGGTGAGAATGACGTTTAGGGGATTGGTACCCGTGGGGAAAAGGGTGGACAGTCCTTCCATCTTATCGGTTCTCTCACGAAGAGGGGATGTGTTCTGTGTACGGGTACCGGGTTGTATCGGGATTCCATTTTTGGTTCACGGAGAATAAAGAAGTGCTCTGAGAATTGTGTTTTTTCTCTCCGCCCTTGAACCGCGAATCTTACACATATACAAATGTATATTTTTATGATGTGGCATTAAAAAAGAAACAAACGATCAAAACCTGAAAAAAAGCGGTCAAAGTTAAGGTGTGTTCAATAGGACCCCTTATCCAGAGTGTCCCACTTAAGGCGAATACAAGCTTATGTATTTTTTCATTTTTAGAGGCAAGAGAATGATTGTTGGTACACTTGTTGAGCTTTAGAAACTGCATATCTTAAGATATTTAGCAGAAGCAAAATGTCGGGGAGTCCCCTACTGCGATTGATAAGCAAAGCGACTTTTCTAATGTTCACCTTCGCGTTCGAGATACCGGAAAAAAATCCTTGACATTGAATTGATAGTTTAATAAACAGATTTCCTGTTCGTATCGTTCTCTATTTAGTTCGTGAAATTCCAAATTCCCGTCAATCATCTCATATTTCAAGAAAACATTTAAAAAATGAACTTATTTGGAGACAACGGACGCGACAGCAGAGAAGTTGTTTCGATTAAAATTATTTCTTTACCTCTGAAAATGGAAAAATATGCAAAACTGTGTTCATGTTAAGTGGGACAAACTGTATATTAATGCATATTTGGATTCCGCCAATTTGTCGCTTTTTGAAAATATATAAAGTGTCAAGGCTTGCCTCAATAGGTTTTGATATGCGATTTAAATAAAGCATTACAAAAACTTGCGCGGCATGCTTGGCCTAAGCCAAGCATGCCGCGGCAGTCATGTGTGGCCGGAAGCAAAAAAAGACACGTAATAGGTCAATGAATTATTATTTACTACTTTTCTGCGACATTAAATTATTCAATTTTCAAAAAAAATACAAATCAATGTTTAATGAGGAAGAAAAGTTCGATGCTGTTCGTTTAGTTTACGAAAATAATAATTTTAAGGGAGCTCTAGTCGAGTATGCTCGTTTAAACCCTGAGCCTCCTCTCAACAAAGCACCTTCGCACAATATAGCAGAAGTAAGAAATTATTCAAACAATAGGTATGAAGGGTAGATAGATAAAGCCGGAGCTGCTCTATGACCTCCAAACAGTCGAGATCTCGCCCCGATGGACAGTTTTTTATGGGGATATTTAATAATTGAAATTTATAACTATACTACTGCGGACTAAAATGAAATTGAACAGAGTATACAAAATTGAAATGAAGTAAATTCTGAATTCATCAGAAACACGATTTTTAAACTTAACACGGATTATATGAAGTGTATGGACAATAGCGGTGGTCGCATTGGACATTTGTGACCATTTTTGTTTATTTTATTTTTTTTGTTACCTTTATTAAATTGAGAAAATATGATTCATCATAGGGCAATGAGGCGTTAATGCTGATAAGCTGTTATTCCAGTTTAAGGATTTAACGCATTTTAATCCATGGTTGGTCGCTGCCGCGGGTTGGTCTCTTGTTGGGCGCACCCCGTTTTCTCAGTTGATATATATATCGAAAGCCACTGAAGCAAACCTTGACATATTGCACATTTATAAAAAGGAAAAAATTGACGGAACCTAAACAAATGTTAATATTTAAGGGTTCAATTCGAAAAAACTGAACTTTGATTTTTTGGAATTCTGACGTGAATTTGTTTCTTCTAATATCATATCTTAAAATTATTCATTGATATATAAAAATTTTAATATAAACACCTTTTGTCTAACTTTGATAATAAACTTACAGTACCTTGTCAAATTATAAAAATTTATCCTGCACTTAAACTCCCGTTGTTACAAGGAAAACGAGTCAGAGCTTTAATACACAGAGCAACCCTTTTTTAAGGATAATTGGTGCTAAAATCCAGGCAGGTGTATTACCCAAAAATGATGATGCCCATAGGCGTAACACAAGGGTGCATTATACTATATCTATGATGTCGAAAAAAAATGTTAAAAATGGAACCATTTTTAGACGAACCTGATTAAATCTCCTTTTGTACTTCACTAACTTAAAGCCATGAGCTTCGTTGGACGACTTTAAATTTTCGCTTCAAGTCTTACCATTATTGGTAAAACAATCAAGGTTTTCAATTGATTGTATTCCCTACCTTCTGATCTCACTAATAACATCGTGAATAAATAAAATCGTTTCGAATCATCCAGCTCTCGACAGACGTGCCACTTCTGATGTTGTAAAATCAGCAGGATTTCTCGAAACTCTCTAGAGATGGGCTTTAAATTACAAGGGTTAAGAGCTCTATGTTCTATATTTAAATAGAAGTAACGACATCGTTCTGAAAAATCTATTAAAGTGTCCTTAAAACGGCGTCCAGTTTAGAATCGTTTTTGACGTTTTTCCTCTTTGTACGTTGAAAAATGTTCCTAGGAAAATACCTCTTTTGTGAATACTTGATTTTAACTAAAAGGATCTTACATAAAATGCTTTTCTACCTTTTCACATTTGTATGTATGTTCTCTCAAAGGACGAAATGTTTAAAAATTAACTGCCGTGTACAAAAGCAACAAACAAATCTCTAATGCATGCTGGCCACGTGACCCTGCAGATCGCCTCCATCGGTTTGTGGGTTGACCAAGACAAAAATATGTTTGACATTCTGCGATGCTCAGAGGAGACTATGTGCTAAAATATAAGTGAGGGATGTCTCAGAATAACACGGACCAAAGGATGACACTAATTTCGAAGGCGAGAGCGCCCTGCGTAAAAAAGTGCATTGGCATGACTGGCCAAAACTGCATTCGAGGGAAAAACAGCTGGAATCTGCATTTCGCAGTTAACCTAGAGGGTGCTAGATTAAAAATTGTTGTTTACTCTGTTTACCAAAAGTTAAAACACATATGCGAACGTAAGCCGAATATCACTTTGCACCCTCGCCGTAACAGAAACTCAGCTATAACAAAAAGCTGAGCAACAGGCGCTATGATTTTGGGAGCTGTTGTCAGGTAGCTTCGCCTGATTCGCGGATTATATTTTATGCTTTCCGGCTTAAATACTCCGGCTTTGTCAGAAGCGCCAACACAAAAGGTTATCCTGATCAGTATATTGCTTCCAGTTGAGAAGATGAATGGCCTATTTAATCTATTTATGTCGTTAAAATTATTTACCACAAGGTGCTGTTCATGGCGATAGCAAGTTTCGCATGCATCAAAGCTTGATTAGCATTGGTAGGCGTGGGGAAAAACTGGAGGAAAATATGTGTTTTTTTCCACATTTGCTTCTCATTACGACGATTTTCATATGGAAGAGAGGGAGGGGCGGGGGTATAAATAGCAAGGAAAGTGCTTCATTAAGGGTCGATATGATTTTTAATAAGAAAAACACCAAATAATGAGAATAAATTGAGGCGCTTAGTATCCTTGGCTATTGCGCGGAACGAAGTTAAATTATAAATAAAAAGCAAAAAACGAGGCAAAAGGCCTACTACCGCCCTCGGATGCATATTCATTTTTGAAGTCCGATCAGCGAGTCCTGGAAGAAATGACCTCAAATGTTGGGCAACTCTCACAAAGCTCAAGCAACAACGGTCTCGGGCGGTGTATGGCGAGTTGCGGTGAAATCGCGCCCCCATGAACAGCGGGTCGAGCGTTATTGACGGACGAATCGACCATTGATCGAAAAACTGTAAAAACGTTTGCCCCATGTGTTCAAATTTCATGGGCGAATTTTACAGGAACCTTGACGGCCACGAAGCAGACTTCCCTCGAATCGGGCCGATACGACCTCCATTGAAGACGCTTCAATATTCTCGATAAAAAAAAATATAATAAAAAACGAAGCAGATTATCATTTGGATATGAAAAAAAGTTCACCCGTTAACCACTTTATTCTAACTTTCTCATCTCCAAGTTTATTGCCAATCTAGCTTAAAAACTGTCTGGAGAAGACTTCGTAATGCGAACTTGTTTGAGGGAAAATTAAAAAAGTTTCTGGCGTGCTGCTAGGTCATAGGTGGTTCAGCTTTAAATACTGCAGTTGAATTTTCAGCAGCGAGACGAATACAAATTGCAACAATAGAATGGCTTACAAAAGTGTGAACTTTTTAATTAAAACTGTTGAAATAATTAAGCGACCAAGTATTCTGAAATAAAAATGAACTCTTCAGATAACAAAACTCTCGATTCGCGAGCTGTAAAATTCACATATTTCCCGGCTCCTGTACTGCTTTCAAATGTTAACTTTCTCTATTCGTAAATAACAACCATCATGTTTTGTTTGAATATGTGATAGCTTTTGCGTTATATTCAAACAGGCTGCAGCGCAGGTATAAAATCAACTTCAGGGTACTCGATTCGAATGGAGCACCAAAATTATGAACGTGCAATGCCAAATAAATTATTGCTTTAATTATTTCGAATATTGGAATTTTCTGGATTTCAACACTACTCATGTCCAGGATTCGTTTCAGGCATGCAATTGACGTGTTGTTTCGAGTATTGTTAAACTACGGTTGTTAATAAGGCATTTAATAAATCACATGGCAAGGTGGTTTCCGGTTCGTTCGGTTTCCGAGGACGGACGTAAGCACTTTCCTCCTCCACGCGCAGATCCGAGTACGTGTGATTTCAATTTACGGGGATACTTGAAGGAAAAACTTCTAGGACTAAATGAGTTAACGATTCTTAGAGAGGTCTTGAACAAAAATTAGATCACTCCGGCTCGGGTTTCGGATAACGAAGTAAGCCCTGGTATTGTTATTTACAATTGCATAAAGGTTGTCCGACTAGTCTCGCTGAAGAGAATAAATCAAGAAATTAATTATAGTGCACCTCGTTAATGCAAATGTTTATCTAGAAGAGATTAACAGCGTTTAATTCCACACATTTTGTCGTAAATAGTGCGCTGAACATAATTCAAGATTCTCCTCATTTCCTCGACCGTATTTCTATGGAATATTTATTCTTTATATACCTCAGCCTCATTAAAATCTGCACTTAGCGTGAGCTCGTAAGAACTTCATTATAATATCCCGGTTTTGCTTAGTAATTTTTATTCATTCCGCCTTATGAGACCAACAATTATATTTTTCTAAATCGCAAGGGGTTTGGCAACTTTTCCATCCGGCTTTGATTACATTGTGCACATAATGTGTAAAAACTTCGAATTTTGAAAACGAAAAGTTCGGCAAATGGCAGGTTCCAATCACGTGACAACCACACGGGAAACTGCGATTGGTTAGGCGCATCTGTCAAAGTCGTGTACTAGAGAGAAATAATGTTACAATGGTGATCATTAACGAATAACTTTGCACGTGACGTATCGGCGCTAGATAGTAAAAGGCGAATAGGTGGAGGTAGTTCTTTCTATTCAATCACTGAAATAGCCTAAAAGTATGCTCCACGTTTCATTGTAGAAATAATAAATGCCAATTCCTCGAATATCACTTTTTAAAATTAAATTTTCGGGAACCCGCATCTCAACGATCAAGTCGAGCTTTAGTGAATTTAATTTAATCAAATTTCTTAAATCCCGTTCCATTTAAGGAAACGTTTATTTTCGACAAGAAATTGATTTTCGGAGCCCTAAGACAATGCTTCACCGTCCTTTAGGCCATTTATCCCGTTTATCATCCCTCCTTGTAATTTGCTTATTTGCGATAAATCGAATTTGCAGTAAAAAGGATATCACAGGCTTAATTGATGCATAAATTCGCAAACATGGGTGGAATGATGTTTGGGACACATAATTACTTTTGATTGAATTATTGATTGATCGATTTCCAATTTGCAATATTTACTTTATCTCGTTTTTTCAGGTATAACATTAACCAATGGGACCCATAACACTCTACCTGTTGAACCACAATACTGAACGTTCAGCGATGAAAAAATTCAGGAAATTACCCTCGCCAAACTACTTATTTCTTCTACGCTGGATTTTCCGCTTTCTTACTATATCTCATTAAGAATCTGACCCTCGTCCTGTAAAGTACCTCCTTCTTAGGGATGAACGAATATAATTGTAAGTCAGGAATTTAACCCAATTGCACACAGCATTAATGCACTAGAACTTAGTTTGCGAGAGTAACTAATTTTATTGCATTAAATCGTTAGATATTTGATAACCGAAAACCATCTGCAATCTCCCATGTCCTGCAACGTATGCAAGAGGTGCACCTGTCTGAAATCGTCCAATACGATATGCAAAATGTAAGGAAAATTCCTTTTTCTATAGTATCATATTGAGGCAGTGTTTGTATCGAACTTTTAATGGAATTTCGAGAGAATCTCAAAAGAAAAATTAAGATCAATAAATCATGATCCGAGGGATGCTTCGATCCACCGTTGAGGACAATTATTAACCCTTAACGTTCAGTCTCACGAATCAACCTGATCGAAGCTCCCTTACTTATTTAATTTCTTTAACGACGTTTGTTCACAAACTTTTCCACCTGATTATTTGCTTTATTTTTTTCACCTCATGTTAATAATCGTCATTGTTGCACCGGATGATTCGAAAAAAAGTTAATTGCCAATTTATTTACGATTACGGTCTGTGCATCCGACGTTATTATTTCCGTCACGAAACCACTCATGAAGTAGGTAAACAAGAACAGCATTGAGGTGTTCGAAAGAAGGACCAATTCCAAACAAGAACTATCAGAATCTGAAGTTATTAGAGGAAGTTAAAGTGTCTGATAGAGAACGCTATTCTCTAGGCAAGATGCTATGCCGATGCCGGTAGGATCTTGAAAATTGACGAGCCGAACTTCAAGCCCAACGAGATTGGCCAAATTGGAAAGTTTATTTAGAAAAATTCATAACCGAGCGACTTTTCAGGACCATTAAAGGTAACGAAGCATTTGATATATTTTCACTGTTTACGCCAAACGCTACGTTTTACGGCTTACGTTAACGAAACTATGTATCCAGCTTTGTGCCTTCTAACGTCTCGATTATTTTCTAAACTGCGGGCGAAATGGAGTTTATGTAAGAATGAGGTTTACCGATTTAATTGGGTGTTAAAACTTTACAGCCTAGAAAAGCTTCCAAGCTGCGGACTATGTAACAAACATTTTAGTCGAGTCGAAGCCTCATAAGTATGCACGCAAAGTTAAAGCTTCACTACCTAAATATGTAAGTTCCCAAGGCAAAGTTTCAACAGGATTTGCCTAAGACCGCTAGGAGTTGGTAGTAGCCATATTTGAGTAATTAAAATGAAAACACTGAAACGCTGTGCTTGGAGATTAAAAGCAACTATTCATACATTTGGATCTGGAAGGACTTCTTTTAAGAATTCAATCAATTCATTGATTACTGGAAATTTAGCGAATCGTCAAAGCTAACGACGTGCAATCGAAACGCTTTATGACTAATTTTGTGACAATAGCTTTAGATGATACATCAGGCATGAAGTGATTAATTTCGACTGTTGTGATTCGCTCCCAAGACGCCTTTCAGGGACAAATCGCCTCGTCAGTTGCGTTATTCGCATCGGCCTTACCGATGTTCGCCTATTCCAGCGGAACTAGAGGTACCACCGTGGATGCCCGATCGGAACCTCGAGCAACATACTCGTACCTTTTTTCCTTTCACATTGTGTCGGTAGTTATCATTATTGCTTCCACAAGGTCTGCGATACCAGCACAGAGAAAAGGATCTCTGTTATCACTTATGTACGTCGCGCTCATTGAATTCCATATTACTTTGAAATAAGCAAACGTGCCTACTTAAGTTAGTTCTCACTTTCGGAGGAAAAACGGATATTTCCCATAAAAGTTAAGCCAGCAAAGCAGTGACTTTCGGTTTGTGGTTGGAAAAGTTTTAGATAGAAATGCATGAACTTTTCGCTGGATGGTTCAAGGGATATGCTTATGCAGGAGACGTATTAGGGGTCTATTTTGAAAATCTATTTAGCTGAAAAAGCCTTAGTTACCTTGCACTGCCTTTTAGAAGCACTAAAGATGTTGTTTTGCTTTAAATTCTAGAAAAATATACCCGCGAGGACGTCATTTTGCTGAAATAAAGTTCGTTGTTGCGTAACGTTATGATTTGGATGCAGGATGGCTACCCAATTGTATTTAGTTAAAGCTCTCTTAAATGGAAAATTTTGCACGATGAACACTTTTAGGAAACTCATTCAATCTCTGTTTTTAGATAGTTGTCAAAAACAATTTCGTTGCATTTTGATGCGGAAGGACTGGTAGAAAATGGCAAATTTCCTGCCGGATCTTGAAAAATGTCTTCTAAAGATCTTATATTCCAATAATGAAATCCGAATGATGAACCATTCCATGGAGACAGCTAATTTCAAAAGGCCTTTTGCATCGACTTTTCCTTTTTAAACTTCGTCATCCATCACCAGGATATACATTTCTGCCGTCGAATCGGACTATCCTGCACTTTGGAGTTATTAAGGTTTTTGAAAAATTATGTAGTTGAGTGGGTTTACTTAATTTTAGAATCGATACTTTCACTTTGTCGGTAATAAATGCATTTTAGTCATGTTTCCAGTCTATCTGAAAAGTAAACGGGATGGCATGCTCGGTATTTGCTCTTCGAATGATGGGGTGTTTTAGAAAAAAAAGTTGAATACACTCTTGAACTAGCGGCCCCAAAGTTTGGAAGATCCTGTAGGTACCATTTGTGACGTACTCAGTTCGCCCCTATAAAGCTTGAAAATCAGATTTTTTTTCAACCAGATTAGGCTCTTGGCCAGTAAATCACGCGTCACCTAGCGTAGTTCATTAATTTTAATAGCACCTACTACCTATGAAAATGTTTTTATAAACCTCCATTCAGGGCAATGTTGAATGTAAATCACACACTAAATATTTTGTAACTCTAATTTCTAATATTGATTTAAACAATGGTTTTCTTGTCACGCGATACCGTAATTACATAATGAGACATGCACGGAGAACGAGGCACATTTAACGAAGTCTTCGAAACATTTTAGGTCAACTAACAGGCCACACATGGTTAATGAACATAAATCTGTTTATACCCTTGGGATTTCAGTAGATCTGTGCGGTTTAGAGAGCAAAGCACGCACTTTAATATGACCCCTATTATTATTATAGTCATTAAGTTGTTATGCAATCTGACTTGCTAGGTCTTAAGGATTTAGAACCTGTCACAACAATTTACGATTGCCCTAAATTGAAGTTAGATAGAGAACCTCAAAGAGAAATCCACAAATACGTCCGGGGCCATTTTGAAAATCGACCAGTTTCGCCTGGAATAATTTCGAAAAAGGCTCTTTTATCGGAACCACTGCAAGTCGATTCCCCTTAATCCATGCATATCACTCTTTCTTTCACGAAGTGGGTTCCGGGGCTAGCCATGATTTGATGGCGGTTCCCGTACGTTAAGCGGGTACTCCACGTCACAAAGTAAGGAAGTTACAAATAAAACCGCGTTTTAACGAATTTTACCAGACGTGAAACCGCGTAATTTTGACCCTTGGCATTAAAAGAAGTCGGATGACGGAGTCGCTGGAGCCCGTTGGGAAGAATCCATCTTGACCTATTTGGAGTCAACGATTATGTACGCTAAGCCCCAGTTGGAGCAAAATGGCAATCACATTCCAAACTTACCTCTTCACAGACACTCCAGATTTGTAATTTGACCCGTTAGTTTTTAACGTTAAATGTAGAATAATCCGTCTTGATAACATTTTCAAAGTCACGCATAGCAATTTCAACCATTAAAAAAACCAAAAGCAGATGACCACGCAAAAAACCAAATAAAGCGGTCAAAAATAAAATTTCTTTCATCTCCAAAATTTAAAATAAATCAATGAACTACGCTCCAAAGCTTGTTTGAATCGGTGGAGGCAATTTCGAAATATTTAACGTTAAAATTTACTATGGAATTAGCACCATCGATCTCGGAATGATAAACAAATTAGGCTAAGTGATATTTTTCTGGATCTGTTTATTTACCGCTCGTGATGGAAGGCGAAATTAAAGGAGCTTTTCGATATCGATTCGATATCGCGGTGGTCCATCATTTTTAAAACTTACCTATTAACGTTAAGTTGACATGTGTTATCTTCGTCGGTGACCGTTCGAAGTCTGATCTGCACAGAAACAGTCCCTCATCCGACTTTTTGACATTATTTATTGCTAATAATGCTTGATTTTCGACCACCCGCAAAGAATATCGATGCGCTAAATCCGCACTCGGATCATCATTAATATACGATCCCCGTACTTCGTATTTGTAAATGGGCGGCGGCCCATCAGATCCACGATGCTCGGCACCACGGTACCACAGTATGTTCTTTATTTTATCGCTGGGTTCAGTGGCGGAGAGGCTGCACGGCAGGATGGCCGTACTTCCTTCACTAGCTTCTGCGAATTCAGTAGCTAGTTCCGCGACGGAGCAGGTAACGAGTAGCACTAACACGATAACCAGAAACCCGGCACTGGACATCTTCATACTACATGACCGGAAAACTTCTAATCCGAATACGGGATGCCTATAGTGGTGCTGGAGTGGAACTTTACGTGCAATCGTAAGTTCAGAAGGTATCTGAAAGTAAAAGGAACAATTACTGATTAAAATTAAGGTGATTAAAGTTGAGCAGCTGTAAATAGATATGTATGTATATTCAGTTTCGGCAGTGGTGGACTCATTATACTACATTTCATTTGTCAAACCTCCGATAATCTCCCGTTAGCTTTATCACATAACTATTGGTTGATGCAGGATGGCGAACTCGCGAATAATGCGAGAGAGACAGAGATTGATAGACTCCAACCCGAATATCTTTGGCCAGCCCGTTCTCCAGACATGACCCCGTTAGATGTGTTTCTTTGAAAGGAAAGTTAACAATCATTTTTGCCTATAAGACACACATGGAAGTCGGAATCGTGGTCAACATCAACGTAGTACGATGTGTTTGGGACATAAATGTCCATTTTGCACCAAGAGAGGAGGGGACAGATTTTTGGATTTTCGCCATTTGAATATTAACACAAACGAGTGAACGATGGCGGTTGTTTTCACGTATTTTTTCACAACAACCTCTGAATCGGAGCAAATCGTCGATGTTTGGTGCTGTCCGTCCACGCCATTGACGATGTACTGTAAAATTTGTAAAAAGATGCTGCACGATGTTTTTTTGCACCCACGTTGGTGTTATCACCATAACGTGTCCCCCTATGGGCATTATTCTCACAAATTAAAAAAAAAATAGATAATCCGCCTTAGACGTACTCAAAATATTTAATGATTTTTTTCGGTGTTACTAAAATTAGCTGATGTAAAAAACAATTTCTCAGGAGTTTTTGCTCAGGCAACACACTTTTTAACTATTATTAATTGTTATGCAGAAAGCACTTTCTGATCAGAATTAACAAGGACTGGCCCGGGAAAAAAGAAGGAAAGTGGCTTGACGTGCGATTAAATGAGGTCTAGCGGTTTTACAAGGGCCGAGATTCATTAAGCCATAGGGATTTTCCCCAATAAATACGCCTTCTAAGAGAACATTTTTGAAAATCACTTTATCTTGGGATTTATATTTGAGAAAGGCAATGTTGCTATATGGTCATGACCTTGTATCGTTTAAAGTGGAACGTTCTCGAAAGCTTCCATTCAGTTTTTGATCGTTTTGATTTCTTCCAACTAATGGTTTGCGCACTTTGAATAAGAATGTCCAATACACGTGCATCAACCAAACTTATGTAACTAAAAGGACAACCGATTGTTGCTGAAAATGTTGATAACAATTACAGAGAGAGAAGATGTTCCACTCCTACTTCCAGAAAACATACATGAAAATGCTGTTACTTCAATTGGAGCTTTGCTATATAAGAAGTCGGATAGCGCTGTGGTAACAAGAAAAGGATGTACTATTTAGATGAGACCTTGATTAATGAGGGCCACGTTGTTTGATAAAGTATAGAACGACTAGACTGTGACAAAATCCATGGAAGCTTTTGTTGGGGGATTATCCACAATTGAAAAATCCTTCAGGAAATGGACAATACTTACTTTGAAGCGACGGTCTCGGAACTATTAGTTGATATTAATATTTTATTGATTGAATTTTTGACGACTTCTTGTGAGATTTTCATCCAATTTGAATCAATTATTGAATGGTGGTTCTTAAGAAGACACCAATCGTGTCCCTAATACCTCCATCTTCAGCCTACAAAATTTCTACCAAGCCATCGTCGTGGGCCACGTCCTCAGCTGCATTGTATGATATATGTACATGTACCAGAATCCACTATTGCAGATGAAAATCAAATATTGAAATATCTAAATCTATATGTGGAGTTTCACTCTTATTCATATTAACTTAACGTTCATGTTCCAAATATAGTCCATCAATATCCTGCTAAGCTTATCTGTCGCAGGGCTATTTGGGTAAAATCTGTGTTCCGTCACAGCAGTTTTGCTTTTAGTTTTAATACTTTAATCTACGTCATTTTTTCGCCATGATTCCATGCCATGAACCATGATTTCTAGTCATGACTAAGGGAAAAAACTAGTAGGAGTTTGCTGTTGTAGCTAAATTTTACAACAGAGAAATGTCGGGAATAGTTGTAACTCTAACAAGTGCAAAAAGCAGTACCTTGCCGCACGCTAATTGCATTTTGACCAAACGACGCTTAGCAATGATATTGTTCGGTCAAATTGTTCAACGATGACGATGAGAACGAAAACTGCAAATAGCAAAGCTAAATATATAAATACATGGTTCACACTTCACTATTTAATCGCTTAAACTTACATACCACGTTCAAAGGAACGAAGTTATGTTTATCCATAGCCATAACCACCAACTTCAAGCAGACGCGACACAGCAATCGTCACTGAATGACTGCCCCTTAACTTCCAATACTGCCATCATTTCCGAGGGTTGTTCTCCCTAAGAAGAATTATACTCGCCGGAGCAAATAATATATGAAGGAAAAGTTACGATCCTCTTGGGGAGGGGGTGGGATTTACCTCCCCCGAAAATAAATTATTCATTTGTGGAACTATTTATCAGCTAGACGCGTGTTGGATTAAGCGAAGGGTAACCTTTTTTTATTGCATAATGTGTTGGGTTTTCGAGTAATACATCTATATGGGATGAGCAGGAGGCATGTAGCAACCTGTGTCTTCTTTCATTATGCATGCATCATAATCGACAATTATAGCCTGTTGCCGCGCGCATAAAATGGTTTTTATTGTACTTGAATGGTTACTACCCCTTAAAACAACCATTTAACTATGCGCAACAAGTTGACTTTGGTTGCTTTATTGACAGTTGAAACGGTCTTATTTAAGAACCCGTGAGCGGCCATGGCAGGAATAATTATTTAATTAACAAGTGTTGGAAAGCAATAATTTACCTCTCTCTGATAGCGGTTGGACGAATAACAAAGCGAAGCGGAGTTATTATTCGGCCAACATGTTGAAGTAGAGCAGAAAACCTGTTGATCTTGAAAAATCGCAACTCTCAAAACTAAGATCCAAAGCCTTATCCTCAAATGGCGAAAACTCATAGGAGTAACGGTCTTAGATTAAATTAAGGTACTTAGTTTGAACTTCTTTCTTTCGGAAGTGATGAATTCCAAACGGTAAAATTAATGAGGTTTATTAGCGGAAAACAATGTGATGAAGTCGGGGATTAAACGAAAGGGGCTCGCAGCACGCGGAACTGAACTATGCCGGTAGCTGAACGGGCAGGAAGAAAAAATTCGAAATTAATTATCGAATCTTTCATCAGTATCCAAAACTTCGATATCCGTTCTCCAATTCAAATTAATTCGCAAGTCCCACGCACGTCCATCTCATTTTTTAATCAATTAAAAAATTAATTAATTTTTAAAAGTTCCTGGAAGCGGGAAGACGTTTTGGGCATATTTTAAGGGATAGAACATGAAAATTTCCAGGTTTTAATCCTTTGCGCTCGTACGCTGCCCTCGGAAACGATACCAATAGTAACAACACTAATTGTTGTTTATTATTACATATTTGCTTACGTTGGTGTTATATTTTAGGGTTCTTTGGCACTATTATGACTTGTGTATACGACGAATCCATCGACGACCGTTCGTTGGACTTTTCCTGCGTAGAAAACATTGACAGTTTAAAACGTGGTTCCGAAATGTTGATTGTTGCAACGGCGCAGATATTAAGGGTAAAAAACCTCATATAAATCTTAAAGCCTCCTCACTGGCCTATAAACACATTTTTTATTAGCACACAGAGGTAGCTAATACTAACGGAAATATGTGGACAAAAACTCAGTTCTGTACCTTAAAGCGTTCATGAAATGTCGTAAAAAAGCGTTCTTGGAATGTCGGTGCATTTGCGGGCACACATTAATAGGAACTGTTTTTTTTCTTAATGATGAGCCAAGGAAACAAACCTTTCGTATGCGGATGGATATTTTGAAACACCCTGTACGACGTATTTTCACCGTTCAAGTTGAAATGAAAGAAATAAATGTGTATTTTTAATTCGACCTATTAAACCAGCAAGTCAGATTATTATATTTTCGACCGAAAATATTTTCATTTTGATCGAAAACAAAAAATAATTCCACAAAAAAAATTTTTATAATAAATAAAAAATAATTCCGAAGCGACCGAAGTCTTTTTAAACATAAAAACGAGTGCAAAGGGTTAAACGTTTTGAATTTTCATTTTTACCTTTTTATTTGTTTAACTTATTGTTATTGTGCAAACTAGTCGAGTGCCAAATGCAGTTTTGTGCATCGATCTCGCGTGGGATTACTCAAGCGTTTTACCGAAAATGACCCAGGAAGATCGACACGAAAGTAAACAAATAATTGTGAACCGTTTGCCCTTTGGCAAAGCTGAAATGTTGATCACACTGAAATTTTCGTATTGAAGACGGAAAATACAGTGACTCGAATCCAGGCCAGTTCCACAGTTAATAAATTAAGTTTTACGACGATGTTGTAAAACGCGCTCAATTCTTTGCGTGAGGAAAATAATATTAAAATCCTTTCAATACATAAAGGTGCAGTCATAATGGGCTGTATTACGTATTCAACACGTAAATTAATATGTTGATTCATATTCAGGTTGGGCTGAACTCGGTCTGCTCCAATTCCAGGGACCCGTGAGTGGTGCAGAGCATGGAAAACACTTTATTTTTCCGGTTTTAGTTGTTTGTCACCTTTTGCGCATTATTCACCGTTAAAATTTGACCACGGAGATTGTTCGAAGTAAATAGCCATTTTTCATTGAAGGCCGAAAGGGATGGTTAGCGGATTGGAAATTCACCCGCAAAAGCCCTTGATCAAATAACTTAATTTAATTCTCAGCCCTATATTCCAATGTTACGTTTAAACCAGTAATTACCTTGAAGTAATTTTAAAGATTAGCCCTCACACCGCAATAACCGCATTAAACCATTACAATGTAAGTACCTATAACCCAGCCAATTCGCTTTCCAGCGATAAATTACCATTTCAGCCACATCATTGAACCAAAATTTCATTGCTCACTATTACAAGGCCTATGTTTTGCTACAGGCGTTCATAATGAAAATTCATAATTTCATTTCAAGAACATGTTGTTACGCCACTTCTACATGATTTATCTTAATATCTGAACAACTCCACATGCCTCTGGATGACCTGACCCCCATTAATACTGGAAATGACAAACATTATGAAAAGTTTCATTACGCTAGAGGTAGGTATCCCGCATTCCTCGTCTGCCAACGCTCTGTGGATAGATATTTCAAGCCATGTTTATTAGAATTCATGAGTTGGCTGAAAATTACTTCAAACACGGAACAACCCTAATTAGGATTTATATTCTTGAAGTTATAAAGTATACCGAAATAATATACTTAGTTAATTTGACGAATACCTGGTGATTATGCGGCATACGGTTAACCCGAAGGTAAATAGCGAGGATGTGACCACAGCCTAAGGTCCGATCGCTCAAGCCAAGCTTAAGCTATGCCCAGCTTACGCTTGAACGCATATGAGCCCCCATGAACTATGTATTGCTATCAAATCAATTTCTTTCGTGACAGGAACAATGATCTTATTGGGAGGGCTCAAGTAGTACACAACGCTTGTACTTAATGTTGCAACACATTTGTAGCTTTTATAAACCTGATATTTTTAAAAAATGCTTAAACACGTATAATTCTATTTTCAAAAAGGCATTTAATGCATTATTGTCGACGTTCAAAGTTTTCATTCCTACATACGGTATAGTCGCAACTGAGATTGGATCTACAGATTCCTTTAAAATCGAGCGAACAAAGTTCACAGCCTAAAAAGATTAAAAGTTCTAATCTTTGCTCCCTAGATAGACAATGCATTCTTTTTTCACTTTAAAAGAGAGTGAAAAAACGGCAATAAGGTATATTGCAGAAATTCCAAATCGTCTTTAATGTAAACAGTTTTTCAAATAAAAAATATTTTGATTCTCCTAGAATCCATTAGTAGTTGAATTCAATTGTTAGGCGTCTATCGCAGGTAGAATATCAAAGAAATTGATCGTTCACCTAAGCAGCAAAGAATTGAAATTTTAATCTTTTTGCGACATGAAGATCGCAAAAGAATTTACGAAGAGGTGCGCCTCACATTTAATGAGAAATATCCAGACCGACCTATGGACCGAGGTTAGTATGTCGTATTAATAAAAAAGTTCAAGAAACTGGGAGTGTAAAAGCTGCTCCAAAATGTGAAAGACTTCAAATAGCTACCGATGGCGATGTAGCACTAGACACTCTTTTATCTATCGATGCAAACCTCATATATTTTACCAGAAAATTTGTCGATGAAGTTGATGTATCTGCAAAATCAGTAAGCAGTCTTTTAAAAGGAGAAGAATTTCACCTATATAAAATTTCCTTTACCCAAGAATTGGCGCTCAACAATTTTGATCGAAAAATGAAATTTTGTGAATTGATGCAAAAAATAGCATTCAGGATAATAGGTGCTTTTCTAGAATTTTATTTTCGAACGCAGCAACGATTCGCTCAAATTGATCTATTCATCGACATAATTGTCGCTACTGGTCGGCAGACAATCCTCATTAGATGCAGACTCTACTTACCCAATGTCCGCAAAAGCTCAATATATGAATGGGTATAATCGATCACCAGTTAATCAATCCACTTTTTTTATAGAGGGGAAATTAAACAACACATCACACTTGCACTTATTGCAAAACGAAATAGTTCCATCAATTGCTGCAATTTTTTCTGGAGAAAATGGCGGACAAGCGGCCAATAATATTTGATCCCAACAAAATGATGCACCGCCACGTTTTGCTATGGGTGCGAAAGGGTATCTTGATAAGATTTTCCATATACATCTGTAGAAAAGGCACAATGGAATGGCCGTCACGATCTCCAGACCTTACGCCTCTCGATTTTTTTTGTGAGGTCACTTAAAAGGTTCCGTTTACAAAAATAGACCATAAAACAGAAGCGATAGTGGATAATCGCATAGCAGAGTTTGTGAAACGAATTAGTCGTTTTCAAATTTTTATTGCGTTCCAATTTGAGCGTTTATTGTAGGAATTTCAATTTTGTTTGTTTGTTGTTGTCTCCCTTATTGAATTACCTTTCATTTGATATACTCCAAAGGGCACTATATGGTAAAAAATTTTAACATCGAAAGTAATGCAATAAGTGCCTTTTTTAACATTCCAGTAGTCGCGCACGGTTTGTGACACCGATCATCCACCTTTGTTAGTACTATTGTAAGAAACAAGGAGGGAAGCACCTACGGCTCCATGCATCTCATCAATTGATCGCGCTGGATCGGTGCTACAGTGCAAAGTACTCCAAGTGGTAGTTGTCGAGAATTATTTCTTCCTGAGGTGTATGAGACCGGTACGACTAATCACATTTATTCACTAACTCTTCTGTTTCTTATTTATAAGGTAGAATATTCGTCCTCCTATTCTGTAAATTCGAAACAGAAATGTAACATAATTGTGTGTTAGCAATGGGGTCTTACGAAAACGAAGTGGAACGCCTGCAACCAATGTTAGAAGAAATTATTAACGACAGAGAAGGTCAGGAAACTGTGTACGACGAACGTTTCGGGGTCAGGACGCAATGTTACGATGGACAACTTCACACTAATTGAAAGCATTAGAAAAAAATAAAAGGGAGTTGCCTTTAGAGTTTTCTCAACCAGCTATCCGACCAGAACATACCGGTATGTTTGCGTTTTTGAAAGAGTGTACTCTAGTCCCGCATATTCTTAAAAAGGACATGAAACGTGTTGTTACTTTCTAGTATGCACGATCATGATGGAATCGGTGCAAGAACAGCTGACCAGAAATTATTACAGATTACAACAGCAAATAAAGGGCGTGTATATACTGTTGAAAAATCGACCTCAAGCTACAACTGTTCGAGAAACACGCGTAGATGGCCAATGTTTACTTTCTAGTCCCTTTGGAATATAGTTGTCATCAAATGGCAATTGATCTATGCTTCAAACAAGTTACAATTACACTTTTGAAGACAATTGTCCAACGATTTGCTCAAGTCCCATTTGCAAGTACGTTCTCTCATGAAGAATATTCCTCGAAGTATAAGATTGAGAGTACAAGAACTTTCAGGTGTCAATGCCGAACTTGATGCCCCACAAAATGGTTTACCTGGGAGATGTGCCTACTGCACGAAGAAAGAAAAAATTCAAAACTCATTTTCAATGCTATAAGTGCAATACTCACATACGTACCTGGAGTTTATCATTGGAATTTTCAAGGAGTGCCGAAAAATGCACTAATTCAGTTTTGAAACTGTTTGTATTACTTTTTGTATAATTTTGTTTCATTTGCAGTTTATATTATAACCAGTTTTTGTGTTTTTGCACGTGTCTGCTAAAATAGAGAGTTGAAGAAAAACCAGAAATTTCAAAGACTTTCTTTTAATTTTGAAAAAGTATGCCAAACGTACCTCACTTTCCCCTTTCTAGTCAGTCATTGTGTTGTTGGAATGTCCCCATATGTAATTTTCGAAAATTAAATTACGCAATTTTTTTGGATTTAATTACGACACGCGATTGCTCAACTTTGAGAATATGACGCGACTGCTGGAAGGTTAAAAATAAAATCATACGTGTTTGAACCTTCTTAAAAAAATATCAGCTTTACGAAAGTTTTGAACGTGTTGCAGTACTTTTTGCAAGCGCTGTATAATGACCTCTATCCGGTGCACTGTAGTCAAATTGCTAGAGTGAGGTCCTAATGAATTGCGCTAAAAAGAGAAACAGAAACAGTAATGAAAAAAATTAAAAACTAATCAAACTCATTAATAGTCTTTTGTTCCCACATATACGTTCTAACTTTTAAATGTGTAATGGTATTTAGACGGTCTCCCAACTCTCTTGAAAATGTCCACTTCTATTGCATTGTATTTCACTGTTATGCCATAGCTAACTCAATTTAACTTTGTGTAAGCTCAATTGTTCGAAACGACCTTTCACAGAGCGAATCTCGAGCAAACATTCGAAATAACCTGTAAATGTATGAAGGAGCTGCATACATGGATGAACTATTATTTCAGTTTTGAAGTTGGCGAAATTTTATTATTTTTTTATTTAAAATATGTCAGACTCCTAGAGATAAATTTAGCACATGCTCTTGTGATTTCTGGGAACGGGAATTTCCGCCCCTTTCTCTCCACGAGTGAACCTTCAGTCCTAAGATTGCAACAACATCCTGATGAGCAGGACAACGACGTGTTTCTAATGTCAGCCTTCTCCTCTTGAATAATTGAATTCGTTAATATCAATCAAATTATATCCACCCTCGGTACGTTCTAAACTCCTTTTTCTGTGAATAATCCAGCGAAATGCTGAAATATTTAACGACCTGCAACGATTCGAGTTTCATAGATAATTACTCCCAAAATGCATTGCTGTGCAGTCAATGTTTCCACGAATTCGCGAACTTTAAACTAAAATTGCAGTGGCCAAAATTAGCTACCATTACTAGCAGAATGGCAACTTTTAATTCCCAATCAAAGTGTCTAACAACAAGAATAAACTGTGGAGCAAAACAAACGGGACAAATTAATTCTTGAATGATTCTGGGAGAATGATCGTTTGGAACATGTACATGATAAAGGATTTTGTGCCTCATGGCGGTCTAGGAGTAACAGTAGTTGGTAGTAGTTACGCTGGACCGATGTCACCTTAACTGCCCGGCAAATTGCACGAGTGCAACAATATTGGATTATTATAAAACAAGTCATACAACGAAAAATTTCGACAAATTCGCGTATACTGAAACTGAAAGAAGCGCTCATATTGTCGTGCTTTTTGAGCTCATCTTGTTCCAAATTTTCTGTGAGTTATCGACAATTTTCAACGCCCTTGTTACATTGCATAATGTGATATTTTTCCGTTCACGTTATTGTGGAAATGGGTATACTGCGTCTACGAAATGAAGAAATGAGTCATCACGGCAGGGCCGACAAAAAATGGGTCGGAGATAAACATGCAGGCGACAACAGTGGTTGGGAATGTTGCTGAATTGTCCAAATCGAAAATCAAAAAACGATCCGACTAGGAAAACCTAATATTAACCATCAGTCTTAGATCATTCTAGATTTTCTTAGTCAAAGGTAGAGTCTCCTAAGAAAATTGGGTGAAACCAGTTTTAACTTGGGAAATGTCAGTAATCCCTAGTTTTTGCCGAACACGTATTGCTATAACTAGTTGCCACTTGGGCATTCAGCAAATTATAGTTTTTTTAACTCGATTTATTATTTTTATTATTTAAAACAACAACTTTTGTAATAACAAAATATTATAGCTTTAATATAAAACAAACACACAAAGTTTATTTAGTGCCGTTTTAATTAAAAAACAATCGATATAAATACCACAGCAGAAGATGTGCAGGAAACTCAAGTGTTATTTAAATATAAACATAACAGAAATATAATTGCAAACAAAACTGAAAAAAGTCACTACTTTATCCACATACATAGACTATATGTGAAAAATATAATTTGTGGACAAGACAAAATGCGAAGAAACACAGATGATCACATGAAGATGCATATGGCCCTGTGAAGTTATGAATGATTACGTAACTCACGTTTGCAAACCATCGGAAACTCTGAGGTGTATGTAAAGGGAGTTTCTACTTGTGACACCTACAGACACCTGAATGAATTGTTCATTAAGAACAAATTAAAGGAAAAAATCATTTGTTGAGGCCCTCAAATGTATATCGAACGCACATTGAAATTTAAGATTAATAGGCCATTTGGACATTTTCAACATGTTGGACCACTGGAGGATTTATCAGGCGTCAGGACACTTTTCGCTGCCTTTTTTATGGAACCTGCCGAAATGGCTCATTTCTTTATTTCCTAGACGGAGTATAGTAACCCGTGCGCATGCTTGGAACTCATACGAAACTCGTGTGTATTGTGATTACAACACCGAATGTTTTAGTCATCTGGAAACATGAAAATAGAGATTGCAAAGCAGTCTTCTATTCTGAACGAACGCGATATAAATAAAAGATTATGCAGCAAGTTTCTTTCTTATCTTGGCAAAGATCACAGTAAGCATTTCGATTCCGCGTTATCAGTGCCAACCTATAAACATCGTTGTTGCTTTCCGTTAAGCTGGAAAACGTGAATGGAAAATTTATTTCAGGAAGATTACAAACTCGAAAGTTGGAATGGTTTAAACTCGAAATTGATGTATATTCAGGGTCTGGCTAAATGTGTTGGTAAGCAGAGACGGCTTTCGAGTTTTTGCCATTAATATATAGGGTTGTTATAATGGAGCGTTGGACCACAACACCGCATTTGCTACGATTGGGAATACATTCGATTTAGTTCAGTAAAGTTCTTAAATTAGCTTTAAAAGAGTGTTAGGAATCCCATTTAACTTCAGCATGAACGGAAGTCTGCCTGAAAATGAGGACTAATGGCACGAAACCAACTCGTCGAATTCCAAAAATATTCCTGAGATGTCCCTACTCTTTAATATCGTTTCATAAAGATTTTTGTCCAATCATTTTTTTTTTCGATAAGTTGAAACGTTATCGAACATATTACTGACAATGAAATTTTTAACATAATTTACGGCATAATGCAGCAAATCTGACGCATTTCGAAAATTCCTCAACTGCGAGAGAAATTGTATAATCTAAAACGAGTTTTAGAGATCAGACCAGCAAATTTACATCAGCAGCTGAGATATTTGCATTATAGCAGGCATTTTCCAACTGTAACGTTATAAAGTGACTCAATGGATCGGAGGAAGAAATTCAACTAGCAGAGTAGTAGGTGTGCCACTTTAGCCGCTTTTATCGATGAGTAAGCTCAGACGTTGAATGGCAATCGAGGATAAATGAAATGTCTTCCCTGTGCCCACTTGTCTGGAGTCGAAAGGCCCTCTTAAGCCTCAAGAAAATCCATAAGTCTTACTTCGTAACATTTGTAAAGTCCTATTTCCCCAAAACAACTACCGACAAGTAACAAGGCTTTGAAACTATGCCAGGTTAACATGCAGAGGGACCATTGTTCACGTGTTGCATAAACTATGAGTTCTTAAAAGCTCTGGTATATTTAGTAGAGCGCATAATGCACAAACCTTGTCGGCATTTACACCTCCAGGTCAAGTCAGGTTTTGTAATAGCTATTCGGGGAAATCTCCACACTTAGAGTCTTGAATAAGGGCGCCTCTATAAAGCAACTCTGAGCCACACGGCCGACAAGAGAGCTTTATAAGCAAGATGAGCCATTAGGAATTTGGAAATGGTGCCATTCGAGTATTTCGGGTATCACTGAGCGAACGGGTCGCTATTCTCAGTTAAAACTACCTGAGAATGACATTTGCCCTTTGCTAGGGGTTCGGGCGAACACCCTTTTTGGAGGTTTCGGTGAGAAACCCGCCACTATCTTCAGAACCTAAAAAAATGGTGGGAACGCGTGGAAACTGAAATGTGTGGATTCCTCGGCGATGGAGAAAAGGAAGTGTCACACAGAACGTGTTATTAGGAATTGAATTTAGTGCTCTAATTTTTCAACATCCTGGAGAATCACTTACCCTCTCGTAATAACGGATATTACAAGCCTACAGCAAACAGACTGTCACGCAATAAATGCCATACTGATGGTCCCATTAAAAGCATCTGTTGTACAAAATTTTACTTTCCGTTGATGCTATTGTTTCATGAAATTCATGCTATCGTAATTATTGAAATTATTATAACATTCGCTTAAATGCGTACACATTATCGATATTACAATAATATTACTGACCATGTGCTTCCATAAATCAGTTTATCCAATTACAGCGTTGAAGGGAACATTGAATGCGTATCTTACAAATACACTGCTGTGCCTGACAATATAATCAACGTGAACAAAAATAACTAAATAATTAATTTCCTACTTCACCGCCTACCTATTTACTTCTGCTACAGTTAATTATGCAAAAACTGTGAAGAGTGTTTTAATGACAAATTATAATCCGTCGACTTTTGGCTTGTAAAGGTTTCATAATTCTCTTTAAATGCATCTGCTGACGAAAAGTTACCAACTCCCAGTAAATCCTTATTTTATACTATTTTATTTTTAAGGGAAAAAATTGTTCTGCCCCTTCTCAGCACTCCATAATATTTCATTCTAAGTATGTTCAACTTCCTCCCTAAAAAATTATTATTTATACGAAGTACGTACTTATACACAAAACGCTTTTCCGAGAAGACGAAAGCCAATTTGGCAAATGGGAGAAAGATAACGGTGCAAATATTTCCCAAGAAAAATGTTATGAACACAGCCAGTGTGTGAGGCTACGTCCTATTACATATATTTTAAGTATTAAAGCGAGGCTGACAAATTTCCTTAAGAGCCTAACAGAAACTCCCTCTATATTTTTGCTTGCGGTAATGTATTACTCTAATCTGCTTAAGCAATGTACGAGTCAATAATCCGTCACTACCATATACACACAAGCTCGCGTGGAATCACTCAGTATTCTCCAATTAAGTTGTTCGTGGTGAAATTAGTTGCTGGATATTAAAAGATTAGATTAAAAATTCGAAGAAAAAAAATTTTCTATGTAATAGCAATTAACGAAATTCTTCCATTTTATTGAAACGAGATTTATAAAAAACTCAAATTACAAATGAAAATATAGACTTCTTGGATATTCCAAGAACCTGTATATTCACTCCTAGTTTCAATGCACGAACGGATTCCACGAGACATGCGCCCTGTAAGGTTGCCAATTTCTTCATAAAGAAGATTTCTTCATTCGTCAAGGATTACTTGTATCAGTTGTTCTATGTTTCCGGGGTTGCGCTGACGACCCCTAAACTTTCTTTCAATCGCGTCCCATTAATGTTCTATGGGATGTAAGTCCGGAGAACAAGCAGGCCAAGTTAAAACTCTGACACCCTTCATTTCCAAGATATTTTTCACAGTCTACTGGAATGCGAGGGGGCGTTGCCGTGCATAAATAAAAAATCCTCTCCGACAGCACCTCCCCAAATGATTATTGTCGACCAGAGCGCCAAATTTCCGTACCTCTATTCAGTTAAGGCAAGAATGGTAAAACATTACTATTCCCCTTGTATATTTCTAGACACATCGAGCGGCTCGAAGCCAAGCTTGCCTTCGACAGCCTCTTACAGCACGGAAGCGTCGATCATCAAAACCAATCCTGGTCTCGTCCGAAAACAGGAGGTTTTGCCATTCGTCCATTGTTTAGTTTTGGCGCTGGAAACACGAATCTAATTTATCGCGTTTATGTTACCTTGTCAATGCAGTGACCTTTAGTGGCCTTCGAATAAATAATTATCTAGCTCGAGGTCACTTTCGAATTGTTTCCACGCGTACTCGCATCCCCGTCGCTTGTAGAAGTCGCCTTTGAAGCTCCGGATTTGTTACCATTGAATTCCGTCTAACTATTTAACCCAAAAATCGGTCCTGCTGGTCTATAGTAACGTTTTGGCGACTTTTTTTGGCCTGTTTCGCAGTGTGCCCGGTTGCAAATACCTTGAATAGGTTTTTGAAACCGTTCTTTATGAAACACCAACTGGACGGAAAACAATTCTTTGAAGCATGCCCTGCTCCACTAACGTAATTACTCTTCCTCTCTGTACATTTGATAATCCCACGAATTCATTTAAAGGCAGTTTAAAACAAAGAATACAAATGAGAAAACCTGAAACGTAATTTTTAAATTAAGAAAATCAATACTGCCAACGTGCTAACGTTCAGTAACAAATCAGTAGAAGCACCTTTACACAAAGTACTGGGTGATCCGTATAAGTTCGGCTGTATGTATGTGGTCAGCTCGTTAGCGGCCCTATTAAAAACTAGGCGATGCAACGAGAGCGCACGATAGACGAATAATCCTAGACGAGCAATCATGAACCGAAAAGCAGATTAACAATACAAGGCAATGAGAGCTTACACCACCCCTGATGGCTGATTGGCAGGTTGAGGTCCCAGGCTGGAGCTCAGATTGTTTGGAAAAGTACGTTTCATTTCCACATCCTAATTCCCCCGTCTCGAGCTGAAATAGGAACAACATTTCGCAACCACCATGAACCAGGTCGATCGGGATCTACCTATTAATCTATCGATTTTTTGATATAATAATCTGGGGATGCGTGAAAATAAACTGGGGGCACGTGAAAAGCCAATTGTTTGTTGCCTGTAATTAATTTCTTTTTTTGCGGGAGCAAATTGCATCGCTCAACAAAAGCTTGATTGATAGTTTCATTAGCGTAAACCATAAAACGTAACTTTCATATGTAAAAAAACAAATATACCCATAACGTCGTTTGCTTTTATATTCCGAATACGTTTACAATTTACGATATACTTGGCCTGTTAATCTTGCGTTGTAAATCCAGTTCTAAGTTGCTCGCATGATTGCAACGATTATAACAATAATGCAGAATACAGGTCTTAACTCATTAAACCAAATACGTAATATAATAACAGGTAAGGAACATCTCATATCTAAGCCGTACATTACCCTCTCGAATAATGTTGGACGTATTAACACAGGGATTAGAGAGTACAATTTCCTGGAAGGATATGTATCAACTCAATGAAAGGCAAATCCCGTATTAAACTGTCACAACAGTAAGCAGAAACGCATTTATCTCTAACAACGAGGCTGCAATTCTCTGGAGATAATTGCTTTAAACAATATATCCTGGGATAATTAATAGCATATTTAGGCCAACATAGCATACGAAATATTTTCTTGAGACTTTGTCGAAAACTGTTCGAGCTTCAATCTTAACTCATACCAACCTAGGTTTAATTGGAATAGTGTCAGATGGTTGCCGCATCTTCTGAAGAGGGATGGTAAGTAAGCTGCAGAACAATGCAACGTACAGAGAAAAACGAGAAAACGTGTGTTAAGTCGGGCTTGTTAATCGAACGCAAAACAGCATTGTTATGCTCGATTTTCGTTCTGTCTAGATTGCAAAATACCGGGGCGGGACATTCGGAAGAGAAATTTCGTTTCGGTCATGAAACTCTACAGGTCGCAAATATCGACTAATCGCAGTTAATTTCGGAGGATCGAGGGACCTCGAGAATGTACAGAGGTCTATCGGTGGGCGTTTAAGACGCTGGAAATTGTCAGAAGCTCACAAAACTTTCGAAATTTTTGCGCTTGCACGACTCGCTTCGGGCAGGAAAACTTCATTATTTTCAACGTTTGAGTTGTTTCGATGAAAATTGCGAAAATCTGGGCGTTCGGCGAACGGCCGAAATTTGACTTTCGTTCCGCATTGAATTTTTTCCATTACAGACGCCGCGACACGTCGGGCTCCGCAAAAATGTTTCGAGCGACTCTATTGGTGACATATCGCGTTTCCTTTACAAACTTGGAAATTACTTTAAGTTCAAATCGAAGGAAAAATTCGCAAATTTTGCTACGGGTTTCATCTCGAGAGATCGGCAGGGCTAGTTTTATGACTCCGGAAATGTTCGGATTTCGTCACATCACTGTCATCATATTTACATGCTTCGATTTTTTCACGCTACGATGCTCTGGCTCCCCTTGTCGTATCGATTTCACACGGACACCATGAGAAAGCCGAAACATTTCTCTTCCGAAACGAGCCCCCGCGGAATTTTGCCACGCAGGCTGAACGGAAAGAAAAAAATATATATCTAAATTTGAAATACTCTCGCGGTGAACAACGAGGGTTATACCAACTGCCAGACGAGCTTTGTTGACGATCGGTAACAAAGGTCGCTATAGGTTTTGGGTTAAGCGAAATCCGTAAGTCCCATGACAAGTTTATAATCAATTAATGGGACGTAATTGCTGGATCCTTCCTTCCATCCGCCTTGTCTGTCCCAGCACGCAGTGCCTCATTTCCCGTATGCCATTATTTTTCGAAGTGCAAATCCCCTTTATAAGTAAACCTAGGGATCTAGCAATCACGTGCTTTATTTCTCCGCAATCGTTTTCTGTAAACAAAACAAAGCAACTTTAAAAAAGGTCCCACCATCCAGATAATCCATTAAATTCATTAAATGATAATCGGATATACCTCATCGCCGGGTAGTCGGTTTGAGCAGAAAACAATGGAACTTAATTGAATTTTCTTTTTCACTTTTAGGGGGTTCTATTTGCTGCTTATCGAAAAATCGTTCTTTCTTGGAATGAAATTCCATGTGGAGTGTGTAACTTAAATAGCTTTCCGGAGGGGCAGTCTGCAGCGAGAAAAGCTTAGAAAGTAATTATCTCTTCGGCTATGGCGGCGCTAAAGTAAAAGCGAATTCCAGCTTTTAAAGTTGCGGTTTTAGAAACCTATAGAATTTCTGGGAATCTGAGTTTAACGAGAGGGAAAGCTAAATTTCGTACAATAGACTGACTTCTATCAGAGTTAGAAATCATTTATGCCTTTATGTAAAGGGGAAATGCAACTCGTTGCCGACGTTTGTAGTTCTTTAGGTGCTCGAACGGTTCGACTGACTGACCTATACTCCCTTGACCTATCTCAATTATTTTCGTTCTACGACTAATTTGGCAAAAATTCGTTCAACGATTGATTCTTCGATAACTTCATTTGCCGTGCTTTATCGATATTAAATAGTCCACATAATCCTTTGTGTCAAATCAGTGTAATGGGGCGAGAGACAGGCGTATCATTACAATCGAATTAGGACCATCAAAGAGATTCAATGCTACTATAACAATTAAGCTGTTAACAGTAAATTTACTGTACCTAAATAACTAGGATATACATGTACGATTCGAAAACGCAAATCCGAACTTCCGCAATTACACTCTCCAATTAGTCTCCCTATGAACGCCTCATTATTAAATACCCAGATTTAAATCATATCATGAGGAGGAGAATTTATTTGCTTAATAATAATTATGTTGTGTACGATCACCTGTGTGAGATGTTCGATTAAATCGACAATAAAAGTTAATTACAAAGGTCTGTTTAGATAATTCAATGAAAACATGTATAGCCTCAGTAATTGCGAGCAACCACGACATGAATTCATAAACCGTAAAAAATAGTAGCTCTGACTGTTTTCATACTTCATAAACGGGCTATAAAACGGCACTTTAATTTGAATTGTATTGTTTAAAATCAACTGCATATGAGTTTATTTCCATTAAAAAAAAGTGAACCGGCTAAATTTTTGTTTATTGTGCAATGCTGCAACTTCGTAGCCATAGAAGAGGTGAAACAATAACCGACTTCACATTATAGGCATTTGCATGATAAATTTGATTGATTATGTCAATCGAACACAATATATATAATATTTGTTTTGTCACTTAAAGCTATTTGAAGAAAATGTGGGAACTAAATTCTGGAAAGGCGTGCACTGCATATTATTCACGCACATGTATAATTGTCCCAAAAAGTTGTGCTTTGTGTCTGATTACGATGATATATGATATGTTAAGGTTCGCTCCTAGATATACGTCTTGACAAAGAAATGTAAGTCATAATCGGGGAAGTTATGTGCTTGTAAATATGGAGATAAGTACAAATCCGTCTCAAACATCAGAAACCAGTTAGTTTTCCTCTAGCGTCGTAAAGTCCTATTACAAGCCGTGCTATTCAGTATTTACTCAGTCCAAAAGAGAAGCGCGCATCAGAACTTGTGCCATAATGCATGACATCCTAAGGTTCAGTCTTGCAGGTTAGACAAAAATATCGAAAATCCCGTTATGATTTTATTGCCATTGAAACATTGTACTTCATTACTTGATAACAATGTCACTAGCCTTCACTAAATAATTAATATGTGCAATATATGTCGTCCTAACTGCATTTCGATTTCATTTTAAATATGAGCGGTAATATAGTGCTCTTATTGAAGTAACTCGTATTAATTCCCCGATATTTTAGTTTTATTACCTCGTACAATGTGAGTCGAACATATATAAATCTCCGCATTCCATGTATGTTTTATGAATATGTAACATATTTTATTAAAACTTCATTTCATTTTATGATGCTAATATTCCAAGTTTATATTTATAAAAACGTACCGGAATAATGGTATCCGTTCTAGCACATTTTTGCTTAATTTAGGCGAGTGCTAATCTGGAGTGCAGATCGCACGGTCCTAAACGTCGGTGTAATAAAAATCTGTAGGTGGATCTTATTAACGTTCTCTGACTTAAGCAATTACTTTCTAACTCAATAAACCTCCATGTTTCGTAGGTACATCCCACGCCCCCCGCCGTTATAAATCATAAGTGCTCAGGGCTTTATAATAATTTACCCGAAAGTAGCAGAATGGAAATTTTACCTCGATCTTAACGGTGCGTAGGGCTGGTTCCTTAATTCACCCTCGCCACCTTTTAATGTACGGGAATTAATAAAACGTCGTTGCCTGCTTCGGTGCTTTCATTGGCCTGAAAGTCTTGATTTTTGAGTAATTGTTGCAAGTTTATTACTGTTGAAGTGCTGGGTAGATTTTAAAATTACTGAATAATGTATAGGGTGTTTCAAAAAGGTTGAGCATGTCAAGTTACGCGCTTCAAGGAGACCACTTAAAAAATTTCAACATCGATCGTTTATTTCATGTCTAATTTCCATGTCACCTCACAAATAGTCTTAGACCACCTTCGATGTAGTAATGTGTAACAACACGAGACTGATTAAGCACGAATTACAAGTCTTTACATCACACTAAAACGTTGACGAAGTTCGAAAGAAAAATGGTCCACTGTCACTAATTCGATTTGAAGTTCATGATGGGTAAAATTAGTTGGGATAAAAATACCCACATTTTCCAGATATTATCACGAATACTACGTCGGGTATTTTTAGGGTAATGCCACATATAATTCTCTGCCTCGGATTTACTGTTCCCGGTTAAAATGGGGTTCAATAAAAATCTTATCATCATTAACCTGCGAAATGTAATTTGTCTAGCTACACGAAGACATTTTAAATTAATCCTAGTTCGTGGAAAACGGCTTAGTCAAAATGAACTTATTTGATTTAAAACAGTATCGCTAATAGCCCTTGCAACAAGCACCGTTCCAGATAATTTTATTTCAATTCAAACACGAAATTTACTAAATAATCGAACAGTTAAAATTCTGACGTTATATTATCCTCCTCAGGTTGAAAGACAACATGTATCGATCCTCACGGCAACATAAACAAAGAACTCTCAAGGTGCTTAATTCGAAAAGCGTGAGTGAAATGGAGAATCAGCTGAAGTGAATTATTTACAGTCGACATGAAACCCATTTGCTTTGTAGAATTTTCTCTTTGTCATGGATTCTAAATAAACATACACCTACTCGCCTATTAAATTCTTGCGACATTGAAGTTTCACAGATTTACCTCTGCTTTCATTTATCCCCATCTCTCATAGGTTAACTGGTTTTGGGATCCAATATGCTTAGCCAGCCCGTACGTTCATAGAAAATAAATATTCAAATATTGGAACATTCTTTTTCACTTGCAACCCCTACCTTCAACCAAATGACACAGGCGCGACTTCCATCAAATATAAAGCTAAAGAGGTGTTTTAGTTTCCATTATTTACTGCAAGATGGCTGATGTATTGATTTGGAAAGGGATTCGATCAACCATAAAGTTTTTTAAAGTACTGAGTATAATTCAAAGAAGAGGACTTCAAAGACCACTCGAATAGGACTATTTCCAAATATTGTCTGACAAAGAACCCCTTCAAAGGTTTCAATAATTCCGTAAACCCATTAGATTCACAACATAGACGTTGGATTTCTGATGTTTCAGTTTGCAGTTCAATCGTTTAGCTTTTAAATTGAATGTAGATAACTTTGCCAATGTGTAGTTATTAATATTTTACATGCGTTCAAACATGCAGTGGGATTTGCCTTTGAAGTTGAACAATGAATATTTCAAAACGGCCTACGTTTAGTTTTAAAACACATACCTCATTGTATCTTGCCTGTGAAGTAAACCAGCGCTAATCCTACTTGTGAAATTTTAATTTTTGTTTAAGCGTAATTAAACTGTAATGAAAGTTTAAAATTTAAGTAAAAAGAAGATTTATTTTCTACGAGAGATTCATGTTAAATTAAATGGATAAAAAACTTTGCAATTTTGTACATATTTCCGAAATCACTTTCTGAAGGTGGATAAATACGCTTGCTTCATCAGTGCCCTTTCCGTAACTAAATTTGAATATAACAAAATAAAGCTAATATTAGTCGTATATATGAATAAATTTACGTATTTGAAGCGCGGTGCAGCTTGGGAGTGTATACGTATATGGCTTGGCAAAGAAATGTAAATCATAATCGGGAAAGTTATGCGGTTGTAAATATAGAGGTAAATGCAAGTCCGTTTCAAATATCAAAAACAAATTTGTTTGCCTCCAGCGTCGTAAACTCCCATTATAAGCCGGATTATTCAGTATTTTTTTTAGTCCGAAAGACAGGCGCACTCTAGAACTCGTCGGTGACGAAGTTTTCTCTTTTATAACCGAATCTCTGTGTCCTTCGGTTTATATTCATTTATTTAAGCCGTTTGAATATACTGAATGAATGCAACCATTAAGCAATTGAAATTAAATAATCTAATAGTATGTTACGTGTAATAAATTACGCCCTGTCAGAGTACAGGCGGCCGCATATTGCTTCGATAGGAAAATAATGACTTAAAGGCTTCAGCAACTCAAGGTTTTGCTACCCATTGGCAAATTGAACGAAATATTTGCATAAATGGTTTGGTTTTTGAATCATCTATTGGCGGAGGATCCTGAAGGTCATATTTCTGAATCAAATAGTTCGATAAATCGTAATGCAGCGATATTAAGCGCGAAATGCGAGAAAATTGAGTAATAAATTAGGTTTTGCTGCTCATGGAAAAGTCGGGAAACATGCATATATCGTTAAGGTTTGATGATCGTGAAGATTTGATGAAACACTTGAAAACGTTTCAGAAGCTCAAATGGTTTAGAAGCCGGAAACATAAGCTTCGGCATTTCATAAACGAGTGTCCCTCGACTCGACGGAGATGCCTGTCTTAATGAGCCGCCCCTTGTTTGAATTGAAAATTGAATGAGAGTTGAATGAGCATCGAATTTGAATTGAAAAAATTTACATAATCAATTACATCTCAATATTCAACAATATCTTGGTGTCATAATCATCTGGATTAAGTCATAGTAGATAGGTAAAAATAAAGTTCGTCGCGAAGATTTCACACAGCATTGTTTGAAACTATCTCGGCTTTTTACAATTCTATAAGGGCCATACTTAAAAAGTTGCTCTCTATTTTGGGTTCAACCTTTATGACGGTTGTAAACCCGAATGTGTCGGTGTCTTTGTGCCATTCGTACGAAGAACTGGAATAGATGTATTCAGCATTCTTCCGAGTGTTCTCACTTGCCCCATGCATTTTCTTTTATAGCTAATTTACTAGTCATTTGTTATTGGTTTACTGGTACAGACTGCAAAAGGTTCATGTTTCAATAATTTGGTTTTAGTAGCTCTGTGTGGGACCTTCAGTTTGCATATTCAGAGTGAGATATAATTGAAACATTTGATTAGTCACCGGAAGGATTATAATTTTCATCATCCCTTAAATATCCCTTCCACATGTAATTAGCGTTGTTTCTCGTCAGATGGGTCTATATTTCTGCTCTAATGTGAATGAAAGTGCCAGGGGTATAAAGTAAATTATAAAATTATCAAATTGAAATTTGCAAGCAAATCTGCTCTGCGGCCATTCCACCGGCTGCAATTGAGTATCACAGATAGATAGATGATGAATTTTCTATCTGTTCGGGAATATTTTCGAATTACGGCCATTGATTTTCGCCTAATAACACAACATTTTTTGACTCGCATCAAACAAACTATTATTATATTAATAAACTATTTAATAATTATCAATACTGTCAGCCCTGCTCGCAAACTCCGTGTTTTAGCAGTACATTATAGACAGCCAATTATACACAAATTCGGGAAAACAAAACAATATTCAAATTCATTACTCGATAATTATCCGTCACACACACACATGGGTCGTAAAACATTCAGTTCTTGCCATCTTTTATTCTGCCTCATGCCACGCTTCAGTCAATGTCACGGCCTTTGAATTTTTGAAACACGTTACTCGCATTCTTCCGGCAATACTCCCATGAATAGCGGGTTGCGTTCACTGTCAAACTTTGATCTCTAGAGACGAAAGCGAGTGTTATGGGATATTTTCCGTCTAGGGAACAGAACGGTGTTTTCAGTTTGGGTAAAATATGATGAAAAGTGTCTCTTTACATAGTCACAAAGGAAGTTTAATTTTTAAGAGTGAATTTTAATGTTGAATAAATAATTCCTCACCCCTCCACGGGTCGCCTTGTCGGAGATACCCATGGGATGAGCTGCTCCCAACCCGTCCGGCAGGACGGCTTTCGGTACACCAGTAAATCAAGAACAAGGGAGACCATCTAAGAGCCTTCTCACACGGCTCATCGGGAGATGGGCAGCTCCGAGACGGTGCGCACCAACTTCAGTTTCACGTGCGTTATTATTTATTATAAAGTTATCAAAAAAAAAACGGAAAACTGAGGCCTCGAATGTGAAAAATTGGATGTTATAACGTAGGTAAATCTCGCGAGTCGCTGGTAGAGTTCCGTGCCGGTAATTTTGGGACACTCTGTACACGCAAATCCAAATAAAGAGCGAAAATAAATAGAGAAAATCTTAAGGAATTATCGTGCGTAAAATTATCATTGCAACGCGTTATGCAAAACTGCAAATCATTTGTGTACACCCCGTTTTTTAGAAATAAACGAGTTGTTCATACGCTCATGTTATGGAACGTATGCTGAAAGTAAAGTCTATTTAAATTTAAATAGGACTATCATACTTCCGTACAACATGGAAGAGAATTATATTTATGGATTATAATGCGCTAGAAGGCAAAGAGAAAAAGCATTATCCGGCTTGGTAAACAAAAGACACAAAAACGCCGGGAAAAGGGGTATGGCTTGCCGGATTATAAAACGTGACTTTACAAGTTGTCTTTAGGGATTTAATTACAAAAAGCTGACAGGACACGCCGTGTTTAAATATTAAGTTTTTGTTTATTGTGTTTTAAGATGCAACGAGGTAATTTGCATTTTGAAGCGACGTTCATAATAACGTGCCTTACGGGAGATATGTAACTCGGGCTAAAGAAATACTAACTTTAATAGCGCCAGAAATCCGTTAATTAATATGAACAAGGTGAATTAAATTAGTTGCATAAATAGGGTTTATAGGGGACGTATTAGTTTACAGGTCTCGCTAATAGCGTTAAATAGCGTTGTCTACGTGCTTGGAAACTTATTTACGCCTCAAAGTCCTCTAATGGCCTAGCAAGAGTCTTCTTGCACGCTCGGCACTATTGCATGCCTATCTCACTAATTATGATACGCATTAATCATACTAATTAGGCTTTTGCTGAGTAAGAGGTCTATTTATGCAAATAAGAGAAGTGCTTTGACTTCACGGGGACAGGTTTGGAGGATCTCAATTGTCTAATACAAGTCCCGAAACTAATTAGCTTAACTATAAGTTGATACCTACATTGCAGATATTAACTGCCTGCCTGTACAGAATGCAGGCTTCTGGAACTCAACCTTGGGGATCTCGGCGACCACAAAAGGTGGGAGATCGTCGAAAAATTACGAAATTTTGGAAAAAACTCGGAAGCTGCAGCTTCTCTTCTTATACAAAGTGGCTACGTCGTGATTTTAAATCCAACGTTTCGATTATCGACAGCCATGATCAACTTCGATTTTTCTAATGGGCGCCGTTTCGAATTTTGGCACTTTTGATTCGAGCATTTTCGATCTATCTAATCTAAGAATATCATCCGTTTACTCTTCTAAAAAATTGTTCACTCGCATTTGTTGCACCAACCTACCGTGCTGACCTGAGACACTAAATTTAAAGTTAAAACCAAAGTCCCATTTTCAGGACATTAAGTTGAAACTTTTGGGAAAATAATGAAGATTAGTATAAATAATCTCTTTAAAATTTGCGATAATCTGACTACGGAAACATCTGGATATCACCAGGCATTCTGTGGACCCGTACGTTATCTAATATTAGTCCCAAGGTGCAAGAGAAACATTTAAAACACCAGGGAATGTTTATAGTGTAACTCAGTATAAATTTCATATTTTAATGGCCGTTTGCGCCAAAGGGATTATTCCAATTCGTAATATCCCTTACTAGACGATTTCTGGGAAATACAGGAATTCCGCAACATTATCTCTAATTAAAATGGACCAAATCCATGCAAACCGGTAGGAAATATTAAATTCTGTTATCCAATATTACGATTCAGCTTGCGCAAATTGCCAAACTGTCTCAGAAAAAAGGAGCGGAAATTCCTGAGCGAGCTACGTGAATGGCGTGGTAAAACTTCCACCTAAAATTCTTGCCAGTTAAATAACAAGAACAATTTGGAATATTGCTGTGTTCATCAAATTTTGCAGTCAAGTAACGAGAACATGAATATTCTAGTAATTTTCCTACAAATTCTTTACGATACTGATGCCCTTGGGAAATATTTGTAGTGCAAAGTTAGTATGTCACGTTTCATACCAACGTGAAGTAAAATTTTAGATGAAACGAAGTGGAAAGACCTGTCCAGCTTAGCATAAATAACGACCGGAGAACGTTCGCTTAGGTCTGAATTTGTATTTAAGGGATGTTGTTTCTGTGTAATCTGAGGCTCAAAGTCTCCAACGAAACTAATTTATTACATATTGCAAACGGTATATATGTGTGTGACCCTGAACAGGTTTTGTCCGAAAATATTTACAAATCGTAGCTGTAGTGCCGCTCTTTTAAGAACGTACAGGGTCTTTGCTTTGTCATTAGATATCTAGCGTCTTTACCAGAAGAACTTTGCGACAACGTCAAAATGGCTTTTACATTCCTTTTTTTGACACTTATCAAGTTTTTACTAACTTTTTGACATATATGTAACTGAGAATTCGGATCTGTCTTTAGACACCGAATCCCCTAAGGCGCGGACGTGAACCCCATTTGCCATATATCAAACTATTTTGAAGTCGCAACTACCGATAGTACAAAAAGTGCCATATTTCAGAGGTCGATTTTTCGAACGTCTGCTTCTGGAGCCCGACCATGAGGATCTCGGCTTATTAATATCGGCGGCTGCTGATTTAGAAATGGAGTCTTTTATAATTCCCCAGAGATAACAATCTAATGGGGAAATATCGGGTAGATGTCCCGGCCAACGTACGCCTCTACGGTTTGAAATAACTGTACCGGGGAATATTTCACCTGTACGGCTAACTTAACGTTAACACTTGGGTAAATCCTTATGAGGGAATATAAAACAATAACCTAAACCTAACCTAATGACCTAGCCCGACCAAACAATCGCAATTTTGCGAGCGCAATACTGAAGACCGGAACGCCCCGGCATGTGCAAGTTACACCGCGGTACAGAATTTCAGTTATCCTTAAATTTCTTTCATCAGTTATACTTGGGGCAACGTGCATGGATAAAAAATAATTGCAAAATAGCACCATAACTGTCAAGGTCTCTGTTTTATTCGTTTTCCAAACACCCCAAACAGATGCGGAACCTCTAACAACTCCAACTAAAGCGGAAATGGCTATTTGGCTGCTACCTTGCTCTGGTCGACGATAACTTCCCGGTTTAAAGATAAATGTGGCTGTTTTGTTTCAATATATTAAAGCCAATGGTTGGCTTTGTTCCTCTGTAAACTTGAAACTATTGCCAGATCCCATTGGTTTCTGGGGTTTCACGGGACGCTTACCAAAGTAAGCAGTCAGATATAAATTGCAAACTTCCGAAAACGAACGCATGGAAAGTCTTTTTCTCGGCGAGAATTAGATCGTTTCGACAAAGGCCGTCTACGTCATAAATCTCTAGGGTGCTTTATTATTTTTTATTGAATAAAATGCATTATTTTACTTTGGTAATGGTTGCTTGGTAACGACCATCATCAAAGACTTGCTGGCACAGCGTTACATTTGATCTACGAAATTCTCCACTTTATGTTATATGTTCTCGATAAATCCATAAATGACCGTTTGTTTTTTGGTTTAAGTAGCTTTATTGATACGTAGATTTAGGTTTACCCTCGTAATCGAATACCCTTCAAGAGAACATAGTTAGCGTCAATCCTCGTTCAAATTAATTTCTGTTTGTGTTTTGGTTTAGTCTTATAGACCGAGATTATACGCTTTTATTTCAAACTCAACTAATCTGGTAAATTTGTTAATTATACGGTGTTAGCTCACGTTTAAATTCAAGCAGATTTCTTTAGAAAATCAGTCACTCCGCCTGTAGACGCAAAAATAGTCGCATTTTAGGCTCGCAGGGTGGTCATGTGGAGCGATAATTATTTATTGCTTACTGAAATTTATGCACTTATTTCCTTGTAAAAGCTATACGATGGCTGAGCTGAAAACGAGCTGAGCTATTGCCGGCGTTCTTGTCTCTAATCTAAATAAAAATTATCATTTTTTTTCGTCGAATTGAGGCTCCAAATTAGAATTCAATACGAAATAAAAGGAAGAGTCGCGTCCCAGGTCGAGAATTTCATAAAAAAAAAAAAACAACCGTCGTCGTGGCGAATAAAAAAGTTCTAGTGTATTTAAGATTTGACCTTCTGGAAACGGATCCAATATCCCTGATGATCTCAAAATAATAATCCCCGTAGAACGTGCACCGAGAAGCAGAAACATTATACACCATATTTCATTGCAATCCAGATAGCCGTTTTTGACCTATCTGCAAAACTTTTAAAAAAAGTTAGACTGGGAGACTGGATCTCCAGAAGGAGACAATTTCGTATATCGTAAATATATCACCATGAATCGATATCCTCTTTACCGAGAAATATGTGATTAGGCGTCGACCCTCTCATTCTAAGAGACGCTGTGTAGACGCGCTCACAATTAGAAACATTCATACTAAGCTGGCACATATGTAAATTTTAACAATTATCAACACAAATCGGCAACAATTATGTATTCTTTGCATTTTTGAACCTTTTTGGCATTCACAAACATTCTATCAACGTAAAATTGACCTGTATGATTTTAATTTTGTGGTTCGTTTTGAAACCAAATAGAACTTAATTTTTTTCCTTCCTATGTACGAATTATTTTTTTGTTTTTAATCGTGGATATTGTCGAGAAGACATAGCATAATATTTTTAAAATTTTGTACCCAAGTTTATTGTTAAATAAATGAAAATTTTTTAGTAAATAATGATTTCACAACAGACATATCATTTTCACTTTGAGCCACTGTATGCTAGCTCCTCACGAAAGGATTTTGCTCGTGTTTCCTCAATAGTTAAATTTCTCGCAATAGTTGTATCGTGAAGTTCTCGATATCAATAAATCTTAATAAATTGACAAAGGTTATTGATTAATTTAAACGAAATAGTTTTATGAGACTGTGAACTCAGAATGGTCCGAACGCAAAGTACCCAGTCCAAAATCATCTTGGTTGCCCCTTAATGGAAACGCCACATGTCCATCATCGGAAATGATCGAACATTTAATTCTCGAGCTAGATCATACGGTGAGGGACGAAAGTATTGGCACACCAGAAATTTTAATATAAAACGAATGATTCTGGTGCATTAGCAAATAACAAAACAAATGAAAAATTATTTATTTTCAACCTTACATTTTAAAATATTAATTGCCCCTACATTTAATATTACAAGATTTTTCTAACAAATAATAAATTGCAAATATGTAAATTAACTATTGAAATTCATGAATAAATATAATAGCACACTTTCGTTATATACAAAATTTATTACAACTACTCCTTTGTATGGAAACCTTTCCTTTTTATTACTTCAGCTAATCGTCTTGGCATTGAACGTACTAAATGGTGAGTTCGATTTGGTTCTATATTTTCCCATTCTCGTTGTAATATTTCTTTCAGCTCTAGTTTGCTTGAAATGTGATGTTTTCTTTGCTAATAGAGGGTTTTTTTCTGGCTACCCTACCTCTATATCTGACACACTGAAGGTTGCTGCGTACTGTTTTACTGCTAAAGTCTTTACTATCCTCTGCTCTTAAAATAGAAGCAATTTCTGATGCACTGGTTTGAGGATTAAATTTAATTTTATTGCCTAATTTTCTCTCTTCCCGTACAGACAACTTCTTCGGGCGGCCACTTCAGAGTGGATTCAAAAAATCATTACTATTTTCAAATTTTTTTATAACATTTCCAGCTGTAAAACGGCGCTTCTTTACTATACGTGCAAAATCTGGATAAGATCTACTATTTTTACATAAGCTTACAATTATTTTTCTTAATAGTCGTTTCTTGACCCTTGCGTTCCATTATTATCAAAACTACCGACTCGCTGAAAATACTTTTAACTTTGCTTGTCCCTACACGCAAAGAGTACATATCAAGTATAAAAATAGTAAAGAAATTGTTTGTGAATCGGGAGAACCATATATTTATGTATATATTTAAAGTGTGCCAATATTTTTGTCCATGGATTTCCATAGTTAGTTTACATATTTGCGATTTATTACTTGTTAGAAAAATCATGCAACGTTAAATGTCGGAGTAATTAATGCTGTAAGATATGAGGTTTAAAATAAATCATTTTTATTTGTTTTTTGATTTGCTAATGTATCAAAATCAGTCATTTTAAATTAAAACTTCTGGGATGCCAATACTTTTGTCCCTCACTGTGTATTTGGTACCTCCACCCTGAAATTACGTTTGGTCTTTCCATCGGACAGATCAGTGTTCTTTAATTCGCCTTTTTTAAAGATCTACAGATTTCTCAAACATGAAATTTCTCATATTCAAAAGGAATTTTATGTATGACTTTTTAGTGTGTTAAAAAAACGCGTCACGCGGGAGCGGCGCATTTTCTGAAGCAGGTTTTGGAAACAAAACAATAACGCTTCGGTTGTCAGTATTAATGGCGTCTCCGAGTTGTCTCTCGTTTCGCTCGCGGAAAATATCAAATTTCGAGTGAAAACGTGTAAAACATTTTGAAAAGTTTGTACGGAGTTGAAGGTTAATTTTATAGTAAACATAATGAGCTTTAGCACGAGATTCTGCCCGGCTAAGTACAAGTAAAAATCGCACATTAAAAATGTGTTTTTATTCCACAATACCGGGAAAATCGTATCGTTTACGTTCAAGGTTGGGATTTTGAGAAGAAAAAAAGTCATCGGCAGACCTGAGGCCGGGCAGTGCAGTGCGTGCAGTGCCATTTTGAAAATAAACAGTAAGTGAAATTTCTCTTCATTGTCGTCCCTAGTTTAACTTCCCTGATGTGTAAGTTTTGTGTTCTGCTATGGTGATTCCTCCACGTGGTTTCTATTAATGTTCAATTTCCTCCTTTAACAATTCCCTCTCATTCTCCCCTCATCTACACTTTGTAACTTGTGGCCTTCTTCGACTCTTCCATTTGCTCGATCCATTACGTTCTGTTGCAGAACCTCATGATGCACAATTAACGATTGAAATTTCATTATTTTTAATATACCCATAATGCAACAAACAATGCTGTAGATCTATTTGCACGATAAAACTACAGAATTCCCAAATTTCCTCTCATTTTACTAAATCTGGAAACATCGCATGTTACTTCCCATCGCGAATCGTTTCCGACCACCGATAAGCTTTACCTTTACAAAAAGCAAGTTGTAAATTTTGTTTATGTTTTCGTACCAATATCACTTCGTAGATGATTCACTCCAATGTCGAAGCGTCCATGAACAAGACGTTCGTAATGCGCGCTGCATTAATAATCGGGATAATCGGGTTTTCTTTTGTTCTAAAGCCTTGTGAAGTACCCCCTTGAAGCATCGATGACTTAATGAGTGAAATTGGGTGTCGTTTAACTGTCGTTTTATAAGTAAGAGTGGATATTGCTGACATGATTCTGACTCATGCTTTTGGTGCTCGGAGGTGAGTTCTTACTGTGTGTTTCTTATAGTTTCCAGTTGATTTTTTCGTGTCAATGAGAACGACGTAATTAGAATTCTAGTTGAAACTTGAAGTTATTTGCTAAATTTGGCTCTTCCGGAAGATACTTACGATTATCTTTCGGTATGACCGAAGATTAATATAAAAACTTGAGTTTTAAAGAGTTTTAAAGTATTCTCCTGATATGAATAACGAGTTTCTCAGCATGCCCGATCTCAACTGCGTAAGTTGAAGATTTTTTAGGAACTAATGTAGATCTTCTTTGTTTCAGGTGGCAACTTCGTACGCCTCTGTTTCCAGTCGAAATTGATTTGAAACTAGAACAGCTTTGAAGAATTTTTATTAACCAATAACGATTTTCTTTGTTTCAGGTCGCAACTGGGTACACCTCTGTTTCAAATGGGAAGCGATTTGAAACTTGAACTGCTTTGAAGGTTTTTAGGAACTAATTCTGATTTCTTTTTGTTTCAGGTCGCAAATAAGTACGCCTCTGTTTCAGATAGGAATTGATTTGAAATTAGAACTGCTTTGATGATTTTTTATCAACTGATATTGATTTTTAATGTTTCGCATCTCAACTGTGTACGCCTCTGCTTCGAGTCAAAATTAATTTATGATAAAACATTTTCTTCATCTCGCCAATAACACACATACATATAACGTAAATTCCTACTACTACTATGGTGTTAAAAAGATCTAATTTATTACCATAAAATGAAAGTTTTTACAAGCCTTAATCATCCAGAGTTGTGTAAAATTGGAACGGACGACGATTTTTCAAATTGGCTGAATGAATGTCTGATGTCCTATGACGCCACGACAGCACATTAGTCATATAGCGAAAGACGTCCTACCTACTTCGAGTTGCCTGTAGATTAAATGTTTCTTTGATTGATGATACACTATGGTCACTTAAATATTTTCGCACTTAAGTTCCCATTGGAATTTTTGTTATCTGTGTTTCGGTGTGAAATTTCAGTCATTCATCCAATTCATTGATAAACTTTAATTCGATAGTAACCGAAAACTGAGCAAAGCAGGGTATATATTAGGTAATTCCACACATCAATTACTTATTAACAATCCTGGGCCGTTAATAACTATTTAAAAATGTCTCTCAAAACAATATCGTGAAATATGTACCAGAACCTGAACAGACGCTTTAGTTCCCCACATTCTAACGATAATTTTATCATTTCATTAAAAGAGTAAACATTGTGGTTGACATCAATGTGGTGCTAGATTCGCGTCTTGCTACGATCAAACAGGCTTTACTACTTGAGAAGAGTCATAAAATGGTTTTTATTTCCTAAGCTATACCACCATTATTCTTTATAGTCTAATATAAAAAGGATGAGAGTTTCCCACGGAGCCCAAGTGAACATATAAAAATTGGGATTTTCAAGAATTCTAAATTGGAATATAGAAGGTATTTTTATGACGAATTTTCCGGTTTAGATTAACATATTCACAGCCTTTTGACGAAAGGATATTACTAGGGGTGCAGTCACAGCTATTCAGTGATATGGCCTTGAAAATTATGAAAGTGTCCCCATTCTTGTAAATACATTAAAAAGTCTGCTCCTGAAAACTTATTATGAGGGACTAATTCGATTTTTTAACGATTAAACTTAAAAAGGAAAAAATGCAGAAACCTAAAAAGAACTTAAAACTGCACAGAATTTTAGCTTTATAATTCCAAATCGCTTAACTATAAACTTTTAACTCTTCAAATTCGCATTTACCTACTGAAATCACGAATTCCCTTTTATCTGATAAACTCGTGCTCTTCTTTTGATATCATTAAATATTCTTATTATGAAGTTGCATAGTTTGACCTTTGCTCCCAGTGTCACGTTTAAATAATTTCTCTAGGTTTTCTCGCCAGTTTATAATTGCATATTAAATTATCTGCATATCCGAATACTCCCGCTGTTTCTACTGTTTCTAGCGAAATATCACTCGCCATTTTGTAAACCAACCTAAATAGAAAGCATACTTTTCAGCGTTATTTGAATTACTCTAGAATTAGCACACTGTGCAACCCGACCATTCGTGGTATCTTTGTAAATGTGTTCGTCAATGCCATCTTCACAACTTTTGAGTTACAATATCGATTAAGTAGGGAAACTATTGTTTTTTGTGGATTCAAAAGAGCAGCAAAAACTTCACTTTTGTACAGAAATTTATGCGATAATATGTGTTCGGTTTGCGCAACGGTTTAATTTACGAAAATTTACGAAAAAACAGTTTCAACATTTTTCAAATTTCAGAAATTCATAGACCGACGAAGACTGAGTAAATTCAAGAAAGGAAGGGTTAATTTAATATTTAGATTAATATTCATAGTGTGCATAACCTACACCGATTTTCAAAAGTTTTCTAGTTAGAAACACACCAAAGATCCTTCACTTTTTGTCTTCATTTTCTAATTTGTAATCAGTATGAGTTTGTTCAAGTTAATTTATGCCGAGAGGGCCGAAAGCCCCGCATAAATTCATCAAAATTGCAAAGATATTTTTTTATGAAAAACACTCGAACACGTGGAAACTTTGTTATTAGTTATGCATTTTTTAATACAACACTCACGCATCCAGGATCGCTTATCTAGTTAATAAATGAATTTAATTTTTTATTTCGTATTTCATCATTGGCACATATTTCATATTAGAACAAATTCTAATAGACTCAACAGTTATCGAGAAATTTGCGACTAAACATCACAAAGAGCCATTGTAAAATTCACATAAATCATTTATTTGCCCAAAAGGCTTGACTTTTTTTTATTCGCATTGGCATTTTGCCAGAACAACTATTTCTATTCACTGTATAATACGATAATTAAATAAAATGCCCACTGTGTAAATTTTACTTAACATGTCCATTTTTGTGAATGGCATACATAAGTTTTTATATAACAACATGAGAAAGCAAGCTATGAAATTAGATCACCCCTTGAATTCGTCATTTTACGTATAAACAAAAGTTATTTTCACAACAAGGGAGGACAATGCTACTTTTACTCCCGTGAATAATAGGTGGCCAGACGCGAAGCGAACGACATTCTTCACAGGTTTTGTTTTATGGCAAACAACCATGTTTACCTGTTTATATGCAGGATGCGAAGGGAGGAAAATACTTTTGCTCCCTAAGGAGGAAAGTATTTTCCTCTCTCAGGTACAATAGTGCTGCGCTACCCCCTCCCCCCTTGCCGGAGGTGAAAGTTCTGCTTTACGTCACATTTAACACTTATCGCTAATCACCTTCGACTTAAGTGGAGAGATGCTTATGAGCGCGGTGACAGCACACAGAAACGAAATACTTAAATAAATTGAATCGAAACACTAACGTTAACTCCGTCCAGGAAAATGTTCATCCAACAGGAAGGAAATGAAAGGTGTTCGTGGCTCAAAATTAATATTTCCGCTTCCGCCATATTAAAATGTAAGCGGTGGAATAAATTTTGCACTTCAACTTTCATCATTTGGCTTTCAGCTTATTTGATTTGCGCCCATTATGGTGCCTAGCAAAGCTGATATGGGGTTCTATTTATGCCAACACGTGCTATTTAATAGCGCTGTTATCAGGTTGTTAGTCACGGGTTTTCAAGAACGATTTCAGTTCACAAGCATTTGCGTTTAAAAGGGCAGAACGTGACATCTTGTTCTTCCCCATATCTATAAAGCAGACAAATTGTTCAGGTTAGAAATTGTTCTACTTTAATTTGTTTTTTCTTAACGCGCCGTTGTTTGTCTTCAATTGAACTTGTGCGCTGTATATTTGCAAGAGCAATTGTTAGTTGAATAATAATACTAAAAATACTAATCCGTTATTCTTTACTTCCTCGAAATTCCTCATTATAGCATTGTCCTCTATTGTGTAGATTAATACGTTATTGATCCTTCAGCAAAAATAACTTCTATTCACGTCCTCTCTGCCTTAGATGTGGATAGTGAATAAAGGGGGCCTTATTATTCTATTGGCAGCTAATAGACAGGGGCAAGAATTCATTATTTTTGGGGCAGTCGCGTGCTTTAATTAGAAAAAAAAACACAACTTAAAATAACGGTCTGTACGTTCTCCATGAAATAAATAAGGCCCTTTGCAACGTTGCACAAAATTTGCCGTTGTGATCGTTAAGATAGGAGTCAGCTATTAAAATAAAAATATTACTTATACAACGGGGATGTGAGTGGCCGTTTCATGCTAAAAGCAGTTGCTCATAACAAATTTTCAGCATTTACCCGGTCGGTTTCCTACCAGAATGGGTTCAAATCGTAAACGCCACGATTATTTTTTTATCCTACTGTTGTGCCTTTATGACACGGACACTTACTAACCCGAATTAAGTTTTCTGTCATGGGACGGGTTGCAGAACTTTTAAAAATCGATCATTTCTCATAGAAATTAAGCTTCCCCTGAAATTCCATTAACTCGATTCAACAACGGATAACAAAGCAACTACCATTGTTTTATCTTGACAAGATAGACTGCGATAACATCAACTTATTCCACGAGGGTTTCGGCCTTTAACGCGGAACAAAATTTCATTATTTATGTATAACCTGTTGTACCTGCACAACCGAAGCACAAAGGGACATCTGAACAATATTTTATAGTCAACGAATAGGTGGTGAAACGTGGGTACAAATTTACTTTTGATGGAGAAAATACCTGGGATTGAAATAGAGTGTTTATAGCTATCGTCTTAACTCACCCATCAAAGGTAAATAGCCTTGAAAGAATATCGTCGATAAGAACACGAAGGCAAATAGTAATGGAAAATAATTTCAGAAAGCAACGACTAAGTCCAAATTCACAAAAAAAAATCGAGCACCTTTCTACCTCGTAATTTTTTTTTGCGGAGGATAACACAACAAAATTCGGACTTAGCTTTACTCATGAAGGTGGATTTTTAGTAATTTTCGTATATTTTATGCTGACAGTAAGAGGTTGCCTCAGAGAGGTTAAATTTCGCCATCAAAGGTCCTTCGTATGTGATGTCTGGCATAAATAGAATCCGCGACAAAATTTTATTCATCCATTAGCATTCATCATGCATTCACTCTAGCTTTCGAAAAGAGAAAATGGGAAACAGGTTAGGATAAAGGGAATCCCATTTTGGGAATACAGATAAAGAGTAGGGCTTCCCTGTTTTGACTATTCAGTTAAAGTTGTCAAGGACTTGGAGGAGGGGGGGTCACGAATGCACATCCCTGCTTTTCCTTACCAAATAGGGCTCCATTGATCTTATTTATTTAGTTTGAGCATTCGGAGGGACTTATGGGGGACGACGAGTGGTTATCCCATGTGGCATTTTTATGAGACAGATTGCAGGCTTTAGTATAGCCGCTCCGTTGTTATTTAGAATTCAGGGGATCTCACTTGATGGACAGCATTCAGTAGGGCTACCTGAATTTATTCTGTGAGGCCCATTTTAGGTCTGGAAATTCTGTTGCGAGACGAGTTGTTTTTATATATGGGTGTTAATTGCGTCCGTAGGGCAGTCGTGGGTTGTACGTTATATTTATTACAAGCAAGTTCATAAGAGTCGTCTCTCTCTTGCAATTGGTTCGTACGAGCTACGAAAGTGAAAAGAGGGAAAATTGCAATTATAAAGTTGCACCATTTCGACGAAAGTCAGTCAAAAGAACCACATAGATTTGAACGGACAAGACCGCCTTTCGGGCCCACGCGGCTGGAATATCTCTTTCGGGCCTGGTCCTCCTCTTTAAAATGTCTGAAATTTGCTACGAAGATAAATACACGACGCAAAGACAAAAACGTTCATCACATTATTTTATGTATCAAATGATTTTCTGTCATTCGAGCAATAACGGAATGAGCCATAATATCAGCGCTATCCCTAACCGGCATTCTGCCGATAAGGCAAACTCAAGCGCTTATCGTATTCCAGCATGCATTAGAGTTAGGACAACATATTCGTTTATCTAGTACTGTTAACTGTTTAAATTAAACATGCTGAAGTAGGAGTTCTCTATTTAACATTTTTCTAAAATTACGTGATGGTTTATATGATATTTGTTAATAAATTGTCTGGCATTAAATCAGCACTAAGACCTGAAGGATCCTTCAGTACGTTTATTAAAACGACAGGGAATCGGACGAATAAATTCCCAAGGAAAATCTTTTTTTGATTTGGACAGAGATATTGAATTGAAAAGCCATCATTATGATCCGGCTCTTTTACATTCAGAATAAATTATATCGTACTTATAACGCAGTGAATGCAAATTCACCTTTCATCCGATGATCATGCGAGGGATCGGCTTTTGTGTCATTTATATTCCGCTCCTCTCGAGGAGCTTTTCCCATTTTTATTGGGTCAGTTGTAAACAATGGACCCCATTGTACGTCCTATCAAAATGATGAGTCGGATTAGCATATCAGGAGGCGTAATCTCAAACTGTTTTCTTTTTCGAATTCCGAAAGGATAATAAATTTATTATCTTGGGAGACAAAATTGGGCCAGGAAGATGCGGTATAGTCTATTAATATTCATACGTTAGAATTATGAGTGAGTGGCATATTTTTGTCAGAAATCTATGATGATTCTATAGATGTAGGTTAATTATGCCATAAAATATTCTATTCTAGGTTTTGAACAAATGGATTGGTTTTTATGTTATTTCTTTATTGCCTTCTTCAAATATGACAGATCTACGATCGAGCCTCTAAACTTTTAGTTTATCAGTTGACTCGGAACCAACTTGAAGCTTTTACTCCCTATTTTTGAAAACGTAACATTTCCAACTCAACAGACGAGTAGAGTCGCTATGTCTTAGAAATATCTTGTCCCTAATCAGTTTAATGCTTGCACACAAGTTTTAATGGGTCAAACGCCCACAAAACAAATGCTTCAGGTTAGGTAGTCATTTAAATTAGATTATATTCTTAGCATCTCGGCATGTAGCACACAGAAATTCAATATGTAGTTTGGGCCGGTCATTTCAAATATTATTTAAAGCTAGCTAACTCCAAAAATGGGAGGTCGAGCACTTTTGGCGAAACAATTAAATTATGTATGATACATTTAACAAAAGGAACGAACCCTTTGTAGGCTTATAGGGCAGTATAAGAGAACATCTTGCATAAAAGATTCTGCTGCGGCATAAGGAAAACATCAAACTTCGTCCAAACGAGGCAGTGTCGTTAAATAAAAAACGAGGGACGTGTTATGTGCATAGGAAGAGGCTAAAATAAAGCTACGACTTGGAGAAGAGTCTTAGAGAAATTTTACCACCGATTTTTCAAACACCATTAAGTCGGAAAGACTTTTACAGAATTTATAGTTCTCCTAAGAAAGCTTATGCCAACATATTAAATCTATTAAAGTTTGATGTTATTGGCACTCTCTACGGGTCATATTGGATCTTATGATCTTTCTGAATTATGTTTTTGAAGTTCTTTTTACCGATGCTCCTTCCCTGATCTCGTTTGCCGTAGAAGTAACTTGACGCAAGACAGAGCAATTGTCCGAATTTCTAAAAGGCTTCAGTGGGCTTTACTGGGTCGAGGCACCCAAAGGTGGTTTCGCTGTACGATAGTTCGATTAAGTTACTATAGGGTGTTCAATCAATTTCTAATTTAAAGGTTCGTCAAGATGCATGGACGAAAAATCCGAAATCTCATTTACAAAAACCTCCAGAATTCATAATTCTGTTCAAAATTCTAAAGTGCGAAACATGCATTCTTCTTTAATGACCCACGCCCTAGGTCACCGTATCTATCACGACATACACTTTTATAGGTCAGTTCAGGTTAGTTCTGTTAGTAAGCAGGTGAGACCGGAAGTACGCGAAAATATATTTGAACAAGACACTGCTGGTAAAAGTCTCTGCTGCAAAATATCAATTTTCTTTATGGCAGTGATTCTACCTGGCTCATAGAAATAGGCAATTTAAGACTCTTTCATTTCCATTAACAGACGGTTGGACATACAGGGTGCGCTTTAACATGAGCTATAAGGATTTTAACGCAATGCATTTCACTATTTTCTTTTCAAATGAGCCTTGGTTAAGATTACCTAACAGGTCATTATTTATGAAAGTGGTGCAGGTGGTGTTTTCCAACTGAAATTGCCCATTGGGTTGAGTCAGACTTCTAATAAAAATTCCTGATGAGCAATAGAAAAGGAAACGGGGATTCCTTCTCGGTTAAAGTCTGCATTTTTAATGACCGTTCCTGTTTCAATCCCGTAAATAGTGTCAGCTACAAAAAAACACAAGCCAGCTCCATAGCTAATCCCTATGCCTGTTAGGTAATTTTGCCTTTAGCTCAATTAAAAAACAAACAGTCAAATTCATTGCATTGATATCCCTATCGCTCTGGTGATTGACAGAACACCCGGTGTAAATTGCCCTTACCTTATAATGCAGTACAGGCCTATCATTTATCCTAAAAGGTGATTAATTACGAATTAGTGAAGATCAACATTGATTGTGAAATCATGTCGTGAACTCCGAAAAAATATGTACAATAAAGGCGTAACACTTCACCTTCACTAATAGTAAAAGAAAAATCACTAGTTATCTAGTTAAGTGAGTTGAGTACTGACTAATCAGGAGTCAGTTATGCGAGAAGGACGAATTTGTACGGGTTGTCAATACGTTTATTCACGCCTTGCAGGTTCCGGCAACGAGATGAAACGCGTGAATTGTCGCGTTTTGGCGTAACGACGAATTCATCCCTAAACGCAACATAGCGACTGCTACGTTGGCTCCACCCGGATTGCGAGCCCTCGTTCACCGGAGTAATCCGGGCAATCTCGAAAACAGCCGAGTACTTCTTGCACCGGAGCCCAGGAAACAACGGCCGTGAAATTGGCTGATGGAACTGGAGGTCGCAGGAGCTATAGAATTCTACCGGTTGAATATTGTCGTGTTTTCGTAAAGTACACGACAAGTAACGAGGGTAATGTAAAGGGGGTTCCCTTTTGGGTTTCGGAATGTCAAAGTTATAATTTCTGATTAAGGCGAAATGCGTTGAGTTTACGTTGTGAGAAGACGTTGAATTGTTGCCTGAAATGTCTGAAATTACAACAGAAAATATTATATGAAAGTTAGGTAGCGTAATCTCTCTTGCGCGCGTTGCAACTCACTCGCCACACTGGTCTATACACAGTGTTTTGCGTTATTTGGTTGCACCGCCAAGGTGGTGAAGCACATCATTGTAACCAATAAACGTAAAACTACAATTTACTTAGCTAGATTAGGAATTCATTATCTCAGAAACAAAAAATATAACGCATCCCGAACCATGGCGTTTGAAAGCGTATTTCGTAGTCATCGAACATACGCAATAGTATTATTGTTTAAAACTAATAATGGAAAACACTATACAGATCATTAAAGAATAAGTATCCGATAGTTCACAGGGTGATTTTTCAGGAAGTTTGAAGATGGAAAGTAACAAGTATATGTCCTAATTCGGTCACTTTTCAAGATACGGGGCATCAAAGTTGGAAAAATAAATCACATATTCTTCAATACCTTTATACCTTTTCCTGCCATATTTTCGAAATTTTGTTATCTGGGTTTTTTTGAGATGACAAACTAAAATCTATCAACAATTTGGTTGCATTTCCTAGAGGGCGACACAAGTGACCATAAAGACAGTTTTAAACGGCTGCAACTTTTTTCAGCCACACTGTATCTCACTTTCGAGTAAAAAAATCTGTTTTCCTACCTTGGTTATTTCAAAAAAAGGACGCCTTATTGCGATCGCTAGAAACAACGCTTTTTGAGAAAAACGCATCTAAAGCAGATCATGCATGCTAATTATTTTAACATTTTTAGATTGGAAAAATCATCATCATCTGTGAAATATCGGACATTTATTCAATAACACTCTGTATTATACATACGCCAACGTTGAGGGTTACATAATCATGTGCCGAACCCCCAGATTTAATCAAGCGAGTTATGAACTCTTTATCGGCCTTGTAACGTGAAAAGCTGTTTCGATATCTTGCCGGACAAGCAGGACAAAGCGATTGTCTCAAGATGCAGAATTCTAAAACACGTAATATATGAGACTAACATGACTTTTTGTTACCATCAAAGTTCCTCTCACAAGAATCGAGCGCCGTATTGAGAAAACAGTTTTCTCGAACTGAATTGAGAACAGAGTTCCACATTTACGACTCTAAGTGGACACTTTGTGCTTCGCTACGTTGCTAACAAGTTCATATTTAAATTTGCAACGCATAGAGATCTTTAGAAAGAAGCGCATCTGCATTCTCCATCTTCAGGTCTGCCGAAAAGGATTTCACTTTAGCTACTCAGAGCTCCTTATTAATTCGTTTCAGAATTCGGTCGATATTATTTCTTCTTTACTTGTATCACATGTAGAGGGCGTTGAATAATAGACGCTGAGCCATATAATCAAATGTATTATATCGTTATTGCAAGTGAAAACACAGGAATGGAATACGATTTGAGCTGGGAAGTCAAACGTAAAAATTATAATTTATTGCAATAAAAATATTGAATTGCAAATTTTCATTCGAACGGCTCTACAATGATTTTTGAAAACGTTTTTTTTTATTTAAAAGAATCAATTTTGTTTTAGATATTCCATTTTGGTACTAAAAATCGTAAAATAACTATAGATCAACTGTTTTGGAAAATAACCGTGAAATTATTGGTATCGTTCTAAAGGTAGATCAGATAACAAACGCATTGATGCATTTGTCCCATTAGTATAGGATTTTTCCCCAGGCGTGAAAGCAAGTATCCATTACCTTCGCGTATTTTTCGTCTCCCACCGACTCACTTTGCTTCGTCTCAGTTTTTCCTCAACAATAATTAACAATAATACATTGTGTAATTTAAACAGATACGTAATCTAAAAACATTAGTTTTGATTAAAATTTTAAACTTGTAATAATATAGCGACTCCGGCCAGTGTCCACTTTAGCGCTTTGTCTTTAGTTTTCAGATTGAATGTCCAAACAAATGTTGGACCTCGCATTCTCGTTTTATAAACGGGACAATCATACATATTTCGCAAATCTTGCTTATCTTGCGTAATGGCTTTTATGAAAATTACGGGCACCACTGGGAAGAGCTCTTTCAGTTTGGAGTCCGCAATGCTATTCAACTGGGTATCCCATCTGAAATGAAAATAGGTAATTAGGAATAAAAATGATTTTAATATCAAAACATTTATCGGGCTCCAACCGAACGTGCATCAACTAAGAATTTTCTGCAAAAAATCCCTTATATGTAGGAAGCCGCAATTGTTTGCTTTAATCTGCAGGATTTGTTTATCTATAGGGACATAGAGATAAATATGTTATTTGATTCGTCATACCTTGCTCCTTCCATGAACAATCCATGGACATATGAACCCTCCCTAGGGGCAGAATTAAAGTCCTCTTTTTGCTTCTTTGTTACATCCGTCATCAGACACATTTTATCCAATGGCCACTCGTTCTTCCTGGCCGTTTGCTGCATTATTGCAGTGAGAAAAGACTGAGGATTGAAAAACCCTCCTAGCCATACCGTAGCTGGCATGGAAAAATCGGTCGTCCAGCCCTCTAGCTCTTTTATCCTTAACATAAAAAATCCCCTATATTGAGTAAAGGAGGTGCTAATCTTAGAAGAGCGGTCCGTACCTAAGAGTAAGATCGCCGACCCATTGCCCAAGTGGTAGTAGACTGGGGTAGGCCTTCACGGACCAGTAATCTGGAACTGCATCCATGAAGAGGGATTCCTGCAACATTTCCATATCAGAAGTAATGGTCAACTCTCCCTTTAAACCCAGATCGAGTTCTTTTAGTGAGCGCCTCATGTCTCGCGTGAGATTATTCATTCTTTCGCACTCCTGGAACGCCACAATAACATACGGAGTTCTCTCTTCAACTTTGGCCATCATTTCTTGGACAGGAAATTCTTCGGGCAGCTTATCATAAATTTCTTCCAAGGTACACCTCACCTAAACGGACGCGAAACAACGTTCAATGTACATGTTGATGAAACTTCATGTTTTAGTTATACTTTCTCTTCTTTGGACATTCCTGCACCTGCAGCGGCACTTGAGTCGCGAGGTTGCATTTCGAAAATTGTTCGGAACATATTTTCGGAAGTACTTGCCAGAAAACCTATTTCTGCGTTTGGGTGTAAACCATACAAGTAGGGGCTTTCTGTTGGAAGTCTGTCGTCAATATATCGGTGATATCCGACGTAATCAGTATTAGGTGGGGCAGGGAATCCTGCAAGAGCTCTTTATGATACAGCTCTACGCCTATAAACTCATTTATTATTATTGTATTAACAGGATTCACGAATTTCAATTTTCTATCAGTTCGTGATGATGTATCTAGATAACAAGCGAACGACGACATATAAGCTGAACTAGAACTGATTTTCGGCATGTCTTACCTGGGGCGAGGAGTAGCTCTCCTTCTATCAACTCTTGTTGCATATAGTTCAATAAATAACTTCTGCACAATCTCCTATCCCAGTCGTCGGTGATATGACCACCATACATTATCTCCCCGAAAAGGTACCGTAGATCCTCCCAAGGGACCTATCAAGAATCTCATTAGAAACCGTGGCACATAATTTTCAATTAGTTGATATGCGAAATGCTTTGGAGGAAGATAGAAATTACCCTGTTGTTGCTTTCTAAATAATTGTAGAGAACGCTAACGCTGATAGTCAAATCGCCAACATTAAACGGATAATTTCTGTTCCATCCTTGGGGACCAAATTTCCGTCGTTCAGCCACAACTGCATGAAAATAGCAAAGAGAGAATAGAATCGCTTTAAATTCAGCTTCCTTGGAGCACATTTCCAGAGTTTCCTGATTAAAATTGTCCAGTGCCTTGTGCAAATTAGCAAACATGCCTGTCGGTGGCTCGTTTGTGATTTTAATGGAAGACTCTAATATCCCCTGCGGGATAACACAGGAATGAGGATCGGATGATGGTTCGGCACTTAAGTATAACCTGTAGTTTGCGTGACCTAAATAAAATTACAATAAATGTATTGTTAATTCTGCTAATGAACAAACAAGCAACGTTCGCGTTGGTTATGCTTTCATTTGAAATGGAACAAGCAATGCAATAAGATCGCAATTTATGTTTTCAGTATGGGAAGCAGTAGGACTTCTATCACGAATAACAGAGATAGAATTGCCGATTTGGGAGATCCAAGACCTTAACACGTTTTCCCGTTAAGTTACGTCTAAAAGTCATATTTGTATATCTTAGCTAGGTAGTAATTCAACAATGAATCAGAAAAAGACTACCACGAGTGCGGCAAAGTGAAACACACATCAACATCAATAGAGACATAACAGTACCAAAAACTACAGAACACCACCACATAATATTTCGAAATGACTTGCGTGTAGCTTTTTTAATGATTTACCTCTTTCTGAACATTGTTCCATCTTCTTCTCCAGTGTGGCTAGCCACTTCACTACCAAGTGGATATTCTGGAGGATCACCCACTGTCCTTTATCGGCTGCAAGGTCCATTGCATTTTCAGCTACAACTTCTTGACCTTGACCTAATGAAACGCTGTGAAAATTTCCGGCGTCGAATGTAAACCCCAATTTTTTCCCCATCATTTCTACTTCCTTCAGAGGGTCAACTCCCGGAGATAGTATGAAGAATACTGGAGTTTGTGAACTGGTCTCTTCATAGGATTTTTCGAAAGTCACAGTTCTTGCGGTTACATATTTTGTGCCTAATTTCTCTTCGATGAACAGGCTAACGGCGTAAGTCATTCTGTCCGGTCTCAAACAGCGCATGATGCAAAGTCTTTGCAAAGTTGTCCTGTTTTTCCATTCTCCTGGGAACTTTTCTTTCTCAGGGCATTCACTTTCGACGAACTTTCTCCATCTCTTTACTGATCCTTCTAAGTCCTTGTCAAGACCTTTGAACTCGTCCATTAGTGACAGAGCCTTTATGCCACCCCATGATATGTTATTTAAGAAATCAACCGGTGAATTCAAGTTCGCGATGATTGGAAATCTAAGCAGGAAATTTAACTCTTCAGGATTGATTTCACCTAGTTGAATGTGTATTTGGAATGTCATTTGCGCCATGAAAATGAGTTTATCACATTCGAAGAGGCCTCTAGATGTGTACATAAAAACCGAAAAACAGATGCTGTCAAGCAAATTAACTACTCTATCTTTCAGTTTTTCTGTCGGTTCCGCTCTTTTCAGGGAATCTCTGAATACCACGCTGAAAGCCTTCAGGGAGAATTGATAGATCATGTTTATTCGGAACAAATCGTTTAGAATGAAATACAAGAGAGAAGCTCTGGCAGCACATGGGCGATACTGCTCTCTGGCCTCGTCTATTTTAACGGAAGTTACTTTAGCCTCTTCAACTTTTATCGCAATTTCGTTCGCAGTCCTCTTGGTGGTCTCTAAATTCAACACCAATTCAACATCACCCAAAATATTTCCTGTGGCGGAAGATAATCGATAAAGTAGATTATCTTCGCAAGTTTTAAGGGTAATTTTGAAGTCATTTTGCTGTTTAGTTAACGACGACTTCAATTCTTCCAAATCCGGGCGCTCGCTTTTAACAACTTCGGCCAAGAGCTGCTCTTCTAGGCCATCGCGAGTTACTGTAAAGTTAATTAGAGTCGTTTGTGCCTGAATTTCTGGCTTATAGTGAGGATTGGCTAATTTTGTATGCAAAATTAGTCGGAAGTTTGGATCAAAGTCTATTTCCTTATCGCCTATTTTTATGGCTGTTCCCTTTTTAACTAAAACTCGCCCTAGGACGGGGTCCAACACGGCATCTAAATGTTCACCAATGTTCTCTATCAGTACGATGGTACCATGGGAGATGCATTCTTCAATGACGTCAAGGTAAGTCCTCTGAGTGGTTCTTACTACTTTTAGAGTGTCGCCATATTTAGTTTTGATCCATTTGACCCCTTGAAGCTGTGGATCAATCATCAAGGGCCACCGACTTGAATTAGTGAGAATGCTGGCATTTTCTGCAGACATTCTGTCTGTTGGAAGTCCTTCGTTGTTCCATTGAGCTATTTTGGCGTCGTCTGTCAATAGGCTCATGGGATCTAAGTCTGGTGTCATGGGAATGGGAACTTCCAATTTTTGAAAGAAAGGCCGCCAATGTTTTTCCAATATATCTGTTCTGTATTTTTTCGTGAAACAGCCTAAGTAAGACAAAAATGCTGTCACGAGCAGTATGTCTCCAGGAACGGTAATAATGGAAGCGTTGTAGTCTTTAATTAGTTGTCTCCATCTGATATTTTCTGAGGCAAGGCCATTAATGAGTCTATTCGCCAGGCCAATCATTTGGGTGGTGGTGTCTGCCTCCGCCTGACATTTCAATTTTGCATTCGTTGCTTCCTCAAACTCAGCCCTCAAAACTCCTAATTGTTTTTCTAACTGTTCTAGTTTCAGTTTTAAGTCAGACAACCTACTCCTAGCATCAGAAAGCTCTTTATTCGCCTGAGCCAATGCCTTTCTTTTAGGCTCCACAACCACAAAAACTTCATAGAACTTAAGTATATTTGTTACCCAAGCGCATAAGCCAGCTGCTGCGGCGGACTTGCTTATAATTTTCTCGGGACTGAATTCTGGATCTTTCAGATATTCCATAGTGGCTTTTACTATTTCCGGCTGCATGTTTTCTTTATCGTAATTTATTAGGTCAAACAAAAATTGATCTACTTTATTCATCATCGTCTTGCATTCCTTCCAGCTCCGGTCTTTAGGAATTTTGCCTTTTTTGGAAAATAATACGAGAACAGCTGCACATACACTCACCACGGCTTCTGGAGGGCTACCGAATGATTTGAGTTCTGTTAGATTGTTCTTGTTCAATGTATTTAAAGCTTGCTGGGCTGCAACTAGGGCAGGTTCAGCTTTCGCCAAATCCTCTGCGCAAACTTTTGCTTTGACTGATACGTCTTCTTCAATGACACGCACCTTTCCCTCTTCTTCACTAGCAGTTGCTTGCTCTTTTGCAACTTTTTCGTTTTCAACCGATAACACCTCAATTAGAGCAGTTGCAGCTTCGTTTTTCACGTTTAGCTCTACTTCTTGTACAGCCAGAACATCCTTTAATCCATCTACTTCTTCTGACGTTGATGCCAATTTGGTTAAACCATTCTGCAGCCTGGTTATCTGATTATGAATATCGGCTGTTTTTTCAGTTAAGAGTTTCCGGTACAGATCTATTTGTTCCAGAAACGACTTCGGTGTTGTGTAATTGTAGCGTTTTTCATTTAAGAAATAAATTTCTGAAAATGTGTTCACGACGCCATGGGCGTGAGACATAAATAACGATACTGAATTAACCAGATTTTCTGGAAGAACCTCAATTTGCGCAAGAAATCTCCTGGATACTGACTGCAGAGCTTCGATGGGCCAGTCATGGAACCAATCTATTGAAGAACAATTAACCAGAGCTGGAAACTTTCGAGCCCTCACTCTCAATGTGGAGCCCACTGGCGAGAAGCAAAGAACGATTTTTAAAAGCCTTCTTACGCGATCTATGAAGAATTTCCAGCAATTTTCTCTTGTGTCTTGAAGACCCATTCCCTTAACTTCACCCCTCATAGCGCTTATCACATTTTCAACATCCTCATCTGATAAAAGCTCACTGATTTCACCTGAGGCTAAGACGTCGTTGATTAACACCAGATAGGACTCATCTGGTACTTGGGCGTCAGTCATTAAGAACACCATGCCGACGCTTTTAAGACCAGCTTTGATGTAAAGGCCTGCGATGTCTGTTTTCATGTCACCCACGGCGTAACCTTTCTTGAGCTGAATTTGAAATACTTCAAATGAAGATATAAAAGCAGCCAGTCGAGTCAGCGACTGCTTGCCAAAACCACCTACACCGACCAGCAAAGCGTTTCCTCTGGGAGCTTCTAGAATTCTATTTATTCTGCAGATGTGGAACATCGCATCCTCAAACAAGACCAAATTCATGGCGGCAACTAATTCGTTATACCCGCTGAGGGCCTCGTGAAGAAGACTACTCAGACGGTCGAAATCGGTTATTGGAAAGTATTTTGGATCACCGATTCCTTCAGCAAAATGACAGAATATCAAAGGCTTCTCAAACACAGCATTCTCATCAAGTTCTTCGAAACCTTTTTTCACAGTTTCAATTACAAGTTTGTTAAATGTATCCATATCTCGTCGCTCAACTAATTTATCTCCATATACTCTGTTTGCTTCATGCATCCAGAGTCTAATAAACGTTGATTGATTGGGAATTGCTACTCCATGAGCAAATAACATTCCCTGGAATACATTTGACAAGTCACGAAGTGTAAATATGTAGTGAAATTTGATGGCGGTAGGCAAGAACGCTTGACCGATTTTGATGTGGAGAGAATAGGCTGCTTGAACCACATGAGGGCAGAGCTTCTGAACTGCCGTGCTGAACTTATTTTGTGTATTTGTCAAATGTTGTGATAAAATTGAATTGTAAATATGGAGGCAATTCTCCTCCGAAGGAAAACTTACAGCAAAGACGCAAAAATGTCTTTGAAGTCGCGGATCAATGGTGAATGAACCAGCAGTAGGGTTCATCGCCGAAATGAATTGCACGTTGTGAATTTCCTTTAGTGATAATTTCTGGCGATCATACCAATGCTGATAATCCATGTATTGTTTTAAAAGTGTGTGAGGCTGCACCGTGAAGTATCTGTCTACTTCAGGCATGTTCATATCGTCAATAAAGTATATCATGGTTTTGTTACCAGGTGGCCCGTAGACCTTGCCAGCTTTCTTTTCTAAGGGTTTTTCGAGAATTTTTTGAAGCATTTCAGAAGTAGTGTAAAAATTAAATGGAACATTTGTTACGGCATATGCATCTGTTAAGGAATTAAGTTTTTCCCGTATTATTACCGACTTACCACTACCCGCTGGCCCGACTAACATAACAGGCACCTTTTTGCTCATCAGTAAATCCAAGAAAAAACGGATTCTACTAGTTTCGGCGGTGCTCACAAGATTGGCTTGCAAAGGAATATCCATGTCCAATTCAAAATCGGGAACTAGTTTGTTCCATGGGACGAATCTTTTGCTTTCCTCTTCAATATAATATTGAAAGACATTACCTCCAACAGGAAATTTCACGGTTTTAAACTCATTGGTGAACCATTTGCTGAATTCATTGCGCCAGTCGATGATCTGGTCTTGAAACAGACCGGAGCCGAATGACCAGACCACGGAAAATACGAAGTATATTTCATACCATTCTTTGGGGCAATCAGGTGGTACATTCCGTGGAGTTAAAAAACAATCGAGCAGGTTGACCAACATGGTCAAATGGGCGATATCAGATATAGGCGTTATCTTCTTAACCTTTCTGCGAACAGCTTCCAAACAAGAGGGAACGTACTTATCAAACAAAATCATCAAAATGGCTTTCTCGTTTTGGATAGTGCGTGTGTCAATCCACGATGCAATGAAAGGATTCCAGCCAAGATCGGCTGGATTAATATATAAAATGCCGGCTCTGGATACAGTTGCAGGTGTTGCTGTTCGCAAATTAGCAATTTCAAATAAAAGTCTCATACAACGAGTTAAAGCAATGCGTTCATTACTGGCTAGCGTAAGCACTTTATTGTCGTCCATTAAAGTGTTCAGGGACTCGATCCACATGGGATCTATATCCCCATCCAGAACAATCCACTTCGGACTGTCCCCGCTTAAGTTCGCCTGATCTCTCATAATCACCGAAAACAAGCCGTCCTTCCATTCCCTTGTGGACGGGTTTATAACACCGAATAATTCGTCATTAGTTACTGCTTTGGGATTCAGGTCATTGTACAAAGGTTTAAGCTTTTGGTTGGCATAAGTACGATTAAGACATTTCCAAACCATTGACTTTCCTGTTCCAGCAAAGCCGATTATAAACACTGAGTGCCTCACGGCGAAAAGTTCTTCTAGTTGTACTACTTTCAGAATAAACCCTTCTTCGGGCTGAAGCTTCATTTCAACGGCAGTTTTCTTAATCATTTTTTCGAAGTCGAGATTGCGCTTTCTGGGAACGTCTAAGGCTGGGAACAAGTCCCCGATGAGCCCCATAAAAACAGGCATGTCGTCAGTGACAATTTTCGGAATGTTGAAATCTCGCAGGGCTCTCATAAGCACTTGATCTTCGGGGCGTTGTTTGTCACCCCTTTTCAATGAACCAGCTACCACTAAGACCGATTTTATCGCCCTCAAGCCCCAATCGTAATGATCTTGTTTACTAAGAAGCTCTCTGCACAATGTGTAGAGGGTTATGAACTTTCTCGCCAAGAGTCTGGCTTCTTGGAAGCCTTCAGCTACCAACATAATTTCACAAATTAGAGCAAAATCCGGTACTACCATAGCGCACGGCCGAAAGAGGGCTTTCAGGTTTTCGGGTAATTCGGTTCGGCCGGCATATCCTGGGTTCATTGTTATAAAAAGTCCTACCTAAAATGGACGTAAGAGAAATCTATTTTAGTGAGCCATATGTACGTAATTCGGAAATATTACCGTAGGAATTAATCCAATATCTTGGCCAAGAAAGAAAAATCTTTTCTTGTTGTCTTTGATAGCGTCCTGAATTAACTTCACTTGAACAGCAACTACTGACAAGACTTCTACAGATATTCGGTTGAATTCGTCGAAACATCCCCAACAACCAGTTTGAGCTAAACCCTAAGATAGAAAACGGAAACAATAAGTATTTACGTCACAAGTTTAGTAGGTGACTTGTTACCGCACGAGTTCTTTGGGGACATGGCGACGTCAAAAATAAACGCGAGTATTGTAACGCTACCTAATCGACATGCATCGTATATTATTTAATTTCATGCTGTCTCCTAAATTACAATAGATTTGTAATTATATTTCATAAAATAAATAGGGAATGTGTATCGTTGCCTGTTTTGTGCTTGTTGGCACTCATCAGATTTATCAGGCTCAATGGGGTTTTTTGAATTTGATAAATTTGAAGCATTTCTCCCAAGTTATCGTCGAGAAAAACAGTGTAACTGGGTGTTAAGGAACTATTGCAATGTTGTACTATTATCAAACCTTGTAAATGTTTCCTATAGATTTGTAGTCCATCTGCTCCGAACAGTTGAACACGTAAACCATCATTCCCAAAGATTTTCCCAGGTCTTTTGTTGTTTCTGTTTTTCCAGTTCCCGCAGGTCCGGCTGGAGCTCCCCCCATTATCAAATGTAGACTTTGTGTAAGAGTTATGTAGCACCTACACAATAAACTAATTAATTACTTGACAAAGCTCAAAAATATGATTTGCTTGTACTTCTAAGACCTATTATTAATTTCTTGCTTGTTACTTATCCCTTATATATTTTTGATTATATTTCATTTGTACATGACGATTCTGACCTATCAGTTAGTGGGGTGATCACAAGCCGAGGAGTATTTCCCAGATACTCGTAGGCATATCTAAACTGGGCATCACATATATTTGCAAAACAATCTTTTTCTTTCTCATCCCATCTGTGACGTATCTGACTCTGCCACTGGAACGCCTGGGAGTTCTCCACTTTTATAAGAATCATTTTGGCAACAACGTCACGGGAATGCACATCAATTGTACAAATCGTCATGATTTTTTGTCTTTCTCCGGCAGTTAAATCGCCGAGCAATAAATTGATGAGTGCCACCAATTGATTGATTTGTTTCCTTTGGTAATCTTTAAGTGCATTTTCGTAGCCTTCTTCAAGCCTTGCGAATGCCATATTCACTTCAGTAGTCCACCAAATTTGGGTACCTAAAAAACAGTCGTCTCGTAAGCAATTTTAAAATCTTTTGAACCCCTTTTTCTATAATCGCTTCCACCAATCACGTCAAAAGACGTTAGAGATTACTATTCGAAAATTCGCGGTCTTCATCGCTCTGGTGCCCTTCCAAACGCGGGCTGTTGGATTTTTCCAACGAATACATTTACGATAGTTGTCAAAATAAACAGCACGAAAAGTCACAGTCGCAGTGGCCACAGTTGTCACACAACTTTGCATTAGAAGTGACAACCAGCGGGCGGTTTCTAAAATGATCCTATTTTCGTTAATGCTCCGTAGTTCTGGACAACACGAATTAATTTGAGTTACAAAGATAGATACTAATATTATGCATATAACGTAAATAATATACCACAAAGAGCAGGCTGAGCAGGGTAATCGTATATCCAAGATTCTCGTGGCTTTTCATCATACGTAAAAACCGCCTCCCCAAATAACTGATGAAGTGTATCTCTCATGACATCAATGACCCGGTTCAACCACACTTCCACCTTTCCACTGCAGTCGCATACATCGCAAAACTTCACATGTTCTTCATTTTCTTTCGAAATCATTGCCTGCGCCTTTTTCGAGTTCTTCTCTCCTTCTTGGATGAACACTAATTTCGCCAAAGAATCGAACAATTTCGTCAAATGTCGTACGATCAAATCGGGCTGATTGCCATTAGAAAGAATGTCTAGCAAATCTGCCGATGAAACGAAATAGAAACGTGGAAAAACTAGACGTTTAGTTTCCAGGTAATCGTTGAGAGCTTTCTCACATAGGGTCAAATTTTGTAAAATTGATTCCAGTTTTTCATAGAGGCCGAGTGTATTTGTAGCTTCTACAATGTTTAGAGTCCCCTGCATATCGCTCAATACTTCCTTGAAATCTCTGTCAATTTTGTCAAATCGTTTTGAGTCCTCAGGCAGTTGATTTCTTATATCTTCAGAACCAATGAAAATGCTTTCTAAATACATCCACTTCCTCTGCACTTCGAAATAAACTTGTATTACTTGATCGGCGTTTCCCAACCTTTTTTGCCAGTTGGAAACTTCTTCAAGAAAAAAGTCTATGAATTTCGATGTCATCATGTTTTGTAAGGCTACTTGGTTTTCTTCCAGGGTCTCTACTGTCTCTTCACTTATGGTTAATATGCTCAATTTTGACCGTTCATGAGCTTCTGTGCCAAATGTCATTACGTTCCAAGTGGCGTTAAGTTCTTTCAACACCTTTTCCATGGCCATTTCCTTCACGGCCTTGTCGACAATATTTTTCACTTCATCTTCAAATTCGTGGAGGTTCAATGCGAGTAGGTCACTTAAGGTTGTGTCGTCGTTCATTACAAATTTAACCTATTGAAAAGAGATAATTTTTAGAAAAAATATTTTTATTACAATAAATACACATTTTTGAAAGTCTGCACTTGGAGAATATGCATTGTATGATGTCGTGTTAGGTAATTTTCTTTGCTTCTGCAGGTGAGGTATGTTTATGTAGATGATTAGTGTTTGTTGAGCCGTCTTAAGTGTTGGTGATTGTTGATGTACTCACTGTGTATATCAACGTTGATAGTACGTGTCCCACCTGTGATGAAGCACGAAGAAAGAAAGTTTTGTTAGAAAAATCTTATTTTGCAAATTATTTTTGAGAAAATCGCCGGACTTCAAGAACACTGAAAATCCGGCATTATTTTACGCAGTTAAGCTCGACAAGCCATTAAGGTTTCACAAAATCTCAGTGAGTAAAGTCAATACAAAAAATTTACTGCCATAGTGTATAACTTTACTACTTATGTACCTGTTTTAATTTAGTTTTATGATTTGCTTTATGTTTGCCTGCAGTGTTTCCATGAAATTAATTTAATTTTGTACAAAAATGTATTTAATTTATACATCTGTAATGGCATCATCAGTTGAAACAAATGGTAGTTACGTTATTTCCTGCTGTTGGGCAGACATTTTTGATACTCACTGAGCATACACAAGCGCATTAATTACCTTTGTTGCCTGCATTAACTGAATCCAATGTCTATCTCTAATAGCAGGATTTTGCAACTCCGTTACAGCCCTCAACGATGTCAACATATTCTTTATCGTGGCGTCCAACTGAATGTAAGTATCCCAACTCTTAATTTCCTTATCCATTTGTCTTATCTCTTTCCCATATTTCTTACATTCCATTTCCATATTATCAACATCAATCTTTTTCCACGGGGTCAACTTCCATTCGTCAATGCAGGATCTGACGACATTTATGAAATCCCAGAGCTGTTTAACTTGTTTTAGCTCCTTACGGGTCATCCTCATTGCTTTAAATTCGGGTAAGGTAAGCTCAAATAAATTGGCCTGTTCTTGCAGTTTATCCCTTTCTATCTCCAATTCGAAGCACTCAGAATTGGTTTTATCTAACAAAGAATATACGTTTGGGCAGTCCCAATTGAAAAATCGTAGGTTTTTGAATAGATCTCTGTACATATTCTGTCGGATTTCGAACAGGTTAATATGGCGCTTAATGGCATTAACTTGCAAAGCTTGTAAGGGCGCCACGGCTTGTTTGGTAGTTACACCCACCTTGAAAAAATATATTTAACCGATTAATCCTGGTAGAAGGGAGTTATGGTCTATAGGTTTCATTCGTGCTGGAATACAAGATACCTTTTTGCAGTGGGCCCACCTATCGGGAATTTCTTGCAACTGCACAAAAACTTCCTCGGGGAATTCGACATTATAATTGTCCTTAAGTAAATCCATAATTTGCTTTAAGGGCTCGAACATCTTATCAGTTTCAAGTTGACGCTCCTTTACTTTAAACAGGTAACCCATCACGTTCAGCAAGCCATCATAATCATCTTCTGTTAGTGGGACCTAAATGCACGCATAAGTAATTTATTATTTATAAGTGCATTTGTTATTTATTATTATATATTTAATAAATATGTTTACTGCGTTTCTGTAGGAAAAGTGGTGGTAGCAAGAAATTTTCAAGTGAGAATGATTTATTTACCTGCATGGCAGCAACTGCCTCTTTAATAAAATTGTCTAGGTCATTCAAGCTGTCAACGACTCTATTATAGAGATGTTGCTTAAACAAATTTCCCCATTTGCATACAGCATTTAATATTGCTTGGCGAAGGGGGCGGACGTCCACCCTTAACCAGGGAGCCAACAACTTCTCAGGAGATATTCTCTCTACCTTAAATCAACCAAATTACTAATAAAAATCTGAAGATGCATAGCGTCCACCCCATCTACCCAATTGAAACCTTTCAGTCTATATACAATGATGCGGTTATACGTCACCACTCAGAAACACACACCTTTTTATACAAATTTTCATAATAATCAATTTGATCTTTGAATTGCTGAATTGTAGGTGGTGTCTGTTTAATCGCATCTTCCCCTTCTTCATTCGTTCTGTATATTTCGTCAATACTTAAAAGGCGACCATATAACAGAAACTGGCGCAAAAACTCCTGTCTATCCTCTTCCCACAATATATAATATTCATCGAATTCCTTTTCAAAAGTCTCAGCAGCCTCTATTCCTATCAAAACTTTCGAAATAATTTCGTTTTTCTGATGTAATAAATCATTATTTTCCTTCACAACATCATAATAAGATTCGAGTATTTCGGGATCTGCGTGTTTCATGTAGTTTCCCATTGAGTATATGTCTTCCAACAAGCCTGAAATATTCGGTGAATAATCTAAAGGCTAAAATCGACTAGGTATTCTGGGCACTTTTTTATAGGACTGAGTATGCCTTAGACCCGATTGTATAAGTGCGGCTTAAGCTAAGCTCACCTTCAATTTTATTGACGTTGGCTTTCCTATGAGGAATATGTGGCTGACAAGTTACCTTCATTTGTGACAAAAAGGTATTCTTATGGGAGGGAGCTGATGCTTAAGCTTAACATAGCCGAAGCCTTACTTGTAAAATCGGATCTTAGCTCTTACTAAAAGTAAACTTAACTAGAATTTAAAACTTTATCGAAGCAACCGATGGTTCTTACCTTTCATGAAAGATACAAAATTTACTGATTCGTCCAAAATGATGGAAGGAACGAACACTATATTTGGTTCGTGAAGCTCCATGATGAGTTCGAATAAAGAACTGGCTGTAGCATCCAAAATTTCGTTCAGGAAACCAATCTGATTAATCGTAACAGCACTCAGCATTAATTCCATTATTTTAACATCAAGGCTCTTCAAGTAAGGTCTCCACATTGCCAACTTTTCGGTTTCCTTTTCTTTGTCCTTTTGAGCAGCTCCTCCTTCTTCTTCTTCTTCTTCTTCTTCTTCTTCTTTTACTATTTCTTTTTCTTTTCCTTTTTCTTTTTCTTTTTCTTTTTCTTTTTCTTTTTCATTTTCTTTTTCTTTTTCTTTTTCTTTTTCTTTTTCTTTTTCTTTTTCTTTTTCTTTTTCTTTTTTTTCTTCTTCTTCTTTTTCTTCTTCTTCTTCTTTTTCTTCTTCTTCTCTTTCTTTTTCTTCTTCTTTCGACATTTCATTCTCAGTTTTTGCCTTCGATTTTTCTTTCTTATGCTTTTCCTCTCCTTTTGTACCTCCTTTAGTCTCGACAGATTCCTCTTCATTGGCTTGAGTGGAACAAGGTCAGTTACATTGCAATATTACCTCCTATACTCACCCAATGGCGGTGATTCTTCGGTTTTCATTGGTTCATTAAACAGTAACTCATAATTTTCATTCACAATTCTTCGCAATTCTGCTGACGAGGCGCTGACTTGATCCTGCCTCTTCTGCAACCTTTCAACTCGATCTTCCAAATACAAAAGATTCTCCTTTTTACCATCTTTCCTCTCAAATAACAACTGTTGAGCCCACGAATTTATCCCAGTCATAAGTTTGCTTATGTTTACCTGTGATTTTTTCACTCGATCTGTTAACTTCTTGACAGTTTCAAGAATATAACTTATTAATTCGGGATCTGCGGCACATATAACATTACTTTCTGGTCAAGATGTGAAAAATACTTACTGTTGGTGTCCCAGGTATGAACGTCTGTTACTTGTAAAAGTAGATCATCAAGGACTGCTACCTCGTGTTGTATAATATTGAATTCTACCTCGGAAGTCTTCTTCCTTAAATAATTGTACCACTCTACAATCAGGTTAAGTTTGGTAATAGCCTGATGCAATTCTTCAGCTTTGTCAAACAGGACTATTGCTTCAAGAGGTAGATTGTCGATGTTCATGCTCTTGAGATATTTCATTTCTCGCAATATAGCCTGCAGCTCCTTATCAAAGTTGAGTTGCAACAATCCATCGGTGTCCCGTAGCAGTTGAAACTTTTTCATGCTTGTGTAAATTTGTTCGGGAAGTTTAGCAAACCATTCTTCCAAGAGCTGATTTTGGTCATTTATTAGTATATTTTTCATTTGATCTAACTTTCGGAACACAAATTCAGGATCTTCTTCCGTTAATAATTCATTCTTAATTAATTTAAATTCTTGTCCAGGCTGTGACACGCGCATGTATAAACGTTGGATCCAGAGAATTTTTCCTGCCAAAGGAGGGTAATTTTTATCCATCGGCGTTCCTTCCTTTTTGGATACTTCGTAGAGTTCTTTCACTGTATTGAGCTCTTCATCAAACATTTTGGTTATTTCTGGGTATTTAACTTTTACGAGTTCACTGATGTACGGTCTAGAGAACATGTTCCCTGCTATGTTTAAGTACTTGAACGTAGTCTCCAGGTTGTAGCAATCGTCGAACGCTTGGATAAATATTGCAGCTAATCTTTTGTCGTAATCCGCACATACTTTCTCGAAATTTTCATAATCTTTCACCAATGAATCGTCGTCAGTATCGAGAACCCCATACTGAATGTTTTGAAATAAACCGTAATATCTGTTAAACTCTTCGAATATTTCCAAGCATTTTGTCGACAAATAGCGACCCTTAATACCACCGATTTCAACTTTCTCTAGCCGTGTGAAGTCTATAAATGTTCGCAAAATGGATTTCACAAGACCAAGCCGTTCCAGAAAATCATACAACCTTTGAAACACATTTCGACTGTGGAAGGTCCAAGGTTTTCTTACAGGGTTTTCATCTGAGATATACGAACGAGAATAGTACGAATCTAAATTCGCTCTAACATACTCGAACGCTTCTTCGAATGAATTCAATATTTTAATGGTAGCCTGAAGTTTTTCGTACATGTCGTCAGGTTCCCCTTGAAATATGCTGGTTGGATCCAGAGCTCTTTCTGCTGAGTCGATTAATAGATTTGCAATCATTTTAAAGAGTATGACGATACGATCAGTACGAGCGTAGTACTGGGAATTTGCCCATATAAGTCCAACAACATGAACCTGAAATATCAGAGAAGTCCAAAAGTTGGTTGAAGGCTTTCACGATCAGTTAAAATGCCATTGGAAACAACAGGCTACGAGACCTTCCAAAAAAAAATGGATGCATTTCTACCAACTTATTTTGGTTCCGATCTTGACCGTTAAATTTAATTATACGGAATTTACTTCAACTTAAAAATTTTTTCTGTATACATTAACTCCGCGTATATGGATGCCTTTAAGGGTCTTACCATTGGTTTAACAAACGGTTCAGTTTCCAAAAACTCGTTTTCATCAAACTTTGAAAAGTGAGGTATAAAGGCTTTTAAATACTTCAAAATGTCTCGTGACTCAACTAAGGCTGCAACTATATCCTTGAATAGAGTCTTATAAGCCTTTGCGTAAGTGCTATTTGTCAGTTGTAAATATTCACTCATTTTCTGAAAAAGAGTATCTGTGCTTTTTAACTCTTACAAATCCACAAATTGGTTGACCAAAAATATTACTTCCACCCACCCCAGTGTGCCATTCCACCCCCTAGTGTGGGAATTGCTCCCTTACTAGAGGTTCCTCTTAGATGCCACTCGTTAAGGTTCAATTATTGCTTTTAAACTGATTTTACAGAGCCGCTACAAAATAATCTTACCTTAACTCTCGGATCACACAACTGATCGTAAATTGACTCCATGTTTTTTGTTCTGGCATTCCAAAAGTCGATCTCGTTCATGGGTACCGGATTGGCACCATTTGCGAAGCATAACTGAGACGTCTGTTTCAGAACTTCCCCACAAATACCTGACCACTTCATTACGGCGTTTTCTATGGTCGTTTTCAAAGGCAAATTTATCTGTTCTCCATTGGTATCTATAAAATCTTGCACCGTGCTAAATATTGTTGAAATGCCTTGAGGCATTGGAAGAATCACTTGACTTTTCATAGCTCCCTTAATCTACAAATTTCCAAGTGCACTACGTGTTTATGATATGAAACAGATGTGTGCGGAAACGGACATGTTACCTGGTCAACGGTATTCTTAAAGGCCCGGACATGGGCTACTACATCTTGAGATACCACTTTGGGCCATCCCACCTGGTTAGCAGGGTTAGACATAAGAGGCACAAAGACGCCTTCAACTAAAACTGATAAATCCTCAATGGGGTGGCCTGACATGTCCCCAAACGTAAGTACTGAACGGAAGTTCTCCATCGTTATAGCTTCTGGCTTCTTTCGTATAAAGTACGTATATTTTTGCTTTATTTGCAAATTAAATGACGTAAATGGTGTAAGTAGGCCAGTGGAAGCTAACGTCAACAGAAGCATTTTCTGAGTGGGATCCTCAAAGAACTTTAAAATTAGTTTCTAGAACATGAACAAAACCAAGAGGATTATACAGGATAAATCTATTTTTAACGTGCACAACGGCTTACGTCTTGCGCTTTTTAGTTACTCACCCGGTACTCATCAGTACCGATCATTTTATTCCACTTGTCCTGCTTCATTTTATATGACTTAATCAGGTAATTGAGTAGAAATTCGAGGCGCACATCCTCAGTATCATCTTGCTTATCGTCTTTCTTTTTATCGTCGGCCATGGCGGGAAATCGCACATTATCTACATTTCACCCAGCTAAAGTATTAACACGAAATGCAATAAACTAATAACAACTGATACTAGTCGTTAATTTGCTAGGCAACCCTATTGAGCATACAGGTCGATAATTCACTTCTGCAAGTGTGAAATTCGACGGAACTACGGCGGAGGTGTTTCGCCCCATGTTATTATACAGTGAAGGGCGGTTATTGATGTGCCACGCCTTAGAGGACTTGGAGGTGAAGTATTGCGGAAGTTTAAATGGCACGAATATAGAAGGTGTCCCAGAAACAACGGTGCAAATTAGTATTTTTTGCCAGAAAAAAAAAACTCGCACCTCTGACGGTTCTTGAAATATTTTCAATTAAGTTTTTCGGGGTGACGCCAGGAATTTGTAAATTCAATAAATAGGTGTAGATGGTCGTTATTTTAAAAATTAACTTTAATTGATTCTATAAAATTTTCAATGATCTCTGTCTTTCCTCTCTACTCAAATAGAAACTACTTCTAACTCAATTAGGATTCAATCTACGATGCTGAAGGAAACTTCTAAGGGAGGCCAGAAATCAAAATAAACTCATGGAACGTGTGTTATAATTTAACATTTATTGCATACAGCCTAACAACACCTCTTTTACCTCATAACTAAACAAGATGCCCACCATGGTTCCGTTGTCTTAAACGTAGACCTATTTTCATTATGAACACTCAGTAGCACGTTAAAAATTACATTAAATTTGCTTGTGTAATGGGTAAATATGTAAATAATAAAGTAATTTCGGTAGTGGAAACGCGTTTAGGTCCTGATACTCTCAACCATATATATGGAAAAAATTATATGTACTAGCGGTATGGTAAAAACTTTGTGCATGCCCATTTAAACTTTACTAACGTCCAGTGACGAATGTTGTGCAACTCGTTACGTAAATTGCTACCTCAATCGCCTGCATTCACACGTTATTCCTTCAGTTTCGTTACCCAAAATGCTTCTATATGATTTGTTTTTGTAGAATAATTCATCATAACTTATTAATTTCTGCACTTCGAAATTCAGTTTTTTTCCAATATTTTGTGTCTTGAATGTAGTAAAGAGAGATGTCACAACCTGGGGTCGAGGTTCTAGAGGTAGGTCGTTTTCATCCAGTGAAGTTTTTACATTTTCACCCTAAAGAACAGCAATAGATAGCTCTCAAATAATATTGCAGAATATACAGTTTGTTAAACTGTACTGACCTTAAACAGTAATGTTGCCAATTGTACTGTAATAGTTGCTAATTGGTATCCTATTCCTCTTTTCGAATATTCCGGTAATACTCCCATGAATACCAATTCCAACAAGCAGTTTGCGTTGTAAGGAGTGAACGGATCCATATTATCTTCCAATTGGGCCATCAATTCGTACAAAGCTTTCGACTCATCGTGCTTCGCTTTTCTGCAGTATTCATCAAGTACTTCCTTGGATGTAACATTTTTATGCTAAAAATGAAAGAAACACATTTCGCGGTTAATGCACTTCAAATTTTGACTTACTACTGACCTGAATTTTATTCAGTGCCACTCCAACGATTTTTCCTGTTTGACTGTCCACAGCCACAAGGGACACTCCATGTCGGGCAGTGTCAATCAGCATGTCGTCACATTCTTTTATAGCATCTGGTGTATTTGCCAAACCAATCGCTTTACATACATTCTCGTAAGGAAAAAAACCGTTCCGAAGCACTAGAATGGTCTCTTGCAGGCGATCGGCGGTTAAGGATCTGTATTCGATGGTTTCTAGGGAAAATATTAATGGAAATATTTCCTGCAACTATAATGGAAAAGCGGTTTTAGATCCGATCAACCTCTTCTCACGACCTTGGAATTTTTTTTTAAAGATATAGATCCGTTTGCTCCACGAAATTACTCATCTAAATACGCAAGTTTTCTTCAGTTTAACGGTACACGTTTTGCGTTCAACCGCAAAAGTGCCACTTTCTAGCCCGCGTTGTACCATTCGTCACTTTTTCACTCAATTACTTTTCTTGTCAATCGAATAAAAACAAATTAGTCGGTACCATTCAGAGAAAAGTTATGTGAAGGCCAAATTACTGCTTGTTCGATTTGAACAATAAAAACTATTAATACTCCGTAAAATCCGTTATTAATAATATTATATCAGTTTGATGATTATAACACTTACCGTCATTGCTTTTTGCCCACACTCTACCCACCATTGTAAAGATAATCCTATAAGCGTTGTATGAAATAAAACTATGCGTTTAATTGTTAACAAGGCATAGGCTGCTACTTATACTGTTTTTAGAAAATTCGTTATCTAAACGGTTTAAATAAATACATAGCGAAAAAACAGTATGCAATCAAAAACCACTAATAATAGAAAGATAATTGCGAAATGCACGCACAGGCCACGGATGAGATTCGTTTAGTTTGGGTACTGTAGGTGCTCTTTGAGTATTAAATTTATGGTTCTAAGCCAGAAACCTATTTGTCAATACTGGAATCACTGCCGTCTTATATAGTCCTTGGTATGTGTAAAAGTGCTTCATGAATATACATTATCCAATTACTTACATGCATACGTGATACAGGGCGAGTTTGCTTGCCCGATGCTCACGACAGGGATCTCGAGGACTGGCGGAGAAATAAAGGCGGTTAAACGGCGGGGAAACGTTTGCCCTTTTAGGTGAGTAATTTAAAATGATTTTTTTTTTTTAAGTTCTGGAACGCGTTTTGTCGAATTTATTCCATAATTCTAATTGTGCTGCTGCCGTATTAATTAGCTTTTGGTGAGATTTGGCTAACTCCTTTAAACTTGATGACTATTTTATTTCATACTTTAAAATATCTTCTCCCAAGTTTTATAACGAGAATCCCATAGCGATTTTCTTAACACCGAGCCAGTAGAAATTTTTGTCGATTTAAGGTCAAAATGAGACAAAGTGCTCTTCATACAGATTTATTATACTTCTGGTTTACAATATACCATGCACAACCAACACACAAATGATTGTTAATATTATCCAAAGGCCTCCATATGGAAATCCGAGTATGGAACGGGTTTACACAATATGCACGTTTTTTATAGCTCCATTGACTGATTAGATATATGGATACCGTCAAGGTCTCTTGATCCAAATCTACTTAGGTCTGTTTTTTCCAATAGAATAAATGCAATTGGCACATGTATACCAATATTTTCCCACCTAAACAAATGTACGATTTATATTTCATTATTTATGTTTATTTACAACTTAAAATTGTAAGCGATTACAGGGCATGAATGTGTCTTGACACCGCCACCGGTTTTACTAATTATAAAGTAATATGAAATCGCCCTTGGCAGAAGCGTTAATACTTAAGTCAACATATCGAAATTGATAGATATTTCTTGACCCAAAATGTGTAGTTCGCCTGTTATAATAATAATCTTTTTTTTTCTATTACTTTGTTTGATGATAACGCCTCGCACATTTTCCTTCTGCTAAGTGTTCGGGCGAAACCCCTCGTTAGTGTTTTGGTGCCAAATTGGTGGCACCGTTTTCGTAATATATGTAGAAAAAACTATTGCAAAAAAGAAAAGTTAAGAGAACTGAATATAGAATCTGAAGAAGATAAATCACGTAACACACCACATACCTTTAATCGACCTAATAGTGATGTAGTCACTGCATAAATTAGGTAAAAAGGCTCCCACATCACTACAAACTGTGAGACAGTGATTTTCAGAGTGTTTATAGTCTTCGGTAAAGAGTAAATGTTATTCTAAATTAATTTTAACTGAGAATGGCGTATGATTACAGCCTTACTGTGTCTGAGAGGTTATTCCCATGGAAAATCAAATAAAAAATGAACAAGGTGCCCCAAACCTACATACATGTAAATCATATTTAATAATATCCTTACCGATCTTAATGCCATTAAATTACTATTAAAAATTGTCGGAATTGGTAATGTCAGATTCCTCTGAGAAATGTACAGATGAATGATTTTATAAATCTTCTCATTTTCACTGTTCCACATATACCAATTCAGATTATAAAATGTTTCTGATAAGTCGTAAACCTGAAAAATAAGTGAATATGTAGATGGGGCCTAATCATATGAATGTGGTTTGTAAGGAACTGTCGAAATGATATCAGTTAAACATTCTAGTTCAGTCCATGTTCAGAATTTAAATGTAGAATTAAGCCAACAAAAATAGCATTTGTTACTTTGTTTTTATAAAAGAAACTTCATAATTGTGTTACATCTTTTCTCCATAATCCCATAGAGAAAGATGCTTAATGGTGGATATGAAGAACGAGCTGCACAGTAAGAATACATTTGTTGCTGGCACTAACATCTGGTGGCAGAAGTGACGGTAACGAATATACCCGAGTAGTTCCGAAAATCCCTCGTTAGAACCTCTCTGGTTTAGCGACAATTTTAATCAATTTTGGGCACTGGAGGAATATTTTGATCTTGCACGCATACGTCAGTTAATTTCATTTCATATGTGAAAAATATCAACAGTTTACTTTTATTTACGTCACATACATTACAGTACTTAATTATGCAAGAACTTTCTATGCAAGGAGAAACCAGGATGAGTACAGCCCTGCTTCGCTCATCACTACGTCGCAATCTATATACATATGCTGAAATTTACGATCTTTCAGAACACCCTGTACATAAAGGCCGTTGGAGATTTTCACAAGACTTCATTCATTAGTACACTAATGCTGAATTGACGCGATCGTAATACTTACACTATCATGAAAAAGCTGTAATTCGTAGGATATTATCGCCAGCGACATAAAATAGCACAATGTGCACACAATAGCAATGCCCATCCCTGTAATAAACTGCAAAAGAGGATATTTGGTTAGGCAATGAAAAGTCAGTAGGTTATTTTCATTTTAAAAAAGTAGTAAATTTTTCAGTATTTGATTAATAATTATTAAATCACGCTTTAATACAAGCTGTTAAACTTGGGCAATGCACTCTAATCCATGACTCAGTGATAACATGACTTAAGCCCATGACACATTTTCATATGGAAACTGACAACACGACTCATGCATCAACTTATGAATTGTAGTTGAAATAGCTGCACGGTGTAGCTTCAAAGAATGCTATTGCGCAGACAGGCATCGGCAAAGAAAATAGCTTTACGGATAAGTATAATATTATAGTCCGCTTTATAAATTTCGTCAATTAGTACCCAAATTAAACTGCGAGATATCTGAAAGCTGTAAAAACCTTAAAAATTTAATCTTGCTTCACACTTACCACAAATATTGTACAAACAGTAAAAATAATAAAAAAAAAGCTCCCAAATATAAAAAGTGTAATAACTGTTTGCGCCTTTTCTGATACGAAACTTAGATACCTAAAAGTATATTAACGTTTAATGCATTTATTTCCATGACTATTAAACGTACCGGGTGTACCTTTAAAAGTTAGCCATATCCTAGATTTCTAGAAGTGTAAACTAAAGTAAAATATGCTGAAACACGTCGCTCTTAGAATCGCAAAAGTGACAACCCCATCGATTTTTTTTTAATAGGAGATATGGGTCAAGTGACCGTTCATTTAAAGCGTCTACAAATTCTCGAAACGAATATAACAAAATTGTGATTTTTTTTTAATCAAATTTTTTCACAATTCATAATTTTTCAAGAAATGTTCGAAGTGCACCCATTATTCTACATCTAATAATACAACCGGTCTTTCAGCTCTCTTCGCACTTCTTCAAACATCTATTGTAGAATCTTACAAATCTCCACAATTCTTCGGCGTAATATTTAAAGATCTTGTGCAGAAGTCGCATAAACCACGCTTTTGAGGTATCTCCCTAGGAAGAGGTCGAGAGGTGTAAGGTCGGAAGACCTAGCTGACCACTGAATGGTACCTCTTCTGCCTGCAAAATTTTAAAAATACACCCGGTATAATATATATGTACGTATTAAAAAGATTTGATACATTCCACTCGACGATGGAAAGAAGTCGAATCGCAATGTGGACAAAGATGAAGATTTCTAAAACATTTTCAAGATCCTGAAATACCTAGAAAATGTCTTCGCACTATACCGGGTGCGTCTGAAAGGATGTTTAGCCGTCTGTATTTTAGATATGATTGCATATGTTCTCGTTAAGCGGCAAGTTACTTACTCAATAATCCTTACATGCCTTTTCAAACAGAACACTAAAAGCTTCTTAACTTTTTCATTACAATCCTTGCTAAGATGTTCGTCGCATGAATAGATATTATCCAGGTTCACAAAACTTAACTTGTCTATGAGCATGTAGATCTGTATTTTAAAGTAGATTAACAAGTAAAAAGTATACCAGAACCCTGCGATCATGGGAAAAAATGTGAACACCACCATTAGAACCACAAGATAATGGATATAATTATAATATTCTAAAATATGACTGTTGACAATTATTAAAGAAAATTATCAATATGTGTCTGATACCTGGAAAATAATTAATGATAATTGAAGAAAATGCAAAATAGTGTTCGTAGTCACTTGAACAGACATAACCATTAAGAGAGCTAGATAGTAAGCCAACTAACAATTGAATTAAATATACACATCTAATCCTCATACGGTCGCGCCATATTAATTCTTGGGTTTTGTTGGATGCCATGTTCATATTCCAATATACGGTCTGCTTGAAGCGTTTAACATGAGGACTGAATACCTTGTAAGATTGAATGTAAATGCCAAGTGAAATCATTACCTAAAACGAATAAAAAGCCAGTTAGGCCCGGTCTCACACACACGCTTTAACTTTGACCCGTGTTAATTTGGACAATTCTTGGTATTGGTATATAAGCTATAACGCAGTTATTTATGAACGGATTTTGATGAACGAAAAACAACATAAAATGGTATTTTCCAGACTACTAAGTAACGACAAAGGTGATTTACTTTTAACTCAACTGCTTGTGCCTCAAGCGTTAACTTCAGAATTTTAAATAGAACTTTGTTTCCGGTTTTGATAGTATTCAAAAAAACACATTTCCCGAGACAAATCTGAACTGTTAACTCTCAAAGTTAGCCCGGAGGCTAACACGCAAACTTAATACCATCTTATAAAATCAGACCTATGGCCTGGTTATAATGGAAGATTTGTGCGCTACTATACGTATTTAAGCTGTATGTCTGGTATTAAAGTGATAAGAAACTTCGCATGCATGCGCTTCTGGTAACTTTCTGTTTACTTCTAGCATTAAAAACTGAAACGATCTCAGAATTGAAACCGTATCCAAAGTGTTTTTGTTGAATGATTAGAGTCGAGTTCAACAAGCATACAGCCAAACGACCCTGGACATGACGCCAAAATGCATCTGTGATATCCGACATTGCCCAGAAAGCATGATTGCTGTCGCAGATGTTCAATAGTACATGATTTCTTTTCTAAACTTCAACAATCAAAAATACTTACGAACACAGATGCGAAGTAAACTGGCGAATACTCCGTGAAATATTTAGCATTGAAATGAATCAAGAGCAGATAAGATTGCCAAACAAAAAATACAATTGATATAATAAATCCGCAATTGAATATTGCGCTCATTACGGTATAACGTGGTAAATTTATAGCGAAGTCAAACCATGGAAATATCTCATCTAAAAATATAAGAAGAAATGCGATAAAATACAAAAAAGCGGGTCGTCATTCATCATCATCGCCTACCCTCATTCAAATATTCTTCAGTGTCCATTAAGTCGCCCATCTATAACGTCGATGTATAAGGGTTCTTTATAATCTACTAAATAAATTGTTGTAGGAAAATTTCTTGTTTAAATGTATTTAAGTCAACGTTACTACATAATTAATGTTGACGAAAAAACTCGGGTTAATTAAATATTTAGTGCAAAATTTTTTTTGTAGAAAATGTTAAGGATTTCTTCTTTAATAAATTAACGTTACTATTAAACAAATTGTTATAATTACTGATACTAGCAGATGGAAAATGGAGATCTTAACGAGCTCGCTTATGCCTTTACCGCGGGCGATGGGTTGTCACTACTCCCGGCCGCATCCTGTCCTTTAGCCCAAATGGCGTTCATGTAAAATTTCCTTTCTCTAGTATTTCACTTCTATTGTAATTATGAAATTATTTATAATGCCTCAGACTTTTTTTGTGATAGTTGTTGCTAAATATAAAATCGTTACATAACTGATTATTGATATTTTAATTAAGACTTCAAACGTGTCGTTAAATTTCCTGATTTCATCGGCACACCGTGCTCTCGTATATTCATATTGATCAGGCTTCTCGGAATAACTAACGCGCTATTCCTGTTTTTCTCAAACAAATTTATCACTCCCATCTTCTATGGCAAACAAGCAATGGTAGGTATACAGGGTGTAACATATCTTCATGGAGATATTTTAGAGGCCGCAAGTGCTCTGCAAAATAATAAAAATATGTTAATAGCCCCATTGGCTAAAAACGCCCCACTCTTTGTCTCATAGACCAACGGACCCTCTCAAATATTCTAGGATTATTGTGATTGATGATATTAAGAAATTTCATTAAATGTTATGAATTACTTCAGATAACTGATAGTTAAGCCGTATGTTTAACTCATTAACTTTCGCCATATTCGACTGGGTTCACTTAAATATTGTTGTATAACCTTTATCTATAAGCACAATTAGGTTTCGCAATTCAAGCAGTGAGTATTCAAAAGTATCTTTTAGAAGGGGCTAACATACCGTGCAATATAGTTCGGTTGTTCCTATAAACTTTTACAGATTCAAAACTTGAGAAGTATATATCTTGTTTACATTACACGCATTACATTGATTTATTGTATTTTTATTCGAACGCAAATTTTAATTGTTTTGCTCAAAATATACGTTCCAAATAAATAAATAATTTATTATGTTAAGCGAAAAGGTCTTGATTTTTTGTTTATAAGTTTGCTGATTACGTTGCAAATTCAACTGTACTACTGTAATAGGTTTACCTTGACGATCCGTAGAGAACATACACTTATTTCAATTTTTTGCCTGATGCTTTAGAAGATCCTGAAGATGACGAAGACCTAATAGTTGTGCCACCCGACGAAACAAGGATTTGCTGTTGGTTCAATGGGTTGACAACAACGTAGTGACCAGGATGTCTAATTATGACACAGTTGCGCCGTTGTCACAAGTTCGCAGATGATGGAAAGCCAAAAAGGGAATGATTCAGATTCAACTGCCAAAGATGATTCTCAGTTACAATTCTAAGATGTGTGGCGTCGATATCTCAGTGCGTAAATGAATACAAAATCGGAGGAAAAAAGGTGATGACCTACATGTTATATGTAACAATGACAAACTCCTGGAAACTTTCGAAAAAACGCGCAAATCCGGAAAATAACATCTATCACCCCAACAACTCGCTACACAATCCACCCAACCAATTACTGTACGAACGCGCACACACACATGACAAAAATAACCGAGAGACTTCTAAAACCTCAAGAAAGGGGGACGAACATTCTCCATAACTCAACTGTACTAAATCTACTTTACTTAACAAGACAATCCTGCTTCCTTTGTCCTTCAACCACCCTCTGAGGATATTACCAAATGTAAATACTCGAAAAGCAAAAATTGCTAGTATGTAGATCGTATATAGGATTAAGTAAATAAAACGCGTTTATAACAAGGCCAAAAAGACCAAACGGTCAATACTTTTTTCTTAGGAAATAAGGATGACTTATTTACTATATATAGTCAAAATGAATTAAGGACCATTTGTTATTTTTCTTGCGATTTAGTACCTTTTCGGACATGGACCAATGGGAACACGTTCTCTTTACAGATGACTCAAGATATCGACTTAGCCGCCATAACAACGCACGTATTCGAGCATGAAGTCGTAAAAGTGAGCGATGTTTACCATCAAATGTGAGAGAAACTGTCCATTTTAGAGGGGGCTCTATTATGGCCTGGGGAGGAATTTCTTTAACAAGGCGTACCATTTTGTATATCTTTCGAGATGGAATTGTGAATGGTCGTTGCTGTTTAAATGACATTGTAAAACCTTACGCCATTCCATTTGCAGCAAAAGAGAGTCCAAACTTTATTCTGTAAGAAGATGCCTAGACGGTGTCAAGAAGTGCGATTAGCCTGAAGTAAACATGTCCATTATTAATTTACTTTGTTTATTACATTTGTTATATTCATTTCAAAAATACAATTTGGAAAAAATTTAATTATTTAATATATTTTTCATTTTTTGCTTAATTTAAAAAAACTAAATATTATGTTTAAGTCTGATGATTTTCTAAACAACCCAAAACTTGCTAAATTTAAAAAAATGTTGAATTAGTTTTGTAAGCATTTATAGAAGTAGTCTTTAATTCGTTTTGCTTAGTTTATATAACATAAACCAATTGCAGTTTGCAGGGGATATAATAAGACATTACCTAACTCAAAATAAATCAACTCGAAAACGCAAAGCTCCTTCATTGCCAGAAATTGTTCGATTTGATAACAGAACATTTTTTATCAAAAGTAGAAAAGCAATTGCGAGTGTTGTCATGCCAGGATACGATCAAATTGCAAAAATTGTAAGCAGACTCTGTGTGTCGAACGTGTATATTTTGAACTATACCACGCAAAGTAAAAGATTTAGCCCATTGTAGTCAATTGAGTACACTCATTTTTTCTCTATAAAAATGAAGAAAAACCCGTTCTCCCCATAATGATGTTACTTTTATTAAAATAAAGCATTATCATTAAGTTTTTTAATTTTTATTGCTCAGATTCACTTGGGCATTAATGGGTTAACTTGCATAAATAGATATTTTTGTATCTTCCATGAAAATGGTGAAAGATACGAAAATACTCCAAGAGACTAAAAAATTTAAAAAGGAAATTAAATTTGATCTCAAAATTCATTTAGGGTATTTCAAAAAAAACCTAAACAGACACAACCTAAAAGACTTAATACCCTGTAGATGCCTACCGAAAATTTTGACATTTGTTATAGAGGAACTTAAAAAACAGAGGTGTTCGAAATTTCAAAAATTTAACTCAAAGACAAACGTAAGAAAAACACAATATATGGCAAAAAATGTGAAACTTTGCCATTCTCGACATAAAAAATCGTGCCTTTTTGGTCTCTGAGGCTAATAAAATATTTTGATTATTTTGCGAAGTACTCTCGTCTTCAGAAATATCTCCATGAAGATATGTTACACCCTGTATTTATGGAGACATTCCTATTATAACCATTTGATGAAATATGTGCCTATTAAGGGTGTAATATTTTACTCATAACAATTAATCAAAAATCAGTTAATAAAAGCATGGGATGTAATTAAGAGAATTTTATGATCTTCCTACATTATTGGCATTAGATAAAGGGCGGTACTTACACCCCTCCGCTGTATTAAAATCAGTTCATTCTTCAGAGAAACTTTGCAGGTGTTGGACGTGGGGATAGTGAACCTAGATTAATCTGAAAATAATTATTATTAATTCGAAATGGGTAAGTTCTGCATATATTATTTTATGCACCACTGGGATAACGATTTTCTTTAAAACTTATAATGTGTTGCATGGGAAAACAGACATACAGGGTGGCGCAATAATACAAAAAAGTAGGCATTTCATTTATTTTACATATCGAAAGCGGAAGCGATTTTTTTAATTTTTGAAACCCTCAATCGAAATAAAATTTAAGTGCTCAAATAAACGTACATATTATCTCCTCGTAAGTATCTATCTACGCCTTGGAAAAATAACTTAAACTCTACAGAATTTACATGTTCAGCAGCCTTCGGGACACTAGCTGAAGGACTTCGAACGGCAATTAACTTGTTGTCATTGGATACACAACAAATTAGTATCCAAAGCATCTCTAAGTACAACTTGCAGGGCAAAATATAAATTCAGTCGATGAAAATAAAAAATTCTTTAGCGTTAAACCCTTTCCGCGCAATATAACCACTCGTACCTCGTTCAAAAACTTAAAGCTTCCTTTCTTAATGCTGAAAATCTCATTGCAATTGATCGACTCAGAGACTCATAGCAGGGAAAATTTTATGAGAGAAACTCACAAATCAAAATTCGAGCCCTATCAGCCACTTCCAATTGATTGATTTTTTTCGTTTTAGTTCTAAATAATTCTTAATTACAGTACCCAGCGCTATTCCGAAACAAAGTAATAGTAAAAAAAAATAAAATGTTCACCAAAAACCCACGAGCACTCACATTTTCTAATTTTATAATCTCCTTATGAATTTGGAAAATCAGGATAACACAAGATGTTTGTCAGTTTTCAGAAGTTATCCTTACCTCACCGTGATGGTTCTACTTATGTTCTTGGTAAACAAGAGTATTCCTACACCATACCTGGACCCCATCAACGAATGTATACTTATGTGTGCCGAGTGTTTCCAGGACGAATTGCTGATGGACTGCGCGAATGACTGTATAATCTTTGCTGGTGATGTAAGACAGAAGTTGAGGAATCTCTGTCCGTTCTTTGATGCCAAGGAACCCAGTGTAATCCAAGTTATTTAACTTGAAATATGTTCATTTTTTGTTCATCCATAAATATAAATATTGAAGACCTTTGCTTATGAAACAGACAGATATAAATATCTTTACATCAAGGCCATATTGTAAATAGTGATTGCAAAAAAACTAACCTGAACTAAATGTTTTTTCTCCTTTCATTCGATCCTATTTTGCGCCAAAATTAAACAACTATAAAAAAATTAGAGACACCATATTGTTCAGAAAATTCAGTTACAATCTCCAGTTTGAAACTTTAAACATATACAGTATGTCCCAAATGGCTGAGATTTAGGGCAATTTATGAGTTTATAGCAAATTCGCACGAAATGGAGTAACGGAGTATGCAGATAATATTCGAATTTATTGTACGACGTAGAGCCATTTGTAATTTCACTTAATTGGTTTATTTAATTAACTAGTAACTTTGCTTTAAGTGCCTCGATATAGGCGACTGGATTTTAAGCGCTATAGCATCACCGATGAATTTATAATACAACTTTTACTGCTAGACCTAAAGGTAGAACTTTATGTAGGTGTACTGGGGCATATAGTGTTACATTTAAAACCTGCTTTTTAAGAAATTTATTTTTTTTTTGTTGCTTGAAATTTCAAACATTCATGATTAACCCTAAATTTTACTTGTCGTTCTAGAACCATAAGTAAAACTCTATAGGAAAATCTGATTTACCTCCTAGGATGGTCAGTATTGTCACCACAATATATGCATTTCCTGTGAAATACTAGGAATAATTTTTTAAATAACTATCAAACTAATCAATAATCGAAAGTGCAAATCGTCACTTACGCATGATGTGCTGATTTGAAGACCTAAATACTTGTTCGTAAAATCATTGTACAATAAGAACGTCAAAGAAATAGTAGTACATACAGGGTGTGCAAACCGTTATTCAGAGAATTCTAGAACAGATTTCATTTCCAAAAATAGGAGAAATTTATAAATATAAGTCCTGAAATGAACATCTTTTAAACTATAGAAGCTTTAGGCAAAGATTGAGAGCCATTTGTGAACTTTGATATTATAACTCTCCCTCTAAAAATATCCAATTTGACCCACCTTATACATACAGATGGATGGGCTAAGGTTTTACAGTTCAATAACCATCAAAAATGTATTATCATCCAAAATTTGGCTATATATATGAGAATTTATAAACTTAATCAAGATTCCACTTTCGTTTTGGTTTTTGGTTTCTTCAACTTCTTCAATCCATCTAAGTTCCCTTTTAACAAACTACTATAAGCAACTTGGAATTTATTGACATCCTTCTGGTGCACGACAGTAGCAAGTTTCTTTGATCTGAATTTGGCTCGTATCAAACACAAATGTTCAGTAACCTCTGGTAGAGGTGGTTTTCCTTCCCTAGGGTTGCCTGGGCGGTCGATTCCATCATCTAAAACAAGGAATATGACTTAACCTAGATGTGAAAGTATAAAATACAACTTACATCTCTTAAAAGTCATTGTAACAGACCCATCCAATCTGGCTTTCTGGAACATCTTTGATAACTCTGACAAAAACTGAAAAGCCAGTTGAATTACTATTAGTGTACTACATTGTGCATTTTCTGTAGTTAGTGAAGAAATCTTGGGAGCTATCAGAATTATGAAGTGGCTTAAATAAAGAAAGGATTGTGGTTTAAATGAGTTTCTCTTTTCTTTTATAGTCACAATTATCTATAGTCATAAAAATAAAGGTTTGTCAGAGTTAAGTTTAAAAATTTTATTTTCACACCAACCAATCGGTCAAATTACTACTTTATAACTGACCTAAAAATTCAATAATTCAACCATGTCAATACCGAAGTAAGGAATATTTTTTCTTTTAGTATTCATGGACCAAAAGTAACCCACATGGTCATCCTGTATGACTACATGTTATAAATTTTCCACCTGGTTTCTAACAAGTTTGAAAACCTGTTCAACATCCCAGAAGGTAGTTTTAAAAAAATCCATTAACTTTTTACTTACAGCATCGCTTTCTAGTAGCACCATTTCCTTTAAATTTAGAAGATACAAAGGGCTAATATGTGAACACAGACTTTTTTCCACAAATTAGATTTAAAAAAAAATTCGATCAGACATCAACGTCACACCACTTTTTTACTGTCGCACCACTGTTAAAAGTAAAATACGTTTATAAAAAAACTGTCAACAGTGACATTTGACACTGACAAATAATCAACAACGGTCCTGTGACGTGTTTTTGTTTATATTTTTATTAAATTTCAAGTGTACACGCAAACAATTTATATTTTAGTTTTAAATCAATTACGCACCGAATTGTGTTTTTGCAACATATGGTATGCTTAATAAATTCACGATTATCTGTTAATAATAATTTAATAGTCCTACCTAGAAAAAAATGTTATCTTGATTTTAGTAATATTTTTAATAATAAATCAAAGATAATCAATTTAATATATATAATCCTTTTATAGATAATAAAGACATCAACCACTTATTTGAGAAATAGCAGATATGCCTAATTCAAAAGAGGAATGTGTGTTAAAGGCAGGGCATCCACCTGCAGGTAAATTTGAAAAATAAATTAAAAAACTAATCTCTATTTTGTAGATAATTCAATAAACCAATTACTGTGTGTGTGAACTATCTTATTTTATTTTTTCAGTAAAAGCGGGTGGCATGAGGATTACCCAGCACAAAACACGTAGAGATTCAAGTGGAATATCTGAAGACACAACAGGCTTGACTGTTTCTGGAAGTCCACCAAAAGCTATTACAGTTTCTGGAGCTGTGGTCAAAGGCCACTCCGACTTTCCTCCAGAAGCAGTGCAAAGTTTCCATAAAGAAAAACCTCCAGTGGTCCATGTGAACAAAGGAACTAGTCATATAATTCAACAACCTAAAAAATAGGTATTTTGAACTTATTATTAAGTTCAAAATCAGATGTATTGGGTTGGCTGGTTTTTGGTATGGTTTGGCTTTATTTAGCTTGGTACACTTACTATGCAAGGCTTTAGCTAAGTTTTCTCTACAAGTGGGCTTCTGAGATCCCACCTGACTTGATATCTAAAAGCAAATTAAATTTAATTAAAATAAAAATTTACATTTGGCTAAAGTATTTAAAATACAGTGAGAGAGGAAGTAAAAATATGTAGAAATAAATTTAACATTGAAAGCATTTGATAAGCAAACAGCCAAGCAAAATATCTGATGGTTTGTTGAAAAATTCTTATTACATTTTATGCATTTAATACCATTTAAGGGGATATTCAATATTTGCAGTTTTTACAATACTTAATTCTTTAGTGAAGTATAAGGTTTTTTAATAATATGTAGATATATTAACGTGTATCATATATCTTTACATTATTGTGTTTATGGTGCTTGGTTTTTTTAGTAAAGACGCAATATAATATCAGACAAATGGTTTTATTGTTTGTAAGGTAATCTACATGAAACAACTTAGACAAAGCATTAATTTAATAAAGGTGTTCTGTTCCAACCAGTTTTGGCTTTTTTTTTGTAGTCCTCACTCGATAAGGGTCTTAAATGCGCTGCGTCTACAATATTACTAAAAAAAAATGAAATAAATTCTGAGCATGTATTTGTTATGGCTAGAGTATTTGGTGTTATTGTCCCCATGTATAAATATCCTTACGTACCGAAATTCATCATAATTTTTCGATGTAACAACTGCCCTCAATTTCGCATCGTTTCTGATCCAGTACATTTGATCTTTTTTGATGGCGGATTGCAGATTTGAGAACAAACTGTCTAATTCATGAGTATGTGCGTTTGATGAAGCCATTGATGAAAATATTAAACTAAATGACTCAACAATATTATTCACAATGATTACAGAATATGGGTTTGTTTAATCAATACAAATTTATCTTGATGTTTCCATGGCTGCCTAATGCCTAAGTAGGTAATTATTGAGTATAAAAACCCTCATAGAGAACGAAAGCTGCATAGTAACACATTGTCTATTCTTTCTTACAGTTTATCCTTGAAAGATTGCAGACAATATTTAAATTTATAATACCACTCCACTGCAGAATTGCTTTTCTTACTCCTTTACTCAAAATAAAATTCAATTACATAATAATTTTCATTTATTTAATAAAAACAATATTATTTTTCATAATGCAATATTTCATCGAATAATTATGCCCAGCTTTAAAGAGGCAGCTTCCTCAATTTTGTTATGTATGACGTTCACCTCATCTTGGGTCAAAGTTTTCTCCATATGCCGATAAGTAATTCTATAACATTGGCTATTTTTTTTTGTTTTTGGATGAGTAAAGTTATCAATCAACTGAACTTGCTCAATTAGATCCCCACCTTCAGTTCTCACTAAATCATAAAAGTCATTACTGGAAAAATCTACATCCTCTGGCACCCAAAAACTCAAATCATTTATACACTTGGGATAAAGTGAAACTGGCTTATATATAATATTTTGGTTTATATCTTCAACTTTGAATTGGTTTAAAAATCCTGAATCATTAGACCAAAACAACCTTATGTCAGGAATCTTATACAAACACATTGCAATTCGTTCAAGGCCAATTCCAAAAGCCCATCCAATTTTATTAGTGAGTCCTGAATTAGTAAGAATTGGTTGTCTCATAATGCCACAGCCCAATAACTCCAGCCATTCATCATTATAAAATACTTCAAGTTCCCAAGAAGGTTGTGTAAAAGGAAAATAAGTATCCACCCAACGGAACTTTACTTCACCAAACAAATGCTTTGCTAGTCCTTCCAAAGTATTTTTTAACTCATGTTCCATCAGCTTTGCAGCTTCTAGAGTATGGCAAGCTTGTTTTTCTTGACCTCCAAAACTATCTGTATTATTTCCCAATTCAAATAGTTGCAGCTTAGTGTCATTCGGAAATAACTCATCTTTAGTACACAACCTTACTGCATCTAATTGGTGGAAGACTGGATAGTGAGTTCTGTCAATTTCATCCCTCCGATAAACATCTCCAATCATTATGAAATTATTTAGACCTGTGAGGAGCAATGAAGACTGGTGTGCAGTCATGTGTGCTCGAAGCAGATACTCTCTATTTATATAATAACAATCACTTTTACGTCTGGAAGGATGCTCCTTAGGTATCAAAAGGCTGTCGAAATTCTGGTTAACATTGACTATTGGTGACAAGTTGTTGTATATTGAAAATATGGGATTTCCTCTAGGATTAGTGAACGACTTATAAAAGTAATTATTAATCCGCTGCTGCACAAGGTTTATGGGATGGTAGTCCTTCAAATGTAAGTTTCTACCGACATGAAATGCAATCCGATCAGTTATATTTGTATAATCGTCTCTATGATAGGAGTTATTTAATACTTTAATGTCTTTTGGCGCGATCTTAAGATTAGAAGAGAATCTTTGAAAAGTGGCGTGCATACATTTTCGGCATATCATTTTTACAGCAGGTCAACAATAAATATTTTAAATTAAAAATAATTAAGTGATAATAAAAATATCCATTTATAGGTTAGGTTCGGTTGGGACAATTTATGTACCTAGCAGAGTGACGTATAAGAAATTTATATGTCATTGTTTTTGACAGTTCTTTCACAGTTTTTACCAAATTAAAAACGAATCATATTAGAGACGAGATGAATATTTTTCCCAAAATAATTTTTTGACTAATCAACGCCTCTAAAATCGATATCATTCAACATTGTGATATCGATATATTTTACCAAATATCGCAATCGATACCGACTGATCGCACGAAACGAAGAAAATGAAATAATTTTCAATATCATAGAAAACCAATTTCGAACTTTTAAACAAATGTGTAAAAAATACTATTTCTTTCAATAACAATAACAACTGTTGGAATATATCTTTTATGAAGGGATTCGGGGATGACTTGGATATGAAAGGAATTTAATAAGTATCGACAAGGATTAGTGCTAACTTTATAAACAAAGTAAAAATTTTCATATTCTATTTATCAATGGCCAACAAAGACATCTTAATAAATTGAAATACACCTATACTTTGTTTTTTGCACAAGGAAAGTGCCTCTTTAAATTGTTCAGCGGTAAAACTCCCTTCTGTATGTGAGGCAACTATTTTTCCGCTAGTATTGTTAAATACGAAAACAAATGTTGCTTTTAAATCATTTTCGCTTATCGGCGGGGAAAAAGTAAATTCCTCAGCCTTATTTAAATACACTGAAACTGCTCCAAATATGAATTTCATGGCAATACCTGAATCGAGGCAAGCCATACATGTCGCATTTATAGCACATGACACCAACTGAAATAAAAAAAAATGCACATAACGGACAGCAAAAAATTCAATATTCCCATAGACAAAATAATAAAAAAAAAGCTTATTACGTATTATACGTATTATACGTATTTTTATATGCCTCAAACATTTTACTAGCGTCCTTGTGTACTACATTCAAGAGCTATTATTAGGTTACTTATGGATTTTATAGACATGTCATGAAAACGTAATATGTCCAGCAGACATTTAAGTTTCTATTGAAAGCAAATCAATTCACTAGAGTGCTGAGTGCACATGTGAGAAAAAAATCGAAGTTGCCTATTTAATAAAATTTCTTGTAATTACCTGTCCTCGATCCTGCATTTCCTGTATGTTTAATATAACGGCAGCTCTAGGATATAAAACTGCTGCTATGGCAGTTTCACAGATATTTTTTATCACAGACTCCCTGTATCTGTCTTGAACCCCTAAAAGGCAGCACATTCACTCAGTTAAGACTGCCCCTAATTAATTTGCATCATCTATTATGAAAAATTACCCGATTCAGCCTTAGGCCGATAGCAACATTCAATACTGGCTTTGTCTATTAACATTTTTTTCATTTTAACTTCAACTGGTCCATGAACTGATGCAATTACTGCAGATTCGCCTAGAATGATAGTGGCATATACATTTTTCACATCAAAGACTAGATAATTCTAGTACTTGAAGTAGATGAATATGAGGGAAAAACATGAATCAAATGACAACTAATAATGATTACAGGTGAAAATATGCCAATTCGATTAATTGGAGCGCTTAGTTTTTGTTACGTACGTGAGTAATTGTACGTACCTTCAACAAAAAAAGCTGATCCGTCTGATCTAGATAGTAGACCAAGTTTACACTTTAGGGAAGGTATATTCGGAAGGTCCACCTCCATATTGGGATTGTACAAGTAAAAAGCTTAAGATTTAATGTACTATTAAACAAACTCCAAACTTTCACTAAAAATCGTCGAAATCAGAAATGATTGTTTACTAAATGGAATAAAATAGATCCACGACCAAATCATAACAAATGTGGCACCAACACACATTGACAAAAGGGGGTGAATTGAACCAATGAGCGGAAACATTGAATAAACACGCGATAAAAATCAGCTGAACGTTGATCATGCGCTATTAGTTAATTATATATTTTTTCTGATAATGGTTGATGTTCATAAACATAAAATACGAAAAATAAAGTCTGCTGAAGTTGATTACAGATATTGTTTTTTTTCCTGCTATAATCATTACAAAATTTGCTGCAAACAAATTATTTAAGGTTAAATTGAAAATTTGAAAAAATAAAATCATAGCCTGACAGAAGCAAACCAAAATGTTCTGGTGAAGTTTTCTTTTTTGACTTACCATTCAAGAAGATATACTAAAAAATCTTTATTTATTAACTTATATCCTGACACAATAGCACCAATCTAATGGACTTTCCAAAGAAATGTGCTGGTAAAGAGAGCCTTCAGAGGGTTAATTATTTATTGCAGGTAAGTTTATAATTGGGGTTACAAAGGGTACTAGCAAGGTATGTTTTTTTTTATGCTCCAATGCACCAAGTGTTTATTTACTTTTACGTTGGCAAACAGTGCTTGCGTCGTTACCAAGGAACCAGTATCAAAGCACAAAATTAAAAGAAGTGTTTATATTTTGTGTAATAAATATTGATATGCAGCTCTTCTTTGCAAAGCACACTTTCCTTGAAGAAAACAAAACGTTAACGAGGATTTTTTTCAAAACCCTTTATACAGGGTGAACATTATTTCCAGTTAGTTTTAAAAAGCTTCCCTTTTCAAAACTATTTTTACTTACTTTTGACCAGTTTGGGCAACTGCTTGAATTTACTACTCTTGTATAGAGTACCTACCATACTGTAACCTAAATTATTTTTCATGTATCATGATAAACACCACCTGACTTTTTCACATTTTTAGTTAGCCAACCAACTATCGATGGAAAATCCATCAAGCCATATAGCATCTTTGCAATACACCAATTTAGCCGTCAGTATTTCAAAGAAAGCCGTTCAAAGATTGTAAGTGATGAAATTGGGTACAATTTAGTCTCCACAAAATTAAATAAATTATATCTTTATTTTTAGGGACACGGATATTAAAAGGGACTTATGTAAAAGATGTAGATCGATTCTTGTAGCAGGAGTTACTTGTAAAATTAGAATAAAGAAAAAGAAAATCATTAAACGTTGTTTGAAGTGTACGCAGGCCAAAATTTTTAATACGAGAATGAAGGACTTCCGTCCTTGGAGTCAGAAAGAGGAGAGTGTAATTCAGTTGTTGGATTACACACCCAAAGAATCACCACCAATAATTAGTGATAAACTAATTGCAAGTGATAAAAAAAATAACTAATGTATTTTTTTGTTAATAATAAATGAATAAAATTTATAATTTTTTAAAGCTTAATATGATCTACATAAAGTGTTACCGATCGATTCACGAAGATATCAAAAAAACAACTTTTATATAAAGAAAATAAAATATCATAATGAAACCCTTGATTCTAGGAAAATAGATTCCCTGCTTATGAATAAGAGCAATTATTTGTTGTCTAATTTAGCGTGACTAAGTCGGCTATTAACAAATTAATGAATCCTCACTTTTGCAAGTAAGCTATTATACGTAAATTAATAGAAATACAATTATTACACTTTTCAAACAAAAATTGGAAGCGTTTACTTAAAGTTATTACATTTCATAAAAATTAACGTCCAAAAAGCAATAATTCAAATAAATACTTGCTCACTTGATAAACTATCCGCAAGCGGACTGACAATTTCTTTGGTAGCGAAATAAAATATTAAACCAAATGTTATTGAAATAGGTAAAGCAGGCAGAGCTTTCTTGAATATCGCTAACAGAAGTAACGTCAGGCACAAACCCTAAAAAATAAAAAAAACAATACATTTTAGTATTTAGTAAACATAAAATAAAATTATAGAATTAAATTTTATTTTTTTACAATTATATGATCTTATTTTAATGATTTTCCATAAAATCTCGTCAAAATTATATACATCTTACATTGAATTACTTACTATTAAAATTGCTACGAAACAAGCAAGAGTAGTATTCCAATCTCCATAGGAAGATGCTTTTCCTACAAGTACGCTGTAAAATATAAAATCCCCAAGTCCGAGTTTTACTCCTCCTGTAAAAAAAAGTATACATCATACAGATATTGTGAGTTTTTGTGCTTGGAATTATATTAAAATTATCAAACTGTTTTTGCAACTTGTAATACTTAGTCAACTCTATATAAAAAGTTTGAAGCACTCACTTTCCTCCTCTTCATGGGTGCTGGTTTGTTCGTGAATCTGAGTTCGTACTTGACCGCTTGGTGCACCGTGAACTTCAAGTTGTCTCTGAGTTGCGTGATTGGCATGGCTATCCACCCATTCTTGTGTAAATCCGTGCGATTCATCTGTACTATTTGAACGAGAAGTTCTCTCTCCAGTGGCCATAAGTGTGTAGGGATACATGAATGTGGCTGGAAAATGTTATTAACAATGAATTGTGAGCATACACTTTTTCAAATTTTAAACTCAAATTTTGACATATGCATTACACGTTATACCGTAAAAACAACAATGAAGGTTTGCAAAGTGATTTTAAATATTGGAAAGTTCTTGTCTTTTCTGGTGCCCGACTTCCCTTTTACATTCTTAGACTAGGCCACAACAAACCTTGCATTGCCCTGAAGAACTGCTATCAGTTTACTCAATACTAAATATATACTTACAGGAATAAATCAGAGCAGGAAATATCTGTTCATTTCTTTCTTGAGCAGTCTCAACTAGAATTCGAAGAGGTCCTCTAGGAGAAAGAACAGCAATTAAATCTGAAATACAATTATACCTTTAAACGCACGTTAATAATGCGCAAAAAATTGATCGTTTTTCTCCTGCATAGATTATTGCCTTTATTTTAGAGACAAACTTTGAATCAAGCTTACAATAATCCTTTTGATGCACTCTTATTATCACTATATAATTTCAAATGTGGAATATCAAAGTTTATATTACCCCAAATTGATATAACAGCCAACACGGCCCAGGTAGTCCATTCGGGTAGATATTTTATAAACACAAGAGCCATCAATGCCGCGACAAATATTAAGTAAGCCTGCTGTAAAAGAAGTGGACCTTGCCAGTGAATACAGATCATACCCATCACTCCAAAATTCCACATTATCATTAATGCAGTTGGGTAGTCCATTGGAATGTTGTAAGCTCTTAAAACTTCCCTAAAATTAAAGAAATATGATTTAGATTAAAGTGATAAAACCAGTTATATTACACATACTCTAAGTACAAATAGCTGAAGATTGACAGCAACATTAAAGATGAAACTATAAGCCATCCATGAATGGTTTTATAACATCGATACTTATACAATACTATTAGTAGAATAGTCATTCCAACAATAACAGCCATTAAAATAAAAGAATTGGCTATTGCATTCCATGCTTTAGTGCTTGTGTCTGGACTTTCTTCATGAAATGGTGTATATAAACTGAAATGCAAGTTAATTAATTTTCATGAATGTTAGTTTATGGTTATTTACTTACAAATACATATCCTTAACTGAATAAAAGTTAACAGAACTAATAGTGGCTACTACAACCACCATACAAAGTGATACTGGGGCAAACAGTTTAATAACATGTGTTGCTCCATACTTTAGTTCCTCCTCTTCCTCACTGGATTGTTGTGTCATTTTGGGCCCCTATATATAGCGAGTAACTAAGTTAAATAAATTAAATCTTAACATGAGATTTTGCAACTGAATCTTCAATATTAAGTTACTTCACATGCAATTTTAGTGGATGAGTCTATTATGTCACCATAATAAATGAGAATTGATATCTAAACAAATACCTGGCTTAAATTAGAGGCAGAGCCTCCCGGCAAAGTTTCATCTCCATTTCCTTCAGACCTAGCAATTCTTTTCCTTGGCACTTGCCGAACATCTAAAGATGAGTTTGGGTTGTCTGTGGCAACATGTCCATCCATCAGTCTTGCTGTCTCAGAGACTGAATCTTGTTTCTGGCTGTTATACATATAGATACATAAACAAAACAGTCTCACCAACAACTAAGGAAGGGTTAATGTTTTAAAGGAATTTTTTAGGTGTGTTTGTGGTGACTTAGTCAGTGATAATTAGATTTTAATGTCGGTTAGTAACCCGAATCCCCATCTGTGAATGTTTATTAATGCAAAAATCCTATATTTTCTTATCTCTTAGATAAAACAAAATACAAAATAGAAACGGAAATTTTGAATTCAAGTGGATTTAAATTTTAAAATATCACCACCCAGAGGAACTCTTGCAGACTGAAGCGCGATGCAGATAACACTGATTGCAGATTGCCTTTGCTTTAATGATAAACTGATTGATGAATTGATGATGATTGATATAGATGATTCAGAATTTCTAATTTGTATGTTTTGATCAGGATCTAGATCTGTCTAAAACTCCTTCAAACCTTGAAATTCATTCGTGGACGTCAGGGTTAGTTCTTTATTACAGGACTATTGATCGCTTGATTCGATATTGATATGTCGTTGACTCCCATCCCATCAGCAGTATAAAAATATCGCTCTTTGCTCATCTCTAAACTGCAATAATCCTTAACAACAAACGTCAAATGTCATTTTACGTATTTTGAACGGGCGAATAGAGCAAAAATTACATGAAATGGGGTGGCCGTTGATCGGTTCCGATTTGAAATTTTGTAAAATTTTTCACGACAGTTTCAAATAAAATTAATAGTTTTACTCTTTTAGTTTAATGTTGAGTTCAATGAAATAGGGCAATCCTCGTAGTGTTAGTCCTGTGACTTAGAAGTAGTACTTCCAATAGTAAGTAAAGAAATTTAAAGTGACTAGCTGAAAGTTGTAATAAATACAGAGTGCCTTAGGTTTTATGATTTCGGCTTCAAAAATGATTAGAAAGGTGCCTCTTAAGTTTCATTATCTTCTTTCACTCTTTCTTCCTCTAATTATTCTCATTTTTAATATTTCAATTATTCATTGATATTGTGATTTAGAAAAACTGCTTTGTATTTTTTTCAATGTCTGCTCTGTTAAAACATCCAAAATCAAATTTCACTTACGTATTGCGTTTATTTGGCTCAAAAATGCCGATTTTTCACCATTGGAATTTTTTATCATTCTAAACATTACAGTGAAATTTTTACAAAGAGGTGATAATGTCACAGGACCATTTAAAATTAAGTTTATAATGTAAAATTTATATTCATTTATAGTCACCTGTATACCTTGGAAATGGACAACCAAATTCAACAAGATGACCAAATTGCACCAGAACGAAGAACTCAGTACAATCTTCGGTCTTCCCTAAAAAGAACATCGAGAATTGTACCTAATATGGATTGCACTGATGAAAGTCTAAATGTAACTACAGCAGTACCTACAAGAAGAGTGAGTTTTGCAGCCAGCAGCACTGTGAAACCATTTGTTAATGACAATGAAAATAATACTATATGGGATAACACATATGAAGAAGCAATTAACCATACAGACTCTAGTGGCTTGATGTCAGGTTCTCAAAATAAAAATATTAACAAAACAACAGTCAACTCCATAGATATGTCTCTGACATGCCAAGATTTCAAAGTTAATACATTAGAAATTGACAACAATTATATTCAAGATGATGTAAAAGTTTTTACATCAGTTATGGAATCAACACTTTCCAATCAAGAAAATATTCTGGTCCATAAACGAGCACGAAAATCTAATAAAGCAGAAAAACTGTTGAGAACTCAAACTCAGGTTCATGAATCATCTGATATGGACATTGAATATGTTGACCAACCTATGCAAATTACTTTTGCAAATAGTGCTCAACCAATTGATACTACTTTATACCAGGAAACTGACATGACTTTAACTTGCAAATTTGAGCATTCAGCTGCAGTTGGCAAATTAGAGTGTCAGAAAATACCTATGGAGTCTTCCCCAAAAGTCACATCAAATCAATTGAATGCTTCAGTAGATATGGAATTCACATGCCAATTTCCAGTACAGGACATTACCTTAAAAAGCAAAGTATTTCCAGATTTGGATGCAACAAGTTCCAGTAAAGGGAAATCAGTAGGAGTTAATACTGTTTATAATGATATACAAACTTCTTCCCTAGATAAAAGTGGTAAGTGCAGCTCGATCCCTCCTAATTATTCTGAACGGTTTAAAATAGAACCAAGAACAGAGGAAATAATACAAAATTATTCCCAGGAAGTGTTATGCAAATATCTTACAAAACCCTTAGATGAGAAACCACACCATATTATAACCGAAATTAAGTCTGATACCCATTTATTGAAAAATGAATATCCCAAGGAACTAAAGAGTGAGCTTGCAGATGGCCAATGTAGCGTTTATTTGAAGAGTGAGGAATTAGTTAATATTGATAAAGAAGGCAGTCAAGATCTCATTACAATCAAAACTGAGAGTTTCAGTAATTCATTGAAAACAGAAGTGATTGAAAATTATGAGAAATACGAGGAAAACAAAGAATGTGTGTTTTCCCTTATGAAAAGTTCCAATGTTTTTGATAATGAAAAATTCAACAAAGACAGCTCTGTTCATGTTTATACTGGAGTTAACAATATCTATCAGCCGCTAGCACTTAAGAGCCAGAATCAGGAGTACTCCTCTGAAGTTGTTGAATTTGGAAATATCCCGATTGCTGTCGATGGTTGTGACACCAATACCTCTATAGACGTGCTGCAGAATGATCATCTTGCCTCAGATGAAGATAAGAAATGGGCAGAGTTGACTCAAAATATCAAATGTGAAAATCTCGACGATGAAGAGTGCAGAGTTGTCGATATTACTACCAGCTTTAGACAAACTGATATGGATGCAATCCCATCAAAAATAATATATACTGAACCTATGCAGGCCATCTCAACAGTATCTTCGATGCTCCATTTCTCTCAAGCATTTTCTTCAGTTAACAACAACAGTGCGTCTAGTGTAGATAATACTCAAGAACTCCTCGAGGCGCAAGGCGGTCTAAACATGGACAACACTAAACATGGAGCAAATCGCCACAGCTTAGATCTGATTAATCGAATGTTGGGTACGATTGATATTGGACAATACGAGCCCCATGGGGTAGACTACACGGAGGAGCAAGAAATTATTAAAGAGAGCAAGGAACTTGTTGATTGTGTACGACGATACCAAGATAACTACCAGTCGCCTAAAAAGCGATGTTCTATTCTAAGCGAAAGCGTTCGTCGGCTGTCTCTAGCCAGCTCCCATGCTAATAATTCTGCGGATTATCTGATGTCTTCTTTAGAATATGATACTCCTCCGGTTGAAGCTGTAATAAGCCTGCAAGAGCAAATACAGCAGAAGTTTGACAGCACCAAAAAAATTTTTCTGGCCTTAGAGATGTTGAAACCGCATTATGTGGAGTTCCGTACCTTTTCTAGACTTATAAAGGTTGTAGTAGATCTTCATGAAGATGATAACAGAGTAGTAGCAATACACACTGAATCAATGCTACAAAAAGTCGAATCAAGGGATCATTTCTATAACCTAATTGAGTTCCTCATAAAATGTGTTTTACAAAAAATGGAGATGTCCAATTTGAAGTTGTCTTTAGGTTCCTATTTCGACATACTCTCATTGCTGGATCATGTATATATGATTTTAGATAAGGCTTCCAGTTTTTGTGACATCTTTGTGCTTCAGCTTCAAAGGTAACAACCTGAATTTTTATCTAATTTTGGCATTATAAGTGTAATTTTAGGTCATGTTTTTCATTAAATATAGACGATAGCCACACGTTTTCTTTCCACCTTTTTTGTGAAGAGTCGCTGATATGGTGGGCTGTTCAATTTCGACTGTCCTCTGTTGAAAATTTGGAGCAAGGTTCGTTAAACGCCACATCCAAGTGGGGTAATGTTAACGAAGAGCATCTGAAGACAATTATGAGGGACACTGAACCTGGCGTCGATTGTATTGCACGGTTCATATCGGAAGTCCAAGCTTATTTCAAGAGAACCACCATCCTGCGTAGAGATATTCGAGTATAATACAGTTATCTACGGTAACAATTTTCTCTTGTATGTTTTGGTTTACTTTAAAATATATTTTTTTATTTGTAACCGAACGATCGACCACAATGGGCAGTAACATCTTATATTAACAAAAAAAGAGAAACCCCTGCATTTATAAGTGTCCCTCTTTATATTACAATTTAGATTTGTTTAATGTTGCGGAGATTTATATTTTGTGCTGCTAAAGTCTTTCTATGTAGTATTTTCAGTTATTTGTTAAATACAGATTTTCCTTTGCAGACTCTGAATATTTGTTTTAATTATTGGCGCTTATTAACTAACATCCATAAATTTCTCACAAACAGCTTACGTTAACATACGGTTATATTTCCGTTTTCAGAAATATAGTTGGGTGTCTTCGTCGTTCTTCGTTAAAACTTACCTTCTAGAACTGACCGTTAGGTGCGCCACTAGCTCTGACCGTTGATTGCGCGCAAAAATTCGAATTAAATCCTGCAATTTTATATACATTGGCAATTAATTCTGTTTACATTTCTTAGCCAAATTCACACTAGTAATAAAATAATTAAACCATGGGATAGCCATCAGCGACTTCACCCCTCTGTGGGGCGTTGTCGACAGTTTCAACGTTGGCGTCGTTTCGGAACGCAGTAGTAACTTACACTTCAGCCGTTCCAGTGCCCTAGCAGTTATATAACACGGTTAATTGTAAAATTCGTTTTCTACTGTTGAAACGACTAAATATTCCACTTCGTAATTCGAACTATGGAAAATATAACCCGATTATTTTTTTAGTTGTTCGACTGACATTCGAGTTCGGGAATTACTATTGATATTTGACATGTCAAAATGCGATTGATGACTAACGATGAGTTCGATTCGAGAGTTCGATTATGTACATTTTATTTGTTTAAAGAAGTTAAAAATTTGTCATTTTCGTAATAATTAACATAATTTCCTTTGTATTATTAGTACGTCTAAATTCTCATACTTCCTGGTCTGGTCGAAAATGTGAAAATGTTTTTTGTTTACGTTTATAATCCTACCGTTCTTCTGCAGGTGATTTTATAGGTGTTTTAATTCCAGTACAGAGGTGATAGATACTGGAATAGGAAAATGAGTGAAAAACCAATCAAAACATTAACCGGGGCGGGTGCCTCCGTTCCAAACAAAATGAGGCTTTATGCTACATGGGTGGACAGAACCCCTTCTAACTGTATTCCAAGGCAAGTACCATTGTTTGTGTATAATTTAGGGGAGAACATATAGGTAGGTGCATTTCACTGCGTTCTTAGTGAAGTATACATCAAAGGTACCTCAAAGTGTAATAAACAATCAGGTAAAAGTCAAAGAAAAAGCTTTGTTTTTTATTTATTTATCAAATACCACAAAAGAGCATGCACCTTATTTTAGTACTAAACTAATTAGGTAATATCAAAACAATAATAATACTAGGATTACACAAGAACATTTGAAGTGATGAGGGCAAAATTGGTTCAACCCACCGAATTTAGTATATTGAGTTATAACTATAAAACAGCACTGAACATTTACTGTTATATAAGTCATGTTGATGGTGATATCAATGCCAATTAGAAAAATAAAACCAAAATACTGTTTAAATGATAAGTTACAACAAAAACTATTAAAGTTTATAACCAAAAATATTAAAAACTATTTTTTCCATAATTAAAAATTTTAGTTTGGGTAATTTTTGGACTCAATGAATTATTTAATGTATAAGCTCATATTAACGAAATTCAAGTGTTGTGGCATTGTAGCAACTTCAATATCAAGGTGTCTATGAATTGAGTCTTCTTTATTTAATCCTTTTTTATCTAAAACAACACACTGCATCAGTTTTCTTCTTTTTTCTCCCACCTTACAATTAGTTCTTTCAATGAATGACTGGAATTCAATTTTGATTGCACCCATCACATTAAACACAAGGATTTATCTTAGTTTTTACCCTTCTTTATGGCTATTCAATATCAAACGATATATAATTAATTGAATAGAAATCCAAATCAATTAGTTGCAAGGAAATCATTACAATAGTGAGAAAATTAATTACCTGCTGTCAAGGATTTTAATTTTGCTACAGCTTGGGTGGAGAGGAAGGTTAATAAGTCTTTAAAAAGTGCAGTATCAGTCTTTACCAAATCTTATAATTGAAGTGAAATGTTTTGAACTGACTGAAGAAGAAGAAACTTATTTCAACTTAAGGCACATTATAGATCTACATTTTGAAGCTTTTCTAATATGTAATATATACAATTTAGAAGGCTATTGGCATGATAATGTACTTCCGCATGAAACTTTTACTTAAATTACTAGAAAAATTGGGGTTTAAATTTAATTAAACCATTTATTTCAGACTTTGCACCTTGACTCTCACAAGACTTCAGATTCTCAGATCTTTAGGATCTGACATTACCAGCATCTCCATTGCTGTTAAGATGCATTCAAGCAAACGCACATTAAGATCTAATGAACTGTCTATCCCTCCTAATGGTTTATTAGATATTCCATTAGATGTTACTTTTTGTCTTCAATATCCTCATTTTCTTAAGAGAGAAGGCAATAAGCTCCACATTTTACTCCAGAGACGAAAACGGTATAAAAATCGAACCATTCTCGGTTTTAAGACTTTGGCTGAGGGTGTAATTCGTATGGATCAAGTATGTTACATATTAATATATACAGTGCTGATTATGATTACAATTGTGTGGTTTAGGTATTACAAAAACCTTTAGATTTGGAACTGGAATTGAGCAATGAAGGAGGTGGGAAAGATAAAGTTATAGGACCATGTGCTCGTTTATATATTGTTCAAGTAAGTTCGACTCCAGTGGACCAGCAGGATCAGAAGGCTGATCGAGAACATGATTTCAGGTTAGGGATGACACAAGCTTACAAACATGTTATAAAAATTGACTTATTTACTTAATTTTAGTGATGAAGAAGATGAGATTTCCTCATTAGAAGAAGAAGCTGGCGACTTATCAGACTGTGAACCAATTCGGACAAAACTTCCTCATACACGACATAATCTAAAACAGAGATTTGTGTCATTGCTCAGGCGGTTCCGCGTTCCTGATTCTGAAGGTATTTCTTGTTATTTTGATTGTTATGATAAATTACCTAATGATAGATTCAATTTCTATTAAATAACTATTGCAATTTGGCAGGATGGTCTGTAATTTGTTTTCAGGTGGAAGAGCTGGAGATCTCGATAATCCTAGTGATATTCAAGCTTTATTTCATGAATTGGAATCATTAAGCTGTGATGAAGATTCTGGTGCTGAACAGGATACTATGTCCATATCAAGTACACCAAAACCAAGTTTGCGTCCATTTTTTAGCAGTAGTAAAAGTTTACTTGACTCAACTAACATCCCCTATATTGAAGCGGATAAGGTTAGTATGACCGTATGTACTTATATATATAGGATTCATTATTTCTTTTAAAAAATGTATGTTTTTTTTTAATTCTTACTAATCTTCCCAAACAAATAGCTATTATTTACTATGTTGAAATAAAAATATTACAGGGTACATTATCTCTGATAAATACGGAAATGTTTTATAGGTAGGTGATGAAAAAGCAGCATCGGGCAGTGACGGCAATGCTGACGCTTGTGCTACGGATCCAGAGGCCCAAAGTGATCCGCAAACAGGATCTCCTCCTAGAGATCAATCTGGGAACGCAAAGAAGTCATTTGTAAGTTTCCTATTGTGGTTCTGTGTGATTTTCTATTTGTATTTGTGTGTACATGTATGTACGAACATGTCAAGTAAGCGGAATAAACTAAAAGAATTTAACGTATAAAAATTAATGGAACAATGAGTTTTATTTTCTAGTTAATTGTAGTTAAGTATTGACGACTTTTTATTAATTTATATTTATTTAATATTCCAATATAGATAGACAACGAACTATGCAATGTTATGCAAGAGCTAAATGAAAAGAAGTCCAAATTATTTAGGACTTCAGCTTCCTTGGCGAAGAAAAAAAACTCTCTTTGCGTTAGTGTTGAAGCACCCGCTCAAGAAGTGATGGTAAATATTGCCTTATTTTTTTAATAAATAAATATTTTTCGCATTTTTTTTACTTCCTTATACGTATTACACATAATCATGGTGTTTTAGGTACGAAAAGGCTTCATAGACCAAATCTCAAGGCTATTACCTCCTGAAGAAAATACCCTTCCCGAATACGTGTCACTGATCTCTGGTCCTGAAAATATCGCCTCATCCATCTCAAATCGACTGTCTTCTCATCACAACACCTTCAGAATATTTCAACCCACGTCCGGAATTGAAGTTAAAGCGGTTCTTACTGCTCTCTTCACCAAAATTCACAAATAGTAGGTTCCTGATGAGTTTACTCTCTAGATAAACCAATAATGATAAGTGATTATAAAAACCAACCTCAGTAAAACCTTGAAAGTGGAGCTGTATATATTTTCATAACCTTAGTTGTTTTTTTTTTTCTAGCTGTAACAGTTGTGCGAAACCATCGAATCCGTTGAAAATTTTGCTTATTGGCGGGGACATGTTAATCGGATGGTTTGTCCGGCCTTTTGTGGAAATTTTGTCGAGTAAGCCGTCCGAATGGTTGACATATACTAGGGTATATATCGTATCTTTGGGTACCTGCGGTATCAGTAAACATCTGGCTACACTTGATGCTGTGTATATGGCTTTGTTTACTACTGAGGTTGAACCAAAAATAGAAGAACTTTCCCAAAAGTATGTTATTCATATTAATAGATATATACGTGTGTTTTCTTAATTCTACATGTTTATTTTCTGATTGGTGTACTATCTTTTTTTATTAGAATAATTCGGTACATCTCTGTGCCAGCTTGTGCTGCTCCATTAGCTCACCTGCCAATTGCCGAGGCCATGCTCACGTGTTATGACGAGACTAGTCAATTATTCATTCCGTTTATTCACGTAGGTACACTGCTTTTAAACGACTTAAATGTTTCGATTTTAGATGGATGGCCACAACGTTTCAACGTATTTATACTTTCAGGAAGTTAGAGTTGGCCCTGCAGAGAGTACTCTCTCGGCATCGGTGGACATGGATGACATTTGTTCTAGTCCACCAGCCCCATCAATCACACCACCTTCATCGCCTAATGTTCAAATTCGGGATTCACCCTGGGAACCACTTGAATTGCAGATCGACTACTGGCAGATGCCAAAATTGAATGAAAACATTATAAAGGTAATAGAAGTTACTAATAAATTTTATAACAATTTTTCTACGTATTTACATTTCCTTCCAAGTATGCCATCAGTTGAAGTTCATAATGTTTACACTGAAACATATTTACAGACTGAAAAAGAAAAGGATAAAGCCAAACAAGATGGTAAAACTTCTTTGAAAGGAATATTTCGAGGACTGCAAGCTTCACCCACTAGCTCCTCTGGTCTCTGTGTAAACATGCACATGACCAACAAAGAGAAGAAACAAAAAAGTAAATACGTAGCACCTCTTTGAATACATTAGAACTGGGGGAGATTTTTTTTGCAGTTATGAGATTAGGTAAAAAAAAAGAAAAGGAAAAAGAGACTGAACCTCGGAGCCAAAACGTTGAAGGTGTATCAAGACTAATATGCTCCGCTCGTGCTTCACACACCACACCACTGCGCGGTAAGCATAACTATGTATCTAAATCTTTTGAAACGCTTCCATTGAATTGCATTAATGTTTAAATTGAATGTAACTCTCATGGTCATCTGAGAAGTTGAATTTAAAATTCTGTTTTAAATTATTTTAGTATACATTGACGGAGTTGAATTTAATGGAGTTAAGTTCTTCCAATTGAGTTCTACCTGGCAAACCCACGTGAAGAATCTTACCGTTTCTCTTGTGGGTGTCCCTTTAGCCAGTACAGAAATGAACTGACGTTATAATGATTATTGCGCAACGTAGGCGAAAATGTTAACTCTTTTAAAGGTATTGTTTAAATTGATACACTCTACTGTAATTATTGTTAACCTATTAAAAAGTAAAGGTAATTTTGATTTGGTGAAAAATGAGGTTGTGTTTCAACTTACATTGTTTTCGAAAAACGTGGTGTCAAAGTTTTAAGAATTTTTTTTTTACTAATTAAGCCTTGTCAGTGATTTTAACGGAACTTGCTGTTTTGTTAGCAGGAACAAAACACTTCTATTTACTGTATTCTAGTTTAAAATAATCCTTAACATTCAAAGGATCTACAGGTTTCAGTCCTGTGTTAACGTTTAAAAACTAATTCAATTACCCATCTATTGGATGAATGTGAAAAACTGGTTCCCAATATATTAAAATTATGAAATATTAATTCTGAATTCAGTTGTTGCGTCGAAAAAGTTACATCGATGCTTTAGATGTATCCGCAATTTCTTTATCGTTGTCGATACCCGATTGTATTCATTCTTTTACGCTTTAAAAATTCAAAAAAGGTTATTATTTACGTAGGTGATGTGCATAAATATTGTACTATCAATATGTCAAGAATATGGAAATAGGTTATAATATATGCAATATTTATAGATTTTTGAGGTGAATGAGTTCTCAGAAGCCTTTTATGATATTAAACGGAAATTTGGAGGAAAATCGTACAGGGCGATATTGAAAAGATACAATGTCTAGTACCACATGAATATGAGCATAGAGAAATTTTATGAAAACCAACAAGGTTGGGAAGAGTATGATAATTACAAAAGATACATCACAACACATTGCACCAAATTTCAGCTTATTATCACAAAAAGCTTTAGAGAGATAAATTTATTGCAAATATCATTGGCACCAGGTATATATCGTCTGGTTTAATAGGAAAGCTTAAACAAATTTTTCGACATCGATACATATTTTAGATGAATTGACCAGATGAAATTGCCTTTATGTCACTTAAAAAACTATATTAATTTCATACTGTCCGGAGAATACCACTGTACGCCATATTTCAATTCTGGACACTGCATCACTAAGCCTAAAAGTACGATGGTGGCAACGAGAAGTACATGTACCAGTACTTCGTAAAATTTTAAAATTGACATGTAACGATTAACAAAAATGGAAAAATATAAAAGAAATAGGAATCACGATGTACTAACACAGTATGAAATAAAATTTTATGCGAACACGTTCGGTAAGTCTTATTAAGAGTACACTTTAATGTTGATTTGTCTGGAATCATAACAATAGACTTTCCGGACTTACAAGTCAATAACTATAAATGACTCGAAGTAAATGCCTCACATACTTACAAAGAATTTCCATAATTATTTCAATATCATGTCGCGAGATTTTTCAGAAATTCATATATGAACAATACTGTTTATGTTATGATAGGGAGTTTATTAGAATTTAATACTTATTCCCATTGTGTTGTTAAGTCATCAATCCGTCAAGAAGACTTTTAAGTATTTTTACATACATAAGTATATATTTTTTTTTATTTTCAATAATTATTATGTTTAGTAGTGGTCTGTTGGTTACCCAAATGAGAAAAAACTGTAATTTTTCCTCCCTCCAAATTTCTAAAAATAGGTCTGATAATCCATTGGGACTACGAAACCAACAACTTCAATTAACGATGCGTCCTATATCTAACGAGAAATTTTGATAATCAACCAATTGGCGGTTTAGTACCAACCGTGATACGAAACCAAACGGCTCTGTGTTAACATATAGATATATAACATGGAGCTGAGTGGAAGTAATGAAAAGGAAAGTGATAAAAAGTCTATATTTATACCGGGTACCAGCACCGCTGCACAATATCCATTTTCGACTTTAGGTTCTAGTAGGCATGTTAAGATATATATTTCAAATTATTTATTTACATCGCTTAGTAATATACGCCGCGCATTAATAATAGCATCTAGTCAAGAAAACGGGGTTCAATTATTAGTCCCAGCATTGACAATACATTCTGTTAAAGCTCAAAGTGATTTTTAAATCCATTATACAGCGTTTAATAGTTTTTGTTAACATATCTGCAGATAATATTTGCCGAGAATCCCTGTAAGGAAATTTGAGGCGGATAGGATGTCAAGGAAGTGTAAAAATAGAGAATGGGAGGCAATGTGTTTACCCATTAGTTGCTTCTTAAACCGCTTTTATATATTGTCGACTAAAACAACAATTCATAATGGCGAGTGAATGTGAATAAATGAAAAATAAGGGTTGGATTAACGAACGGCCGGATATGTTAACACGATAATTAACGTGTGTCTTTTTAAGTCTTAAGGTATTATAGTAAGAATACTCTCTATATGTGATATAGTTTGTAGCCATTGTTAAAATTCATATCAGAAATATGCTTATATACCAACTAATAATTTGTAAACTCAACACTTGATGTATAAATTTGTAACGTTTAAATATAAGGCAGCTTTAGTGTGCTACAATAATAATTATTAGAATGCTCGTTTATTAATGGAAATATGTAGATTGCAACTTACCGATAGCTCCGCGTTGTTTCTGTTCTAAAACCGTAAACAACCGTTGTTCGATATTGAGAAATCGGTTTCGAAAATTTGTATTGTTTAGGTAACCAGATAATAAATGTTGTCAAAATATACTCATCGTTGTTCTAGTATCCTATGAGCATAAGAATTGTAATTCAAAATTGAGTTTTTGCTATATTTTTTTGGAAACATTTTTATACAAATTTAAGTAAAAATATGGAATGTCAAGGGAACCAAATCTGAATTCAAGGTAATTTTAAGTTTATCCAAATAGGGAGAATGTTGTGAGTTTGGTTAGCTCAATGGTTTATCCAATAACGAAAACTGTAGTAACTCGGTATTTTCGCTTTCAAGGTACTTCAAATTTAAGATTATCATTCAACGATTTTATAGAAAAATATATTCAAGTTATTTGCTAAATACTAAAATTTTTGTTGGAAGACTCGAGATAGTTTTAAGTGTATTGGTAGTAGTTAAAGATGATCCAAGAAAACTTAACTTAAATTTACGTTGGTATTAGTTGGGAAGACTGTATATTGTATACGAACGAGCAACAATTCATGACTTTATTGATGATTAGAAGCAGCTCTGATTCCCGTTTAAGACATTCCTTAATTATCAAAAACATTATATTTACTTTAAAAAATTGTAGTTACTTTTGTTGAATCTTCTATTTATTTTTGTAATTGAAAATTGTGTATTATTGTGATATGTTTATTATTCCTATTTTATAAAATATAAACAGGATTGTAAAGTTAAAAATGATCGTACACTTATCTCCTAACAACTCAATCCGTAAATTGTTGTAATTAACGAATGCTCCCGTTATGAAGATCTTGGACGTTTAAACATGACGAGAACACAACTTGAAATAAACTTTATTTAATTCATACGCTTCAAGGAACATATGGTGCCATAAATTTGAGTTATAAAAAAATACTATAACGGATTTCAGTCTGTAGATTCTAGTTTTTCGCCCTCTGTATTAGCGCAAGCTAACTCTTTTTGTTTCTTCAATAGTTCAGTCAGGTATTTGAAACGCAGCATGCACTCCTCCTAGTAGATGAAAACAATCAATACCCAATCAATAATACGTTGGAATAAATATTGTACTTTCGTTTTCCCAGGCACGTAATCTCCGATTTTATCCCATCGATCGGAATGTCTTTTGGAATATCTACTCAATGCTTCCTCTAAGGCCTTTTGCTGAATTTGACTCCAGTTTTTCACGGTATTATCATCCACAACATCGACAAACTTCTTCGTCTTTTGTTTTACTTTTATTTCAATACATTCATCTTCCTTTTCGACGGGTAATTTGTAGCCGTCTTCTTTAATCTTATTTGCCATGTAGGTAACTTCTGGTACGGATCTGGACAATGATTCTGCAATATTTTCCCACCTAAAATTACGCATTTCGAAGTTACTCTAAAGAGTCAGAAGCAAATAAAAAGTAAATACCGGTCTCACCTTTTAGCTGAACCCTGAGGATATTTTTTCACTAATCTGACAAGCTCGTCTAGATCATCATCAGTCCATAGTCCACCTGACACTACCGGTGCACAATTTAAGATGGTTTGATGACTTCCACTCTTACCTGAGAAATAATTATCATTAGAAAAATATTTACTGCCACTGTAAAAATAGATAGTTTCTATTGTATCATGATGATTGTGAATTTATTGAAAATAAATAGTTAAGATAACCTGTAGGTTCGATTTCGAAATTTGCCCCTTCGGGCACAACAAACTTATTGCGCTTCCTAACAGTTTTTACCCTAATTGGTTCGGGTTCGGGCTCGGGAGGTACTTTGGTTACTTCTTCGATTTGTTGCGCGACAGCTGTTTTCAGCATACCTGAATATAACACAATAAGAGATATACTTAAAATAAACTAAATCTGAAGACTTGTCCCCACAGGAGTAACCTTTAATATCAGTATTATTGAACTATTTCTTAGTATAAAAATAGATGATTAATCAAGTTTGTTGTCAGTTTGTTACTTCTGTGCAGCTGGGTAAAAACTTTTTTTATTCAAGCAAACTAGATATAGTGGTGCTTCAACAATGAAATATAGTTTAATTTATTCCCACTTACCTAATGTTGATGGCAGGGAAATAACAATAGCCCATAACAATTTCGGCAGTTGAAATGGAATGGTGTCAAGAAATGAAGGTTTTGGTACTTCAATAGTTAAACTAATTAAGTTTTCATCAGAATTTTTCGGCACTTCATCAGAACTCTTGAGTTTTTTAGTTTGAGCTCGAACTAGTTTTGCTTTGGTTAATTTTTTTGCGTTTACTCGCTGTAAAACATAAACCTGTACTCTAAACTTCTATTTTTTTACACGCTTAATTACACTCACAATTGTAAATATCCTCTCATAGTAAGTGGCCCACTTCACTGCATACTGGCCGATAGTGACAAGAATAAATAAAATAGCACAGGCTTCGGCCATACCTACTTTACGAACATATCTGTAATAATATACTGCCGACTTCCAATTTGGTAACCCATTGACAAGTACTTCATCATAGTACTTTCTTTTGGCAGGACTCCTGAGAATATCATAAACTGATACTAAGTTTCGAAATTGTTCAGATGTATCAGTCTCTAAATTTTTATCTGGGTGCAATGTTAAGGATAAAGTTCTAAAAGCAGAACGTATTTGATAACTGGAAGCATCCTAAAAGGAATTATTGCTTTGAAAAAGAAAAATAAAAATAGGATATTTGGGTTTTCAAGCATGTGTATCAGATTTTATATATTTGATTGTAAATTAAAGAGGATTTCAAGGATTATAAATTTTCACTTCTTAGTTCAAATCAATTACATGTTTATTTCTGCATATATATCTATGGGTCGTCTCTTTTTGCCCTTACTTTTCTATCATTCATATTCATATATTAACTGTTCTGTAAAGTAACACCCTTTATGAGCAAATGAAAATGTAAGGTTTAAAAAATGAAGGATTTACTACAGCTTCTGAGCCTGAGCTACAGAATTGTATTACCTCTACATACTGACAAATCTCCTCAGTTCATTGCCAGACATACCTGAGAAATATTTAACATCTCATAAAAATTATCTTTTACAGCATCAACAACATCGAAAACTTCCAACTGTTCTGAGTCCCAAGCATGGGAAGTTTTCGTACACATAATCATTAGTAACATGACAAAGTAATGTTTCATCATCTTAAGTATTTTTTAAGAGATATGGGGGTATATCTGAGTTATAGGAAGAGAGGTTCTAGTAAAACTGAAGTATAAAAGATTTATATATAAGGGCTAATGCAGATCTGCGGTGCAATTACCACCAGTTGTTAGTATTTAGGTTTAAATAATGTAATTTTAAGAGAGTCAAATATTATCAATATAAACTCAGATATAGTTGAGGCATTCCTAAGTGATAATGTTGATACTTTTACTTCACTTTGGATTTCAAATTTCATAACCTATACAAAAATTGAAATTGACAAATTACAGTAGACGTTTAATTGACAATTGTCAGCTAGGAGTGTTTTCACTCGAAACCGAGCAGTTTGTCCAGCTACCCAGTTTTAGAGGACTAGGAACATCGCATGCCTCTTAAATAATAATAGAAAGAAAGCAAGTTGTATGAATTTAACGCATCTTTGATGAAATTTGATCTCTCATCACCAATAAAAGTAACAAATAGAAAAAGAGCAACAAGTTAAGAATTATTCGAAAGTAATCGTAGTAAACATTTGTTTTATTTGTAATTATAATTTTGACAATAAATTTTACGAGTAACAATAAACAACGAAAAATTTTAAAAATAAATTGAGATGACTCAAAAATGTTTGAAAGAAAGAGGTGTTCAGTCGAACCTGGAAGGCTACCTTCCTCATTGCCCTACACATGAGAACAGTCCAAACATATTTGCAAAATCGTGCATTCTGCACGATATATTTTGTTTTTCAAAATTTAAAGGTTTCTGATCAAATTCGCTCAGTATATAATAAAATTACATCTACGTTCAAAATAAATATTAAAAAGTAACTGGCTGAACATTGCTTGTGAGAGAAAATGTTAGGCGCAATCGCAGAAACAACGAAACAAAATATTCAAAAAACACACCGTTAAATTAAATTATTTCTTTATTTAAAGTTAATGTTCTCATATTTGAACATCAATATATATTATTAGCATAGAGCTTATGTTTTAAACACAACAGAGCCAAAGGTGAAACGGAAATTACTCTCATAATGAGACTTCGATCACAAGTGCCCCAAGAAGAAAGGAACGCTGAAATCGTAAGTATTATTTCAACAAGCAAACTAGTGAACAGGATGTTCACTGCGTTGTCACGCATCCGTACTATCAAAAACCCTATTTTCACATATTGCAATTTATACTTCTTTAGAATCGGAAGAAAGCCGAAAAAGAAGAGAAGCTAAATAGACCATTACTAGGTTATAATGGAAAAATTGTATACGCCAACAATTTAATAGAGTGTGCAATGGCATGTCATGATTTATTGTAAGTAAATCAATCAGTAGTCATCACTAATAGTTCCTTTTTTTCCTCTTCCAATATTATATGTCAGTTTCCTAGAAATATGGCAATTGTTTGCATGGAGGAAACATTTGTTGTTGGCTTTGATATGGAGTGGCCATTCAGCTTTAAGACTGGCTCTGGCAGAACATCTCTTATACAAATAAGTCCAAAGTTGGAAGTCTGCTATCTCTTACATTTGCCGGAACTAAAGAAATTGCCAAAAGGACTATTTGAGCTTTTACATCATCCAAAAATTCGACTGGCTGGAGTAAATGTAAAAAAGTGAGGAAAAAATGTAAAATTTTTTATGTCATTTTTTGAAAATTTATTTTTAGTGACGTAAGAAAATTGAGCAGAGACTATAAAGGTTTCAATGCAGAGAAACTTGTAGATAGTTGCATAGACGTAGGTGTGCTTGCCAACAGTGTGTTGCCATGTAAGAAACGATGGAGCATGGAAAGCTTAGTTGATCATGTGGTAAGTTATTAATATTTGTTTACATTCCGGCCTAACTCAAAAGTAACATTAAGCTTGAATTGATATAAATTATCTCCTTTTAAAATCAATGACTAGAGGTATAATTATTTTTTATAGCTTCGCATGAAAATAAATAAAGACAATAATGTACGAATGAGCAAATGGCACGTTGTACCATTAAATGAAAATCAAATAACCTATGCGGCCATTGACGGATATGTAAGTATTATAGGCATTATCAGTGAAAAATATTAATGCAAATTCGAACATTTAATATTTTGGACTAATTGGCGAATTTTATCTTTCAGGCTTCATTGCGACTTTATCTAGAATTGATGACTCTAAAAGCAACACTAAAGAACAACATTGATGATATGCCTGCATGATTATTATTTGAAACATGTAATTTTTAATATTTATATAGACTTACTTTGCAGACGCTTTTAGATAGGTTTTTTAAATACCAGAAATGGTCAAATGTATTGTCATTAAAAATTAAAAAAATAAATTTTCCAATAAGTAGCCAATTTTTGTAGCACACTTCATATTGAAATCCTATACACCGTAGCTTTTCAGAATAACACAAATGATTGGGAGATAGATGTTATAATATCCGAGGCATGCCTTGGATAAATTCTCCTGGTATTTACTGCGAGTTGTTTACTGGTTGAAATTAATCTAATATTATCTAAAGGTGTAGGTAACGATACAAAAAAATCGAGAAGTTCAATAACACTTTTATTAATATTTGGAATAACTACACTATACAATATATTAGAATATTACGTTGTATAAATAACTCACGTGAAGGCCTTTTCTGACCTACGTACAGCGTTTAGGAATGCAATTTTATGAGTTTTAATAATTGCTGATAATAATTAGCTTAAATCTTGACTATTTAGGCATTTTTATTACAGCATAAATTAAGTTAGGCTTTCCTAATCCTGACTCTATATCTTTATTACGGATAAGGAATTCGTGAATGTCCCATCCATGTATCTCTTACGAATGCCGAAGTATATGAGCGTTGGGCTTGACAAAGCGTAACTTAATTCACAATGGAATAAATAGGCCGTAGACTCATAAAATTCAAATTTCCTAATACCGTGCTACGGTAACTTTAAAAGCATTCTAAACTACATACCTTTAAGAAAATTTAAAACACTTTCAATGTATTTTGAAATACAACAGCCTCCAATCCTTAAGTATATAAATATCACTCATGCCCTTAACCCTAATTCTTAATTAAGTCGAATAATTGTTTAATTTACTAGCCCCATTATCTAAAGAGAAACATCTCCTATTCACGTATGTATCATTTAATTACAGGTGTTATATCTGTTTGGACAAGCAACACTGCGATGTCAGGTAATGGTAGTTATATATATGCACGACCGAGCAATCGACGCAAACGAGAAGCTTTATTAAATAATGGGGACGTAAACGCTTCAATTGGCAAAAAAGGGAACTTGCTCGATTTGCACCTTCTAATTTAAGATGAAATTCTACTTGCTAGAAAATTTTTTCGATTGGTCGATGTCATTTAATTTTAAAAATCAGACCTTCGTCGGTGTTTAAGAAAAATTTAATAAAATGTGCGCAATTGCTAAGTGCTAAAAGCGGCTAGTTAAATTTGTGAGCAAGTTCGCAATTTCCAATGCCGAAAAATGGAAGAAAGTAGTTTTCTGTTTTACTCGTAAACAAATTATATTAGCACTTTAACATAACGTAATAGATATATTAAACATTTTAAGTAACTACCATCATGTAAATAAATTATATTGATCTAAACCATATACACAAATTGAGAAAATAATTTGAAGTTCGGAGCCAAGCGCCTTACCAAAATCGGTTATTATGACCTATTTACATTTTCTGTCGGGATACGCTGCTTCCTTATTTACACTGAGTTTGTAACAACCTTAACCTTTTTAATAAATGACATAATTAATTTAAAGCTGTAAAATGCACTCGATACCTAACAATATTATGTAGTAACGTCAATAAGAACAGGGACACTTAACACAGGCACTAATAAAATGGAAAAATACGAATCGTTTCATCGTACAAATACCACAAGAAATATTGCTGTGCAATTGATGATTTAGGACCTGCGATTTACTATTAATTATTATGAAATGGTGAGGAATTATGCAAAATAACCACGTTACAACCTTGCTTAGTGTTCTATGGGAACTATTACAAAAATCAGCAAGATGCGAATTCAGAATAGCTACAGATCTTGCTCTTGAAGTATCAATAAATCGCAACTTTGATTCATCTTAACGTTGCGGGCAGACATCGTTTCTACGGGAGCACTGCAGGTTTCAGTACACACGTCGAGGAACCAAAAGACAATTAATTTTCGCCAATTCATGAATGCCAAAATTTAATCTCTTGTGTAAACTTTTTCTTTAACTCGAAGGAGAAATACTACCCTTATCACATGCTTTCCCCTCGACGAAAGACTCGTGCAGGAAAGTATCGCTTTTCGTACTTTCTAGACAAATTACAAGTTCTGTCGTAACATAATGTTTAGAGACCTGCTCCTTGGACAACCTAGAGCAACGTTATTTTATTGTAAATGCGTGAAGATCTTGTTGCACTATCCTGTCAGCTCACTACGGCTAGAACGTCTCGAAGGAAATCTATTATGGCATTGAGGCTCGAAAGTTGATTAGCATAGAGAGAATTCGCTCTTGCTGATTCACAAATAGCAACTTACAACATTACTAGTATTCACGTCAGTTAAAAAAATAAATAGTAGTTGAGGCAGAGTCAACCTTGAACGGAAAAGAAGGGATGTAAATCTCTAAAAGGAAGTTTAACATTGTATTGCTTTTATCTCACAATATTAACAAACACGTTCGTTAATTGCAGGACATTGGACCGCTCTTTAATGCATTCGCAAAACCAATATGCTGGCGCATTACTTAGTTGAAAACACAATTGATATGTTTATACATTGGGAATTTTTTCCAGTTCTGACTATCCCCACACTACTACTTAGTTCAAGGTTTGAAATCTAGCATATAGGATTAATAATACTGACAACTAGTAATCTATATCACTAAGCATAACATCAAGAAGTGAGAGAAGGGTATAAAAGGTGACTGGTAAATCCATTCCTTTTAGGACTTGAGAAGTTTGTTGGCACGCTGGTTTGCCACCGCGATTCGTGTTTCGTTGCTTTCGCCCTATCCAACAAACATTATAACCAGTGTGCATATATAACCAGTGTGCCCCAAAATTACTTTAATTCTAATTAAGGAAGTTATCTACCTGGTTCCCACGTTACCACACATATTACCCAACACTTAATGACTCACCCCGGACCGCGTTGAAGGAAAAAAGTTACTATGCACAGACACCTTTAGATATTATTGTCGTATGAAAGCTTCACTTAAGCAGCGGCAAGATAGATGATTACGACTTGTTAGTGGGAACAAGTTAGAAGCGTAAATGGCAACAACAAATCAATGGTGTTAGTGTGTTAAGTGTCTACTTGAGAAGGTCGTGAGCACGTTGATTGGCCACCTCTATCCTCGCAGCATTGGAATCGCCCTTTTGATGCGCAAACATACAACCATATTAAGTGGGCGGGCGTCAGTGTGGGAATTGTAGATTATAGTTGATGTTGTGTCATGGAGTGAACAGGTAGCAATGTAAATAAACAATTAAATGTTAATTTCAAAAATCAAGCAAAGTGCAGAAGAGAGACAGATTAGTAAATAAATATTTAAGTAATCGTTGCAGCTTTAAACAGTAATCCAATAATTCCGCATCTTGCAATATTCAATGCGACAAAGCGGAGTAGAATTGGGTTAGCTGGTTACATGGAGGCGAAGTTAAGTTTCCCGATGTTTCTTAAGATCATTAACGGAAGGTACAAATTAATGCAATTTACTGCCTTTTTAACTAATTCTAAGCAGCTTTGGATTTCTACTATGGGTTAACCTGATATTAGATAATCAACAGTGCATTTTCTATTATGAGCGGAGAGTTATTTTAGCCAATTCAAACATTATCATTTTGCTGCAACTTTTACCTAAACGCTCCTATATTATTCAATAAGCACATTAGTTCATGATTTATGTCTAATAGTTAAGACTACGTAAAAGATAAAAATAAAAACAGATAAAGTTGTGTAATTAAAAAAAAAACAGAGCTGTTGAACAACCTATTTTATGTTATAACGTTATTATGGATGCAAGTCACTTTTATGGCTGGCTCAATTGTGATGCTTAGTGGTTAGAAACAAATATCACAGAATGTTAAACTTGGTTGTCCGTTAAGAATTCATGCTGAAGTTACTTGCAATGACCAACTGAATAAATCATATATATACCCTCAGTTCTAAATCTCCTTGTATATATATTTTACAGTACGATTCCTCATGTCAGGAGTAATAAGAAAATGACCTGACACCTTAAAATATGAATATTGGATTTTGGATATATTATTTTTTACCGATAAACATTTTGGCAAATTCTATGAAAACGGTATATGGTACGAACATACCACACAGACCAAAAAGCTAAAGAATTGAAGAAGGAATTTAAGGTTGGTACGAGAATTCATGTATAGGTAGCTCCAAAAATATACAAAGCATAACACAGTGATTGGTCCCAAAAACGTATACATCTCATAAGGCTATAGACGATTTTAACATTTTGTCGTAAAGGATCTTAAAAAAATAGGTATAGTAAATTTGAAAAATTTAATTCAAAGGCAATACGAGAAAATGCAATGATGCAAAATTGGAATAAAAATGTAAAGCTTTGCTACCACATCGAAAATGGTGCGTTTTTGACCATGGATTTATTGGCATTTTTTTATTTTTTTGCAGAGAACTATCGCTCTCTGAAATATCTCAATAACGACATGTTACACCCTGTATACAACAAAACATAAACCAGATTCCCATAACCCAAACCGCAATCCTTTTAATTAAGAAGATGAATAAAAAAAAATTAATATTGAATAAAATTGCAATAACATGCAAACATGGGCGTTTACCTTTAGATTAATGCGCTCCAATTGCCGGTTTTGATTCTCCAGCTCTGAACCCATGTCAATGGCCATATTTCTCAAGTTCCCGATCATTGTATTAACCTGTAGTTAAATACAAATATCACGACGAATGAGACTAAAATGCAGGCAAGAAATGCCAGATCAAATCAATGTTTAGTATAAAACTAATTTTTTTTGAATTAACTCTTGAAATAAACCATCTCCTACCTGTCCAACATTTTCTTCCATTTCATCTTCCCTTGCATCGTTGGTAATTCGACCGATATATCCTCCTTGTGGACCCATACCGTTACGATCATCCATCATGCGTTGCGGTTGATTATTCACTACTTTTCCGTCATCATTTCCCTTCCATGTTCCCTCATCTTCTTTGAAGGATGACCCTCTGCAAAGTATGAATGAGAAATGTGCAAATGCGTGTACACACATTTGCGTCTAAACTCCAAAACTTTACTGTCAATTTATTAATTAAACGCCTAAGATCGTTGAGTAAATGGTGAAAGTAGCCACTCCATCTTAGTATTTTTTTGATGATTTTTAACTCACTTCTGGCACGGTAAAACACACAATCCACAACACTTTTCCATTCCGGTCAGGTTCTTCTCAGCCTCGCGCATGTCTGTGTTAATTTGGTCCATTCCATCCTCAATTCGGTCCAATTGCTCTAGAGGAATTTAATTAACGAATAATTTAACACATTGGGGGCAACACAGACGTGATCTAACGATAGGTTTGAGTAGTATGTTAAGTGATAAAGTGTCACTGATCATGGTACTTCACATAAAGCATGCTCATGCTCTACACTCTTTGCATATGTATGTCTTGGAAAATTGCACGCATATCCTTAAGAAAACTTACTAAAATCAGAGCATTTTGACTTCTAATTAGCATACAATTTCCTGACGACATACTGATCTAAGTTTTATCTTAAAAGCAGCTAGTATCATTGAGAAGTCATGCTCCCAAGTCTATGTATAATCTGGCATAATATGGGTGTCCGAATAAGTATGGTGAAAATGTGATGTTAACTTACTTCTAGTTTTGGCCTTTTGTACTATTCTAACAAGTTGTAATGAATTACGTTTGAGAACCCGACTGAGTCTACAATAATTTAGTTCGAGAGATTACTTACCAAACACCATTTTAAAACATCTATTAATTGGCTTTATGAGATTCATAACCAAGTTATCATGACCAAAGTATGAATAACTTGGCACCCTTTATTTAGCGATACATGCGCAGTAATCAAATAACGTTTGTTTTCATTTTTCATGTGAAAAAAAATCAATAAAAATGTTTCTTTGAAGCAGCTGAATTTCATTTGGCTTTGACGGACTGATTGGGAAAAGAGTGAAACTGCCATTAGCCTCGTTAAATTACTCGCAAAACCAAGATCCAAGACTAAAAACTATGAACTTTTCGTACATCTCCTGTATCTCGGTAATGCATTTTATACCAATTTTTGATGCAAGGAACTTGTCCGAATTTTTAGTTTAATAATAATTTCTTAATAGTTACAGTCCGAAGAAAAACGCTAAAAATTCTAACAATAATGTAGGTAATTGATGTGATCAGTATCTTCTGTTTCGAGTGTTAGTAGCCAATCGACAGTGGATAACTAATAAATCTATCCCATCAGGCACCACCAACAAGAAACTTTCTTCATTACCCACAATTAGAGCACATCAAAACATTTATGTCATGTATCTTATTGCATATTTACAACAAACAGTAAGGTGATACATTTATATGCCATTGAACTTACAGCATGACGAGGATGCTGGCGATTTCAAATTAGCGCTTGAACAAAATATTATACCATGACTTAATTACTTGTTAAACCACAACATTAATCACTTTTAATCACTTATTTAATCTTAATATTAATAGTTCGTATTTAACTGTTATGTGTATTTGTTAGGTTAATTCAACAATGAGCTATGGGTATTAATTAACTGGTGTGAATATGAATGAATAGGCTAAAAGGGATTTGCAAACCTTCATGTGGATAAAACTTATTTTTGCTTCAGCAAAGTTAAATGTGGTGGTGAAGAAAGCGCCCTATTGGCACATTGCATTGGTATTCAAAGCTTTCTCTGGACGGAAACTGCGAAAGTTCACTTGCAAATTTTACCTCTTTAAGTATAGATGATTTGTTGGTCTCAAATGAGCTAAGAAATCCAAGGCGTTGCAATACACTTGAGCCTCGCACACCAAGAAATCGCATCAAAACTATTCAAAAACCCTTATGGCAAAGTACATTCCAAATTCAAATCTGTAATCGAAGTTACCCAGAAGGATTTTTGAACCGTTATTAAAGTACTCCTTGACCGGTTAGGACAAATCTGATATCTCCTACCCAATATCTAGATCGACGAGCGACGGGAGTTTTCTAATAATACGAAGATGATATCAAAGAGGTGTCAGGTGATTTATAATATGTGTATGAGTAGCGTCAACCTTAGCAACTCTGTCACCCTGGACAAAATGTTCAACTACTGCCCTCCTACCTTCTAGAAAAAGCGCCGACTAGAAAAGTCCACCACCTCCATAAGGTCGATACTGTGTCTGAGTAATGTGTTACACACTACTTAGATCTCCACGACGTAAGTCGTACTGTTACAAAAAGTATCTCTGTAAAGTCCACCCATAAAGCCAAAAGTAACGAGCACAACAGTGTTCACAAATACTTCTGTTATGATACGCTTCAGGCCAGGACGAAGGATAAACTGGAACTTCACTCTGCAGTGAAGAATATAGGAAGACGTTAATTATTCAGACATTTTTGCTTGCTTCGAGATAAATTTTACATTGGAAAGTACCAATGATACCTTGGACTATTTTATAACTCAGGGCATTCCACGTTTGTGGATTAACTGGGTACGCGATAAGAAAATTACGATGGTAGAATATTAGGTATCTGCTGTATTTCTCAACAAATGGGAAAAAATAGATGTTGTTCTGAACAACACCATAGCATTAATCGCTGTTAATGGTCAGTCCCAAATAAATCTACCGTGATTTTAATCCAAATATTGAAAACGAATGCAAATCCCTTTCAACCCTTGTCGAAATACGATATAATGATTATGCTTACCGCCCTGTTCATCCAGCATGACCAGGGTTTTCATCCCCACCTCGTGGCTCTACAAACATGAAGAATATCAGCTAGGCATATCCTTACAAGAGAAATCGCACAATTGACCATCGGCTTTATATAGCCCTACGAGTGTTTCAGTTTATGGTATTGAAACGTTAGTTGGGCCTCGCTTAAAATAAACTATCCTAGAGCCAAGGATATATTTACCCATTCACTTATAAGAATCGGTAATATTACACTGAAATGTAATTATACAGGAGTGACGAATATGCCGGGATATTGTCAGTTCAATGTTATCTGCTTGTGTTGGAAATTCGATATTGATTGGGAGTAAGTAGGAACGTATTGTGTTCACAAGGCAGAGGATCACTATTTACAGTATTGGATTGGTGTTGTTTAAACGGTTGTATTTAGAGACAAAATGGGTTAATTCCAATGCCGTTTTCGGCAGTGAAAGGAACACCAATACAGTATCTGCACGTCAACAAAACAAATGTTGTACCTAAACGAAATTTTCACCATGAATTTCACATAAATCCAATATACAATAAGGTAAATATGCAATAAAACAAAGACTGCATATAATAACAAATAGGGTTAATGGCCGTCCCCACACCGACACCAAATATCCACCAATATAGAAAATACCCTACACCACCTTTGAAGATATCTTACCGCCTTGGACATGGATCATTTCCAAAGTCTTGGTTCCGGCATCGGTAGACTACAACAGCATTGTGCAGGTAGCATTCGCAACAGGACACACAAAAAAATGAAAAACAACACATTCTAACATATACATGTAAACACTTTTTAAATAATCATGACAGTGGTGACATAAAACAACCATTAACGTGATTTAATACGCTGCGAGGTGCTAAATTGTCAAGACATTATCTAGAATGTAGGGTAATAAATTCGGTCTTTTAAACAAGGATCAATTTAAACACAAAAAGGATAAATAACTGTTAGAAATAAAGTGCTCTTTGACAGTAGTAACATGACAATTCAAAATTTACTGCATACACACATCGGACCTTGTGAATGACAATGAAGAGGGCCCGATAATTATTGTAACTTTTTATTGAGTATTGGAGTAATCCAAGTGCAAGACTATAAGGAATGAAGGCTACCTTAGGGTTAGTGCGTATCTGCAGTATTTTCGTTCAATTTCGCTCACAAAAATTAGTTATGTAGTAACCCGCATCGAGTTATTACTTCGGACGGAAATCTGACAAGTGTGAAAAACGTATTGACGATGCGATTAAGACAGACAGAAGTAAAGAGAACTAGAAGTATTTGGCGACTAAAAACGTCTCTTTTTATTTACAGCAGAGCAAGCCGCACAGTTTACATGCAAGTTACAATACAAAATAACAATAATCAATTACCTAAAGTTTTCATGTGAATAATTAAATATCATCCACCTGCAGCTTTTAGTCGGAAATGATCATTTCCAATGGCAAGCACTACTCTACTTTGGTTAAAAAGAAGCACTGACTTCGACCGTTGATCGGCACTCCTTAACATGAATGTTGGTTGTACAGTGTGGCCCTAATTGGCACTATATGTACGGGTATTTTGAAAACAATGCGAACTAGAAAAATGGCGAAATAGGGCGAGCTGAAGGGATCTTAATGGCCGGCCGGCCGAATATATATCGATACAGTTATTTATAAAAGTTTTTAATACCAAGTTTTTGGACCTCCATGTATATGCAATTCCGATTTATGCAAAATTAAAAGCACGATTATTACAAAACATTAAACTATACAATTTTACTTGGTTTATGCAGTTATTTAAGCCGCAATGTAAGTTTTGTATATGACGGAGTGGCAATTCGAACCATCAACGGCCGATGGAGAAAAACCCGTCATGAAACCCATCAAAAAATATTCCTAGCGAGTTCAGAGCGAAAGACTACTGAAACTACTAAGCAAAGCAACTTTGACATGCCTTGAATATAACTGTAATTTAAAGTGTATTGGTGGAAAATGTCAAATTGTCCAGTTAATAGTTGAGTTACACAAGTATACCAGTGCAGTTTTGACTATAATTATCACTTAATAACCAATTTTTCAATAAAATGTAACGAAGAGCACTAAGTTTCTCGTATTTATAAAAGAAGCGATTGAAAAACTGGCAATTAAGCATGTAGGTGATGCATATTAAAAAACAAAACCTGGTGGATCACCTATAAATGCTTAATTTTATTAAACTTGTATAGCAACATGAAAAACGTCCACTTAGAAATGCCACCAAGCTATAGATGAATAGTGAAAATGACGATTAAGAATAAGATGACAGAGTAACAAGTTCAATATGAATTTGTTTCCAACGGTAAGAAAGGAGAGACTCACCTCCCTGGTCATCTAAAGCGACCAAGGTACGGATTCCCGCTTCCTTGCTCTATAGCAGCACAAAACAAGTGTAAAATGTTATGTTAGTTTACATGAGCTGGTGAACACACCCGATATGTTTAATATTACAGTTGGTTTAGTTGGGTAACATAGGTAGCGAATATTAATATGAAATATGCAACATTTGATCAGTGTTGTTCGTCAGTATTATAATGGGAGTTTTAACGTCTATAAGAGCATATAGGGACGATTAGTTCGGCAGAATTTATGGTGGCCCAGGACACAAACATCAGACAAATACTCAGATTTATGTACTGCAGTGACGGAAAGCAACTACTTAAAGGTTCAAATTCATTTTGACTCAAAATTTCCAAGAGCCACCACTTAAGTTATATCCAATATTGAACACATTTCATTGAGATCAGGTTAAAAGTATAAATTGGGTAAACGTGAAATGAGTTTAATAGTTAAGGAAGAATGTTATATGTTATATTTGTGGCATGAAACAATTCAGCAATGGACTGTTTGAAATTGCATTTGAAAGTTCGTTATGTTCTGGTAGTGGCATGAAAAATTTGAGTAACTTTTCTGTCTGCCAGTGTGTGTGCAAAAGTGCATTTGTGTTATAGTACGTATATTTATATATGCTGAGCTCATAACTGTACACAAAACACAGCACAGACACAGCCACACTCGCAGGGCTACCGCTACCACAACATACATTGAATGGACATAATTTAAATAAAAGTCAAGCATATCCAGCGTTGGCTATTTATATAGGGATTCGGGAAATCACGAGAAGCTGACAAGGGCGAGATTAAATATAAAGAAGAAAAGTAAGGAAAATGATTCCTAAGCAGGTAGTTTGGTTGGTTCAGTTGGATCATTATTTTGAATTATTTTAGAACCATCTTATTCAAATATTAACGGTGAGAGAATTTGGTTACTCGATTAAAAGAATTTAAAATAATTTATTTACAAAACTACAAGTTTATTATTGCTCACACTCTGAATAAGAATTCTTCACAAATGGGTATTTTTTTAATTAAAATTAAATCTAATCGCTTTTGAGCAAGCCCTTCAAATCAGGGTTTTATTAGCCAACAAGTTCAAAATACAAACATGATATAAAGAAAGCACCAAATTAGTCACAAATATGTGTACCTTTATCGTCACCTATTTTCCCAATATTAACGTTGTCAATCCGAAATACTTTTGGTTATATATCTCTACTATAACCAATAAGAAAAGCTGTTTCTTTATTGCAAACACATGTTGATTAAACAACTAAGTGTAAAATCAAATAGAGATATTTTGCTAATGTGCTACCATTTTATTGTGAAATTTTTTTGCACACATGTATACCTCAAGTATGCCCTTCATACACATATTATATATATATTAAAAAAGACCATTTGCAAGCTTCCCTCTTTCTCCTAGACTTAGGTTGCGATGAACCTTAGAAATATGCACTCATAATACCACTAATGTCTGAATTATTTGAATAAAATTGGTTTGCTAATATTTTATATGGGGGAATTTTATGCTAGGGAGGTAAAGAAGTGCAAAAGGCCACAAAGACAGTTAGATATATTAATCATCATAGTTTTGAAAGAAAAATGTGATTACCATATTCTTATATTACATTGAGCTAGCTTAAACCTTTTAAGCCAGTGCTATTTTGCCTAAAAATGATTACTTTTTGATAAAGACTCAAACACTGCAAACATGAATAAACATTTGAAAAGTTAAGATAAAGTGAATGAAATTTAGAACATTTTAAAACTTACCTCCTCACATAGCGCCAGCATCCGTCTTGTGCTTTCCAAAGACTAAAATAGAAAAAAAAAAGAGTTATTCTAAGCAAACTTCAACCGTTAAGAGTAAAGTACTTTCTTATATCATATGGAAAATTAATTTTAGGAATTCTTATGCATTGAATATCCCTATTCAGGGCAATTTAAAATTATAGCTATTTAACAGAAATAATAACAAAGACAAATTTAGTGGGGATGAACTTATTTCATGGCATGATTATTATATACATACATCATCTGTAACTTGTTGAGATTTGAACTGTAGCTCCTGAAGTTCTGTCCTTGGAGCGCCATTCTCTGCTGGGGCTGGGGCTGGCATGTTGCTAAAACCCAAAAAAGTAGTTTACAAGGAGGAATATTTCTATAAAATTATTCATGTGTTAATAAGATGAACAAAAATTAAAGCACCTAATTTTTAATTAATCATAGAGTATAAAAAAAAGTAAACAATTTTAGGTTAAATTATTTGAAAAACAGCATAGACTCTCATATCAATGTGTTTTGTATTTGTTTGAGTTGTTTTTTATCATCTGTGAACATTAATTTTTTTGGATTATCAGGGAAAACTCAAAAATAACATACTGGAAACAAGTTTTATGTATCTGGCATACATGGAATTCCAATTACCCCAATAGAGTTTTGCTACTTACAGCAAGCAAAAGTCAAATTCAATCAGATAAATTCAGAGAAATCTGATGAGTGGTTGGGAGATCACATTATTGTATAGACATGTGAAGGAAAAATCAATAATGCGCCAAGGGCAGACGCACTCCCCTATCCCAACCAAACCCTAAAAATATCCCAGAGCATGCAAAAACCTACTGATAATGAAAATATTGGAATATATTTAAATGATGACACGATGAGTCATATCATATCCATGACTGTTCCACCTCAAGAGAAACTTTTACTGCAAATTGTGACCAATAAATATCAGCATTAGAAGATGGGGCCAGAAAATCAATGGTATAGAAAATGAAAACAAGTGACATATTTACCCGGATATATTATCAGTAATCACAACGTGCAGAAGTAGAACTTATCTTCCAACGATAACCAGATATTTCCCGGTGCACTGAGTAGGAGTATAAGAATTAAAATAAAATATAAACAGGACAAGGGAATCTTAAAAAAATCTTCTTCGTCAGTTACTGTCTCCTCCCCTTGCCCCTTTAGAACTATCTTCCTTCATTCTTTCTGACGTGCTAACTGACCATTGACGTAATATGACCAAATGTCATCTCTGTTCTCATGCAAGTTCAGAAATAACACACTTGGTGTAACACAGGATTAAACGTTTGAATGCTACGCAGCATCCAGGGTTAAATTTTTGTTTGGGAGGAGGTGGAAGCCGAAATTGAATATCTTCTGAATCTGGCTGATACCCAGTACTTCTAGCAGCCAAAGTTGCTGGGTTAGGAAAGGCAAAATTTTTGTCATGTTTACTAATACAGACGAATGGAATTTGATATGTATAAAGCAAGAGTGGCAGCTTTTGTCTGTTTCGGTTTGAAGTAATCTTTTCGTGTCATTTTATTGTAGTCTGCATGCGATGAAGTGTTGCTTTCCGCACTCGTTTCATAAATAATAAATAACTATTTTTTTGATTAAATTATTGATACTTAAATAAAATTTTAAATTAGGAAAGATAAAAATAAACGAGGATAGAAGTCTCTGGTTAAGTATTTGTATAGTTAAAATTCATTTAAAACCAGCGTCGTTTTATAAAAAAGGTACACTTAGCAATATTGCTGAATGGTTTCTTCCAATGGTTAAAATTCAAACTGTTAATTGAAGTTTCAGTGTTCATCACATCCAACGGATTTTGAAATATGTCCAAACGTAGGTGTCCTTTTACTGATAATTATCAGGCAGTTAAAAAACAAGAGACATGTTTGGGAAGCAAGGGTCGACAGATCTTATCCTCCTCTTCTGAAAGAGCATTGCAACTTCTGTACTCTGGTGCTGCAAATCAATTAAAAACTAGGGACACAAAACCACATATTGCCAGTATTGCACCTTATACATGCAGTCAATGTAAGCAAATGGAAGAATGTGAAATTAAATGCAACTATTGCGATAAGTTAGTTTGTAATGACTGTATAGAATGTTGCAATCAGTGTGAAGGAGATTACTGCAAAAATTGTATTTTCAGTCTTCCAGACAAGGATTACTTTGTATGTTACAGCTGCTATTAAAACAATTTTATTTACATGGGTAATTAACAGCCAAGTTGTTATATACCTATTAATAATAGTTTTTAATTAAAAATGTTACAATAAATTTATTGATATTTTATTTAATTCTACAGATTTATAAATACTGTTTATCAACAAAAAATTTTTTAAAACATGTCAATTGCAAAGTTTATTGCCTTCAAAAACTTCCATGCAATTAACATAAGAATAAAATGTGTGAGATTACATATATTCAAAAACAAGTTTTGGATGCTTGAATTAGCAAGATAACTACTAGAGTTAATGTCAACGAATATGCTTACATATTCCTGAAATTAGCAAACATGAGAATAAGTACGTACATACAGGGTGATCTATTTTAAAAATTATGTGCTATTTATGTACGGTCAATCAACTGTACTACAAGTCTTATTCTGCTGTGTATGTTTTTTTTTCAATCACACATTTCTATAAATAATTTAGGACTTTAACCAACAAAATTCGTTTTCCACACGACCACACAGTTATCACTACCACCAGATGCAAAGAAATTTCCATCTGAACTAAATTTACAACTCTTAATTCCAGTTTTTTCACTTAAAGTATATAGTGGCCTGCCTTCCATTATATCTACAATTGTTAATTTACAATCTAAACCAGTGGTTAGTAGGTAGTTGGCTTTTGGATGCCAATCAAGACAAGTTGTATTATTATGTAAAGAGTAATGCTGCAAGAGCTTATGGTTCTTAATATCATAAATACGAACAACTCCAGTGTTAAGAGCTACAGCAATAGTATGATTATTGGAATGCATTGCTATATAATTGGGGCTTCCCTTATTTGCTGTAAATACATGGATGAGGTTGCCGCTTATAGTGTCCCAGATTCTTACAGTATGGTCATCAGAACAAGATGCAATTAGATTTCCAAGTTTTGAGAATTTTGCGCATCTCACCTGGAAAGAAATCAGTGTTGGATTCTAAGACAGTGGGAGTAGATCAAAAAGGCCTATTTTGTGTGCAAAATTGGCAAAATTGAATTTATGTTTTAATTCAAAATATATTTTTTTGAATTTTCAAGTTGAAATACCCAATGAATATTTTTGTAATAAAATTGCTCACTATTAATGGCTCTTTTAAACAACTTTGTAAAACAAGCAAAACTTTGGTTTTATCTAGTTTTCCTGTCTGCCTGGTTTCCCAAGCAAATGTGCCTAAATAAAACAAAATGCCCAACAATCTCTGATTTCTTATAAATTAATGTTAATAAAAATAAAATGGAATGTTAATTTACCCAATTCGTATGCCCCACAAAACTTCCAATAAATTTTTGAGTTTCCACATCCCAAAGTTTAACTGACTTATCATTTGAGCCAGTAATAATTTTTAAAGCATCAGGAGAAAAATTAATAGTATTTACTGCTGAGGTGTGGCCTTTAAACTCTTTTGAACTGCCCAAAATTTTAGGAATCCAGAATCTAACAGTATGGTCTTTTGAGCATGATGCCAAGAGTCTACAATCAGGAGAATATTCTAGGCAGGTGACAGCTTCTTTGTGGCCTGAAAATTTGTAGCTGGGCCCTGTCTCTGAAGGATTAGACCATTTAGTCCATATCATTATGCTGTGATCGTCTGAACTACTAGCGAACTGGTCTCCATTCGGATTGAAACTCAAGCTTGTCACAGGTTGTTGATGGCCTTTAAGTACACTCACAATTTTAGGATCTTCGATTTTAATATTCGTGGAAGACATTGTTTAATATCCAAAATATGTCAAATTTACTACTTGGATAAATAAGTTTTTTATTATTTTTGAAAATTTGAAAATCATAACAAGACAACGGTGAGAATTGTCAATGACAAAAATGACGTGACGGTTAAGTTTTGATAAGGACAACTACCGGGAGCCCTAATCAAGTTCAGAAATAGCGTTCTGTTCTCAGTGCCGAACTTCCTTTACTTCAGATTGACTAATTTCATAAAAATACCGAAAGAGCATAGTAGGGGTGAGTTCCAGTCGATAATGATTCGATGCGTGTGTGAATAGTGTGTCTGTCTGTAGAATCAGCGTTTGAACAAGAAAATTTAGTATGGGATCTGTGTGAAATCCCCTTTCATTTATTTTTATATTTCAAGAAAGCCAATATACCGGCTTCAAATATTCTTCCTAGTTCTAAGCCTAACTATTGGCAGTATTGGAACGGGAGAGGGTGCAAAACCGGAATTGACCGATCACATCCGAATGATCGAAACCGAACGGAATCCCGAATCTGCGACCTTCATATTCATGGCTGTCAAAAGCGAGCTAATATTTTTTCTTTGGAAATAGAATTTTCCTGTTTCCCGTGCTGGTTTACCTATGTAGTTAATATAAATCAAAGTTGTTTAGTGCGGGTTGTGGCGATTTAACCATCAAAGCTTTCGGTGGCGTTAGGGGGTCATGTTTACAGGCACGGTTCGCGTGAAAATATGCGAAGCTCAAGGTCTACGGCCCACCGATTACTCCAAACGGCACGCGTTTGGGAAGGATGAGCAGCCGCTGGACCCCTACGTTACTGTTGTAGTGGACGACACCCAATTTGGTCGGACCACAACAAAACAGAAAACTTTTGATCCAGTCTGGAATGAGCAATTTGAACATGGAGTTGAAAATAGCAAGTCTATTACCCTTACTGTGTTTCATGATGCTGCCATACCTCCTGATGTTTTTGTGGCCAACATAACTATTCCTTTTGAGGACCTGTTATCCAGGGATAAAGACGAATCAGCCTTTTTGGTAAGATATATTCATATTTTAAAATTAGGTCATTTCCAAGTATCAACTTCTCCAACACTTTCCATTAGCAAGTTAAATAACAATCATGTTGTCAACAGCAAAGACCAATATGTTTTTAATTTAATTAACACACCAATGTTTTTGATCTCACAGTTATGACCATTAACTAGTTGGATTTATACAATCCTACATAATGTATAATCTAGCTGGCTCAATGCTAGCTATTGCAGCTTATACTAAAGATGTGGATGTAGTATCTTCTAGATTCCAGGAAAAGTGGTTATATAGACCTCAAATTGTGAATTAACAATGGGTGCAGTACTATAGAAAGCACTCATAACTCTTTGACCTTTTTCTTAAATTGTAATTCTTCATTTCAATATTTCAATGGAAATTATTCCCAGTTAAAGTTGACAGTGTATTAGAGTTCATATTTTTTTTTGTTTTTAGGTTAACTTAGAGCCAACGGGACGATTACGTATTAGAATTGACTTAAAACGTACAGCTAATGGTGAGTCAGGATGTAAAATATTAATTTATGACACACAAGTGTCAAGGCTTTTAAATGTGAATTTAGAGAAATTAACTAAAAAATAATTTACAAAAAAACCATAACTACTGACACATTTACTAATTTCAAGTCTTCATGTATGTTTAATTTAACAGAATATGGAGGCAAACCCAGGGAATTTAAAGAACGTCAGGGTTTCAATAGGCGTCGAGGCGCGATGCGTCGTCGAGTCCATCAAGTGAACGGACACAAATTTATGGCAACTTTTTTGAGACAGCCTACATTTTGCTCGCTTTGCAGGGAGTTTATATGGTGAGCAATAATTGACCGTTCTAAGATTATTAAGAATTTTATGTAAGAAGAATTAGTAATGAACATTTTGATAATATGGCGTCCATAAAAAGATGTGTGATCTTATTTTAGCTCTCCCAAAGCTCTAGCTTAGTCACATTTGTAACTTCCTTTATTGTAAGTCATTTAATTCTTTTAATAGAGAAAGTAATTAAATCAAACAGGTGTTCGATTGGAATCTACAGGGTAAGATTTATTACAAAATCGTTCAGTTTTATACACATTTTACTGGAACAGGAAGAAAACATTCAGGAGTGCGTTTAAAACAATTACTAGATAATTACTTCACGTTTAAACTTCTTTTGTAATCTCAGATACACCCATAGGGAACATAATGTTCAGTCTATTAGAGGCTTTAATACATGTTAATGGTGGTTTTGTTTTCAGGGGTTTAGGCAAACAAGGCTATCAGTGTCAAGGTATGATACTGTTTAGAGCATGCTCTTTATATAATTTATGTTAACCAAATACAGCTTTCTCGCTTTTTATTTAATTTGACGCATTTTTTATTTTCTGTCTTATTCAAGCACCCGTTACCTTGAGCTTGGTTTATTTATTATACGATCTATAACATACTATTTATGAGAATATGGTGGCGGCAGTAATACTACGTTTTATTTTGACGAAGGTTACTACTTTTGTGGTAATATTGGTGTTTCTTATAAGGTGATTTGGATACTCAGGTGGTAGTTCTATTATTTGAATTCCTGAAAATTTTATGAATGCTTCAGATGACAAATCAATTGGATATTGTTCCTTATTGATCCATTTGCATTAAGAATAAATTGAAATTTCGCTAAATAAAATATTCTCATTTCAGTTAGAGTTTGTGACAGATATTACTTAAATAAAGTCTATTTTTCTGGTTAATTTGATCAGAAAATGGGTTGTCTATATGGTTCTCATTTCTATTGAGGTTTGCTGAAGCAGAAAACTAAACTATCTCTGATAAACATTACGCATTTATTAGTTTGTCAAACTCTAATTTTCGCATTATTTAAATTTTGTTTAAAAGTTGGTTGTTATTCAATCTTTGTGAATCTAAATTGTTTAAAAAATAAGTGATTGCTGATTTTATTGATATTGAGTACAGTTTAATTTAAAAATGCTATGAGTATAGTGTCTACGCCATGGTTTCTTTGTATTCGCGACTTTGAAACAATATTTGCAAAGAATGTTTTGTCAACAGACTCTTATTTCCAGAGTAGAAATTTTGAGAAAGTTTGATTTTGAAAAACTCCATCGCCGTATTTTCAACGCCTACTGGTATACAACGGGTTGTTGGACTACTCCTTAATACTTCAAATTAAACCCAGTACATTCGAAAAATGTGTCGGTTTTCAGCCAGGAGTTCCCAGTTTTTTGCGGATGATTTTACAATAAATAACTAACAATTTCAGCTCCTTGTAAGTTATTTTCCAGAGAGTAAAGAATATAAGTAGGTTTATGTTTTCAAAATACTTAAAATGTAAATTGGAAACTTGGAATTTTAACTAATGTTTCTGAAATACTTCATAGTGAGTTCCATTTGCAGTTTAGTGCGGAACTTTTGTATCGTTACACTATGCTGTAAAAACAGATGAAAATATATTATTTTTGCATTAAACTTGCAAATAGACTCCGCCATAATGGTCACGTTCAGTAGAGGTAACAGTTGTCAACTGTGTGGAATTCCGATCAAAAATTATTTCAGCTCTCATTAAAATCTATTTGTAAGGTAGCATGTCATTCAACAGAAGTTCCAACTGTTGATTTTGTTGAATTCAACCACTATTATACAACAATTCTCGACGTTTTAGCGAGGGTTTCAAGAATAAAAAATGATAATTTTATATAAATGGCGCATATTTTAGACCTTAAATTTGGCTTTGGCCTACGGAGAACATGGGGTAACAATCACTCTCCTGCGTTCTTTTGCAAACAAGTAATATTTCGTTTACTTCGTTTTTTAGCAAATGAAATCTTAGAGAAATCGTTTCTCTCTAAGAAACTTACGCACAAAATGATTATCGTATTTTTTCAATGTATAAAACACACTTTTTTTAAAATTAAGTTTGCAATCTATTAATGCTTTTTAGCTTGCTTCAATGCATTATTCAGACACCACGATATATAATGTTATTACTTTTCAGTTTGCACATGTGTCGTTCACAAGAGATGCCATCATGTAGTATTGACAAAGTGTCCAGGGATGAAAGAAGAAGTAAGTATTGTTGTTACTCAGATTACAGTGGTACGTATTTTATTCCTAATTAGTTCAATCTTCTTCAACTCACTTTGAATTTAATTTTCCGTGTCAAATCCTCCTCATTTTATTTATGTAGCCCACTGTTCAAAGTACTGGGTTCAACGTGAACATCCCACATCGGTTTGTGGTGCATAACTACAAGAGGTTTACGTTCTGCGATCATTGTGGTTCCTTACTTTATGGTCTGATAAAGCAAGGCCTACAGTGCGAGGTATGTTCCCTAAACGTTCACAAACGGTGTCAGAGGAACGTTGCCAATAATTGCGGTGTCAACACGAAGCAAATGGCAGAAATACTTTCCGAGATAGGTAACACAGAAACCTGCTTGTGTGAGCCTTTGCCTGTGCCTGTGCTTAGTCCGATCACGTTGTTTTTGCATGGTATGTTATGTTTATTTATCTATTTTTACCACTACAATACTTTGGAATTGTGTTTTGTATTATGAAATGTGTTTAAATGAAACTCTTTATTTGAGTGATAATAGTGGCGAACCAAAAAGAACGTTATCCTAAAAGAATTTTGAGAACGCTTTGCACGTCATTCATGTGCAGAATGCCGCCGCATAGTTTTACTAAATTCGCTTTACTTATGGTTTAGTTTAACAATTATTTTCTATTATTTGATGTTAAACTTTTAGTACTGGATCATTTTAATGTTAGTTTGGGTTAGTTCAGAATAGTTATCTGGAGAGTTAACATTCTCTATGCCGGAGAGTGTCATCTTCTTGTTCAGAGTTTTATCTAAAACTGTCTCAACTGATTTGTTACTAAGACAGTGGCTGGTGCAACCCGACGTTTTATCTGTTATTTAATTACGTTTTGTTTATTTTACGTTCGTTTCCGCAAGTATCTCCACCATTTTTTAATTGCACGGCTTTAATTTAGAAATTTATTTCTTTAATGTATTCAATAAAATTTCGAAGACTCAGCCAAAACCCTCTGAACACTAAAGACACAAGCTCATCGTATATGAGCCGACGCATGATATTGTTATAAAGGGAATGACGTCTCATAGACCTTTTAATTATATGAAAACATTCAATGTTGAATCCATCTGGATTCAGAATCTCAAATCTAAAGAGCAGAATGTTTCTACGTCAATAAATATTTGTCTTTTGCGAAGTAAATCACAGTGACGTTTTACTTCCCCGATTCTGTCCCTTGATTAAACCAACCAAACCAATTAAACCAAGGGTTATGAATTGTGCGAAAAATTCATAACTATTAAAACGATGGTATGAGGGAAATGAAGCTAGTGTGGCTTTTTTTACATTACCATCGTACCGTATATTCATTAACAAATGACGTCACACCCGGCCACAGCATTGTGAATATTAAAAGGTTTGTTGGGTTGAATGATTTTACTTGCTTGTGAAGTCTTTGAAAAAACTAATTAATTATAAAGTAGTCACAACAAATTTGTTGGGCTTTCATAGGAGTGTCACCTGACAGTAAAACTCCTATAAGAAGAGCTAAAGTGGTGCCGGCATCGGGAAATGGAGCGCCTGGTGATGGAAGTGGAGAAAATTCTGCAGGGCTATCTAATGAAAGTAATACAGACGAGAATTTATCCAAAATGATGGAAGAAAAACTGCAAAACAGTGGTAAGTGAGAATAGAATGGAAATAATGGAAATTGTCGAGGAAAAAATTATTTTAAGTAATAAGAATAGTCACTTTACCATTAGAAAAACAGCTGATATATATTTAATCTGGACTGATATCATTTTTTTAGAAGAATGTATTGAGAAGACTGGAAGTAAAAATAGCATCGGACTGAACGATTTCCACTTCATAAAGGTATTAGGTAAAGGGAGTTTTGGCAAAGTAATGCTTGCTGAGAAGAAGGGCACGGATGAAGTTTATGCCGTGAAAGTTTTAAAGAAAGATGTAATTATCCAGGATGATGATGTTGATTGTACAATGACTGAAAAAAGGATTCTCACGCTAGCTGCGAAGCATCCTTTCCTAACGGCTTTACATTCTTGTTTTCAAACTCGCGACAGGTTATTTTTTGTTATGGAGTACGTAAATGGAGGTGATCTCATGTTTCAAATTCAACGCGCGAAAAAATTTGATGAACCTCGAGCAAGGTAATATTAATTGTTTCAGATCATACATAGTGAGTCAGTGATGTTTGGAAATTATAGGTTCTACGCCGCCGAGGTGACATTAGCTTTACAATTCCTTCATAGGAACGGAGTTGTTTATAGGGATTTGAAGCTCGATAATATACTTCTGGATGCTGAAGGACATTGTAAGCTGGCCGATTTCGGGATGTGTAAGGAAGGGATATTCGATGGTGTTACTACTACAACTTTTTGCGGGACTCCTGATTATATAGCTCCGGAGATTTTGCAGGTAGGTGTCTTTAGAAAGGTAGGAAGGGTTGCTTATGAATAATTGCTGATTGTCTATTGAAAACAACCATTGGTAGGTGCGGAAAACTTCCTTAAATTTTTCACCTACTCGGTACAAAAATATTTATTTAAAAAATTGGCTTTGGCATCATGTACTTCGACTAGAAAAATTTTGTTATAATTTTATTATTTACAGGAATTGGAATATGGTGCAAGCGTAGACTGGTGGGCGTTAGGCGTCTTAATGTACGAAATGATGGCCGGACAACCTCCATTTGAAGCTGATAATGAAGATGACCTGTTTGAATCAATATTACATGACGATGTGTTATATCCGGTTTGGTTGAGCAAGGAAGCTGTACGTATATATATACCTATGTTTTAACGGGGTTTCGCATTAATCATTACTCGTTTCTTTTCTTTTTAGGTTAGTATACTAAAGGGTTTCATGACTAAGAATCCGAACAGGCGCTTGGGATGTGTTGTAAATCAGGGCTGTGAAACTGCTATTCTTGGTCATCTTTTCTTCAAGGAAATCGATTGGAATGCCTTAGAGAATCGAAAAGTGAAACCTCCGTTTAGGCCCAGAATCGTAAGTATCTAAAGTCTTCATGAATTGGTTTACTAACACTTTATGTTTGATATTACAGAGAAGCCGAAAAGACGTGGCCAACTTTGACGCAGAATTCACACGGGAAGAACCCGTGTTAACACTAGTTACCAACGAGGTATTACAATCCATTAATCAAGAAGAGTTTCGAGGATTTTCAATCATCAACAGAGACTTCAATCCCTCTCGAATAGTGACTGAGTAACTAAGGAACTTAATGTTAGGCGAGCCGTAGATCGTAATATTGCCCCTAAGTTTTTGGAACGTTTCTTAATTGCGAATGTTCCTCTTTACACGTAGTTTACTAGAATTACTCGGACGCATTTGTTCCTCTTAAGTTTGTCGGTCGATAGGTTAGTTTCGAGTTTAATAATTGCGATGACAGCTGGCCTGGCATCCTCAACAGACCTTTGTGTTAAATGGTCAATATTAGCACTTCTGTTTTGTTTGTTGAGAAAAATACCGAGATATAGAGTGAATGGAGAGGCAGTTCATATCAATCATTTGGTTTTTTTCCTATAGCGCACAGTGCTATATCACACATACAGGCATTACTTCAGACTGCAATCAGTTTATTTCTGACTTAGTAATATCCATTCAGGAACATATAAAAAACGGGATATAATAAAGTGTTTATTTTAAGCTTAATACACCACATTCCAAGGCAAAAAATTATTGATAAACACTGGTTCAAGAGAGGATTTTATTGCGTATAAAAAATTAACTGGTCCATAAAAAAACTATAATAATTTTTTACTAAATCAGAAATAAACTGGTAGCAGTCCAGTGATGTACACTGTATTTTCGTACATCTTTAGAAATATATAATACAAATATTAATAAGCGAAATGGCTTTATGGTGCATGCATTGAGGTTCCCAAAATAGAGAATTACATACAACTAGATAAAGAAATTATATTTCCGAAGAAATTAAGTTCTCCTTCGCACTTAAGATGCTTTATGTATTTTTGGCGATCGGATCAAGCAAATACGAATGTTTGACATTCATCAAACTTTATTTTGAGACAGGTCTTTTCCAACCTAAGTGGGGTGAATTAATTTTGGATATTAAAATATTTAAAAAAGTGTATTTGTTTTTGGCCATGCAATTGACGAAAAATATGGTAACTAACTCATATATTAGTGGGCTACTAATAATCTCAACCTTATTAATACACCTGTTGGTTAAATAACTATTAGTAGTCTAAGTGGAGAGTTTCAAACAATTCTTGCATTTGCATTGCATCTACATTGCATTGTTTAACCAGTTTTTCTTTATACAAGGTGGCACAAAGGCAAGTTATGATTTTATTTCAAACTTCTTGACCTCACTATATAATCAAAATTAAATGTCATTAATAATGTAGCGAAATTTTCGGTCTGTCTTACATTTCCAAGTTTACTTTAGCATCTGGATTGGAGGATTTATTTTGTACATAAAAAGGTGCTTGAGGTTAGCAGTCTAATGATTGAAACAGCATCCTCAAGGTCACGTTCTCATACAAACGTGAGTGATGAAAACATTTTATTCAGATTTTATATTCAAAAGATCGCATGCAGATTTTATTCCAGATGGCATAACTATTTCGTGTTGTCTGATTTGGGACGTTTTCATTCGTTCTAAAGATGAAATAGAATTATAAACGACCAAGTGTTTAGAGAAAAAATTATGTTAGATCAGAAGTATCCATTCCTAGAATTTATCATAGATTTTCAGTTAATCAGAAACTTGTAGATTTTGTTGAATGCTGTATAAAATATTGTTTAATTGAAAGATTCTAAATCTCAGAGATATTAAGATTGTTATGTAGTTGATAGCCCATTGTTTGGAGAACAGGTCGCAGTCTGAACGTTTTTAAACCTCGATCCGACTATAACAATTCTCCTTTTTATTAAGATTTACTTGGCATGATAGTAACAGTTCAAAGTCTTTTTATGGAGAATATTCTACACAAGAGGACTTTATTCTTGTTTAAAATAAGAAGTAACTAAATTGTATTATACCGTGTTGTAGTTGTAATTATCTACAGTCTTTATTGTTGAGAATGTAAATTTCTAAACGAATATTTACTTTTAGTTTTTGGTCAATTCTAACTAATTTCCGCTTCATAATAACATAATAGAGGTATTGCTAAAAATCTAAGACGATAGAATTAAGGTTGAAATGCACATTTAAATTAGAGCGCCCTCTAGACATACAAGTAATTGCTGAAGAGAGCCAGACCTTAATTCATTAAGACCTGATGCGTTTGTTAGTTTAGGTAGGTACCTGTATATTTTAAGGTATAAAGGAACCATGACAGAAGTGTTGCTGTAATTTTGCATTTCTTGAAAAAAATCTATGGCGTTAGTGTGCTAAATAATTTGCTTTGCACGCAAAAACTATTGGTACGAGTATGCAGTTGCGTATATAGGATGTTTGGAAATAAGTAATGCCAAACTTAAGTGTATTAAAAAAATTTAAAGTGATTTTCGATGTAAACAAATTTACGATATTCAATATCATAAGTTTTCAGTTTTGTTTTTTGCTTACTTTGCTGTCTTAAAATTTGGAACTGTTAATTGACCTTTGGCTTATAAGCTTGGATTGTAATGACACTGTCACAAAAGCAGTGAGAATATAGTAACTTTATTGACTTTTCTAGGCTATTGGAAAATCTGTTTAATTATCTGAAAAATAAGTTCTATTTGAGTCAGAATTAAAATAGTCGGAATTGTGCATTAACTCTATTTTTGAGTATAAATTTTGAATATGATTTGTGGAGTCTCGGGATTTGGGTGTTCCGCATCTTAGAATGCAAAGAATCAGCATCGTTGTCTATTGAAGTCTCACGAAGAAATTTACTCGTAGTTTGATATTTATTCCTTTTAATCATTCATTTCTGTTTTTAATAATACTCTGATATTATTATTAAAATTGCTTCATTTTTTTCCATATAATTTCATTCAATTACAGCCTCAACACTTTCTCCTGATATCGGACATGGAACTTTGTAGTAAAAAAGATTTTCAGTATTATACAGCGAATATGCACACATTGTATCAAGAAAGTTTGAACTACGTTTGTAAAGGAAATCAGTATTAAATTATACAAATTAAATCGGCATCTTAAATACTACATTATGGTCTTCTCTCACAAATGTCAAGGTTCCTTATAAGAAACCGCATAAGGCATTTTAAGACATATTTTGTTTTGTACCAGAGTTTATCACAGTGGATTTCTAGTCATTTTGGCCTATGTAGCTATTGAAATATAGAATTTCTAATGTTAGGTCCAAAGCTTCATTTTTAGGGAATTAAGTAACTAAGATATGTACTTTGTTTCGACAATAACTCTATAGCAAATGCTATTTAATTGCAAGCTGATTTTGATTTAAAACCTAATGTTTATTTGAATCTCATTTTTTATTTTATCTTACACATTTTACGCTTATTTTATGTAGTTTATTTTTGTATTGGTTCGCTTTTTCGTGTTAGTTTTATTTGCTGAAGCAACCAAAGTCAAATCGGGTTATTGTCCAAAAATAGTACTTCATCCATTAGAATCGTGTTTGAAACATTTACGAAAAAACAGTTATTATTTTGTTTATACATATTACGAGTATTTAAGTATTTTTATAGCTTATTTATTTGTGTTGATTGTGTAGTGTTATTTTTATATTTGAAGATTATTTATTTGTGTTAAATGAAGAAACGTGCTGTTAAATAGAAATCGTTACTCAGGCGAATTGAGTTCGGCTAAAACGCACATCATATTATTGTAATTAATTATATTTAGCGCAGTGGAAAGGTGTTGATTGTTAAATATTTCGGTTTATATTAACCATTTAGCATTTGAGGAGATTAGCAAATCCGTTAATGTTAATGAACTTCATTATGCACCCTTTCTAATGGCAGCGTAAATTATTAACAACAATGTTTCTGAGCCCATTTTCGAGACAGAACAACGAAATTTTCAGGCTCGTTGTTCTCTTGAAGGTGTGTGCTTTATAATTGGGAAATTGGATATTTATTGATTTATATAAAAATTGGGTTAAGAATTGTAATTTTAGGTTAACGAGATTGCGAAAATAGCCACTACATTACTGTTACTTTTGATGACTTTGATATAAGATGAATTCTTTTAAGTGTAATGTGAAGAACAAACAGCACATGACACGACGAATTAGTTTGGGGTAAATTCTAAAAAAAAACTGTCAATACTGCGTGAAATTAGCCAATGGGGCACAATAGAGGTTTGCTAATCTCCGTTTTTTTTAGCACTAGCCTTAAGTAATATTTGTGTTTATTAATGTATTGTGATAAAGTGTTGTGCAATCTTAATAATTTAACATTGTTATTTTGTGAACAAAGTGCATATAATATATTATTATCACAAAGTATTTAATACTAATTTTCTATTGCCAAAAATATTTATGTATTGTTTAATTTGTAAATGTATTATGTATATGTCAGTGAATGGAATGGATTTGACGAGACATGGGGGATGTTAAAAAATATTCAGTTAGAACGATTGGTATAAATAATGTCGTCAAATACATATAGTAGGTGTCTGAATGTTTCATAAAGTATCAAAGGAGTAACCTGGATCGAAGAAAATTTACTCATGAAGACATGGAATTCATGATTGTAACATAGTACTATGATTAATATAAAATGTTTGCCATTAAAATAGACACATTCTAAAATGCGTTTCAAAGAAATGTATTGTATTGTTGAAAGTAAATATAAATTACATAATGTTTAGCTATTTATTAATGTGAAATTTAGTGTAAGTAAGCAAATTAACCCGCTATATTAGTAAGTGTTTAGATCTCTACATATTGAAATAGTCAATGCATCTCAATAGTGGAAATATGTACTTTCATTTAGGATAAAATAATTCTCGTATTGCTAAGAGAAATCTATCAAAATTTATATTGATTTTGTCTCGTTTTTGGTATGTCCGTTATTTTATTCTTACTACGCCCTGTTTCCCAATGTCGGTAGATTTTTATTGTTGTTGATGGGAAAATCTTGCCTATAAGATTTTGTTAAAAAGTTTTGTCTGACGATGAGTTTGTCAGAACCACTACTAATGTACCTACATGCCAAATGCTAATGAGCGTTATCGGAAAAGGTTGGTTTGACAACGTTCGCACTTGCAGTTGTGGATATAATTGTAGCAATTTTAAAATTTTAAATTTTTTAGGAGGGATTGTCTGAATTCAAATTATGTTTTATATACGGCCATTAATGTTTATAATACGTACAAATATGACAATAACAATTCCAGCAAAAAACAAACAAAAATCTCTAACATTGGAAAAAAATATAGCAACTTTTCTAAATTGATATAAGCAACAGCTAAAATCTAGTCTACCAGCTGTTATTTGTTATTATATTAATATTTTGTGTAATATTCCATTTGTTTCGCAACTTTTGAGTATTTTCTTAGCGTAGATTCTAATTCGTCAATATAACTGGTATTGCCATACCGCTTAAAGTGCTGCATATAAGTCATTTAAATTAATAGAGCTTTTGTGTTGTATTGCGTTGTTAATGTAATCCTGCAGATCCTCAATAGAGTTTAAATCTGGAGATGGCAACTGATCTGGACGGGCAAGGTAGAACTTTAATGTTTTACTGCCTCAAACATTCCGTGACAAATTTAGATTTGTTTAGTGTCAATATCGTGTTCGATTGTTTATATCAAATTTGTGTACATTATACACATCAACAGTCGTATATAAAACATATTTTTAATTAAGACAATTCCGCCTAGACAATTTAAAATTTGAAAAAGTTGCTATAATTATGGCTACTACTGAAGCTTAGTATTACGCCAGTAGGAAAATTTGTTATACTTCTGAGCTCGCCCATTATCCGTTATTAGAGCACAAATTGTATTTTATATCGAGATTAAATTTTGCGTTTTGTTAACACTAGTAGGACATACCTTACTTATGAAGATGTACCTATTGTTGGTTTACATGTGTCAAATGTATTTGTTACTTTGCAAGTATTAGGAAAATAAAGTACGTCTTTTATTTGAGTAGCAATTCTGGATCTCATTTCTTTCAAATCGCCCACATTGCTTACAATAAGTAGTAATTAGGACGTTTAATATGTATTTCTGGCTACTGGTTAATAAGTATGTCGCTAATGTTTAACAATTATACTTACAATCACTATTACAGCATTAGTAGATTGAGCTCTAAAGCGATTTTATCTTTTAATTGCATGTTTTTATCTGTACCTATTTACTGCGCAACTGACGCTGAAAACCTTGTATATTTTCAGATGCTTTTTGTGAACGTGAATTTTTTTTATATGCATTTCAAAGTTGCACTGTGTTATTCTGTAATGTTTATATTTTTTTCTCCTATTACCAATGTAAGTATGAACATATACGACTTCGATCTAACCAGCTGAATAGGGTCGATTTCACCACATTTCAAAAAAAGAGAAACAACTTGATTATGATGTGTATATTCAATGATTGCATGTAAGCTCTAAACATTATACACTTCAAAACTGTAAGTATACAGTGTGGTGTCCCAACCATGTTTTAAACCACGCTTGCTCTGCATCGACCAATAACAGAATGTACTTAATGTGTGACCCATCTATTAATCATGAAAACAGAGAGCTACATCTCTGTTAATCTTAAAGATTTAAATTTTATGTGAAGAAGCATGATTCAAATTTTAGGGAGGAATAAAATTACATCATCAGTTTGCCCAACTGCTTAATAAATCATGTAACGATCTAATAAAAATTACGTACTTTGATTTTCATAAGTTCAACAGAACCACAAAAGCCCTTTCTGTCAATTTTACTTTATTTGAGGACATTGTCCTAGAAAATGAACTTGAGGTAAGCCCTTAATAGCAAGTTAATAATTACTTTCTTAAATGCTTTGCTTGAAGATACGGAGTACGCTTTATTTATGGAAGAATAATGACTACAAGAAGACTCCAATTATGTGGGCCATGTATGCATGTTCATTTTTAAAACAAGGAAACTTTGCCATACAGCCGTTAATAACAGATTCATCCATTCACTACTGTCCAGTTAGAAAGGTAACAATAATCAGGAATTAATATGAATTTAAAAGGTAATACTGGGGTTAGATAATAATGAAATTGTTTCATTTCAGGGAAACCACTATATAAGAAACTTATCACCTCCAAATTTTGATGGATGGCCCAGTATTATTCCCGAAGGAAAATGGAAGTTTCATATAGAATACTACTTTCGCCATACCTATTGCTTTACTGTAGAATGGGTTTGCGTTGTAACCAAAAATTGAGTTGAAAGTTTAATAAAATGGAGAATTTATATCTTTTTTAAGATAACGAACCGTTTCCCAATAAACAATCGTCACAGGAATAGGTAAGCATAGTCGCTTATCGTGAATTTAGGTAAATCTCGGTAATTCAAGAGGGAGGTACTTTCTTTTTTGTCTACTACTACTTAATGAACTAATATTGAAAGACGACAATCTTCAAAAGAATGAGTAGATACAGATATAAAATTATGAGGAAATAAAGATGGCATAAATGATGAAGTTCTAAGTTCTAGCAAATTATATAAAAGGTAGATCAGGAAACAAAGAAAGTATTTGGCAACATGCAGTTTCACTTACTAAATACCAGCTGCGTGACACCCACATTCACTTACTAAAGTCAGCTACACTAGTGAGGTATCTCACAACTTTTTGAAACAAAGAAACATCCGATTAAGAATTCCAGATTAGGAACATCTTGTTTGTTGCCGCGCTAACACTCGACTGAATCACATATAAAGCGATATCGGTACGAAAACATGCAAAAAATTTCACAATCTGTTTTTTGCAAAGGTACGACTCATAGGACGAACAATACAATGACTTCAAAACATTCAAATACCTTTGCAGCCCTTTTTTGCGAGTGTACAGATTATCGGAATAAGGACGTTAACGATATATGCAATATTATAGGTTCCCAATCTAAGACAAAAATGCAAAGGTATCTCGAAATGATTTTAGTTTATATAAACTTAAAATAACAAAAACCAAAATCTGGCAATGGCTTTTGAAAACTCCATACTAGAAAATGTAATTTCACTCAATTTATATCTTCTTAATGATACTTTGATGACGCAACAATTAAGGTTTCAAGGTTAAAGAGAATGAGCAGTCGAAGTCATAATAATTAAATTCTTGTTGAACGTTATGGAATCAGTCCGGAAATTGAAATTTTTGAACGTAGTTCGGGACAACATTACACGGTCAGCATAGGGTTTACGTCAACTGTTTTAAGCGATGGCGTCCAAAGATTCATTTTTGATATCGCATTAATATAGTCAAATTTTATAAACTGCGAAATTTCCTCGCTTTTTGCGATTATTGCCAATATGCTACTGAAAATTTAATTTTTAAATAGAAAATGTCGCAATTTTTCCTTTTGAAGTGGCGTTAAGTCCCATTTATTTCAACCCAAAAGGAGCTTTTTCCTTGATATAACTAAGACCAAAAATTATTACCAAATATATTCACTGGCGTGCCAAGAAGGTTTCAACTCCTAAAATAACAGAAACGGTAAATTCATTAAATGGAAATATTTGATCATTATTGCTTTTGAAACTGTGCTGACCCGCTCCTGTCTCTTCATTTAACCATGTCCGTGCCTGTAACTGTTTACAAGATCCCTATGCTGGACATCCTGATCCTGGACGAACTATATTATTTTTGTTTAAAAAGAATCTCTCTAGGCAATATTGGGAAATCACAGCCCCAGCACCACAACCAAAACATTTGGTAAAATCTCATTAAAATCAGTTTCAACGGCATTCTAATGGTAATCAATGGTAGATCCTTATCGGGAACAAGGAAAAGTTGCGGAAGTCGGATCGACACTCGCATCAGTCAAAGCACGGTCCATTACACAGCCGGGCTAAGCGATAGCGGGTAATGGCTGAAAACCGGAGATGAATGGCCGGCTGAAAAGCTAGCCAGCAAGCCGGTTGCTGGAAATTATCCACCTAAGCCGGGGCCAACGGGAATCCGACGAGCTATGGTAATTTTTGGACCGGGGTAAAAACGAAGGGATTTAAAGGGTGGGGCGCGGACGCTGAACTCGAACCATTTAAAATTTAGAAATCTGCTGCTATAGATGCCTCTACGTTAATTTAAATTGGCATCAAAGGAACCTCAACGTGCGCTCGCTAAAAACTCTTCTTCCTGACTAAAAATATTAATATTTCAGCGTCATAAATCCGTATTGTCACGGTTGGAGAACACTGAAATGTTCTTTGGTTGGTATGACTAGCTATGAGTATTGTTGCGTATGGTAGTGGTTTTCTTTCATCTTTTTATGACGTTAAATCGAGCAACCACCAGATGGATGATTCTCCCTGAGAGACTTGGCCAGTTTAACAAGAAGCTACATATAAGATTTTTTTAATAAACGCATGGACGTGGCAGCCATTACTGTTAAGATGTTAACTAAATTTTCCATTTGCTTCTCTGGCCTATAAAAAATGCCATGAAAATCAATTGTTTTGCCCCTGTAAAAATAACAAACATTTAAAAATTGCTTAATAAATCCTGTTTAATCCATCTAACCAATCACTGTAGGAACTCACGCACATGACTAGAATAACTGGAAAACTGCAACAAATTCAGGCAAGGCGGAAAGACAATCGTCACAACTGGACCATGCTGAACCCTCTTTGCTTTACAAGACAATCTCGCTTCCTTTTTCCTTCAACCATTCTATTGGAGCATTTCCAAATGTGTTTTTCCTTTTCTTTGCATTTAGAATGATTATTTATGTAGTGTTTTTGTTACAAGGACAGAAAGACTAAAAGACCGATAGCTTTTTCTCTGGAAATAAAGATTTTCTATATATGTATATATGCACAGGGTGTTCTTTTTGGTGCTCAACTATGAAGATCCGGTAGCGATAAATATGCGAAGTGAGTGTCTAGGTGAGTTAATGCTACTAGCAATATAAAGTTAACCAGTAGTAAAAGTTAACAACTGATTAATAATTTGGCCCCAAAGTAGCTGTAGTGTTGACACCGATGGTTTAGAGTTTAGGAGCTTTATGGGTTCTTTAACGCCCCATTTGCCGCACATACAGCCACATAAGTACCTAATCCATTTGTAATATATTTATAAGCGTAAACAGGCGTTAAATGATAATTGGTTTTTGTATTTACTTTGAAGTCTACTAATTTACTGAAGTATTAGTGAAAACGATGTGTAGTTTTCTCAATAATTGAAACGCTTACTCCATATCTGATTTTACCAAAACTATATTTATCAGTCGATAAAGGGGACATCGGTGAACACTTATTCCAATATCTCGGTAATAAGTTCCATTATGATACCAAACAAAGAAAGAAGTTTAGGCCCGTTAAATTACGAAAATGTTAAGCTCTTCGCTCATTTGTCCCACATCTGCATTCTCTGCCGGGGTGCAGGAAAACCGTCGACCGGACGGCAGATGAATGCCGCTTACTGATAAAAAAGGAATTAGAGAACGAAAGCGAAAAAATGAGTTTCTCTGTTTTTGACAGGCCCTTAACCGCGCACACGAGATATGCTGCATTAAAGGGGCACTCGTTTCTCTTTAATTAAAGCCCGGTGGCACCCCGTTGGGCCTGCTTAAGTCTCAATGCGGCCATTGCTGCTGCTTTTCCGGATTTTCCGAGACGACTGGAGGTGATATTGGCCATACGTGGTAAAACGAAATAAAGCATTTTTCGTCTTATTCATGACCATCAACCGCCGGCTTATAATCACTGGCGTAATGCTTTTTTTCTGTTGAATAACTGTCGAAATTTGCGATAATTATAGTGAGGAGATTGTTGTCACATAATACACCCTTCCGTTGTACCTGCAGGTATATAAAATTGCTATACGAGATTGGATTTTCGAGAGTCAACACAAACGACGTCGTCAAGCACCTAAAAATAAAAATTTAATATGGGGCCTTTCTTCCCTCCTGCCATATTTCCCGCTTAAGTGATAATGATGCATTAATATTCTGCTGGGGAGTCTTATAATGTAACTAGCGAGGGACCCTCGCAAAGCCTTGATAACCCGACGAACGGCCAGGAAATTTAGCTACAGAACTCAAATGACACATGCATGATGTGATTACGTTTGCTGAATATGTATATGCGGCTCATAGAGTTTAAAATGGCATGTGAAATTTGATAGCTTATTGTGAGATATAAGAATTCTAATGCGCACTTTCCGAATAAGTTAAAGCTACAATGCACTTTTCAATAGTGGTATTTTAAGGGTATCTAAGATTGCCGAAAATCCTACATGAAACATGTCGTTGGATACAGACTCATAGATGAGCTCTTTCATAGTTCCCCATAAATAATAATCTAATGGGGAAAAATCTGGTGGACGTGCCGGCCGACGTATGTCTCCATTGTTCGAAAAGACTCTACGGGGAAATATTTTAGAGAAATTGTCAACCACTCTCTTAGTGATACGTGGCGGAGCAACATTCTATTGGCACCAAGCTTTTCTAAATTTCTATGAACGAATATTGAAAACTAAGTTTATATTGAGGGGGTGTCATCATTGCTTTTGTCACCATTTCCACTTCAACGGCAATGGGATATTAGGGTAGGCAGCCGAGGACCTAACCTTGATCCCTGCAACACTTTACCATTAAATTCGCAGCCTACGAACGACCCGAATTTGAATCTCCTTCTCAACAAACGAAATACTAACTTTGCTTTCTTTTTTCAAAACTGCAAGAAAACAAGACTCGACTAGCAAGACGCTTCGTTTATTTTCGACAAGGGATACCTGCCTAATTTGACTAAACCCCGTTGTCGTCCATGTAAGATTGATTATGCGACGAATGAATACAGGATGTTTCACAATATTAAATCACAAATTCAAGTTTTTTTCAATGAAGAAAAAGTAAAGACAATTATTCCAGAGACCTTTTTTTCACAGAAATATGGAGCATTCGGGAAATAATTTTTATTAAAAAAAAACAGTGCTATATCTTATATGTATGAACTTTTTTCTTTAAAATCATCAATAGATCGACTCCCTGAATTTTTGGCATGCTATTATAAAACATCTTGTGTATATGCGGCGCGAGTGTGTACAACGCAAGGAAAACATAATAAAATGTTTTAGGTAAGTTTATTGAATATAGTTAGTAATAAAAGTAATGGATGGGTGTAAGGGAATCAAACACAATCAGTATAAGTACACAAGATGTAGCATTTAATGCTCACGTTTCAAAAAAAAAACACTATACAGAGGAGACGGCATTACCAAATAAATTTTGAGGTATCTCGTCCTAAAGTTGTTAATAATATTTTATATAATATATTTTTATGAAAAAGCAGAACACAATAAAGTTTCCTCTCATACATTATTAATAACATAGAGGTACGATAGTCTCTCATTGATCTGTATTGATTTATTCATCTTCGTATACATTAGATAAGGCGATAATGATTCATGATGGTAATCACTTAAAACGAACAGCCAACATTCTATTGGAGGTAAGTCGTATATACAGTAATTAAAATACATTAAACGGTATGCCGGGTAAGCCGCGGGAGGCTCTGACATAGAGCGTTAGTATACTTAGTCTAGGCATAAATACTTAATACAATATATACAATACACCAGAGTATATTTAATCAAAAACTATATCTCTGAGTCTAGTGTAAACTGGTATACATAACAAAACCCTCGTCTTGCCCAGCAACGTAACAAAGGTAGGTAACGTAGGAAACGTAATTTCGAACAGTAATCAATGATACAACATTAATCGTGCTCTATCTGAGTCCTCTCATTGGCCAGCATTTACCATGTATGTGATAAATTTATAAATAATTACATTAATATCCTACAGCATCACTAAAGTCGTATACGTTGCGTGGCTGGTAACGAGTCGGAGTCGAATAAAGCACTGATTAGGTTAATTGGGTAATTAGGTAAAATTAGGATTGCATAGTCCAAGGTAGAAGAATTTATTCCTATTATACTACTACCATTTTATTGACGGGCGTTTATTTTTCTCATTGAGGTTCACCACAGTATGGTTGGACTTAATAAGAGACATGATCGAATCTTTACTTCTATGAATAGTCCAACCTGCAGTAGTGAATCTGCATTTAAGAGACATGGGGCTTCGCAAAATAGTGGCAGTAAGCTTAATTAATTGCAATTGAAATTTGTTTCCTAAATTACGACTTAAAAATTTAAGCAGGATTCACAATATAATAATGGGTTTATTGACGGTGCCCTACCAAACTGTTAATAACATGAGGAGAAAACTGGCATATTTTCGTTCTAATAATAATTTAAAAATTTTAGTATCGCGTATGAATGACTAGAAATGATTTTATAGTACTTGATTACACAGTACTCAAATGGAAGACCAAGCTAGAGCAAATTTCGCTTAAGTTCGGGAACGTTATGGTATGCAGTTCACATGATTGTGAATGCCTATCGAACATTTTTGATTCCACAAGACTGATTGCACATGCCATATAAAGCTTTTGGATAAAATAACAGAAATTACGTCCTTGAGCATACCTTCTCACATGACTAACTTTTTAGCACATTCGTTCTTTGAATTCACAAGCGGAATCGGGAAAAACAAAATTAATGAGCTCCTGATCTGCTCCACGGGATCCTCTGAATTGATCCAGGGAATCTCGTGGATGCCTTGGATCGTGGATTAATCCCAGGGAATTGCATTGGATTGATCTAGGGGATCCATCCAATGAAATCGATCACTGTTTCAGTTATGTATATCATATGATCAAGCTTCTGCTTGATCATATGAATACAGATTTAAGCAGCCAGTGAGATTTTCCACGGTTTTCTTAAATTTGCCGAAAAATTACTTCACAGCAGCCACAGAAAACTTTTTTTAGTTTCGATAGTTGGCCCAATATCTGAATCCGAAAGTAGGCTCAATGCCGTCAGGTCGGCCCAGCTAAAATGTTTCTTAAAGAATTAATGATCGGTATAATTTAATGCCAGTAAGTTTTGAAGAATTTAAGGTTCTCTGACTCCACTCTTTAGTGTTCGAGTGGGCACAAACATACAATAGAAACGTGAAATCACGTGCAGAAAACCATACTCTTTTACGCATATTTGAGTATGAAAAATTGTAGCTTTTCGCATTAGTACGCAAAAGGGAATTAAGTGTTATTCCCTGCAAAAGTGACGTTGACAGTTAAGATTTAAGTTCAATACAGTTTCCAGAAAAAGTTTTGCTCTGTTGCTGTGAATACCGGTCCGAAGGGGGTGCAACTAAGCTTATTTCCTTCTCTTTCCGCGTGACCGATTTTCTTCAAAAGATAAAATGTCGACATTTTTTTCTAAACTCGCCGTAATAATACCAATTTGCGCAAGACGGTATTCGACATAAATCATCTCCCTGTGAAACTTCTCAGGAAACATTCGATAGATATTCATTCTTATGTGAACTTAAATTCTATGTACAGGCTTGCTTTTATATATGAAAACAGCTTATTATTTCCTAAATGTAGAGGAAAACTCAAAAAAGGAAATTTTAAGATATTTTCCAGTTTATTTATTTTAAAACGAATGTAGTATACAGGATTAATTAGAAAGTTACGTCATTTAAATTTAACGGACTTCCACTCATCGAATTGCCAAAGAATGTCCGGTAATTTGCCCAATTATTAATCTGAATACTTCATGCAATTTCAGGCCCAAATTCAAGGCGATTCATTTGAAAAAGGAGTTAATCATGTGCATTAAACACTTTTAAAAAGTTTAAGATTTAATCTGCCGTTTCCATACCTCAAGCCGCTCCTGTACAGCGACACTGTGCCACGATATGGAAGACAATAAGCTACTCGCTCTATATTATTATTTGCCCATCCAAATCTAAACCCATATTCTTCAGGTTGATATAACTGTGATAAAAATGAACGCTATTTCGTCATTATTTCAATTTTCAGCCACGATTTTGTTGTCCCAGGTGCTATAATACCGCCATAAAATATTTTTAAAAATATAGTGAACAATAGATATTACATAATCGAGTACATAAGGCTAACGTAATCTCTGCCACAAATAGCTGCTAGTAATTAGTTGCATTCCTTGTGAGGAAAAAAGATAGGAACAAAAATTTTACGTATTTTTACCGTCGTAACACCACAACAGCTAATAAAAAAGAAGGTACCCATTACCTTACAAAGGTTCACGTCTCAATAGGGGAATGAAATAAGGGAGAGGGAAGCATAGAACAATTTGGATTAATTCTGATTTGCGATTTGCGTCATGTTGAAGGAAAATACGTGGGACTCCATAGGGTTTTTCTCGAATTCTCCAAGATGTCTGTTGATCAATGAATAAACGGATGTCCACAGAAAACAGATGGAAAAAATGTAAAAATTTGATAAATTGGAGGAAACAGAGACTGACAAAGAAGAAAGATTAACTTCTGCTTTTCGCGATCAACGAGGAGTAACCGCAACATGGTAAGTACATTAGTTTTAAAATTTTTACCATTGATTCTATTTTCCACTCTTATATGTCGATTATTGTCTACATCGAAAGCCTTATATTCACTAGAAAACATCTAAAAGCTGCAACTTAAACGAAAACAATACGGTTTGTTTCTCTACTCACGAAAGGAAGATGGGAAGGAAGTTTTACTTGAAAGTGGGCGACACTCACGTGTCAGTTTACAACTTCTTGAGTCCTGTTTAATAACCGTAATGAGTTTACTTCTTGATAATTATCCATAGGAAATATGATCTAATATCACTTGTGACAATGATATCGGATTACACCTTACGTATTTCGTGTTAAAATTGATATAGTAAAATGCCAATTTATGCCCAATTTCTACGTCTCAGGAGTATTTCGATTCGGGTTCTGCCATGAGATTGAATAAACGAAGAAGGAATCAGTTGAGACAAAACGACTAATTTACCAGAGCGATTTAATCCTTCTGGCATAGCTTGATCCTTCGTCAAAAGACGGAGGAACAACATCTCTCGAACTCATCCAGGGTCCCTGCACATTTAAACGCGGAGGAGGATTCGGGAGGAAGACAAATCCTTGCATAGAAGACAGTACCCCCCTGACCTTTTGAAACCTCCTCAGATAGTGACTCTAGCTTGTCTAGGAGAACGGTGGCCGAAGCTCTTGAGGGTTATCTGTTAAGAGAAGACTGGTGCAGCTCGAAAGCGTCTGATCAATTCGGACGTTGTGTCTGAGACCCCCTTAAAACAGGCCCCCCTTAAGGAAACAAGGAAAGAAAGGAAGATCAATCTGTCTTCTCATAACACTCTTGCCGGCGGTAAACACACAAATGGCGAAGAAACCACGCAGTGCTGAGGGTATCAGCTACAGGGCTCTTCTTTGAATCAGGCAAGACATAAGCAGACCCAAAAGAATGAATTATACCGTAGAATGGGTGAGTACCAAAATAGCCGATTTCAAAAGAAATTATAAACACCAAGGCTGCATAGGGCTTTCATTTCCGGTCAACGCATGCTTTCAGCAAGCGAAAGTGTCGCTATTTTGGTTTTTGCAATATCATGAGCAAATCCACAGGTATAACTTTTTTTACATAATTAAAGATAAATGAAAACAACAATGTTTAATAATATTTTAGTCCCCAATATTGACTGCGCGAAATTTCGCGAACTGTGGAACCGAAGATATCGGTAAAGTCGTACGGTAAGCAGCTATTACTCAACGGTAGGATTGCACAGTAAACTATCTCGCAATCTCGTTATGGCGATAATTTCCACTCGTGACTGTAATGCTGCTCACACCATACTATGAGCGTCTAATGACTATTGGCTCTGAGATTTATACCGATTTTTGTGTTCTTTGTCACAAGTAGACAAACATATTAGTGCTTGCGGAGGGCGTTCACAGAAACCTGAAAAACATGTGAAAACGCTATTAACTGCCCTTACCCGTTCAATCGATTTTCTATCAGAAAGAAATTTGTCCTTCGATGAAATCATATTTTCACTCTAGGCAACGACAATAATTATTAACAATCAGTCCACAGAGGCGCGTCCAGATTTAATCGTATATCTTTGTTTTTTGAAACCGTTAGAACAACTTTTTCTAAGATTTGTAATTTCACTATATTAAGACGTATACAGATTTCAATTTTTCCTATAATAATTATATCTATATATCACTATTGAGGCCCGGATGCGCCACTGCTATTGCTGAAATGTTGAAAATTCTTGTATACGATTCAGTGTGAATTGAGGACTAAAATATTTGCTACAAAAGCACCATAACAATCAAGATAACAAGATTTTAATTAAAGATAGTGACATTAGGATAGAGGCTGATCGTTTGCTTTAAGAAGGGGGTAGGATGAGGGGGCAAAAATTTATCAATGCTAGGACGAGGGCGTCAAAGAAAACACAACAAGTAACTAACCTATGATACCACATCACTTTAAAAGGTTTGCCTATAACATTTTTGCGTAATTGTCGGTGTAGCAAACAAACGTTACATATTCAGTTTGGGGGGGCCTCTTCGGGGCACCCCCAGGCCTTACCAAATATTTATATACACAATAGTCAGCAGTCAGCACAATTAGTTTACTTAATACTTTTGTACAAGTTTTTCCCGTTATTATCTAGACACTGGGACACTACATTTACACTTTGTACAGGTATAATCACATTTAAGAGTTGCATATTTTTATGTCCATTGCCGCGTTGACAAACTGGTGAAGGGAACCTAGAAATAAAAAAACAGCAATTAACGTTGAGTCACAAAAATTTTTCACAGAAAAACTATCCAGAGTTTTATCAAAGCCGGTTTGCAGCCGGATTTAGTTACGTTAACGTAGGCCGTACGGTGGATAGTTCACCTTCCCTTAATTCTTGAACCCCGTAAAACCGAGAAGTGATTCTTAACCATGTGAGCAAACGCCACATTTTACAGGTCAGAATTACTCGCGTTCTTATATTTTGGCATCTTATTTCTTTCGAGTAGTGCGCTTTCGAGAGGTCCCAAATGGGAGCCCTTGATGTACTGAATAACTCCCAAGACGTGTCCTCTGAAATTTGTCCTTTTTACGGGGACTTACCTCACAGATGATGGCCATAGTATTCGGCGGGATAATGCGCGTATTGGTTGTGAAATGCTGGATCTCCGGTCGGTCGATGCATCATTTGCTGTTCGCTCATCATGTACCCCATCGTACCGTCCGGACTGTAAGCTCCACTAGGACCTGCATGCGGAGAAAAAACTATTAGTGGTGTTAGGGAGCTGTCCTAAGGCTAAGTATATGGAGGAAGGAAACTAGTTGTTTTTTAGATTTAGCACTTAAGTAATGTGTTATGAGCAAGAAAACTGTTAATCACACGTGCTCCGCAATGACTGATTTTTTTTTAATGATTCTTATCCCTTCTCTTTTAATTTTGCGCCATGACATTTAGCAGCATTGGACCTCCTCTTTCGTCTCAGAAAGAAGACCCAACATAGGTCTATTTTTCTGTACCTCTGAGCACTAGGTCTCTTGACCCTGGAGTTTCACGAGGGTGCAAGTTTTTATCAAGGAATCCTCAGACATCGACCTACGACCTTCTTCATCAAATTCAGAAGTGCACAATAAATTTGGTCACATCCGGCCAGTGAGCTCCTGTTAGGTGAACATCTTGATATTGACTAATTTTTGGTGAAAACAACGCGAAATTACTCTGAAAACCCAGAAAAAATCCACAGCAAATTTCTATGCATTGCCATTTTTGAATGTTGAATCCTGACCCTGCAAAAGTACCTCTTTGCTCAGTATCGATTTCAGTGTTTTTTGTTCCTGCTGAAGACAGGCAAAGAGAAATGGAGGAAGCCATTGACCCTTGCGAGCCAATCCATCACCCGCCGCATACAATCGGCCGCCCTTACATCCAGCAAGGGAGAGGAATTTGATAGAATTTCGTTCCCAAAAAGCCTCCTGGTGGATGGATTTAGCTAATTTAACTTACGCAGACATATTATGCTCTCGGATAATACAACATCTGATGAAATTCGGGGAACGATCCAGGTTTAATTAGACAGACACATTTAAGGAAATACATTTAGTTATTAGGAAATAGAGTGACAACTGAACGTGTTATTCCATAGATGTGTGCATTAGTCTGATCGAATTAAATTTTCTGAGCATCATTGAACGGTTCTGGGTGCAAGAATGTTCCCTGCGAAGACACACGCCCTGCAGGCAATTTATCAAATATTGGCTGATTTCTGCAGCCATTCCGACGCTTCGCCGAAATGAGAAACTTTTCAACAAACAAGATGACCACTCGCAGGTAATGGCGAAAAGCATTTTACAACAAAACTTCGTCCGTGTTCGATGCTTGGCTAATGATGTTAATAATCTAAATGTACGCTTCCCAAAATAAGAGCTACGTTGAGAACTCTTTATGCAATCGCTTCATATAAAGGCAAAAAAAATGAAGAATAATCAATACCATCACAGAAACACCCAAGTTCCATTTTAAAAATTCAAATGCAGAAAAATACCCAGAGCCGAAGCAGCGCTGCATTGGGGCTTGGCTTTGCCCTACGATAACGACACATATACAAGACTTTTTACTTACAATTCATATCGGCTCGATTGCAGGTATGGGATCGGCCCCATACCTTTCAAAAATGCATAAAACAACGTTAAGCTTTAATGGAAATCACGATTCATTATAAAACTGAGATAAATCGGTCGAGGCTATCAACACCACTCTTAAATGCATTTAATTACATTTATGGGGAATACTTATTTACAGGCAAAACAGGGGCTACATTTAGCGTTACTATAGAGTGAAATACCAAGTCCAAATATTTAGTTTTGATCGAGGTTAAAAGGCAACTAAGCACACTAAAGTTTAATTTCTCTATAGAGATATGAAACGGGGTACTTTTAGAGCTATCACTGGCCAAAATTTGGGGTTGAGTGCAGACGAAAATCGGTGCTTGTTTAGTATGGTTTTAGTAACTCTAGTAAGCAATCAAGTGCTGTATAGCAATAACATGGGGATGGAGGTGAACACAGAGAGTTATGGCTGTTTTTCTCCAGAAACGTTGCGAGAAGATTCTTTGCACCGACTCACAGCATGTTTCGATGTTATTTTACATCATCAGGCGTCCAAACGCGTTTTCGCTCGATGCCGCGCCGAATGCAGTAATCACAACGCACGTCAGTCTAGAGGGCCTACAGTCGGTTTAGTTCAGGTAATTTGTTTCAGTTTTATAAATTTTTATTGAAATAATCAATATTTTTCCGTATCCGCCTGCTGAGCGTCACCAAATTGAAATGAAGGGAGCAGTATGAGTAGTAAAAGGATTGAAAATAACAAAACAAGTAACTTAATAATATTATTAGGTACTCGAAGGGTTCACCCTCCACTTGCAAGCGCACAGCTCAATGCGTCTTTTTAAATTTCACATTTATCTCAAAACGTCTTGTCTTCTTATTTTGGTCCTTAATAAAGATGTGATGAGCTGACTTCGCAGCTCATTAATATCGGTGGGTACAGATTTATAAATGAGTTTTTTCATAGCTCCCCATAAATAATAATCTAATGGGGCAAGATCTGATGAACGTGCCTGCCAACATATGTCGCCATTGTTTGAAATGGCTCTACTGGAAAACATACCAGACAAATAATCAGCCAATGTCCTAGTGCTCTATGTCGGAGCGCCATCTTGTCAAAATCAAAGGTGGTTGAGGCAAATTTAATGCTTTTTTGGGGCCCCAGATTGTCCGATGAATTCTCTTATAATTTTCTTTATTTATACCGGATTACATAGAAAAGAGAACGACCCGTAAAAATGGTTTTATTTAGATAATTTTTGGTATGTATGTTTCATACGCTAAAACGAATATTTCATTAAAGAATTGAACAAATTTAATTGTTAAAAACCAAAAAAAAAAATTAATAATTTGTCGGTCCTCTGTTGTGTCTTATACATTCCTGTACACGTCTAGGCATGGATCTAATGAGGTGATTGATGACCTCTTGGGGGATTTCATTCCATGCTAACTGGACAGCATGACATAGCGCGCCGCTAGAGTTTGTGGGGGATGGGGTAAATTATGCAACTTTCTACCTACAATATCCCATACATGTTTCATCGGTGAGAGGTCTGGAGATTGAGGTGGCCAATTGATTGCATTTTGCTGAAAGAAGTTGATAGTTACTCTAAACACATGTGGTCTGGCATTGTCTTGCTGGAAAACTGGATTAATAAGAGTTTCCAAATAAGGAACGAAATCAGGTTCCAGGATTCCTAGGATGTATCGTTGGGATGTCATACTGCCTTTAATGAAAAGTAAAGGTGATCTGTTACCATATGCAATAGCACCCCAATCCATTACATCAACAGTCTAATGGACATGGCTTTGTATTTTAAACTAAGGATCCCGTCTGCTTCTTGTTCTTGCCTGACCATCATGCATACCCAAACAAAATTTTGATTCGTCACTAAACACAATATTATCTCATTCTAGATTCCAAAGCATCCGTTCTCTGCACCACTGTCGTCGATTTTAACGATGATTTAAGGTGAGGGGTAACACAAAATGGAGACGGTAGGAAATCAGCCCCAAACTTCTTATCCGGCAATAAATGGTTCGATTCCCAATGGGCCTTCCATATTCTGCAAACCACTGATCCGTCAGCGTCCTCGACGAGACGAACCTATTTATTAGGGCCATAAGTCGAAGGCGGCGATCTTGGCGTTCTGTGGTTCTTCGGAATCGTCCAGTACTTCTACTTCTGCCTGTTTGCTCTTCTTGGAACCATGCTTGACAACATCTCATTATAGTGTTTATACTACGGTTCAATCTAGTGGTGATTTCCTTAAATGACCGAAATGTTTTTCGTAGAGCCACTATTCGACTTCTCTCAAACTCGCTCAATTGATGGAAATTTCCCTGCGTTCTGCGTCTATGCATATTTGATTAATTTAGAAGTACCTTCTAAGCACACTATACACCAATAAATTGTATTTTGTAGTCGTATTGTTGATATGTTATTGCAATTTTTATAGTAAAAAAAACCTGAAATTCCTGACAACTCTTAAATACATTGATAAATATGGTTGAAAATTTAATTGTTTTTGTGTTCCCATATACAAAGATGCATGTCAAAAATTATTTAAATAAAATCGTTTTTACGGGGTGTTCTCTTTTCCGTGTCACGCAGAATGCTTATTTCTTGTTAGGTTAATTGCGACACCCTCTCGGCAAAAGCAAAAAAAGTGCGCGAACGCAAGATGGCGCTCTTGAAAAAAAAAAGTTGATGATGGTTGTCGGGAACCGAAACGTTGCATTTAAAACATTAGCAGAGCCTCTGTTGCGTATAGAAAATGAGATAATACTAAGTTTTTGATTGGACCTTAAGCGATTTGAAGTTAAATTACCTGCTCGATTCGACTGGTCGATCATTGGTTGCACTATCCTTCGCCTGGCATTAATAAACCTGAAACAAAAACGTCACGTTAGTTGCTTTATTTCTTGGTAAGGTTGCGAAAGATCAGATTGGTTAAAATTGGAAAATCGATTTCGGTTACAACAGATTGCGAACTACACTTGAAAACTAAAAGGGAGAGTAAATATTTTGACATTAACCGAAGACGATTCCTCCAGTTTACATTTAAAACAGCTGACAAGAAGGCTGTCTAAAAAGTGTAAAATATAAAGCAAGATTAGGGAGGCATCGACGTGGCGTCGGCTGTGCTGTCACCGATCATCAAAATAACGCTGCCGCTAATGCGTTCTGACACCGGAAATGATTGGGTTTTCTACCGCCTGATTGGACGCGTTTCCGATAGGTATTCTGTGCGTACCATACACGTAACAGCAGCTAAATGCGGATATGCATCAATTTCTCTCAATGGACGATATTCGAACGATTTTTCAGGTTTAGAGGGAGGTTCGGTAAATTTTCAAATATATCCGTGCGGTTAGAGTCGGCCTCGTTGAATCGTAGAGCGGCGCTCTGTTGCCGCAAATCGTTTACGAAATAGGGAAATCTCCTGGGGACATCGAAAAGTTGCGATGATGAAGCGTCGATCATTCTGAATTACTTCACGAAATAAGCCAATTTAACCGACCTCATGTCTTTTACGGTTATCGAGATCCGCGTCGTCGAGCTCCAGCGAGGAGCACCCTGTATATCAATTTAGAAGTTATTTAAACCAGAACAGGGTAAAGCCGATACTAAGACCTGATTCCGGTTGTTAACTTAAAATGAGAATTTAGCTCTCAGCGCGTGAGAGCGCATCGCGTGAAAAACTTCTTTCTGGGCGCAGTTAATGAGCAAATATTGAGGGAAGAGATATTGTGCCTAGACGCTAATGCTCTTCTCATATTGAATTTCTGGCAAAACTCGTACGAACGCAGCAAGGCAAGAATACAATTTACTGCCAGTTTTACTTCAACAAATCCTCTAAAAATGAGTGGAAACTGGCATTACACGGAGGTATACAAGAATTGAAACGGAACAAAGGGAGAATTTCATGGCATTAGTTGACTATATTATTTTATCGTCTGGTGGATGGAAACTGATAGAAATCCAGCTACAACTTTTGCATCTAATGGCAGATCTACAATCCATGTCTGGAAAAGAGGCAACGAAACTGAAATAAATACGTTTGTTTTTGATCACAGTGTGGTTGTTTATGGGAATTAGCTTAAAAGTTTGCGGGAAACATTTTGCGAGTCGTATTTCGATTACGCCGACGGCAGCGGAACTCGAAGGCATCTTTCCCTTGCGCCGCGCGTCACACATAAACAAAATTACAAGGAATTTTGTTGGATCAATTTCCCCTATCCATTAGGGCGCGGGTCGAGTCTGCTTCCCACGGCGACTATTACACTTGCACCATTCCCTTTATTATTCATATGTAAGTCGAAGGAAATGCGCCACATCGATTCTTGATGTATATGGGCTTGACGGGCTGTTCATCTTTTCTCAATTTGCAAAACGACTTTCCGTTATTTGCGAATATGAGAAAAATGAAAAACACCCAAATATTTTTTTGATTTATGTATCACACACTCTTAAAATTTTTGGCATTGATCTTTCGGGAACTCGAAGAGCAGTTGCATTCAGCGTATAGATCAGATTGCGGCTTGATGAGACTCAACGGCCTGCATTGGGCGGATTGCTTTGCCTCTTCAGGTTCCTGAGATATGGACTTAGATATTAATTTTGGCATCTTTGAGTTTCCAGGGCCAACCGAGAGTCCATATCTGTCGTTTATCGCAGGGAACATTATCTCGAACGATTCGAAATTTTCCAGAGGGTTTCCAAAGGGGCGGGAACCGACTTCCAAAATTTAAGCGCCGATCTTCTTCGAACCCCAAGAGCAATCGCGTTAAAAGTACGAATCAGAATAATCGCTTAGTTTCCTTTCGGTTCCCGAGATATGGACATTAATACGGATTTTCTCGACTCTGAAGGTCCCCCGAAACGAAGGCCCTACAAAGATCGTTTTTCAGCCAACATTCAGATGCACTTTAATATCAATCCTGTCGTTTTTATGCTGACTACGGCAGGGAAAAGCCTTAAGGTTGGCATAACTTTAACGTCAGCTAGGACCCGGCCACGAAACTCAATAGTTCATGTGCCAACTCTTAGAGAAGGAAATCCATTTGGAGGTGAAAGTACCAGGTGCTGACTTTACGCTAGGCCTAAGAAATTAAATTACAAGCAGGTGTAAAGGGGATGGAATTTCTCAGTTTTGACAAACAAAAACAACTAAATTGCAGGAAAGAAGGTCGCAAAATTCCAATAGGGAGGCGCAGGGCAATATTTTTCTACACAATTTGCTATCCGAACATTAATCTTCTCGTAGCGGGAGTGACAAGTTATGCACGCATCCTGAGCAAGGATTAAAGAAGGGTTCTTCCGGGGAGCAGCACAGTTTCGCTCATTGTTTCGCTAAGCAGACACACATACTGTGGGGAATAAAGAAACAGTAACTGTAGATTTTGGATCTCGTAGTAATGGAAGGGGGCAGCAATAAATTCCCGGTTTAATATCTTTCGGCATATAAACGCGCGGGGTCGCAAGCTGACGCCCTCGATGAAGTCCACGGGTTGACCCGAGTCGCGTTTCCAGCTGTTGCAGTTCTTTTCCAAATACGACCATTTGCCGACGACATAATTACCACCAGGGGTTTTTCGGGGGGCACCCACGGCCGGTCCGAAAAGCAATTCCGAATATCACGTATCGAACAAATCATCCAAACGTCATGCTGACCGCACCAAAGATCGCTGCTTTATTTAGGTCCCGTCGAGACAAGCATAGAAATCGTAGTCAAGCAGGCAATAACCGGTATTACTGTAAGCCGCAGCCAATTTCTTTAGGTTTTTAGGAAATAGTATTGCCCCCAATATAGTTAGACGTACCCTTGGGATAACGTCACAATTAGACCAAAATCTTAAGTCAATAAATATATTCTTTCTTGTGGAAATCTTTCCTGACCCTTTGCAGATTATTTTACAGTTATTTCTTTTATTTTCCTTTGAAATGATGCCTCGCACACAAGTAGGGACTGGTGGAATTGCACACTATCCTCGGGACATTCGCCCTTTCCAATCTTTTTGCACCTGCAATAAGGCTACGAGTTGGGTACTGTAACGGAACTTCATATAAGCGCCTTTCACGCGCCACTCGACGGGGTCTTGTACTCTCAACTGATTATTTTAACCGAAGCAAGGGACTTCGAGTCCTCCCTTTCAAGTTTACTTTCTGCGGAAATTTCGATCCTCTCTATTGATAGTTTCTCTGCTGAGTCTACTCCAATCGAAGTGTGTTAGAGAAGCATGGATTAGTCTTCTGCGTAAAGGGATCCTGTTCCAGATATACTTGAACGAGCAATATTGTACTAAAAACAATAAATTCATTGTCCCTTCACTTCTCTGGGCATGCTCTGACGAAATAAAGTAAAATCTGCTGAATTCGCCAGCACAATAAATGGCTCTGCGACTGAGCGCAGTAGACGACAATGATGTAGCTTCACATTATTAGCAAACACAATCTTCGATTAGTTTTCTATAATGACGTATCTGTTTTTCCTGTTCCAGGGGGAGAATAATGCCCTTTGGCGCTCAATCCTATCAGGGCGGTATTACAGCCCGAACAATGCTAATGCTCGTTCCATTCAGTTTTCCTCGGTTTACAGACTTTTTAAACCAGAAGCACGATAAAGTTATTCGAATTTTCTTTCTCTTGTGACACAGTTTTGTATTTTCAGTCTTTAAAATGTCAATTGTCAGTGCGCATTGGCCCTTTTATATTTCCGGAAAATGCCATAGAACTGAAGCTGAGCAGCGACTGAAGAAAACTGTCCTCAAACAATGATTAAATGATGTTGGTACAAGGATAGGATCACTAAGGCAGCTGCCACTAATGGTCGAGAGGCGTTACCTGTGAAGAAGCGATCAAGGAGGCGTACGACAAAGTTGCGCCCCTTTAGCCTTAGTCCAGTTAAATATCGTCTACCTCCAACTGAAATACACGTTTAGATCCCTTGCAAAAAAAGATACCGTGACCGGAGGTGGGGAAGGTCATGACGTAAAAATGCGCTACGCTGCGATTCTCAGGTGTCTTTAATTACGCCGAAATCAGCTAGTTTTATTGCTTAATTTCAAAGTCACAAATTGAAGACAATAACACGGTTGTATCCGCTTCCGAAGGCATAGCTACGGAACTCGTATTTTGTTTGAAATTTAGCCGCCCGCCGTTTCCCGTCCCTCACCCCTTTGTTCATTCCTGCCGCCTCATTCGCCGAGTTGATTCTGTTTTTCAGCAACCCTCAGGATCCTGTGCCGGCGGGCGCAGATAAGAGAATTGCACTGTCAAGCCAGAATGATATATTTGACCAACATTTCCATAGAGCAGCAGCCGCTCGCACGAGGATTTCCAATGAAGCGTGCTACGTGCGTAATCTCTAAAATTCGAATTAACGCACACACAAAACCCCGTCGATAGTCCACCGGCGGGGTTATCTTACGCCTCGCACCTGAAATATTTGTTGAGCTAAAGTTGGCTGTACATTAATTATTATACGGGACGTATAAATTTCCTTGCTCTGGTAATCTACGCTGCTTTTATTGACAATTAGGCTGGATCTGGAGAACGCGTGACATAGGTACCTCCCTATCGCAGAAGCCACATTGTCCGTGAAGGAAAAGCGAGAAAAGACAGACACCTCCTCACGCTCAGTTTATCGATTGGATTTGTCATACATTTTTTTTATCATAAACCGAGTTTAAAGATAAACTCCAGGCTGACGGCCCCTTAAAACTCCCCAACAAGTACTAAACTACCGAATTTCTAAGAAGTCTCTGTCATCTGGAAAATTTCCTATCTATTTCCATCCTATTACCACGCACGGGGGACTACTATCCCACGCGTCTTGGTTCGTGCTAACGTACTAAGAACCTTAAAAAATACAAGTCCCGCAAGGGCTGTTTAAAGTTAACCGACTGGTGCAGTCGGGTATTACCCTCAGTTTTAAAATTAATTAAGGAAAGCTGTAAAGTCACATTACGGAGTGTCAGGGTCACAAAGAGTAGGGAGGTTCTCCGCGGCTGATATTGGAAATTATAATAATGGCGGATTGAGTATATCTAACAAGAACCATACGAGGATGAGATGAAAAGTGTCCGGGCTCCTAATGACTGAAGCATGATCTTAATAATTCGATCTGTCCATCGAATGACGTGTTTCTTTTTTTTAACGTTGTCATTTCATGAGGAAATATCAATTAATTTAGAGGTTTTCATTCTATAGGGTGTCTCACGAATATGGGCCTCCCTCCGTATCTTGAAAACTAGTACTAGGAAAAAGTTAAAAGTTACGTGTCGTACTTAAGTGTAGGTCACAAAAATATTTTCATGAAAATACCACCTCCGGTTATACCGGAAATGAATATAATACATTAATGGCTGCAGTTGTCATTTTTTTTGGAAATTATAAATATTTGGAAAACCGTAGAATTTCGATATAGAACATTATATATGAAAAATGTTCATAATGTTCGGAAGAATGGAAATTTGATATAACATACGGGCGTTCCTCTTAAAATAAGCAAGGTGCCATTTATTTCCGGTGTAACCGGAAGTGGTATTTTCAAGAAAACAGTTTTAACCAGTTCAGTACTTCACTTCCGCATGATATCCAAGTTTCAACTTTTCCTAGTTACAGTTTTCAAGATAGAGGTCCATATTCGTGAGACATCCTCTATATGTACGCATAAATTTGGTACTTGCCAAAAATGGAGAAAAACGATTTTCTGCTGTCACAAAGTAGTTCTTTATGACCGAAGATTAGGTCTCACCAAAAGTGATAGCTCAGTTAGGTTCCATATTAGGCAATTCATCCCGAACCATTAAGTTATGGATTGCCGATTTCAAGCATGGTAGAACCAGTATAACCGATGGCACACGTTTGGGAGCGGTAAAATTAGCTCCCACTGAAGAAATCAACCAAAAAGTGCACGAAACTATCATAGGTGAAGAAAGATTGAAATTGGTAGCAATTGCGGACACTGTGGGTATGTCTAAAGAGTGGGCCCATCGTGTCCTGACCGAATTTTTGGACATGAAAAAGCTGTCTGCAAGGTGGATGCCGCGTCCGAACAAAGATTGGCTTGCCCAAACATTTCGCTTCAATGTTTCAAAACGTTCGTCTGCCTTTTTGTGTCATTTCATTACGATGGAGAAACATGGATTCATCATTATTTACCGGAAACCAAGTGGACAGCAAACTATAAAGTCATTCCAAAAAAAGTCGAAAGTGTTCCGTCAGCAGAGAGGATTGTGGCGGGTGTGTTTAGAAATTCCAAAGGGATTCTTTTTATTAACAATCTTTCTAAAGGAAGAACCATTAACAGACCATATTCAAACTTCCTAGAATAAGTCCTTGAAAAACTACATCGAAAAATTCTGAGGACTCCCCGGTTTGGCCAAAAAGAAAATTCTGTTTCATCAGGACAACTCACCATGTTACAAGTCTCATGCTGTGACGGATAAAATTGAACAGTTGGATATTCAATTACTGCCACATGTCCCCAATTCACCAGATCTGGGCCTTTCCAATTTCAGTTTGTTCCCGAATTTTGAAAAAAATCTTGCTGGTGAGAAATTTGGCTCAGATACTAAAGCGATACCCTTAACTAATGTGTATTTTGAAGAGTTGAACAAATCTTATAGCAATGGCATGAAGGCGGTGAAGCATCGTTGGGCTACATTTATTGAACTTCAGGGAGACTATGTAGTAAAAAAATGATAATACCATCAAATTTAAATTGCTTTATTTTCAAGGCAGGAAACGTTTCATCTCATCCCCTTATTATCATAGAATCTCAGAGAAGTATAGGAAGCCCAAAAATGTTATTTATTTGTCCTGGATTACTCACTACTAATGGAATGCATTGGCTTATGCCTACGTCACGTTGGTGTTTCGGAGATTCTGGCAGTTTGTTGTCTAGCACCATCGACGCTACGCATCTGAGTAATTGCCGCCGCAAATTCTACACGAAGCTTAGTTGGTACCGAACTTACGTACGTCGTCGAACAAAGCAGGCATTTGAGCTCGGAATACGAACGGAACGTTCACGAGCAGTACCGGGCTTTATGGGGGGGCAAAGTTGGGCGACTGCCCAGGGCGGCGGAGTTTCCTGGTCGCAGGTTTTTTTTGGGGGTAGGGGGGCGACGATTAACAATTTCGCCCAGATTTGCTAAGGCCGGCCCTGCTGGCAAGGATGACAAACCGCGTGTTTCTGCGATCACCAAGGTTAACGTGCAGGACAGCATTTTATCAATGTAAAATTTAAAAGTTGCAGAACCATTCGAATGCCTTTTTCACCAATACGATTACAAACTCCACTTAACAGAAATATGAAATAATCACACCTTGTCATCGGGCTTCGGCGCTAATCACGCAAGATTGTTGTGGTTGAGGCCGAGCTGAGCCGATAAAACGCGGTAATTTGCGGTTGTTATAGAACTAATAGAAATACACTACCGGCTAAAAGTTTGAGTACAATAAAAAAGTGATTTTTCAGTTGAATACCTTATGACTCCGTAAATGTTTTCCATTTAAATGCTCATACCATACAAAAATAGCCGGGAAGTTAGATTAGAATCAATAATGTTGGCTAAAATTGGGAAAAAAATCTCAAAAACATTAAAGTTTATTTTCATAAAAAAAACACCATTCATTTTTAAAACCATTTCCACGAGTCGCGGCATCCTTTCCACCAGTTTATTTAAAGTTTGCTGTTGTATCAATGTCCATGGGATTTTCCAATATCTGCCACAGTTTAGTCGCCGAGGAAGGACACGAAATTCGAATCTTCCGATCTAATTCTTCTCCATATTAGCTCGATTGGGTTGAGATTGGGCGACAATGGAGGCCAAATCACCGTCTCTAACGTTCCAGCATTCTCTTTCTCTTCCAAATAGGTTCAACATAGGTGAGAAATGTGCTTGGAATCATTGTCGTGCTGAAAGACAAACCCACGCCCAATAAGTTGGCACCCCGATGGGATGGTATTTTCGAGAAGGATTTTCTTCTATTTTTACTTTTTCATAATTTCATCAATTTTAACAAAACCGCCGATACTGCGAACAGAGAAACATCCCGATACCATGATGGGGACCCACCCCTATGCTTTACGGTTGCAACCAAAAACTGCGAATCCATTTTCTCCGAAGGACTTCTTGTGACGAAAATTCGAGGACGATTTCCAAATATTTCGAATTTTCGTTCCTTCGTCTACAGCAAATTTCTCCATTGTGTAACAGTCCAATTTCGACGCTCACGGGCCCATTGAAGGCGTTTTTGTTTGTTTGCCAATCTTAACTGCGATTTTTCACAGCAATGCACCCTTTTAATCCTCCTTGTTTCAGTCTTCTTTTTACCGTTGTTAACGATACGAGGTTTAGCCGGGTACTGTTCAAAGTTTCTCGGACTTCTGGCGCTGTTAATCGCCCATTTCTTTCGCTGGTGACAATAATATGAGTATCGTCTTGTGGGGCGGTCACTTTTGCCCATATACTACGAGGGCGGCCGCGAAGTCTGCCCGCCTGATTGAATCGGTCAGTGGTTGATTGTACACCTTTGAGGGAACCTTCAATTTTTTTAGCAATTTGGCGATATGAAAGTCCTTCGCCGCGTAAAGCGATTATTGCGTTTCTATACTAGTTTCAATCCTTTTTGCCGTTTTAAATTCTTTAAACAAGTGGATTGTTAAAGAATTTTCTAGAAAGGTTTCGACGTGTTCCGCACTTGAGCATACGTGACAATAACTTCGAATGGTCTTTCAGATATATTTTAGATGTAAACAACCACAATTAATTCGAACGCGGATCATGAAAATAACAGGTGAGCGGTGAATCCCTCATATCTGAAAATCGAAGACAGATCTTTTTTACTTGTGACGTACCGATTGCAGTAGTCACGGAGTATTGGGTGGATTTTTTGTCTGTCACCTTAAACACTAAATATTAACATAAGATCAGTACATAGCCGCATTTAGCAACCGGTAAATAAAATTGACGAATGATTATTCATGATTAAGAAAGTGCGTCCAAATTTTTGGTTGGAAGGTAGGTGCCAGTTTGGGCGGCAGCCTTTAACGTATGCAACCTCAAGCAAATGCTAGAAGTTCCAATAAATTACCTGTTCGTCCCAATACCGGGATCGAAAATAAATGCAAAAAATCCGTTTGTCTCGCAGTTTTGTTACTGGAAACTGATAATTTTGGCCACTTGGGCGCTGAAGCGCTATTTTGAGGAAAGTAAATGGAGAGGGGTGTGCGCCAAGGCATCGCGGCGAAATTATTAAAATTTATGGATCTTTGAAAAGGTTCCGTTAAATTAAACGTTTTGTTGTGATAATTATCGTTCAAGAAGTAGGGGTTAAATTATTATTTGCATCTGGAGTGCCATTCGCGAGAACCGTCATCTAGTGTCTCACGTAATCAACACAGGCTGTGCAAAATACAGAGAATAACTGCGATGGTTTCCGTTTATTATCGAGCGTGTGGATCCCAATTAAGAGGCAGCAGCTGTGAAAATTAATGGAGCACGGCTTTTAAGATGTAATTGGGTACATTCATAACTTTGCTCTCGGAGTACGGTGCTAGCGCGTGTACTGCACTGGCGACATCTGATTCACATCTCATATTATAATATATATTATGTGTACATAGTAATGCAATTATTTTTGCACGCTACCCCCTTTCATCCTTTAATCCATTACGGGATAAAAGGGGTTAAACATGACTATTTCTCGTCTCGACCCCGAAAGAGCAACGATAATTACCGGGGCGCAAATGGAATTGTGATTATTTGTAAAAGTTCGATAGGTCGGAAATTGAGACAAGTGTTGGGAATTCTGACTAAGGAACTAGCGAGCCGATCATTAGGACGGATTAGGGCGCAGCGTGAACGCCCCCCAGAAATATTACACCCTGAAAGGGTTGACAAAAACAATGAGTTAGGGACACATTGACTCCTCAGTTTACTTTGGAAATCACACAGGATTATGTTACTGGGAAAACATGGCTATGGGATATCGCACTAAATCCCCGATTTCCAAAATAACATTACTGATTTTCGGCAAATAACGACCCTCCCGTGCCCTTTAAAAAGTAGTGGCGTGGTTTTCTGGTCAGTAAAACTACTTGGAAACTTGGGTATACGACTTTTCAGTCACATACTTGAATATTCGGACGGAATTGAAAGACTCTCCCCCCACGGGGGGTTCGCCACAAGAGGGTTCAAACGTTGAGCCGTGGCGGGTTTTTGCCAGGTTGAGTGGAATAATGTTGTATTGGGTTCCAGTAAAAAAGTGGCAATAAATAAAAAAAGTTGGAGCAAGACAACCGTCCCTTCACTCCATATGAGTGTCGCATCCAAAATATCACTGGACAATTCGAGTGACGCGATTGGTAAATGCGCGGTAAGTGCCGCTGTCACATCTTGGTCATTTTTGCATCGCGGGGTCTCTCCTATGACAGTTGCTGGTAAATATCGAGCCCTATTGGCTTTTCGCTCGATTAGCTTTATTGTCTATAATTTAATCATAATTCTGTCAATCAAACGATCCGCGGGCCGGTCTACAGTGCTTAAAGACGACACATCTGGTCCGAATTTAATAACTTCCATCGTGTCGATATCTTCCGAGCGACTGAACTACCGAGAAGGCGTCGTTGCCAATATTTAAAATAACAACAATTAGAATCTACAATCGCATATCCTGCAAAAACTGTGCACAGGGCTTATCATTCATCTGCTGAAATACAGAGGTCTGGTGGAACCTTGCGCTATTAATTTATATTGCCCAAAACGATTATTTAATTTATTCGAATTATTTTAAAGCATCGAAAAATTGTCAATTGATAGTGAAATTGACCTTCAAAATTCCGATAACTCGGGTCGATTTTTGAGTGTGCTGAAAGTTACATATTCTCAAATGAAGTTTTACGGGAATTTTTTTGGTTGAACTTTTTCTCTAGAACACTCGAACGTTCGGGTAAATTGAGCTGTTTCCATCCCAGTGAAACGCGCATGCCTATTGACAGTAGCACGAAATTTTTTCAATGGATTATTCATATATAAGAGTGTAGGCAGATTAAATTGGGGAAGAGAAAAATCGGATGAAGCAGAGAAATATCAGAGATCTTCGAGAGCGCTCGCATGTGCCGCGCATTTCATGTTAATACGTTAGAAACCTCTTTAATCAACTCCTCTGACCAAACTATCTGGTTTCTGAAAAAATTAAGAGGAATGCATACGCTTTAAGGAATGATTTTATCTCTATCAAAATGTCTCGGATTTGCTTTCATTGCAGTAGGTGATTTTAATCACCCAATTAGTAACACATTATGCGCTGCAACGCCGATAGTTGCAAAGTGAAGTGAATGCGATCGAAGTGGCGTTTCAGCTACGTTAATGCGTAGCTGAAGCTTTATTTAAAAGACAATTAACAAAAACAAAATTGAAGGAATTTTTTAGGTACGCATTACTGTTGCAATAAAATGGCGCTTTCGGTATATTTTCTGATGAAGTGAACTGGCAAAAGAGTGCTCCACTAAGCATGTACACCGACTCACTGGCCGGTTCCACTCGCTTGAGCAGTCATCCGGAGCTTTTGTATTCGCAAACAGCATCCTTCCCTGCGGAAAGCTGGAACGAAAAAGAAAAAACGCAGAGTCCCTTCTCCCTGGAGAATTTCGTTTTTCACGAACCCGTATCATCATCATTTTTCACAGCTTCATACCATTACCGTTCGGAGACATTGTCTTGCTTCCCCGTGCAGGGGGTTCACCTGGGTTAATGCGTCTCGGTGATAAATTGTCGTCGCTGGCTTGAAGGGGCCGTTATCAGCCCGCAACGATGGAATTGCAACTTGACTGTTCGGCGGCCTGGTCATCACGCGAAGACACAGCCAGGTCAGGCATTGTCTCTCTTTCTCTCGCTCGCTTTCGCCCTATTCCATTCCGTAGTGCCAATTTACGAGTGACTTTCATTGTCGTCGGATGCTGCCGCCGGCAAATGGTTCTCCGAGGAGCAATATCAGGCCACCTAATAGCTTACCAAATAGCCTCTGAAACACCTTTTTAATGAACTATTGTAGCAGGAAATGAAAATAGGGAAAGCTGGAACAATAACGACCCGCCTTACTACTGTTTCGCAAACCGAAGCGGCACACGTGAATTGAGCGAGCGTTATCTCTCTGCTGATTACGCCGCCAACCCTTCCGCTGGGATGTATGCGATCCTCTTGGGTGCCATCCGCCTCGTGTTGGGACGCCTATTAAGAAACTGCTTTCGCAATTAGTCAAATGATTCCGTTCCGAGTGCTTAATTGCTACATTCCAAAATAAATTTTAAATGAGCATTGTTCGCCCGGTTTCCATGAAAGCACGGAGCCCTCTAATTGTTAACTTTTCCCGATCAAATACTCGAGATTAAGATTTTTACTTACAATTTCAAATTCGGTCGACGAACGCTATAAAACTACGAAGATTACTGCGGTGCAAAGAGCTGAAAATATCTCCGCTGCATCGGTATTATCAATAGAGAATACGTTCTATAAGTTTCTTTCTTCCATTTTGTGGGGCTAACGCCCCACACACCCACAAGGGTCATTGAGAGTGGTGAAATTGCACACTATTCACAGTTACAACTAACTAGGAACAACGTTTACCCTTTACTAAGGGCTCGGACGAACACCCTCGTTAACGTTTCCATGACGTGTTGGTCCAAATCGAGGAACTAGTAGCAAAGAAGCCGCCCCGCTAGCAGTTTGATTATAAGCTGCATTACTACACCGTTTACTCGTATAACATCAAACAGTTTTCGGATGTTTGCTACGTGTGGGCAACTCATCTTGAATCCGATGCCAACTTTTCTACTCTCTGTGCAGCAAACTTTTCAGTTCAGTGCAAAGTCTTGAAGATACGTGGGAACATGGCTCGGTCATATTAACGCGGCCGTGTCCGGACGTACCATAAATCCGCAGTTCTGCAAGTTTGCCCAGGCTGAGGACAGCGACGAAGCATACGATAGGCGAAGTCACTGGTGAAAACTCTTGCTACTATAAAACTGGAGTTGGTGAAAGTGAGAGATCTAAGGAGCAATGGTATTTAACATAGCACAAAAAGCCATTGTGTGGAGGTGCATATTTGTTCTGTACATGCTTATTAATACACGGGCGAAATTATAAATCTCGCTTATCTGGCAGTTGTTAACACTGAATGTACCGGGAGTCTCCTAACCACATGGCGCCAGTTTAATGGGATCTTCCTTGGGTGGGTGTTTAGGAAACACCCTGTACGCAAGCAATACAGATAATCAAGCTGCTCCAAATGTAGTTCGGGCTAGTGGTTTCTCTAAAGCCCACACTCTGTTTAATATTCCAATAAATTGGAGTGGAGTTATTGAGCTGGAAAATGATTCCAGAAACCGTTTCGAGCTAAAAATTAGGGTCGGCAAAATGGCGTGTTAGCCTTGCTCTTTTGTAATTGTCGCAACAGTGAAAGGGCGCGCCGGTTCCACCTGATCCATTAAGAGATACATCGGATCCATAGAAAGTGCGCCGCCCTATCTTTCCGCGGCATTCATCATGGTCCGGAAGGCAGCGAAAGATTCGGTAATTACATTTGCGCAAGCGGAATGTAAGCGAGCTATGCAGATCACATTTTAATGCAATTCCATCCATTATCATGGCAGGACCATTAACACCCGCGCTGATGCAATTTGGATTGTATAGAAACAAACGCAATGATATCACTGGTGGTCGGGTTCGTCGCTTCGTCGTCGTCGTCTACATTTGGAAATCCATTATGCATTACTTTGGATAACAAAGGCATCGACCGAATAAAATTATACTTTAATACTTTCAGGGTACACTTTCGATATAATGCTCTTATTTGGGCCTCCACACTCAAGTCTCGTGTGCACCAAGCATTTTCCACGAAGAAAGCAGGACTGAAAAAGAGTTTCTCAACACTGTATAGACAACTTCATAAAGCAATCGATATACCAGTTAGGGCGGGGTTCGACACATTTTTGATTTAACCGATTTTTTAATTTAACGGGAACCAATTGTCCGTCTAACTACGCCATGCCTTAGGTGAAGGGCGAACATATTTTTCTAACTTTGACACGGGAAGTGATAGTTTTCGCGCCTTATTTCGTAACTCGGTTGGTGGCAGTAGCCGGTTGTTGCGAGTCTGCGAATATCGTGCATAAATTGAGTAAGAACGAGTGTTGCACCCGAACTCAGGAGAATATGCCTTTTCGTGCAACTCGTGCCGCGTCGTGGTGACTCCCTTGCCTCGTGCCGCAAAGTCCCGCTCGTCACATAAATATCCACTATTAAACTGAGAGTTTCGATCGTTTTCGAATTTCATCGTAATAATAATAATAATAATAAATAGCTAGGGCTCTAGTCCAAGTTGCACGCATATTGAGCAGAACTACGGGTCTCAATTAGCAAAAAATTATTATTCATTGATATTGCAAGAATGTTCACTCCTGTTCGTTTTTACCGAGTGTCATTAATCTCGATATTCCTCCGCACAAAAAAAATTCTCATCAATTCAGCATTAAAGATAAGAATTTATACAATTTTAATGGTCCGAACTAATAATTAAGTGAAATCAATTCTTCTCCGTAAATGAATAGGCACTTGATACATGCGGTGAAAAATGAGCCCATTAATTAACCGCTGCAATCAACAATCTCGGCTAATAAGAAATACGCTTTTAAAACGCCGTTGACAAAAAGCAAAAGTGTCCCGAGCCTGTGGCACATTAACGTCGGCTTGGAATCTAAGAGAGTGCGATCGGTATCGAACCAGCAACATTGACCAACGTCATTGTTCGAATGTCCGATGGCATTTCGGCCACGTAATTAATGGCACCTCTGTTAACAAACACGATTCTGTGGGAACATTCCTATCTTTCGAATGTGTCAAGATAGGTTTTTGGATAAGTACTTCCAAAACGTATTGTATTTTCGTGGCTATCTTTTTTCAGCTGGACAAAGGATCAACGCATATGTAAGCTGATACTCATTAAGTTTCGTATATTCGGGAAATCTGCTCGCAAGCATTCGTGGCCAAATCGGTCCTTAACGCGTACAGTTCACCGCGTCAAGGTATGCCGTCACTACTCTTGTTTAATGACTGCCATAACTAAAATTGGGCTATTGGAATATTGTATAAAAATAGACAGGATGATAAATTTTGTACGGACATAATGGCATTATAAAAATCGATGACAATTAACGCGTGCGCTCGGCACAACGGATGATGTGGCGAGCGCCATTTCCAGCCGTAATCTCATTTGGAGCGCTGCCGGGGGACGAAATCTAATTAGCGCGGAAAGCTGGTCGGTAATTACTGCGATTAATCAATCCATTCCTATTCCGGTAACAAGTATTTCTACGTTGCTCTGTGAAATCGACTCCATTACATGATTCAAAATTGTTAGCTGGTACCCGTACCTGCTATTTTTTCACACTAATTACCTTTCTTCAGATTCCAACACCATAAAAGTAGATATGAAGGAAAATCAATATGCTCCGCAAAACGTATCTTTACTGGTTCTCATCTATATAATTTATCATCCTTTAATCTCCTCGGAGGACATGAGTCTATTTACAAGTCGCCTTCCTCAACACCTCACCCATCGGAGGGTAGTTCCAGACCAAGAAACACAACTAATATGAAAGCAAAATTCCAGGGTTTCAAAGTTCGGCAAAATATTAGCGCGTTACAAAATCTTTACTTACACACCCGCACATGTGGTAAACCGCGCGCATGGCAGTGTCAAATATCCACACGAATTTTGACAATGGCACATAGTACTTCGATTCGCGTGCGACAAAGTTCTTGATATACGCGGTAAAGAGCTACTTTCAGTCCGCAAATGCGTGCGATAAAGCCACTTCAGCTTGCTCAATTGATTACTATATGTAGTAGGTGTCGGGACAATATTTGCCTTAGATTCGATCCTTTTTTATGCAAAACGGCTTTGACTCTCGCCGTCTAATTATCGCTTCGCTACTTGGGTTCGGTATTATAGGAACCCTTCAGCCACGGTCAGCTATTATTAAATTTGCAACAGAACACAGAATGCTGGTCCACGTGTCTGCATCACCCTGGAATACTCGGCGAAAGACGCGTGTCTGTGTGAAAACCCCCATTCACATGAGTGGGACGGACAGACGTTCGGGACAGGGACCATAGACGAGTGTCGTACACAGGGCAATTTCCCAGGAGGGATCAAATGCCGGAAACGAAATAATAATTGTATCTTGTACATACCAGTTATTAACTTGAAGTATTGTAAGCCCCGTATCCTGCGCCAGTTGCTTTTTCTGATCTTCCGAAGGGTAGGGATGCTGAAACAAAAAAATGCACATTTAAACGTTTCATAATGCATGAAATGCATGCGTGAACTAACTGAGAGCGTTTTCAGAAAACACCCTGTTAAACGTTCCATCAGGATAATATCGGTCTACTAAAAGGGGATGTTCGGATACGGTCAGTGTTTTCTATATTTCTCCAAATAGCTAAAAAAACTTCGCTTTCCGGTTACGAGGTTTCATTTCCGCCCTGACTGCATCATAGGCTATATTTTTTGACAGAGATATCCGATTTTATCCACGGGGGAGATTCGATAGTGACATGTGTCTTACTTAGGAATTGGGGGAATTTTAGGTGAAATTTTCATCCTTTTCTCATTATTCTGAAACTTTCTCGTGCGTATCAACTTGTCCCCTAATAAAAATGTTTTATGCGGAAGTAAAATTATTCAAATCAGTGTTTCTGGAAAGGTGACTTACGGGAAACACAAATACAACAACGTGACTCCGGTGAGATAAACAATGTAAGAGTTTTATGGGCCAATCCATATTAAAATATTTTTACGACCGATCGGATTGGGTTGTAAATCGCTGCATGTGATATGTGTACCCCGGGGGTGCATTGAAATCAACCGTCTTAGATGCGCGCGGAAGCTCCCTCTTCAATTTTCTACCCGTTTCACATTTTAGATGTAGATACGCAAATAATAGCAGGAAGGCAGTGTATGTGTGTGGAGAACAGAGGCCGTTTTGGATTCCCAGCATAACCGTAAAAATCACTATGCATTGCCATCCCGGAAAACAGAGCTGGGGTCTTTTCCAGACATAGGCGGTCCGACGGAAGGCACATAAGGGTTATGCTGCCCCTGAGAGATACTGAAGATGGGGTTATCGGTCTCAGTTGGGCTCTTGAAAGGTGTGGCGGGAAACAAATGGATCTTGCTCGCTGTTTTTCACGCAATAACGACCGCAGATTTCGGTTTTGCTACTAATGGCACTGCAGTCGAATATCCCTCAGCTTGGCACATTCTTAACGCAGAATCACATATAAATCTCCTGTTAACCGGAGTTCCTTTCAGCGAATTCAATTCAATGGTAAATTATGGACGATAAGTAATTATTGTAAATCTTTTTAATAAAACAAGCTTTTGTTGCTTTGCCGTTTACTGATACATTTTAGCAACTCGACGTTCGGAAAACTAGAAGTCGTGGCGAAATGAAACGTTCGCGATACCCCGAGAACTTTTGCAAGTATTGGTTCGCCTTCTAGAAAATACTCTCCCCTGTAGCCTTTCTCTCTTCTAAAACCGTCGTCGTCTAACTGTAATGGAAAAGTAAAATTGTAAACAAAGATTAGAGAAGTTCGTTGGTCAACTGAGTGTGAAAACGCAAACATTGCAATACCTGGAAAAACTGACAAACAGCGAGCTGAGATATCATCAGGCATACCAAGGTAATGCCGGTCGGTCATATGCACCGTAATAAATTTTTCAAATTCAAGGTTGGTTTAATACTACAGTAAACCGCCACTTTACAATAGAACGGAACAAATGATAATTGCTACGTATTAGATGCCATTCAATCATCAAGTATCAATCAATAAGTTTTGAGTTGAAATACGATTTAAATTGTTATGAAGTTCAGTAACAATATAATTTAGCGGTGGTGGAAATTGAGTTAGTTGCGTGTTGCTGACTTTAAATTCATCATAACTAGCGTTACTACCTGAAGTAGTATTGATGGAAATTTTAAACCAGCTCGAACTTCGAAAATGATATACGGTTTTGTTACGTAGAATTAGCATCATCCAGAGTATTTTGTGAAATTTGTGAAATCTTTTGTTTGTTTCAATTCATATTTCTTCAATTTCCAGCCAGTGTCCACGCAGGTCAGCTCAGCGAACTTCGAAATAGTCGAACGTTCGTGCCAAGTTACTTCGGGTATCTCATGCATGGGTGAGAGGTATCACTACGTGTTTCCTGAAATTCTATCTTGTGCGACTTGAAGCATTCTTACCTCAAGGTTTCCTTGACATTTCCAACAAGTTTCACTCCATAATATTTAAAAAGCACTTTTCTAAAAACTGTCTCCCTCCGACACGACAAGATTTTCTGAATTTATCGAGACCGAAGTTAATCAAACTTTCACTCAGAATCTCCTTCGAACCACCAAATTATCTTGGTCCGAACGTGTTGCGGTTCACATGGATAAACCTTCAATGCAAACCATTTTCATAATTGAAAGGCTCAAAGAGTCTTTGAGTGAATCCATCCCATTCCATATCTTTAAATATTCTTTGCCCTTTATCTATTCGTAGCATGCATGCAAAATTACTCCCGGTCGCCCCGCTTCTGATCAGTATTCGGATCACCTTTTTGTGTTTGTCCATCCGGGGCAGTAGAAACGTATAGTCGGTGTGATATAAGGCGGACGAAATATCCCAAAGGATATTCCGCTAAGAACTATCCAAGTGTGGCCCGTCCACCTGTCAGGAAGCATTAAAAGATGGAAGTTGCAACGAAAAGCGCAACCTTCGTGCCGAGGTAGGCACTAAATCGCCACTCTCAGGGGATCCGCTCTTGACCACATGCTTCTTAATATTTGATGTTTCCCCACTTTGAATTCGAGTCATGACTAAAAACTATCTATTCGACAATGCATGAATATTTAAACGCAGCATTCGAGCACACTCATTCGAGCAAGGGTATCAGTTCTCTGATCCCGGCTTACTTGCACGACTCATTAAATTCTGTGTGCTAATCCCGATACCGGATATTGCGAGGGATATGAGACTCCCTTTACGCTTTTTCCCGTACTGTTTTCAACAATTTCGCCATTAGTCGTTCTTGATGACAAAACGTTCCATTGCGATTGCTATTAACGCATGGATAGAAAGGGCATAAATAAAACCTTCAGTACCTAAGTTTGTAAATGTATTTTCTAAAGCTACAAGAAGTTGTGCTGATTGGTGAAACTGAAGAAAATTAAAATGGAAAAAAAATTCACTGTAAGGTAGGGATACTCATTGAGGAATTTTCCGGTATGAAAACGGCACCATCACTAAAAAGCGATCTACGGCACTTTTGATAAATTAAACCCCATTTCTCTGCAATTTAATTACTTTCAGAAAAGCTTATCTTACCGTCAAATGTTGAAAAAGCCATGCCCGAAGGATATTCGTGGCAACTTTTGGAAATATCCCTCTCTTTTTTTGATTTTTCTTTCCATTTGTATCATCATCCTCCTCGCCTGTGCCTTCTCCGCTCCCGATACTCGCATTACTGGCGTCACCTAAAACAAACAAACTGATTTCAGTTTTTTCAGTAAAAAATTTGCATCCAAATTTTGGCGTCGCCAAATCAATGCTTTGATCAAGCATAATAAAGATTTTACACGTATAATTGACCCACGAAATTGGATTTTTTACTTTTACACTTTAATTACTTTCATGCTTCACCCTCCTTGTTCAGGCAGAGGCGAGGGGAAAGGGGGAAGTTCTAATGTCTACCTTAATTTAATTAAACATTAATGCCTTTTTTTTATTAAAAATTATATTCGATCCTGGCCGCTTTAAATTAGGGTTTGAATACTATACAGATTACCTGAGCAAAGCCGCAGTTCCACGAATGAGTTGGACATAAAGGACTTTAATCGCAACCTTCCAGATGTCTTAAAACAAGAAGGATTCGGGGATGCTGGGAATCAAGAGGTTTACGAATAACAAGGTTCTTGGATTTCTTTTCCAGAAATCACATGACGGCAGTGGTGTCAATGTAGACTTCAAAGGAAACGTTGAAGTACTTGATGAACTTATGGCTATTCAATGGCCAGACCACTGAAATTTTAAAGGCAAAAAAGAAACGTGTCAACATGCGTATGAACTCATAAATTCAAAATCAAATTCAAACACTCACAAGAGTATCACTGAGATGTTAACAATCGGCGAAGTTCTGCTTAGAGTTTGATACACCTCTTTGAGACATCGACCGAGGACCTATCCATAATTTGAAGACGAGAATCACTTACGTTCCGGTCTTATCACTTGAGAAAATAAAAACAAGAACTGCGTATCTTTTTGTGAATTAAATATTTCCCAAATATTCCACGTCCTCTACTGATCCCTTGTACTATTCCTATTTTACTTGCGGGTGATGATGGATTCGTCGCTACACTGAACACAATATCAGGATAATCCAGGCCAAATGGTGGGTGCATACTGATTATTTTTTCCTTCGTCCCTAATAGGAGATTTAATTTAATGCCCTGAATATTTTACCATAGATTACTCGAAGTTAACTTAATAAATGTCCATTATCTTATTTCACACTTGCATGTGAACATCGGCATTATTAACTAATGCAAATCCGTTAGGAAGGTCAGATTTTAGGTTGGACTTATGGGATTTAGAAGAAAACGTTTTTATCCATGGTGAGGGAAATGGCGGTGTAAAGCAAAGTAACTTGTTTAAAAAATATGCTAATAATTTTTTCCTCAGGACATTGTCATGTAATGGCGCTTTTTCTTATGATTATTTAACGGACATCAACAATCGAGGGATAACCTGCGGATTCTCCAGACTTAAACCAACTTAAACCTCCTGCATGTCGCTCCTTTGAATGATATTTTAAACTGGATGAATGTGAAGAAAGATAAGATGCTACAGCACGGCCTGTGCGCATTCCCGACTTAACACCTGATGATTTTGTACATTTTCTCTAGGAGAGAAACTGTGGAAGAATTCACAGTATTTACTAATATATAAAGTTAGATGTGTGTGTTATTATATAAAAATTATAATTCCAAAACTGCCTTTGCCAATTAAAATTCGTAAAAGCAGTTTTCGAATTGGCAAATGTTCTTAGAAATAGAAATTCCATGGATAGCTGTTTCGGCCAAGGCTCTGCTAAGGTGTTGGACCAATTTCATAATCCAGATATGTTTCGATAATGGTTATATGTAACGAAAAAGGGGGTCTTTGTGTGGTATCCTAATTCAACCCGTTTGATTTATGTGTATTTATGACCTGCGCGGAAACGTGCGCATTTTGCCGATGGAAAGAACCTCCGTGGGGTTATCCGAAATTAATGAGTAACACGTTTCCAATCAATTCCAAGCTGTCCGAAAAACATGGGCTTTCTCGATTTCGAAAGATTTCCGAAGAAAGTTAAGGTTTCTCGGCATGACCTGGCATGCCGGTGTAAAATTTCCTAATTTGTTTTCAGTGGATTTAGCTGGCATTATTGTTCTACGAGAAATCACTTAATCTATCGAGACACTTCAGGTAATCTAAAGAATATTTTACCTAAAATAGCAGTGCGAGGAAGCCAGGCCCGATTAGGGGCCTCCCTGTATATAAAAGAGGGCTAGATATAAATTGTGTTGAACGATTAAATCTAACTCCACCCCCTTCGCATAATCTTTTCAGAAAACAATGCAATCAATAAGCTAATTACGCAGCGCAATTTTTGCGGGTGCCAGAATGGCCCTTGATGCAAACTTAGCGTTGTATGTGCGGAGAATATGGGAGGGTGCGCTTTGAGAGGGATTTAATGACTCACACGCAAACTGAAAGGGGAAAAAATCAGATTAGGGTGCGACCTACAACTTCACCATCGACTACTATTTTTGTTTGTTGAATGCCGACGAATTGTAGTCATTACCAGATACACAAACACATGCGGTTTCGGAAGAGAGAAAGACTTTGATGGTTCACCCTTTCTTTGTGGAAGTTTTATTCCTGGACGCTCTCGTTCGTGCCTGCTTGTAATTTGTTTGCAGAGCCTTAAAATGAATTACATTTAAACTTGGTATATTTTTGCTCAGATTGTTGAGACGATAAGGTAATGATTTAGTAATAAAGCGCGTCAATATCTTAACTCTTACGTATGTATAAGGGCGTATTTCGTCCACTGCGACTGGTAATTACTACATTGGTGGAAAAGCCCAAAACGTTCATGATCTGGTTTGAACGGGTGAAGTAAGAGATGCGTCTTCCGCTGGTTGCAGAAGACCTGAACGTATATTTATATTGCTCTCTTTGTAATCCCCACCTAAAGTTTGTTCATTTTATTGGCCACTTAAAACCGCTGTTCTTTTCTTTATATTCCTAGTAGTTAATTAATTCCATATCTGAGGGATTATTATTCGGGCGTGTAAAATTTGAAATGATATTTCATGGCGCAGTAAACTGTTGGAGAACGGCCACAAATTAGTTTGGTAATATTTTCGTGGATCCTATTAAAAGAAATAATGATGATCGGTGGTCGATTCCTTCGTAACGATTTAAAGGGTTTTCTTTGGCCGAAGCGGCAAAGTCGTAGGTTCGTTAAGATAATTACGCGGAACGAGGAGCACAATGCACGGTAAAATCCCGAGGAGAGACAGTCCAGAATGTTGCTTGAAGATAACGTTTGATTAATCGTTTTGAGCGTCTGTTGCTGGATCATCTGACTGGTTTTTGGCGATTTAAATTTGGATAACGATGGGTCATGGAATCCTCTATCGTGATATACATACTTTTCAGCGACGATGAGGCGTTTTGATAAACGCACCGAACGCGAAAGGAATATTATTAGCCGGAATCAAACTCAGTGCATCCGAAGTGCATTTGGGAGCTACTATAGCCCTAGAATTACAAAACAGGGCAAAAAAGTTCAATCGCGTTTCACTCATAGAACACACCACTAATCCCACTCAAAATCGGTTTAAACCAACGATTGAGTTTAAATTAAAAACCTCTCAAATCAAAGGGTTCAAATAGTAGCTCGATGTGACACGCAACTTTTGCGCAAATCGACAATATTTGTTTAACAATTCCTAAATATCAACTCAAAGATTTGATGTTAAAAAGTACCAGGGATGTTAATTATCTGCACAAGACTAAACCATCGAATACTAAACCATGAGTGTTTCGCCATCACTTATAGGCCACGACAACTCTCCACCTAGCCACCTACCGAATTTTATCGATTACAACAATATAAGAGGTCAAATTGACTTGCGGTTTGATTATATGACGTTAAATTTGTTAAAACTCAAAAATTATCTCAATGACATTCAAGAAATTTTAAGATCTCCTAAGGGTACACAGATCTATTGAAGAGAAGGAACAGATGCTCTTCAGATACCTACAGACTAAAGACGCATAACTAACGCTGCTTTTGAATTTAATGTTTTGGAAAAATATTTTGCAGCAGTAAGTTCAGATGAATCGCTTGGGCGACCTCCAAAAATCCATAATATCGCATTTTGATTTGATGTGCAAATACGTATTCGAACCTCGAGACTTTTCGATTTATGTACGTGAATCATTGATCACAAAAATTTTGATTTGTGAGTGATTTTCAAACAAAAATTAGGCATTCACCGCAGAGCAGCAAGCTTTATTAAATAGCTTCGATCTATAAGACCTGAGACACCTCTATCGCTCTCTAGTATAATAAGGCATAACGACACCTTCACAAATGCCAATTTTTAAATCTAAACTATTGAAACTCTGCCAAGTCAATACGTGCTGTTGATGTCATTAGATTATATTTTCAAATATTTTATGGATTCATCGTAACAAACAAAAATAGGGATAGGAAGGAAGAAACAAATTGGAAGGTAAAAATTGATAAATGAAAGTGCAGTCGGAGAATTCCACAAATGAAAGCGAAAAAAAAATAAAATTTGAGAAATTTGATCTGGAAATCAATGCGAATCGTCTTGAAGAAAGGAATATACGTAAGTTTGTTCTACACTTAATATTTAGAGGGAGAGGTGGGCAGAGGCAGAGTGAAGCGAACATGTTGTTTATGAGCCGATACACGACAAATCGACGTTTTTCAAAGAACAGTTTATAAGTGTTGAAAGAAACGCAATTCTACAGAATACAGGACGAACGATCGATCACCTTCTCTTAGAGTGAAGGACACTATAATTATTAAGTGCAGAAAACTGATTGAATTTTGCCTGGTCATCCCAGTTCAATAGAGGACTAAGTAAATGTGGGGACAAGGTCTCTACAGTCGACTGAAATTCTTCTCTATTTAATAAGTTGCATATTGTTACACTAAATACCAGAGCAGATATTATATATTAATAGTATGCTATAGCCTTGACCACGTCTCACGAAAAAAAATCTGGAGGTATCCAATATCTCGCATTTTTTATGAGTACAATAAATATATTGTTAATGCTAATAGATCTAGTTTTTTTTCAGTCCAATGTTTTACCTTAATATGCACAAAAAAGTGTTATTAGGAATGTCAAAACACCTTAAAAGTCATGGTGCACGTACGATTTCTAACTTATGAAACATTAACAGGATGTTCTGATATAAATCATTTCATCATCATCATCATCATCATCATCATCATCAGAGTGTATAAGCGAAAAATTTCTACGATTGCGAAAAATAGAAAACTCTTCATGGTTTAGTTACAATTCGAAAATTATTGCAGGTAATTATTGAGATAAAATATCCACAAATAGGTCACAAAGCATAAGATCGGGTTTCAAACGCGCAGATTATGTTGGGATTATTAGATAATTGCTCCTATGATTAGAGTGAGATAAGTGCACATTCATCATATGCATTAATTTGCAATGTTATTAAATCATCGCGTTCATTTTCCTCGTAACGTTAGTTGTTCTTTTTCCCCGCATTTCGTACGTTCCAAATCACTATCACAAGAACGCTTCTGATAGCTTGTAAGCCCTGCAGAAATAGACCTATTTAAAATAAATATAAATACACCTAGAAATATACACATGATGGCTTGCATTTGAGGTCAGAACTATTAATATTTCAGTCATTATTGGACTTACGGATCCATTTTGGATTGGCACATTTATTGATTTTGCAGTGCTAATTTTAAGACCAGTGATAATTAAAAATAGACAATATTTTTTGATAGTGGGTTTTTATTGCATTAGGATCGGCCCTGCCAGGTGAGGAACAGCCGGAGTTATTGACGTGGATAAGTAATTCGCACGCAAAAAATGTATAAAAGATGCTGAAAATGTTCCATCTTGGTGTTGCCTCCCACTTTTCGGAGTTACGCAATAAATAAGCATGAATACGAAGTATTTAGTTGAAACTGAACAGTCGAGAGAGTTGAAAACCGCACTTTTATCCTCCTTGACCAATGAGAGAATTCATAAAATATGTATGCACCATCCAGACGTATTCCATTCATTTAAAGTTTTCAATTAGTATTATTAATACCCTATTATTGTGGGATATAAAATTTATCCTGTCTTGTAAAGGGTAAAAATTACAGGCCACATAAATATGCGGTTTTCTTTTTTTATACTTTCATCTTTTTCTACTTGATATGTGCACCATAAGTATTATTTGTTGCGGCAGTTTAGCGAGGGGCAGACTTCCACGCAACCTTCTATATATCGCCGATTATAAGCATTACGTTTTTTTACAAATTATTGTAATTTATGTAAATATGATAATAACGTAGGTACATTTATAGCCTTGAAAACAGACGGGAAATTTTCACGTTTCTAGTCACGGAGCGAAATGGGTTTACCTCGGAGACGGTACGGCGTGGAGACGAACATAATTGAATTGCCGTGTCAAAAGTGCAACATTCGGTACGAATCTCCCAGAAATGACGCTTTAAATGTATTTCCATTACAAAAATAGACGTGGAAGGAGATTTTGCACTTGTTCCAACATGATGGTCACGAGTTATTTCAGTAAACAATAGGTGTCAGGTCGCCAGCACTTCGATAGCAACTGATAATGTGAAGAATGGCGTTTCATTGTCTGATAACGAGAGGAAAACCAAGTTCCAAGTGAATTCATGAGCATTCAGCAGCTTAAATTTCGAACCTATAAAGCGTCAGTGTCGTGGTCAAAACTATTTCCTGCAACAAAGCAGTATGCGACTGTGCCCTGCCCGAAGTCCTGTAGAAGTATGAGGAAAAATATAGCAACTCATGCGGCTGAAAAGGCGGAGTACGCAACGTACAGATGAACAGGATACTCAAAAGAGTTAGAGTTCGGAATTTTCCCAGCCATAACAAAGTCTTGCGTTGAAATCCCATACTTCATTATTGACGAGGAAGTTAAAAAAGCTCAGATTTTCGAGGCTTGAATTAAACGTCAAGGCGTACGTGGGAACAGGACCTGTTATCGGAGCAGGGAGAGAGTGGGATAAGAGGACTGAAAGATTCAAATGAGAAGGAGGTAGGCAGGGAAATTGCTTAATCAGGCAAATTAGAAGAGTGTGGATCAGGCCATTTTCCTAACCAGGTAGTTTAACCCAGATTGGATGTGGACCCTAAATCTTAGAAGCGGTCAGATGTTTAGGGCTTGAATTGCTATTAATGCTAGGGATGTGACGCGGCAACGCTACTAGTTTGTCGGGAGCAGGAAAGTAAGACATTTAAGTACTTTTTGATTGTAAAACGGGGCAGATTAATTTGATAATGCTCATTGTGTTACATTGCTTTTGCTAAGGCTAGTTCAAATCCAAGAAGTCTCTGAGACCCTCCACGAACTTTCATGGCAAGTCCTACAGTGTGTGGCGGGGTGTGAGGAAAGGAACGAAATTTTTGAAGTGAAAACCCATACCAACTCCATGTTCATATTGTCACCGTTACCAGGTCGGCACAGTAACCGGTTATGTCATTAGATAATAATAGTGGGATTTTGACTCTCGACCTTATCATTATCTACGCATCCCATTGAGAATGAACAGGCTTTGTGGACTGTGAGACAATACATGTTGGATTAACGAAGGATGGAAAATATGATAACGGTGATCGGTGTTGTAACAGTGAACAATCAGACCGATTGAGGTTGGAGGAAACTCCTTCTGAGATAAATCTGGAACAAACTGGTGCCATTCAAATGATATTTTTCCGATTCGATATTCGCCCTCTTTGCGTTATTTTTCCAGAGTTCCTGCGATTTTAATATAGCCTTCGATAAAGAGTTGCGCCTTCGTACGAATATCTATGAATTTAAGGGGATTAAACCCCCATAGTGCATTTATGTCAAGTGAATATTTCGGTACCCACTAAGGCCCGAGATTATAAATTTTAGCACCTGCCTGCCGTCGTCATGTTAGCTGTCGAAAAGCGCAGTCACAATAAACTCGATTCCAGCGGCTTTATAGTAAGTTATTTTGATGGCAACTTAATACCAGGACCTCATAAATTTCACTAAATCAGTAAAACTCTGTGGCACTCACACGAGAGACTACTTTAATGATCCATTTTATGTTTTCGCACGACGGACATTATTTTAATTCGTCCGCTTGGATGGCTTCCAAGACTCGAAAGCACATGTTTATTTTATAATGCGTTTTTTTTACTTGCCTGGCTTCGGGACATATGTGATAACGAACTTATTTCCAAAATAATAATCTTGGTTTCGGTCGAAAATAGCTCCGCACGCATTCCTTATATTCGAAGTTAGAAGTTATAATTAAAAACGTCGAGGGTTGTTATTAACGGCGCACCTATAATTATCGGGCTACATTCGTAAAATAGAAAAAAAATATTAATGAGGTTGGAATAAAATGTTGCAGGTATGGATATAAAGCTGATTTCGTTTCGGTCGAACAGGTATGCGACCCGTAGCTTTAAAAATATTTTCGGGAACCCATCAGACGAGTAGATATATCACGAAATTATGTAAGGTTTTATTATGGAAACACGGATTTAATTTCGAAGTTTAATTAGGAGTCCGGGGCTGAAGAGGATTTTGAACCGTAAATATACGAAACGCAGACAACAATTTAAATATCAAAATTAGACGGTATGGAGAGAACCTGTGGGCGCCTCGTCGACAAAAATAGACCTCACAACCTATGCCAATTTTCAACCATCCTTAAATCACTTCATAAAGCTGAAAGTAATTCTCAAATTCATTCTATGTCTCCCAGCCGAGAGAAATTCTTGATTCAGCGTTTTACACGGCCGATGAAAAATGCGTTGATAGCTACCCACAGAACGAATAATTTTCGTACACGCTCATTATCGGAACCTTTCCAAAATCCAAGCAATTAAATCTTATTTTGGGAGACAACATAATATCTCCGGTGCATTTAACGCCTATCGTTTCTAAGGTAACAATTAAACTACAAGACTGGTACGGCATGGGAACCAATAATTAAGGAGAGGCCATGATAGATGGTCCAATCAGAAAGAAGAGGGGTGAGTGAAAAGTTCACCTTGCATCAGGTCATTACCTGGGTCAGCATGAAATTAATTGGCTTGAAAAATTCTATCTTTTTGGTACGCGAAAACCTGCCATAATGCCTTTACTTCCTGCCGTAATAATTGCAATTTATGCCACGATTCGTATCTAAGGAGTTTTCGCAAACACACGCAGGTATTTCGCTTGACAACTTTTGAGTTAGAGTCACTTGCTGAGGTCTCAGCTAGGACACCCTAAAAACTAAACCATTTTATGAGGGGCTCTCTTTGCGGGGTCTCCCGACGGATAAGTTCAAAGCTCAAGTTCAAATTTTCGCATCGCTTAATCACCTCTGGTAGTGGTTTATTGTTTCTGCTTCTGATCGACATAACTATTGTATAAAGCTAGAGATTTATTTATGGAAGACAACGTCAGAAATCTGGGCCAAGAAAGAATCGATCATTAATCTTTCTTCCATCTGACAGACAAGTAGGTAGTCGCTTTAACAGTCGGTATTCGGAAGATATGACGTCTAGGGACTCATCTATTAGCTGAGATGGAAAAATGACATTGAAGGGTTCAGTTACGACCTGGACAAGTAACCCACTGACTTAAATGTGAAAGTTTTAACATGTTGACTTGGTTTATGTACACAATAAAACCCTCTGACTCAACGGATTTTTTTGGTAACTCTACGTAGACTGGCCGCCTTCGTCTATAGGCCATTAGAAAGAAAGATAATTACGTCTTTCCCAACTCAAGTTGAGAATCTTATAAATAAGGCACGCATGCTCCTTGTAAAGGCGATTGACGTAGAGTGCTTAGTAATATTTTCCTTCTTATAAACTTTTCACTTTTGCATACGTCAAGCCATCATGGCGATAGGTGTTGAAGTCCTCGATGATGACACAAATCTCTATTTTGCAGGCAGGCTCTATGTTCTTCTTCCGACGGTACTTCCGACTTTTCTGACCTGCACCTAACTTTAAGCTTTATTCTCTTGCATCCTTGAATTAAGGAAACGATTATCCAAATACATTAATATCTTCGTGTCCTCAATAAATAAACTGCAAAACAGCCGATGTCATAATATTATGTTCTGAAAGCGTTTTTTCCATGCATCCAGTGTCTCAGAACTCGATATTGCCTGGAAAATTCTGATTTAAAAATTTAAATAGTACTAACTTAGCCGAAGGTCATGCACTTTGTTTTTGACCATTTTATAGACCTTTTTAGAGTTTATTTCAATACAGAAATTTCGGATCGTCGTATCATCGGAAGGTTTATGCATGGGACAGTAGTATGACTTCTCGTCGCATTATCGTTTCGTCGGATGGCAGATGCTTAGACCGCCACCTTTAGTCAGGAATGGAAGTGACTATTCATTCTAAAGCTATTTTTATTGCTCTCTCTCTTGAGAGCAATGAAAATAGGCTATTTAACACGCATGACTTGCTTCTCCCGATCACATATTGCATAGTGCATTTTTAATATTTATGAAGGCGACAAAATCATTGGAATTCTTCGTATGATAATCAGGAACTGAAAGTTGCTTCTGGAGCTATGCCGGAATTCGTATTTTCGAGAGGTGAGCCGGGGAAGCATTGATGTAGTCGAAGAAGCCTACAGACCTACAAATTGTGTTTAAACATAACATATAATTTCATTAGCATCGGCATAATGAAGAGGTGACATAAGTAGGTATAAGAAAGTATGCAAGTAATTAAGTTAAGAAGCTTAAGTGTTTTTATGAAGTCGTCACAGTGACAGGAAACGTGTGGCCTAACGGATGATAAGGAATATAATTTAATATTTGCAGTTGCCAACGACGTATGTATATAATATAAAATTGGGTAATGGGTCCGCGTTTGTATAACAAAAAGAGCTGGAAAGGGTCGTGAAACTGAGCCGAACTTATTTTACATTTAGTCTTATTGCTTGAATATATGTGCTAACTCACAAATATATATACTTCCGCAATTGCTCAAACGATCAGTCGCAACGAAATTGTGCCAGCAATTTCAACAAAATAATAAAACTTTAAAAATCCCTCCACATATGCACCATCAACGACACCTTTAACATGAAGCGGCAAGGCAGACGATTCAAATGAAGAACATCGTAAGTACCACATCACTCATAATCATCAATATAAAGTACTCAACGACAAACGCTAGACTTTTACCTTCTGAACAACCATCAATTTATTGGATCTTCCGCAGCAAAGATTTGTTAACTCATTTCGCAGCATCTTAATGAGCAGTGTCTATGCCATCATCGATTATGCTGCTAGCTTAAGGCAATTATTACAATTTGGAGGAGTTTAGATAAGTCAACGAATGCAAGTTGACAAACACGAAAACACAGGTGTGGACATGTGAAAGTATGACATATGAATGCAGAATTGGATATCTGGAGTAAACCCTGTTTTCGCCACTTTCAGGCGGACCAAACATCGGTAATGCATAAAGCACGCATGTCCTAGTGAATCCCGGATATATTTCATTTTAATTCCTCGTTTCAAGAAAACCGTAATCCACACCATTCTCAGTCTGGTGTCTGGACATGAATTTAATCATATAACATGCAGGCAGGCGGCGGCAGCAATGGTGGGACGACGGCTAGCGCCGCGGCGCGCCAGTTACAGGAACAGTGCAGTGGGTTAAACGTGCACAGGCACGGTTCGATAACGAAAAAAGAGGAGAGTCCAACTGTGCACTCCTCCTTCGTTTCGCCACGCGATTGTAACGCGCCACTAGCGTTGCGCAGCGCAAGCGCCTCTCGGAGCCATGGCTGCAAGGCGGGAATGCGGTCGTAGCCATGACGACGACGGCGGCTGTCCCCCCTTGCACTGGCGACTCCCCTCAACGATACAAGAGGGGGACTACGAACAGCGAGACTACGAAAACGCCAGCGACCGGCGACGGTTTGTGGTAAACTTCAGATGGAAATCGGAATTTGTCATGAGACGGCGCGGCAACGATATCCATTGCATTTATTGTGGTTGGTAGGTAGTGCTTGGCACAATCTTATGTTCACTTTTTCACAACACGAGAAGGAGGAGGAAAGGGATGGGGAAAAATCCAATAAATCTGAAAACCTTTAATCGGTCGGACGTTCCGAAAAGCTCCACAGAATGCCTAATTAAATAGTGACATCGTGTCTCTCGTAAAAACTCACTCGCCCTCTCAGCCTCTCTTTGGGCCATCTGAGCAAGGAGAACAGTGGCGATTTTCGTAGATTTTTCTTCACTAAATTAAAAAACGTGGGAAACGGTCTATTCGGCTGAGGCTAGCTCCTTCAGTAATATTACACTTGGAAGGGATTTGACGAAGAATCCACTGAACCGTACCAGAGAATATGATGTCAGCGGGTCAAACAAAATTTCCGCCTGGGAACCTGCAACAAGGAGGATCCTCTAAAGAGGCCCGTAAGAGCCTGGACTTGGGTCGTTCGGTTGCGATACGAGGACCCCAGATTACTAGGTCCAACAGGGGACCCCGGCCTAAAAATCAAAGGCAACAAAAGTACAAAATAGCTTTCAATTCTTGTGTGGCCATTTGCACGAATCTAAGCCGAGTTCAACTTGATTACTTTGAGTCTGTTATCGTTTATTGGAGGTAATATCTGTCATTACATGTGAGCGCAGCTTCTTACCCACTCAACCAGCAGTGTCAGGTAGGTATGTGCCATGAAGATCACGCTATGTCCTTCACAGTAGTGAGGAGTTCAGGTGATGTAATGACGTATAATGACAGCTGAACGTCACAGACATCATTTTGGTTATATAATACGGATATGTTATATCGCTGCAGATTAAAAAACAGTGTATAGCATGAATATTCGTTATAAATAGAATATTCTGCAGTTATTTATGCGGCGGAATTTCATGATTTAGCGCTTTGCGAACTTTTTTTTACCCAAATTAAAAAGCAGTTAGAATTTTACTAAAAGTTTTAATTGAAAATTTAACAAAAAAGGCACTCGCAAAAGTTTCTAGGCTAATAATTAACATGCGAAAGATCGAATTTGCACATGTGATTCTCCGCGTTTTTGATAACATTAGAAAAATATTTTAAAAAGAAGATTTTTTTAAAGAAATGCAAGAACTAAAGAAAGATGCGAAAAGGAACTGGCCATTGTGAAAAAAATTTATAACTTTAATTGATACGCATTCATATGGTAAAGATACACTTATAATAAAAAACGTATAAATTCATTTGAATACCCATATGAATTTAACTAAGGTTGTTAACCTGAGGGTCCACGAATACTCGTATACGTATCGTTTAATGGTTTTCAAGTCAAGTTCAAGCTTTCGGAATGTAAAAGTAACCGTGTGCACCCCTGGCAGGTATAGGGCCTCTCTTTTTTTTAATTCAATCTTTATGAAATGGCGGGACTAATCTATCTCTATTGTCAGAAGTAAGCACAATGGTGTCCGCTGACCAGGAGATCTCACAAAGCGAAAAGTTCAAAATGAAAAACCTGGACATATACGCTTTTATTGGTTAACCTAAATTCCAATATCTAATCAATTTTCCGGAAAGCACGTCCCCACTGGTAATAGAAGAAACCGGTTGAAAGTACTCACATAACGGCAAAGTTGTGCTCTTGCATGATGCACTCTGAAGTTTTATCCACAAAGGGATGTAGAGAGGTTATGAAGGCTGCGTATAAAATATGGTTTATTTTGACGTGAAAAATGAGTGAAATCTCAGTCACAAGGGATTCCGGGCAGTTGGAACGGTTTCAGAAACACATATACGCGTCCCTTAAGTATTAGTTGACCTGAATCAGGTCGGGAAAATATTGACTCTTTTCATTTGCGTCTGCAGTTAGTCAAAATACCTACGGGAAAAAGTTGAGAAAAACACCGACCGCTCTAAGATCATTACTCAAATTCGAACAATATTGTCGATATTGTCAAATTTTTCGTGTCTATTCCCCAAGGCCATCAAAAAGAAGCCTGAAGAGGCAGTGTACAGGCACACAAAGATCAGATTAGACGCGAGTAATTTACCCATCATAAATCATCTTAGAGGAAAGTGAATAAGTCGATCTTTTGCTAATAAATAGAGTTAATTTTCCATTAGGCTTTCCGGCTTATGTTACACCGACTATAGAATGACAGTGTGGGTGTACAGACATACGTTGAAGATTTCCTGAATAGATATTACACAACTAAACAAGTATCGGAGAAAATCTATAAGGAACCGTTATCGGTCCGCCTATAGGGCAACATCTGCTGGTCAGAGAGTTACTATTTTGCATTTCATCATAAATGTCTAGGACGGCTGAAGTGTCGAGGAAAGTTTCCTAGGCGAGTTTCGTACAAAGTCGAAGTTTTCTGTATAATGTATAATCTCACGGGTGGTCCAAGTACTTTAAAAGGATTGAGAAATTAGGTACTTACCGGGACTCCCTAGAAAAACCGACGAATACAAGACGCCTCGGCGAGCTGCATCCGTCGCTGCTCGAGCGTCGGGCGGAGAGGACCATTCTCGCCGTGAGCACCATTTACCTAAAAAGAAAACAAACCTTTAGAATTACAAATACGACACCATAACTAATTGTAAAAAGGAGAACGATTGGCTCCGGCATTAGAACACACACGCATCAAATAATCTGCAGTGTAATGCATTATAGTGGTTATTAATTTCATTTCGGGCAAAAGTATTTCTTTGGAAAGAAAAAGAATCACTTCTCTGGAAGACAATCTAAAGGATCTCTTGGTAAAAAATCGAAATTGCCTATTACCATAATTCGCATTCAACCGTAAAGGTATGCTGCCTAGTGAGAATCCTGATCCGATAACAAGATAATCCGACGGATACTGGTCGTTTGTGAGAACGGCAGTGTTATTCAAAATGGGATTGTAAGAACGCAAAACTAAAAAAAGCCTAAGTAAGCAATACACATATTAGCGAGAGAATTATAAAATAAACATGTGGGAAAACAAATAAGCACACACAAGAACATGTGCATACCCCTGTAGTGCTCCCATATAAAAACACTGACCACGAGTATGTGGTACATCAGTTTCTAGTAAACAGATTCAAGTGTTGGATAAAGAGATACCGTGGTAGATTTTAGAGGGTTTAAGATTCATGCTAATCCCCGACCTATTTCCCCACGTTATAATATTCAAGAAACGATTTGTTAAGTGAGCGAGTACTAATTGAGACGTCCTCTCACTGCGGAACTGGGTACTAAATGCAGGTATTAGTTCTCTTTGGTGAATAGCAACGGAAAGGACATTATTGTCGAAAATAAAGATTTATGGGGGAGAGTCTAGATCTGTGGCAGGAAGAGTCATTGAGGCTCACGCGGAAAAAATATTCCTCACTTAACGATGCTTTTGTGCAACTTTTTGGTGGGGTAAATAAGGTCCCAAAAGGACACCGGCTAATCGTTAAATATTCTGTTAAATTTCTCCTTTTCCTTTCGGATAGGCTGCTTATCAAACTGTGAATTTGAACGACTTCCCATTTTAACTGTCATTTAACCGATTAATAAACACTAAAATCGTCAAATTCATATCACTTGTACTTCAGAAATGATAGCGCAAGAGCTTGATGTTCACAGTGCAGTGTGATGAGGAAGAAGAGTTCTCTATCAAGCAAAAAATTTGAAAATGTCCGGTATAAATGTGAGTTATGGTGGAAATTTAGGGTATAATTTGGTAGTAGACATGCTCACGTACTCATAAGGCAACAGTAATGAAAATAAAAATGAAGTATTGATTGGTTGTGAAAAGTAGTGCTTATAGAGGCCGCGTGTAAATAGAGGCAAAAGGATACGGAAGCGAACGACACTGACAAGGCATTTGCTGTATGCGAAAGGTAATCGATGATAAACAGATGACGGACCAGGTTTAGTCAATAACGCCGTTTCTGGCCTGCTACAGTTCGCCTGCAGACGGCAGTAATAAAAGGGGGTCCGTTGCTCCACTTTCATTACCACGGGATTACAACTAGTCCCAGTCTACGGGTGGTCACTAAACGAGATATTACAGCTTTAATAATAACTTCTTTAGGCGCCTCATTTCGGTAACAATGAAGCAGTAGCTAATATTTTTGCTGACTAATCTTGTGATTTAAATGAAACCGACTTTACAATGGTATATTGTTACAATAACAACCGCTCAATGTAAATAATGTACAATTTTATGATCTGGTTATTAACGATAATAATATCTTTATATCAGTAATGGGAAGTTTAGGAATTTTTGCTTTGACATTACGTAACGATTAAGCTGTTACGTGGGCGCGTGATAAAAAATATTATCGTTCTAAAGAACGTTAGAGGAATATTCTCTAGATGATGGATGTGTCATGGTCAAGAGAGGAAAGCATCTGATAGTAATTAACATAGAAAAAACTAGAAGATAAACCAACAAGTTTTCTTACACACAGCATGCGGTAACATCCCACAAGCGAAGCCGATGCCATCCCTGAAATTGAAGTCATTGTAGTGGTACCTCACAAGGGTTTCGGTTTAACTTTTTGTCATCGCTTTCATCATCGCTAGATACATCAGAAAAAGGAATTTAGATCATCGCAGCAGTATCGAGAACTGAGAATATTAAAGCTGACCCCGGGAGTCTAGAAGTACTTATTATTAAACCAAACAAGAGGCTGCTACAAGAAGAACACGAAATCCAAAACAAGACGTTGCTTTCATAAAATTGGGCAATAGATCTGTGGTTTGCAGAATAATAATTGATGAGGCTGTAATACGCTGTGGCTAGCCGATCGGCAATGCCGAATCACGGATGCGTTTCATTCAACTATACAGGAGGAAGCTCCGGAATATTATCCATTTAGGTCTATATTTATCCATATCCATTCTCCCCATATCTTCCCATCTCGGCAAAGGAAACTTCCTAACTTCAGCAGAGAAAGAGGAATCGAGCATAGGAGTTGTGGTAAGCTTTTCCGGTAGGACGGCATAATCACATGGAGCACGCCCCCAATTACCGGATAAGGATAAAATGCTCGTTTATATTATAATTCCATAGTGGGAAGAGCTTGAGGAGGAGGAGAAGGAGGAGGAGGAAGAACTTCTATAATAATTACAGTCAGGTTTCGTAGTGTAAACAAACTAGCGATAAAAGAGTGAGGGTTATTGGTTGGGATAGGGGACTCTGCTTGGTCTGGGACCTACTGGAATGGTTGTCCCGGTGACACGATTTTTCCAGCACCAAGTCTTTTCGGTGCAACTGAGAAGATTCTAGAGATCATTCCCTACCTTATGAAGTGAGGTCAAGATAAAGCAAATGGGATTTGGGAGAAGAGCCTTTTAAGCGAGGCTTTGAGTTGGTAAATATTTTTACAGCAGAGTTTCCGATTAGCTCACATCACCGTTAGTGTTGAAACCATGGAGATAATGGTATCCACTAAAATTTTCGAGAAGAGAAACTGGAAACGTTTAAACTAAATTTTATGGCAGTTTTGGATGTGCACACGGTAAGATGCGGTTACAAGCGCCGCGTAATGATCTAAGTGATAGGTGTAGAGAGGATGAAAAGTGAATAAAACACATGAGTCATGAAAGTCGTATGTCTGATAAACGCAATTTTAAGAACTTTATTACTGCCTCGACATCCAATATATTACATATTACGTCGTTACTAGGAAGTCGTGAACCGATCACAAACAAGTGCCGCTGATGACTAAAGATAAATATGTAGAAGGTGAGTAGGTATATACTGCAAAGGACCAGATTCTGATGTCACATCTTGGTACAGGAATGAAAATAGCAATTTTTAACACTGGAAAAACGAATACTTGAAGAATGTTTGCAACGCTCCGGACTGGCTATTATGGCGCAAAATAGAAATTCTAACGCTCTAACGTAAATGTTCGAAAATTAGCCATGTCATTGAGAAATGGCTTTAATATACGTGATTTACAAAATAATCTTGATACCATGAAAGAAATTGAGAGTCATGCAATGTTTAACATGCATATTCATAATGCCTTTAATAGATACATATAATGATAAGAGATCAAGCGAGATAGGAAACGAAATGCTTACCAGCATAAGTAGGAAATCTTAGGTTTGGAAAGGTGCTATTGATGCCATCCAAGTTTATGGTTGTGAGATCCATGCCAAGAGCCCTCTCAAATGAACGAACGTAAATGCTCCTTTGACTTCGCCGCAGGTTTTAATTATAGTAATGAGATAATGCAACTTTACATACACGGTAATTATTGTTATTCTGCATTTTAATTAGGAACTAGAACTGGATTGCTGCGTATCGTAACCGAATTAAAAATGATAATTTAGAAACCTTTAATGATGGTTTATTTGATTACTCAGTTTCAACACGATAATGGCCATTCCTAGTTGATTTAATTAATGGCAGTTTTTTGTATTGTGGTGAAGATAATTTTAACAATTACATGGTGGTTTTTTCCGTGAGTGATTTTTTTTCTGACGACCCCCAAGGGCGTTCACACTCTCTATTGGCAAACATGTTCCTTTTATTCAAGCGGCTGCTGAACGTTGCACATCTTCCACGATGCGGTTCAAGTGACACATCATGTGACAAATTAAATTTTATTTAACAAAGGGACGTACGACAGTTGCAGGAGAACGCTTCAGCCAGCACATATCAATGCATTGTTTCCGCTCCTGCTAGCCGTCGCTTGTTCGAAAAGAAAATGGCAACATACCAAACTCCATAGTCTTCCAAAACAATTAAACACATACCAAAAATAATAAAACGCCCTTTGCGCACCCCTAGTGCATTCCCAGTTTTTCCGTTAACATTCCTCTATACGCACCACGACTGTGCTAATTGAAAAGGGCCCAGCAGGGGAAACGCAGGCAGGCGGTGGCAAGCGGGGGAGAGAGATTGCGTTCTTATGTCTTGTAACGACAGGTTGTCGGAATTAAAGGGTGGAATTTTGATTTACGAATAGAATCGACAGCAGATGCACGCGTAGCAGTGTGGAGGGCCAACCAATGGGCGTCCAGACTAGAGACGCCTGCCTTTCCGACAACTGTACGGCGTCGCGATGAGATTTCGCAGTCCCCCCGAATTCTTTTATTCTCGCGTTCTTTTTGTAATTGCGAAAGTTCAATTTTGCTTGCATGCCTGAAATTCTTCATGGAATGTTGCCCTTTTGGACCGAAACGTCGATATGAGAATCATGCATTATTCATAGAAATGGGTCGTGTCATTAGCGATCCAAAACTAGAAAAATTTATATTAGCGAGGAGGGCCCCGGCTGCGGTCGCGGTGCAATTTACAAATTTTAAAACAACGATTTACAAGCCCAATGCCGCGAGACAACAAAAATACGAAACTTCTAGGTGTGTTTGCGGAGCACTGCTTAAATCATCGTACCAGGTACAAAACGTGAACGAGATAGACCATCTTGATCGTCAAAACAACAGCTCCTCTACAAAAAAGCGGGACGTAAAAGTGAAATATGATATCTCTGTTCAGCTTGAAAACGTTAAGATCATGAACGTAAAGGTCACGAGTTTTCTCTGTTTTACGCATCGTCAGGGTCCTAATTGTTCAACCTTTGTATAAAAATGACTGTTTACGTGGCATAAAGTGTCTACATCTGACCTCTTACCATACGAATTACAATTTATCATTTTAGCTGATAGCATCACTTCATGCTTTGTAATAGTAAAGTATATTTAGAGTCGAATATATTAAACTGCGATGGTTATTAACGTCGGTGGGATATTTTTGGATCAGGGTTAACTACCTTATTTAGTCGCCCGAGAACCATGCAAAAAGTCTGCTTCTTACTGCGTACTGGAGTGCATTGCAATCTTTATAAGGCAAAACTAGGAAGTAGGAAGTCATGTTGCGGCCCTAAATTACGACCTGAAGGCTATTATGAATAATAGGCGATTTAGAGGGTCTGATAAAATGGCCGCAAAGGATGAAGCCGCGTCTCCATTTTGCATCAAGCAACGATGGGCCGAAGCACACGCAGAGCGATGCAAGATGGAAATGTTGTTTCACGTACAGAAATCGGGCGATTGAGTCCTCACTGAGTCCAAACGATATTTTGGTGGTAATTGTGCAGTGGCACCTCCAGAACGGAATCGGAAGAGATGCGAGGTTCGACTCGCTGTCTGCGTCCCTCCAACCCATTAAAAGACTTCTTAAATGTTGTTTTTTTCTTCACCGAGACGACATCATAATGAATCGCGATCGAATCAAATGTCAAGTTCGTCACGTCACATCTGCAAACGTATAACAAACCACCACCGCCGTCACCCTCGAAGCTTCTAGCGAACCATCCTCAGAGTTCGTCCGCATCTTCAGTGGAACGTCGGGACCGGGGCCAATCAACGATTAAATTATTGGGTCCCACAATTGTAGGAGATCAGTCGCCGAAATAAATTTTTATCGAACACGAACTTCTGACATCATAGCCGTCGATGGCGTAGTCAATCAATTGGCGTAGGTCATGTCGCCACAATTTTCGAACTGACAATGTGGAACCGACTTGCCAGCCAATTACGAATCTCGTTCAAAAACATGTCCGCCAATTAATTAAAACCGCACTATCTGGGTCTGCACCGATTAATAATGGCGGTCGCAAGGCCACGTGCCTGCTGACACTCTCACGCGCAAAATGCGATGAATCATTACCGTTAAATCAAAGAATAACGCTACACTTCGCTAAACATTATTCCATAAATTTCAGCTGTCGTCTCCATCCATCCCAGCTCGCGCGTTATAGCTCTATAAAATATGATAAAACGTAGGTTATTTAAATGCTTTACTTGTTGCGGTTGGTCAAAATTAGCTGAATGGCAACTATCTTCGTTATTGAACTATAAGGTTTAATTAGCCGATAGGTAAGTGAAATCAATCATGTTGCCAAGTACCGGCCTAATGGCGTATGTGCGGACTGGCCATCCTAACGGCACCACTCTGCTATATATATTAAATGAGGTATTGATGATCTATTACGGCAGCCACGAGAGAAGTAAAAGCCCCTCCGAAAGGTAAATTGCATTATTTTCAGATGTTCGGTGTTTTTACGAAGTGGTATCAGATGATCTGAAGCGCTAAATTTTATCGTGATGGCCATTTAGGAGATTGCAGGCAAGATGGCGGGGAAACGGCAGGAACGTACATTCGAACAAAGTAAAGCGTCGCGACGTTAAACAAGGCGTCTGATGCGCCGACGCCACCATGTAATCTATTTCGCAGATGGCCCTCCTCTCAATTTTGATGGACATTTAAACGACCGCGCCCTCGTTTCCGGAAACAAATCGTATCTTTATCGCCACCTTTCTGCTTTTCGAATTATGTCGTGGTGTTTTTGTCACACTACTATGTACATACGCACGAAGAGGATGAGAATGAGCTAGACGTCCGTATGCATGATGGACATCGAGCATTTTACCGGCATAAACATCATGGTTTTCATAACGTGATCGTCCAAAAGACGGACCTTCGTCGGACGAATTCCATTGCTCGGTGCTCTGCACGTGAACAGAAGAGCAGATATGGAATTCTCAACTTTATTACTATTAAAGGAAATGAGGCGAATTCTCATGGCGAAATTATTCATTGCTTATGCGCCAGTCCGAAATTCACATGTAGTTTACATTTCGAGTACAGTTACGTCAGGCAAAACTAATCATTTTACATTCCTGGTAGTAAATATGTCCGCCTGCTTCAATGTTTTATTTAATTATCATAGTGGATGCTCATGAGCGGAAAAATGACAGCATAACTGTCATTTTGACTGAGAGCGAGCAATTCCATTGGTTTGGGAAGCGCCGTTACTGTCGCATAGACAATTTTTTTCATTGAAATAGCTTACATTCGTCATTTTTACGCTAATGAGGGCCCACCACTAGCCTTATTTGTTTATTGAAATTGCGATCCTTGAAAAGTGTTTGGAATGCTTTCTAAATCGTCACTTATCGCTGAAGTTCCACCAACGTTACACGTCAGCTGTGAACCACGAAAATATGCACGAGTACCTGATAAATGCTGTTTTTCATTGGTAATGTAAGTTGTTAATGAAAAGCTGTCGCTCTAAATGCACACAATTTGTTCGGGTTTTTCCTCAAATTAATTCAAACTCTTGTGACCTCCGGCGCCATATTCGATATAAACAACTTTTCGTTGGAATTGATTCCCTGGTAGAATCAACATTTGCTCGAAGAAAGGGTTGAAAAAGGCGGAAGATGCGCAAAAAGCCCCTATTGCCTAGACGATCAGAATTGGATTTTCTGAGGTTAGTGGTTAGATCGTTAACAATCGTCTCTCGTTACATCGAAGTGACTAATTGCCTGCTCATTAGAAGAATCAAGATTTGTAAGTCCACTTTCAAAACGTCCAAACCGTCAATTGTTCGAATCGCACTAAATGAGCGAGACGAAGAGATTTCTTAAGTTACTTCAAAATTTACGTCCCGAATTATCACGTAAACAATTCAGTTTACTGTTGACCAAACAAATCAATATTTCTATAACCTCATCTGGAACATCCCAACTGCAAATGAGCAAGCAAGATTTTAATTTTCTGAGGAGTTTTTCAACCAGTTCAAGCAGCGAGGTGCTTGTACCTTTCGAAGTTTTTGAAACTGAAACCTTTATACATGTTATTTTCCCTTAACCAGTATCATCGAAAAAGGGCAATTGATTCCCTGCTTAGATAAAGATGGGTAGGGGGTAGACTGCACAACTGAGAATTGGATCATAACTTTAAGCATCCCATCATCTTACCCTTTCATCACCATTTTACTAAATTCATTAAAAAATTTGCATGCAGTATCTCAACTGCTTTTGTTCACTTTGAGATTACGGTAATGGCTCTTTGAGGCTAGATAACTCTGTTAGAAATATTTCGCGTACTTCGCTGTTTCGTGAACTAAATTTCTCCAAAAAATGGGAGATCTGCCAGCGTCAAGGGCTACTCTTATCGTGAAGTGAACTCTACTGGTCCATGTGACATAAACAATAGGTACCATTACTTTAAATTACCTTTGTATTTTCGTATGTTTTGCTTATTAAGCTGTCCGTTCTCTCAAACTGGTCCAGGGACGGCTTTGTGCACGCCTGCTAGCGCTTGGTTGGACGACGCAGTGTATGCTCTTATGTAGATCCGAAAGTCGTATTTTGACGGAGTTGATAACACTTTGACAAGCTTTGCTAAACCCGTTAAAGGCGCAAAGGTTTAGAATTTTCTTTTGAAAAATAAAATAACATGGCATTTTCCTCGCCTCGTTCCCCACATTTCGGCCGTTTGTGGGAATCTCCTGTCCGTTTGGCTAAATATAATTTGAAAAGGGTTATACAACATATCACATTCACCTACGAAGATTTTTATATCATTTGTGTGCAAATCGAATCAGCCGTAAATTTTCGCCCTTTACATTCCCTTACGGAGGAGCCTGCAGATTTTGAAATAACTAGTGGGTTGCATATAGAGCCCACAATGCAATACTCGGTTTTCAGATGTATCGAGAGCAAACTTTGTAGTCCTTCTTCTTCAGGGACGGTGAAGGTATCGCTCATAGATTGAGCCTAAACTCAGTCTACTGTAGAAGGAGAAGCCATTAAGTTCGGTACCGATTCGATGCACCTTCATCAAATAAAAGACTGACCAGCGATAAAAAGGGTGAAAGCACGGGAGAATAATCAGAGAAGCAATTAAAAAATTAAATATATTGCTGAAGATACTAATTAAAAAAAGTTATTAGTTTGCATATGATTAGCATGATGCGTGGCGAATGGCCATAAAACATCCGACTTGCGTTTAACGTTGTTCATGACCGCTCTTGTTGCCATTATCCTGTACCAGAAGTGCCACAACTGCGCTAGAGAATCTCTGTGCGCTTTTTAAATCAACTTCTTTCAATACATCAATATGGAATTCGAAAAACTTTAATTCGCCATTGTACAAATTCGATTCGTTGATTTAAATGAAAAGCGCGACTTTTCGAAAAACTCTGATAAAAAGCCTTTGAATGTAGAAACTCGTGACTGTATTTTAAAGAAACTGAGCGGATTTTTAATTTGCTAAAAGACGTATACAAATAGAGCAATTTTATTCAAGAAAGAAACGAGAGAACGGTTGAATTTGTGGAGCGGAGCATGCTGCGATTCAATGGCAGCCATAAATATGACGTGCGTATAGAGATGTCGGTGGGCCTGGGAGTTATTGTGCTTCGATGGACTTTTTGCTATCCACTCTTTGCTACGAACGGCCGCCAATGAGAAAGAAACGCCGTTTTGCGTCGTGCTTTGCAAAAAGTTCGCAAATCAGCTTCGAAAGATGGAAATAATTTGACCATTAAAATAATTTTTTTGCGACAAGAGAGGCACACTTCGACAGACATTTATATCGGCTATTAGACACAATAAAAAGGAATGGAATTGAGATATATATATTACGGTAATTTTTGTGTCCTGAGTATGCTGTAAGGACGGGGAGAGTGGAAGTGGAAAAGAGCAAGTGACAGCCATCGATGGAATATGCTGTTATGCGGACTCATAGAACGCTTCTATGATGTTGCGATCCGAATCCGATCTTTTGAAAATCGTGATGATGTCACCTCAAAAACATAGATAAGATTCATCGAACAAATCTAGAAGATGAATATCCAATGGGTAACTCTTGCTCTCCCTGGTTCCGTTCTTCTCCTGGGTAATTTTAGTACAGCACCCTCCCACGTGCCTATCTACTAAGATTGCTCCGACGAGAATTTACTCACCAACAATAGTTTTCCAAATTTCCCGGATATCACTCACACTATTGAACAGTCGAGAAGTCCGTTCCCAATCTCGTAGATCCATGAAAACCGAATCAAGGGGCAACATGAATAATTTCCGATGTAAAATTCGGAACGATCTTGATGGATAAACTGTTTTTTCGGCAGAAGGAATGCGTGGAGAATCTCGTGGTTTCATTGTTGTGCGGGTTTTAACTCAGATAAGATTTGGACGTGAATGCAAAGACACGCGTTCGCACCTGAATAGTCAAAGCTATCAATCAAAAATTAAACGTCTCCAATACCACCAAATGTTAATTAAATTATAGCCTTCAGGCTTATAGGAAGAAACGACTCATTCATTCACTAATGAGTACTTACGAATTAATATTCATAAGCCGTACACGCTGCATCAATTTAATGCATAAGTGATGTTTGGTTGTAGGTTAATATTTATTTGTTGTAGATGGTATAAACTTCAGTGGTGTAATGTGTAGAATAATAAAATGTTATTTTATTACAGATAGTATCAAATGTGAGCGGCATAATGTGTAATAAATAAAATTCTAATTGATTAGCTTATTTTCAAAGGTTGCAATAGCAAACCTGATCCAAAAAGGCCAATTACAGAGAAGTAGGAATATGTTTATTTAATTTTAAATGCGCCTAATTTATACAGGCAACATGCCGCTCCTGCTGCTCTGGAATAACCTATCAGATTATTTTAATTTGGGATATTATAAATAAAACAAAGAACTAGGTTGTGTATATTATCATGGTTGAAGTTGATTATACGTTTTGTCTCACGCTGCGATGGTAACAGTTAAATAAAACCGAACCTTACTACGTCGGGTCGAAGGCCACAATATTTTCGAGAGTATCATTTCCCCCTAGTAGAAATTCCGCAAAAGAATTCCGCCGTATCATATTAAAACGAGGCAATTTCGCCCTTATACAATCGTAATAAATCATTGGGATTGTTCCGTCTCCAAGAAGAAAAACACAACAATATTAATCCGCGCACGATCCACCCAAAACAAAGGGAAATTTTCTTCGTTCAGGCAACAACGTTCATTCGTTTCTGAACAGCAATATTTCACAAAGTTAGAAAATGGAAAACCGTGTGGAAAACGGAGCTCTGGGCCCATCCTTGTCGCTGCCTATGACGTAGAGGGGCTATTGATTTTCCACGGTATGTTAGTCTTTTTGCCATCAAAACTAGAAGGAGAATTCCCATTTGACGATAGATATTTTTATCCGGGGTCTAGGCAGCTACGTCTTATTAGAAAATTAGAAAAGGACTTCTAGTTTCCTATTTGTTGTTAATAAATATACAACGAATGCTTTAATTACATTGGAAATTACCTATAATTTTCGGGAAATTAGCACGAATGGTAGTTACGCTGCACGAATGCACAAAGCGCACCAGGAGAGGGGATCGTTGGAGAATTATTGGTGGCCGCGTAAAAATGGCTTTGTAATTAGTTAGTCTGACGGAAAACGTGCAAACTGTGTTCACGTGAAGCCATGTTTGTTTAAACAAAGGAATTATCTAGTATTAAACTAATGTGTGAACCAAGAGTCATTTTTCAGGAGTTTAATCGAAATTTGCATATTACAAAATGTGGAAAATAAGCGCGAGGCAGTGCTGCGGTTATTTTTTCTGAGCTGCCGCCTGCATATGAAAAGTACTGCAGAACCAGGCTCTCGGTAGTTCTGCCGTTGAAAGTCAACCAACGGCAAGCAATGTTATCCGCTAAAGTTTCTTTTTTTTCAACTTATTTCACAGCTCTATTGTGTCCTCCTTTCCCTTTATGCATCTCTCCATACTATTTTTCCCTCCAGTATGGGATACATCCGCTATCTAACAGAACATTGTAAGAATTACCCCGTGAACTCTACCTGCGAACGCGAAAATGTGATGGGGACGTAAACTTGTTAATCGAATAGCCATAGCAGTACTGATAATGCTCTTCAGCCATGAGCAGATTGAGACTAGTCACGATTGGTGTGAATATATTTCGTGGATGCTCATCATTGGTAAATTATGCATCTACATTATTTATATGACCAACTACCAGGGTATCCTAAAAGGTACAGGGTATCCTAAAAGCAGGCAGCCACACTAATGTGTATATTTTAAATATGCTAGGCTGTCAAAATATAGGGTGTCAAATTTGAAATGGTTGTATCGTTGGATCGAATAATTGATTTAGTGTTGTTTTTCGATGTCGAGGAGGCATGTGGCTAATGGCTGTTCGCTTTCTCTCATCAGAAAGGATCCTAGAAGGCCAGAAGTTAACTTTTTCCCACCATTCATTTTGCATTCTGAGCATGTTTTTCTATTCGAATATGGCGATTTTAAGCTTGGAAACGGCTTTCTGGCCTTCTATTGTGTACACTCCACGGCTGTTTAACCGACCTTTAAAGTTTTGCATATAAGAATTGGTCAAAATCTTGCAAGCTGAATGTTGTAATTTCCACCAATCGCCGGCAGAAAACGCCTAAGACGACAGTCATTACCCATCACAAATTGTGCTGTACCTGGGTATTCTTGGTATGTGACTGCGTCAGAATCCAGTCCCTGCCAGCAGTAGTTTTTCTGAACAGCTTCGAAATGAGTTCTGGTCGATATATTACATATTACACATACGAAATAATAGGAACTTGGAGCTGTTAATGATAAAATAAGCTTTTATTTAGCATCCTCTATCAGCTATAAATAACTATTAGCATTGTAAGCTCGACTATAACTATACTAGCGAATTGTTTCGTATAACCCATTACCATACGGAATATTTTAACATGTTTAGCATAAAACATAAGTACAGCGTAATATACTTTAAACCCATTACTAGAATTAATTTCGTCCCGCAGTGAGCTATCCTTATAAAATCTCATAAATTAAGAAACAATTTCACTGAATTAGAACGTCTGGCAGAAATAATAATTATGTCTATTTTTCAATGAACGTCATGCAATGCACCTGTTAACCATACCATATCCTTTGGGATTTCAATCGTAGCCCTGCTCCCCCTAATGTATACATCCAAAGCTGTCTCTTAAGCAGATTTTAATAGTCTCCCAAAACAATGACGTGCACCCCGAGTTATTATAATCACTAGGCGCGGTGCTCTAATAAATATTTTTGGCCCTGCGAAAAGACAGAGTAATAGAGGGTGGATGGGTCATTAATATTTGTGGATACGCCACATGGGCCCTAAATATAATGAGAGTTAGCAGTAAAGATTTTCGCCACTTCACGGTGCTGACGGAGAACCCTGAGAAGACCTGCAAACAGGTTTTTCCTGGACACTTTTAATCCAGATTTGAAACCAGAGGTTTGCTTTATTAAGCCGTCTGCGGACGGAATCTAAAAACACTCTGGAACATTTTTTTCTGATGATATTCCATCACGCAAACCGCACTAAAGAATAATTAACTAATATAACTCCCCTCTATTTCAAAAGTAATTGTTTATTTACACATTACACTTCGCAATTAAACCTAGAGTTGGTTCTCTCCCCGTTTAATTATTCAATAAAATTGCTACGCTCCAAAGTTTTGATTAAATTAAAAATTCCTGAGCGTTAATTAAAATGGCTTAAAATATATTACTCCGGGACGAAATTTCTTACTTTCCGAAATGTATGGCCTGGGAAAAAGTATGGGGTCTAATCTAACTTTGAAATACCATCATGCAGAGCTCGCGCAAGGAGGGATGCATATGTGCATGCTTAAGGCCGCCTCCCCAAAATGAAACGGAAAGTCGGATGGATTAAGGTCTGGTAAACTCGGGGGCCCTTGCCCGCCGCGAGGGTGACATGGACTCCTTCCATTAAATAGTCACGAATAAAATTAAAGCTAATGAAATCACGACTGCATACATCAACCACCATTAGTTCACATTATGACCATTAGACAATGATACTGGCGTTCCATGAAAAAGAACATTAATGACTAATTTGCATCAATGCATTATTACTGAACCAATACAGTGTTTACTCTTATTGGTTGCAAGAAATATAAAAACAAAGTGTATATATGCAAATAAATTGCAACAAAAAGTGACGGAGCAAGACGAATGTAATTTAAAACAGATTTCAAGTAAAACGAATGCTTTGTTTGGCGAGGCGAACTTTAAGTCGCGTTTGTCCGCCTGACAAGTTTTAAAGCCGTGTTAGTTTTTTTGGCCTACTAATTACATCAAAGTTGGGCGAGGTAACAGAGAGGCTCGCGTGAAATTCAGACAACAACTAAAGACGGGCCGACAGCCGCCATTGAATGCTATGAACTTGCCGGGAAAACAATCGAAAGGCACCGGCATAAAGGGATAACTTTATACATCACGTCAACCATCGACACGTTTGTTAATTGACACAAATAACTTATGAGACTGTATCTTTTTAAGTTTAATAATATGCCGTTTAACGGTATCTCTCCGCAGTTAAAAGATGCAAACCGTTTGTTTGCTAGATAATGAATATGCACAGAAAGATTATAAGCAATTTCAGGAATTTGCACACTCAGGTTTCTAATTGAATAAAATTTTGTTTTTTTTTTCATGTTCAGGTGCTGAAAGATCGAATCTTTTTCTGAAGAGACAGAAGAAGAATGATCTTTTGTTCGGTTTTAAACTCCAAACCTTCGGCCCTCTGAACCTTCAAAACTCTAATGGTTGGTCTCCACGGATCGAACTGCGTCAGACCGATGATGCACATCACAACAGACCTACTTCTTTTATCGTAGTAAAGCGTCAGTTATTTGGCCGGCTAGATGACCGGACTTAGGGTCGTGCGACTTAAAAATATCGGTCGTAAGATTGTTAAAAGGATTCTATTGTTGACGGTTTCTAAGATCGCATTACCCGTTAATAGAATTTTAGAAGCATTGGTAAAAAGCATAGGGGAAGTAAAGTTTGCTTTCCATGTGATTGGCAGAACACAAAGAGGACAAGTCATCGTGCTACAATATTAAGAAGCGTGGAGCTAAATAAATAATATGCAGTTACAAGTAAAAACCAATACGGTGCTTAATACAAGAATAAACAGCTTAATGGTTTTATAAGTTAAAAATTATCTAGACTAAAAAAACCTTAGGCGTGTAACCGTTAATTTAAAGGTATAAAATTCAAAATTTATTCCGTTCGAGGTGCAAGAAACACTCCTAATTACCAGTCAATTATTGAACACTAATCAAATAAAGAGAGCCAGAAACGTTCGAATGTTCGAGATATAGGTGCGAGAGTTTGTTTTATAATTAGTGAAATGGCTGAGAGTAAAGCTAATGTACGGTGCGTCACAAAACGCGTATTCATCTAATATAATGGATCCGCAGCTGACATCAATGTCGAATGGAATAAATAGCAGAGGGTGTTCAGGTGCCCCCAAATTCGCAAGTCATTTCCCACCAGTGTGTTGATATCGATTTTAACATCTATAACGTCATGCTTAATATTTTTAAGTCATTGAACTTAACTTCATAAATATGTTATACGAACGACTGCCAGTTATAATATTTATTTTCGGGTTTGAATTTAGGCAGAGAAAGTCGCATAAGAACCATCCATAATTTTTCCTAGATCTCATTACTATTGAAAATGAATGGAAAATATCGTTTTCGCGTCTCGAGTCTGAAGTTGCAGTTTAACTCCCGAAGAGGGCCTAAAGAGTATCGCTGCCTCCCAAGGGAGTAAAACATTTGTTACTTGCCTTGGGATAATCATTCATTTGTCTAACCAAATGAGAGGTTAATAAAACGAAAAATTGTTTGCATATTTCTTGAATATATTTAAATCGTTTCCCAAGTTCAAATAATCGAATACAACTCGCACTATTAATATTAAAGGTGATCTTTGCGCAATTTTTAAAACAAAGCAGATTTTAACTTGAAACTGAGACTGAAATTGAACAGATTCAGGCATCGCGAAAGAAATTGAGACATTGGAAACAGATAAAGTTTTCTGGAGGCGTTCAAAAATTTGCGTACATATGGTTCAGCGACCGACTCAGTTTTCCCTTTCCAAAAACAAAGGATCATGTAGAGATTGGTACCTGGTAATTTGAGAGAAGACGCATTTTCTTGTGGAAATTCACTAAAAGCTTTTCCCCACGGGTCGACTAAGACTCTTATTGTGTATCTGGAAAAGTGTATGATGATGATGTACCTGGTTCCAATGTACCGCGTGCAGTATCTTACTATATCAATATCATTCTACACGCCAGAATTTTAACCGCAATTTATCGAAATACTCAATTCTTCGCTTAAACTTTAAAATTTCTAACGTTCATGCGAAAGTAGGTACAGTGCTTGAAAATTTCTATTTTGTAATTGTAATGCTGATTCCATATTCATTGCACCTAATTCTGGGTAAACGCGAAAAGTTTCTATTTTAAACTATTTCTCACAGAAAAGAAATTTTCTAGTCAATAAATCTTCCTGTTTTTTTTTGTAGTAGTGGCAATTATAGTAAAACCATAAACCGTGACAACATCGGTCGATAGTTGGTGGAGCTTACAACCCCGGGAGGCATCTGCTATGTTCATGATCAGAGCAATCCTCGAAACAAAAAAATTATGCGATTGCTTGATCCGTTTGCCTTCATTAATAGATGGCAACCATTAGGAACATCCCGTAGGAGTTTAGCTATTTGCTCTGCAGTCGGCATTTCAGACTTTTTCGACCCATATTTTTCCTTTCTTGAATTGATTCATCAGTCAGATATGTCCAAGTTGTCCTTAGCGATAAAGGAAACCCTTAGCATAGAGTATTTTCCCAAGGGATTGATGCCTGCAGTGGATTTTTCAAAACATATGCCGGGAAAACGTTTTCTGCACAACTCTCGCCTGCGTCTTTCTCTTCGCGCCATTTTTTCCAGTAAATATGTCATTCCTCGCATATCAATTTTGGGTGTTTTTTGGTAAAAACGCTGCACCAACTTCTTTCGCAGTCCTTCAACGGTGGAAATGCCTAGCAGCTACCTTAGAATATCAACATGCCCTGCACTTAGTACTCAACATTTTTTTTTAATACGAAAATGGTAAGAATACGTGCATTTAGAAGGGCTAAAAATAGCGCGTACTACTAAATGGTGTATTAATCCCTTGGCGGTTCCTGCCTTCCGTGCGGCAGGGCAGTAAACTTCGCTGCGGAACTAAAGGGCTAACTTTAGTCTCTTGACATACAATATACTATTTATCCCTAATTATGCGAAGGATCAGTTTCCTAGTAGAGATGGTACGCAAACTGGAGATGCCACCAACGAATGCCACAAATCACGGCGTAAAAAGGGATAATTTTCTGAAAGGGAAGGGAGATAAGAGATGTGACAAAGATAAGAAGCACGCCCTAGTTAACGTTCCTGTCAGGAAAAATTGATAGAATTTTCGAAGCAGGGCGCTAAAGCAAGGAACTTATAGCGGGGCTTGGCACAACCAAATAACGTGTTGCAATTTCTGTGACCGAACTAATACGTGTAGTGCATGAAAATGTAAAAGATGGGATCACGTAATCTGTTTGTGGCTGTGATGCTCGCAGAAAAGTGACGTGCACTGAAGTACAATTTATATTTCGTGTCGTTATCGCAAAAACTAGATTAATAACTACGACGTTTTCGGAACGTGACTAGTGGCCCGGCCGAGCTGCTTATGGATTTACTAACAAAGATTTAGTGGCTTCGGAGTGTGTTTTAAGCCGATATTTCAATCGATAAATTCAATTATTTCTGCGGTTGCAATAACACCGATTCGTAGCTAACAATGCGAAACGTCCGAATGGGGAAGAATAAGTTTTGATGAAAAACGGAGAAAAAGCTAATCACCTCGCAATATTCGAAACAGTGCAATGACCATCTAACACTAACAAAAAGTTGGACATTACTCTACGACATAATTAGGTTTTCAAAGGCTTTGGACGTTCTTGTTTAGACGACCACACAAAAATCCCTTTAGAATTGAGAAAACCTAAACATTGACCAAAATAATTTATTATGATAAAAATGGGCAACATATTTTCAAGACGTACATATTCAGCAATAGATCAGGAACAACGTGTACCACAGGATTTTTACTACTTTACAGTTTACCTGCATCCGAAGTTATTAAGAAATCATCCGCTAACATGGCTCGTGCATCCAATGAAACTTACCCATGGCGTCTGCAAATAAAAAATTCAGTGTTAATATACAGTGAATTTTTACCATGAGAAAAATATAGTGAAACCCTGTGAAGAGCGAGGTACAGTTGAGAGAGAATGTGACCAGCACAATATTATGTGATAAACATAGAAGTACTTTGACTAATGCTAAATGTATTGTCTAAAACCATCGAACTACTACCTGTTGGCGACAACATATTTAGAACCACAATTGGAACGCCTATGCAAGGTGGTCCATAAGGGTGTCCCGATATTTAAGAAGCTGATTCTCTAGATTGCTCTAAGACGAAAATGTTATATAAACGTATGTCATAAAATGAGTTGTTCCCGAAATACAGGGTGTTAAATATTAAAGAAAATAAAATATTTTCCTTCGTATGTTCAAAATAGCGCAAGATGTTTTATTGAAACTCGGTATAGCTGCACAGTAGTTCAAACAGCACGTTTTCGTTCCATTTAAAGAAAAATGTTGTAGCCATAGACGTGCGTAGAGGTTTTCATGATAATTTTTATAGGCGATTTCTGCTATTTCTTGATTGTGTAAATGTGGACATTAATTAATCGAAAAATTTTTATGAGCACAATTCGATCGACACATTGAACTAAAAAACAGTTAAAATCCACGGACCACAATTACATGCCAAAATTATTTCTTTAATCAATTTGTTAATAGTTTTAGCATAAATTTTCAACAGGACATAATTTATTTTTTTTAAGGACTTATCCTATTGGAAATACACGAGACATTTTTCAAAATCTATTCAATTTGGAAAATACTAATGGCGCGTCCCTTACATTTCCTTATGAGAATTAATACGATAACCCCTATCCACGTCAATGGTTACAGCATTTTTCTTTAAATACGAGGGAAATATTCTGTTTGAATTACTGCGTAGATTTTCAATGAAATGTCTTATATAAAGAATATACAAAATATATAAAAATATTTATCGACGGCCAGCAGTGGATACAGCACAGCTGTAAGTTCGCTGAATTTCATACTTCTCGCGAATCAAAAGCAATACTAGACTATAGCAGTTCGTCATACATAGGAGTTGGTGGGTGTGTCTTGGTGCTTTAGAGCGTACAGCATTGGGAGCTCGTTCTCTGACAAAGCAAATTGATTACTCACCGTTCTCCACCTCACCTTTCCGTTGCTGTATAGCCGTTACAAGCCGCATCAATGTAATCCCATGAGTATATTCGATTCAGAGAATAATCTCTTTTCAAACGTGTCCTTGCAGAAAAACTATTCCCTGTATACCTAAAGAATCCCCTTCAATCGAAATTTAACAAAAACGTTTAAGGAAAAATTGCACTTCCTTGCTCCCTTAAGCACCCAATTTTATTTAAACCAATAGAACCTTCAAATTAGGTTGGAAATTTTATTTTTATTGAAAAATGTGCTGTTAGGGTCTTTGTTCCCGGGGTAATTATGATAATGTGGCGGGTTTTTCGAGATGGGAGAGCGTTACGGAATTAATCTAGTTCAGGACGATGTAATCAGAGGCTATTATCACCCCGCGTATTTGGTTAAAAAAGCAATACCATCCCCACAATTACCGATGTAATAGGCCATAGCCTCTTCCTTGATCAACACATAACAATTCTAAATTCTAGGGGCTGCCGTTTTATTTTTGCCAACTAATCGCAGGTTAGAATTAATTTCAGCGAATAAAGAGAAAGCAATTTGTTTCTCCGCCGTTTTATTTCTTACAAAAAGAATGTATGGAAAAAACGAAGGTAAACACCGAATAGATTCCTATATATAGATATAGCAAAAGGCAGGGTCATTAAGCAATTTAATTAAAAACGAAATGGCATTCGTGTTGGAAAAGGTAATTAAGAAACCACCCTCCTTCACATAGATAAGTAAAATGATTTGAAATGGACCGACGTTCTGGTAGTGGACCGAATGCAAAAAACAAATGAGTTGTGGCAAAAGTGGGTGTGCCCGGTAATAAAGCTTTCCAGCCTATATAAGCTCCAGCGTACATTTCGTATAATTTTAATTTTTATTGCATCATTAAAACAAACTCTGTCGGTTGAAGCAATTTTCAAAGATTGAACGGATAATTTTAGGTTTGATCTGTTTTTGTTAGGCGCAAGGTCTCGAACGAGCAAAAATCTTATCTGTTGTTATATCTGTAGCATGCACATAAATTCCGACGCGCGAAGAAATCGCCGCAGTGATACGCAAAGTGCCACAAAAACATGTAAATAGTTGTAAACCTGCGAGTGTAATAATATACAATTTTTATGGCGATTGTGTAATGTTATCACGTAATAATTAGTGACGTCCATACGAGAGCGTTGATTTTGGCCTTCACCTAACTCCAAATAATACCCATAAGATTTTTTTTGCACAACCAAGTGAGGCAACTACTTACTCTGTTGTTGAGGTGCTGATATTTAATTAAGTTTTTAATCACAGTGAGAAATTCTCTTCGCCGCCGTACATAGAGATCTAATTGAATTACCAGAAATTTGTATTTGAATCGGGGACAGGCAGAAATTTACCAAAGCAGTTATAGTTACTATAACATAACACGAATTTGCTCCAAAGATTACTTTTCTGATAGCCCAATACGTGTTCTACTGTTACAGCAAGTATGTTTGTTTAAACCTATAAAGCTGCTTTGCTATGCCAATAAAGCAGTTTTGAGGAGTGTGATATTTGTGGCCTCGATCCAAAAAGCTCCCATACCAAATGCGGGAAGTGTCTTTACTCCTAGTATTTAATTTTTGCTTGATTTAGAAAAAAACCTTGGTTTACATTTTTTACATTTTTTGATTTGATAGCACATAAAGGGCGGGCAAAAGTCGATATCTATATGATCAATCTCGGTAACTATTGAGAAACGAATAGAACACTCTCCAAGTCTTCTCGGAAGTTCGATTTTGGTCATCTTTGGCTAAAGGTTGACACACGAAAAGAGTCAACTACCTGCCCTGAAATTGGTAAATCAAAAACGGAACAGTTGACGAAAAGTCGGAGATGGAGAATTAACGGATTTATTACCCCCCATCCCACCCACATCACGGCCGTTGGCCATTTTTTCGAAAAACAAACTGCGGCCATACGTTAAAATTTTTGACTGAAACGAAGCTCAATTTATGGGGCGTGTTTGCCTTGAACCATATGTGAGCACGCGAAAAGTAAACCGGTTGTATTAGCGGGCAAATACAAACAAATACTCCCATACATTTGTTATTTGACTTCCTCCGTATTGTATTCGAATGCACAAAATTCGAAGTAAACAAAATCAGTTTTCGTTCTTTTTTCGCCGGTCGAATTCCTCCTTGGCATCATTAAATATAATCAAATTGTTTCCTTTCCAAGTCAGGGAGAGAAATTTATAAAGCGAACAAAGGGCATTGAGAGATTTACGACTGCGATAGGCGACCAGAGAGAACACATACAACTTCTAATATGGCAAAAGCGAAGCGTCTAACCGCGAGCTATTCAAGAAAAGGCGCCCATGGCCTTTTGTCGAGTTGCCTCCTTCCAAGTTGTTATCTGCACGTCTAAGACGGAGACGTCCACCGTCACCTTCGCTTAATTAAACCCCAAAGCGACGCCGTCTTATCGGATTCCTGACAAAAGAGGTATGCATCCCGCAGATCGGGTTTCCATTTTCCATCATCCATAACGATGGCAAATTATTACAATAATAAGTTTGGCTGCCACGGTCGTAGAGGTCCCATTTTATTATACGGAGGCTGTGTCGCGCCACTCCACCCCTTGCAATTTGATTTTCAGATTTGCTCGGGGAAAGCAGAAGCGAGTGGCTATTTTTTACTGCTCTTATTCAAATGTCAATCTGCCCTGTTACGCTCCGTGCTCCTGGATGGGTGAATATTTGCCTTCTAATGCATAATGTTTGATGAGCTTTTGCAGGCCGACTGCATGTTTCCACCAACCATTGACGTCACACCCAACCAACAATGTCGTAAAACCTCGCTGGGAAATCAACTGGACAGTTTGGGCGATATTTTCACTGATATAACCGCTATATCTTCAAGGTACGAAGTGTCGTATGACCGATCGAATGACAACGTAAGAGCACTTAACATTGAGGGCACTTGACAGCGTAAGCACCTCGTTCCGAGCAGAACCGTGTCGATCAAATTATCTCCTCACTTTGAGAATACACAAAGATGATGCTTGCGAAACTTATACCGTCCTCAGCCACTTTACGACCATTTTAGTTTTAGGCAATAATAATAACAGCATCACTTTAAAGGAGCCTTTAAAAATTGATACTTAAAATAAATAAAACTTTCACCATTTGCATAAGATGCGAGGTTTCGATCAAATCGATGAAATCATATTTCAGCTTACGGAGATACCAAGCACCTCACGAGGCACGGCTCAAAGGCAAAGTGATCTCAAGATCAATATTTAGTTACAGGGTAGCGTATTGCATAATTAGCCGAATTGGCTCCCTGGAGAGTTGCGATCATTGACGTCCCCCATATTCACGCCTTTGCATTACCCCGAAAGATGATATGTTGGCCATTGTTAGGTGACAAATCAAACCTCCTCCCTAGGACTTTATTATTTTCGCTTTATGACAGATATACTGATTTTTAGAGAGCTTTTTGCACTTCATATTTGAATAAAGAAGTGAAGCAACTAGATGTGTCAGCAGAAACATGAAGGGGTCGAAAGCCGACGCGAACGGTAAAAAGAGAACTGGTACTTGGGGCTCAACCCAGAGGTTGTCACTGACACGCCTAGTGAACCGTCGCGTTGCGGCCTCAGAAGTAATTGCCGATGCAATGACTGGAAGGTATGAAGAAAAAAATGTGTACATATGTGTTTTATGCTCACCAAGGTTACTAGTGTTACATATACGAAAAAACTTTCAAGGTCGGCAAAAAAACTAATTCCAAGTTAGATTAAAAATATGCGTAAATTTTGAATTTCAGCATGACCTAGAAATCCTCATAGTCCGTCGCATGAGGGTCCCACGGGGCGCGCTTTTTGCTGTCGTGGCCGCGCCGTGGGAACCCAGCATCAGACTGCTCAATTACTAAGGTCTATAACGCTCTGTGTCATTAGTTGCCAGCATATTAAGATCTTGCGACCGGTTTGGACATGACAAATCAAGTGTTATGCACGTTGCGTCGGGCTCGAACTTTCGATTTTCGACCCGCTTAGAGCTTAAAGCGCAGGGGTTCTACTTCGTACAGACAAAAATTTCTCATCTATTGTCATAAATAATTCATCTACTGCTTCCTGTTTGTTTAATTAAATTTAAAAAATGTCTCCAATTTACACGTACTGTTGTCATGTTTCGTCGCACAAACACATACATCATTGATTCCATCCATCTAAGCTGCATATTCGTGAAATGTCGAAAAGTGGTAAAAGACAAAGTCATGAGGTCGTAAAGCGACATACCAGTGCATTTAGGTAAATACGAGCTCATAACAGTGTCCTAAAAGTAACGCCCTTCTAAGCTACCTAAGAAACTCACATGATTTACTAAAGCCGTAAAAAGGTATTTTATTTAGGTAACTGATGTCGAATGGGTAATGTGCTATAAACTTTATATCCGAGTCGTTACTTGGCCTTAACCGCAAATCCCTTGCTTGGTATCTTATCTTTTACGGACCTAGCAATAAGATAACGCCAAAATGACCTCTTTCGACGATCTGAATGGCATCGTCAGTCCCTTTAGACCACTTCACGTCAACTTATACTCAATCTAACAAGTTTTACATAAAAGTAGTTGTTTTTATCACAGCATCAAAATCTGGTTGATCCTTCAGTTAATGCGACTTATATTTTTATATCGTTGACTTGAAAAATTTTAATGTTCATTAAGCATGGAATTTGGAAGATGAGGAACAGTTATCTTACGTGTTTCTTGTCCTTGTTAAAGCGGGGGTCATCTGATGATCTTTCTTAATATGCACACATTAAGCAAGGCAATTCCATTTTTAGTCAGATTTTTAGAGTAGATATACCGTGTCTCGGTCTGTAATCCAAAAGTGAAATGTGTGATGGAAATGTCGCGTTATTGAGTTTTGGAGATTTAATTTGATAAAGGGGTGGAATTGCCCGGACCGTTCCCGGCAATTCCATTGCAATAAAAGTGTTTGGTTCCTTAATTGAATTAAGTGTTACGCAAATGGGATTGCTAAAGAAACATTTAACATGTTAATTTTTACTTGGCAGAATTTCTGCAGTTAGTCGCATTAACTCTTTGCGTTACCCTAAATCCTGGTCTTCCACCATTAAGATAGGGGGAAGCAGAACACGGCGTTTCTCGGCTTAAAATATGAGAAAACTTTTAAGTAAGTTTAAGGCAAGCTGATAGATTGGAAGCCGCGATCATTGAATCGTGAATAAAATTGCCGGGAAAATAAAGGAATTTCCGACAACACCAAACAAACACAACCGCTACCGAGAGCGTATAGCGTCAGGCATTTACGAACTATAAAATTGTCGCGGCTACAAAGAGATCAAACAGGCCGGTATATATTTGTCTTAGTTTTATGATTAATTTAATTGGTGGTTTGTATTATTTCAGGTTGCTTCTTAAGAATTAGCTTTTCTTTGCGGCGTACCACGCTCTCCCGCTTTATGAGCTTTTGTAAGTGGTGTTAGACAAACTCTGGTAGTTATTTTCCTTCATAAAACCGCTCACGTTTATCTTTCTTTCTTTATACAGTTTTCGAATGTGAACTATAATTTTTTGGTCACAACACATGTATGGGATCCTGCTTTTATTCTCTTTATTGTCTGATCGCGTTTATAAAATGTAGAATTTACGTCCGCAGTAACGCGTCTCCAAACCGTACCTACTTTGAGAAGCTTCCTCAGAACGCCAAAAGCTAATGTATTTTAAATGTGGCTCCGCTCTGAGGAAATAATAAAAATTTTCTGTTAAATTTACCGTCGAGGCCATGCTTTCGAGCAGACGAAGAATTATTCCGCAACATTTGCATTTCGTTGCCATTTGAATGATTATAATTTGATTAAATGCGCCTCACGGCAAATATATCTTTGTGGACAACAGTAACTCCTGTCTTTTGTGCAAATAGCAGATTCTATTAGTACATAGTGTCTCATAGGGCTTTCAGTCAACAAAGACAAGCAAATGTTCACATTTAAATTTAACGTTCCATGGATCTCAATATCAGTCGGAAATGGGTTGGTGAAAAGCCTTAACCTGCCCGTGAAGAGATCTCGTTCCATCTATCCTTTCGGTCGTCTTAGAGGAATTTCGTGATTTGTATTTTCTCTCCGTGGCCATCTCGAACACTTAAAAGGTGGCAGTTACCCAAAAAATATTGTACTCCGCTCCTTTTAACCCACATATCTTATTTCGAGTTTAAGGCGCAGACATAACATACATTGACCACACTCCTGTCGCCTTACTCAACACTTTCCCGACTTCCCATTTTCGTTGCAAGATGGACTTAGCCTGTTCAGTAACTTTGTCATTTGCTGAATTCTCAATTTTTGTTCAAAATTTTTGTTAATGAATTTGATAGTTGCATACCCGAAAGGTGTTCTGGTTGCCTGCGGCGAGAAGGGGATGTCCAGGCCATTGTTCCCTGCACCTGTCTCGATGTCTTCATATTCAAGCATGGTCTCATATTGTATTTTACATCTTCAGCGTCTCTTTCATGATCTTTCCTCCAAACTGGTCTGTTTTGATTACAATATTTTTCACGTCAGCACGTGTGTGCTAACGCAATTTTCTTCTACAATATCAATTACATTTTAGTGTGCGGCAAAATCTGTACACGCACAGATAACTTTTTACCGCTCGCACATCAAAGTCAAATACTTAGAAAAATTTTGACACCGCTCATATGCCCCTTTAATTTGCGTGCGATTGTAGAATCAGGTAACTAAAATTGCAAAGAGGACTGTGAATTTGCTTTTTTTTGACACAAGAGGAAGACCGAAAGAATGATGTAAAATGCCCTTGCATGTGCAATTCTCATTCCGGAATTTCATCAATATCCCTTTTTCTGAACATTTGAATTAGGAAGGGGGCAGATTAGCACATAAGTTTAAACTGTTGATTTTTGCCGCAGTATCGTCCTGCACGCATATTTTGAAAATAATCATGACTGGAGGGTAGAAATAAACTTAATTGACTCGATAGAAACTAAAATCTTTAGAGTTTGGAGGTGAAAGCTTCGAACTAAAAACGATTTTTACGTTCCTTTTCGACTCGATCCCCTATAAATTTAAGTCGAATTAAGATGTCATAATTTCCTGCTGCTTTTAACCATTTGCCCCTAATTTTAATGAGACCGTAAAAAACAAAAAACCAGGGAATAAACTTAAAAATACTCATATTGATAAAGCGTGATAAAAATTGAGTTCTTAAACTATTTAGTGGGTCGTTAATTTAATAGCTTTAAAAGTACAGTGAGATGATGACCCAAACCTCCCAATTCATTTTAACAGCATTAAATTTAAACTTCCAAGACAGTCTATTTTAAACTTTTCTTATTCGAATCACACGATTGAAGGGACTTAGCTCCACGCCCACCCGGTGCCCTTTTGCATAGATCTAGAAGCCAAGCCGCTCTCAAAAACAAACTTTTTTTAACTTGGTATTTTCCGCTCTCTGTGGAATTTCTGGAAATCAACACAGTCGGACTTTGTTACACAGATAATTCCTACAAAAAGAAATCTTTTGGAGGTATTAGCTCCCCACGCGCGATGTAAAATCAAACCGCACGTAGATCTCGGCACCCTGCTGAGACTTTCACTCGATATATCTCAATCAAAACCACACAAATCCGACAGTTTGTATATCTCCGTGTAGCTCGAATCGCAGATAGACAAAGGAGGAGTCCTCTGCCCTTCTGCGGAGCTCAAATGGAAACCGGCCATTTATTTATTGCCATAAATCCATTCCACAGGAACAGTGAGCGGCTTTCACAACAAATGACCCGAAAAATAAAAGTAACGATTTCTTGAAGCTGCCATCTCGAGCGCTTTTAATAACTTCATGACCCACAATTGCGGAATGGGTTATTGCATACCAGCAATTGCCTCACGATTTTCTAACTCGTCTGCAACGCCCTAACAACCTTTGAGGCTTTGATTTGCACTCACATGGCGAAGAAGCGCAAGGGCCGAGACTCGTATTATCATTACAGTATTAGGGGGCCGCATTCGGCAATTTAATTAACGTTCACTACCTTTGAGGTGTGAAACGTTTGCCTTGACAGCTGATGTTTCTCGTAGGGTGCATGTCTCGTGACCATAATAGTAACAGTGTTGCCGTCATGCCCCGAACCAGCCCTCACTAAGTGCAGGGCTGGACGTTCGTTTCACGCACCCCTGGGGTAATTTATGTTTCTGGTACAACATGCCGTTATATATAGTTTGAATTAGTAAGAAAATAAAATGTATATTTTAGAATTAGCTGGGTAGTTAGGTGTGAAATTATGGTGCTTGGTGGCAGTTGTGATAAAAAAACCTTTTTACGGTTAGTGCTATTTCGACTTCTAAATATTGTACATGCATCCCTACGATCATAAATCAATGGAAAAAATGTGAGAAAAAGCAGCCATCGAAAGAGGTAGACTAGCCGGACCGACTATATGTGTGTATGTATGGACGCTCTGCGTCTTATTTCACGACCACGGTCAGACGTTTCATATCCTCGAAAGTGCAGAATTTTTACTCTTCGATGCGTTATGGTAAGTTTATGCCGATGCGGAACACCTTGCAAGAGGCCGATTGTTCCTTCCACATACTGGCAATGAGGTTTTTGCCATAAGATGGGGTATCGGATTCCATACTGACAAAATAAGGCATCTAATTGAAACCAATTTATAGCGCAAATCGGCTGATTTCAAGTAAGTCCTTGCTTTGCATTAGACTATTCACCCTCTATAGACCGGACAGGTCTTTATAACGAAATCTCTTTAAGCAAGCAGTTTTCCACCTACCTGGACAGTTTTAACCCCACAATGAGCATTTCAAACTACAAAGCGACTAATGAAACATTTAATGTTATTGGAACATAGAGATAATGTCAAAATAATAGTCGCATTTACCTCAATGAGAAGCTATTGCTATCATATACTTATTGGTTATTACTGTGTCATTCGTATTTGCTACACGTGGTTGCCATGTCATCATCAAAAATCGATCGAGTGAAGCAGTACTTTAATTTTATTGAATGTTATTTAGTTGAACAGCTGACATTAAATACCTATTTTTCCATTTAGTCGCTTGTTCTTACTAGTACATGTCCAATTAGCAAACAACTATGCCGTTTTAGACAAACACTGGAACAACGTCGTACCTAAAATCTATTATTTGTTTATAAGGGGGCGCCCTTTGTTTTATTTTTTTATTTCCGAATCGACGCATCCAGTACGTTTGGCAGCAACCATACCAAAATAAACTTTCCGAATTCATTTTCTAAACGAAGCATTGTAAACAGAGGATGAAATAAAGACAACCTGAATGCAGCAATGGTACGGAGCAAACAGAGTCACGTGCCATGTTGGTCCGTTTAACGCATGTGTTCCTCCAGCTCTGTATTTGTCTATGACATGATTTTTCGGGGATATGCATGAGACATGTACTTTGGAGTGTCTGCCCCTGTGCGGAAAGTTCCGAAAATTACATCGCAAAGCTCTCATCGATGAGTAGTAGACCCCCGTATCTGACGTTACGTGTGCCTAAATTAGATACAACAATTTTTATCGTAAATTATTGGCAGCATTATTTCAACGGTTGTAACATTGTCAACACAATCTCCTTATTAGTTGTAATTTACGACTTAACCAATATTTACGATATTTACATAGTGTTAATTAAATTATACTATAAAGCATAATCAATTATGTTTTTAACTTTTGATGTCGTTTTTACTGCTTAATTAAGAAATTACTTGCTCAATAAATTTATTTCGATTTTATAGCAAGTTTATTGTCGGTGGTGAGGAAGGGGGAGGAGAGGGGGTCATTTATTTGGGAAAATATTACTGAGAAAGTATGAATGGGCCACTTAGCGACACGATAATAGGAGGAACGCTGGATCTTCATCCATCTGTATCGAAAGCCAATACTGCAAGACGGGCAAAAATATCTTTTTAAATTAAAATGCTTTGGGGGATATAAAAGAGTTTTATTCAGATAAAAATACGACATTATCAGTTGGAACAGCAAATTTAGAATGTTCATTAACGATATCGTTGCACAAGGAGGGCCATGATGAATTGCCTTGGAGTTCCGTCGAAACAAAAGAATATCTCTTCGCTGCCCAATATCTTAATTAAACTTGCCGATTTATTCCCCTCGAGCGAAGTCGCTTTGTCTAACGGCGACGAAATGAAATGTAACTCCAGATATAGGCGACCGTGGACCAAGCGGAAGAAAATAAAAGAGAGCCTGTTCTTTAAATTACACAATTTAAAAGTTCGTTTCGTGAAATGAATAAGTAAGTATAACTGAACCGTTCCATCCAGGTGACGCTCGTAGTGCCCTTAATTATTCCTATAAAGTATTTTAAATTGTGTACAACAGAGAACTGGGTGTAACCCGCATATTTTTCGTTGATAATTATTGTATAGGTGCGCGGCGTTGCAGGAAAGTTGTTCAAAACAACCCCCTTTACTTCCAATTTTTCGCAATATTGCCACAACTAAGGTCGTCAACTTAGAAGAGAGATAGCCTGCAGGTGATGCAAAGGAGCAAGACGAAGACGAGAGTAAAAAGATAGTCGAGTCGCGCCGGGCACCTCGACGTTCACCTCGCCCCGTCAGGGCGATGGTAAATCAAAGCGCTGGAGCCACATGAGCACAAACAACCTGAAGTTATTCACTGAGCATCGTCTCTCACATCGATGTGAAATGAGGAACAGAACATTTTGTCGTCCAGCGGCGAGGTGCTTGAAATTTGCTCTGTGATTAGCTGCCTCAATCCCCTGCTCCCTTTATGGGGCAGCAGTGCACTTTGCGTTTAATCAGCGATACTCTATATGTTCGGTCCGATAAAAGGAGTCAGGGCACGTTGAGGGTAGAGGAACGAAGTGCGTGGTGCTGCTTAAGGGATCAAACCAAACTTGACAGAAACAAAGCATAATCAATAATGACCATTATATCAAGCTATTTGAGGGGTCACCATCACCATCTGAATCAGACCACATTTTACTACCTCTGTGTTCGTAAGAAACTAAACAAATGAACTGTGATAAACGGCTAGTGAACTATGTTGATTAGCAGCGATGTTCAATTCTTGGCGAGGTGTGCTATGTTTTTACCCTTAAATGTTCATATTAATCAGAATATTCTTTCGTTTGCTGATACGAATGAAGGTATTCACTAAAGCCTATAAATGGCGATGCAAACTTCTTCACTATAATCAATTCCTGACGAGGTGAACGTCGAGATGTCTGGTGAGGTGAATGGCGAGGTGAACGTCGAAATGTCCAGTGAGGGACGATGCTTCATTATGTCTCTACTTGTATTATGACTTGCAGTGACTGATACTTAGTGCTCTCCCCAGTCACATGCAACCACCTTGCAAGCGTGAAACGACTGGCGAAAGATAATGTGACGCTGATGTGAGATGCAACTGATAGATCACTATAAGCAGCGATCCGAAGATTATTGATCACCAAAGGAAACTATAGTGATCAACACCTAGCGATATGCTACCGCCCTCTCTGGTGTGGAGTCATTTTGTTGAATCGAAACGAAGCAAATGATCGGAGATGACTAAGGATATGACAACCATATCCATTAGCAGGCGTTGGATACGAGCAACTCAGAACAAATTAATACTCAACAGAGGCGTCTTTAAATTAATTAGAAAAATGCGGACGTCAACGCTGTAGAACTCAAACATGCAAATACTTTTCTACAACAAGCAATCAAGGAATTTCGTTAATGCTCTCTGGCATTCCACTGATCGAGATATTCAAACCATCAACCAGACTATCACTAATTACAGCGACTAGCTCACACGTAAATATCCAGGACATTAAGCTCCCACGTGACAAGACGCCTCAAGAGGCGAAAACCCGTGCAGCTAGTTAAATGACAGTTGTGTACACATTAAGTTTAAGTGTAAATAAACTAGAACTTAACGAATGCTAATGCGAAAGGCCTAGTGCATGAATTAGCCCAATATTCACGATCAACTGGTAGTCCGATCTGCACTAGCGTTGTTTAAGGTATTTTTTCTGCCATGGGGAAGCGCATTCACCTGTGGCAAAGAGGAACCAATTTCTCACCGCCCCAATAAACTCGATAAAGAAAAGAAAAGACAACTTTCTGATTGCTTTAACTGGGACACAACGACGCGAAGAAACAAGCGTAAAGGGAAGCCTCCTAAATAAAATCCATATTTTTAGAGTAACATTCAAAGGTAACATCCTTGATGGGGACGGGACGCATAACGATTTAGTGCCGAACCCTCCCATCGTTAATAGAAGTTGTTTAAATAGGAAAACGCACCCTTCTTCGCCCTGACTCCGTTAATAGCTTCTGGAATGGAATGGAAAACAACTTTCATCGTAAAGCCCGAAAACAACCCACCGTTCTCACAATGAGGAAAACGATAATAACCTCTTCGTCTCGCACACCTTACCATATAATGATTGAGATGTGTTTTGAGTTCACCCTCTGCCCTGCTGATGATGTTTTATGCCGTTTTTGAAACGCTCTTTTTACACCCTCACGATAATAATCTTATTATTTTTTCCTAATAATAACTCCTGGACTGATTCTTTTCTTGCGAAGGGTGTCTCTTCATTACATTTATTGGTTACCTCGGTATTATTCAAATTACGACCGTCGAATGCTTAAAACGCATTTGGGTGATCAACGAGTTATTGTCTACACAATTATAATTTTAGGAGCTTTAAGGGTAGCCGAGTTAATAAACGGACTAGTTTTTACGATAAGATCTTCATTGGTAATGTCCATTTAACGACTAGATCCGTTCCCTCGTGTCTATTAATGTTGAGTTGTAATATTGTGTAAAAGCAAATGAATAATTACTATCGATTTAGCAATTAGACAAAGCAGGTTTATCGGTGAAATTTTAATATTCTATGTAGACGTGGCCCTCAAAACTCTGGAGAAATTCTTATGACACGCTCTACTTTAAAATGCATGCTCGCAGAGGTTGGAAAAGCACTTTGCTATGATATGCATATATGACTAGGGAAACATTTTTGTCGAGGAGAAATGTTTTACGGAATGTTCGAAATGCTTCTTGCGGGGGAATACATATTTATGTTTATTGGTAATGACGAGTGAGACGCATGAATACAAAAAAAGATGTTGAAGGTACCTCAGGGGCGGGGACATTGAGCATCTTAACCAATGGCTAATAAGTAGAAGAGATTTCTGTTGTGTCTCCATCGCCCATATTATTTAGAACTTGAAGTTGCATCAAGCAGTTCAAATAAAATAGGAAGCCCAAGGAGCCATGGTGGTTACAAAACTAGCTGGACGAGGGCATAAGACGGTGTGTTCCCATGGCGCATATAATGGTTCGACAAAACTCTAAGAAGACCTTAATACACAAGGACTGATGGAAACCATTAGAGTTGATGCTGGTCAGCAGAATGAAGAAACTGATGGTAATGAGGAAGAAGAAAAACTTGACGAACAAAACAATTTTCCAAACTGCTTTTAAATATTTTTAATCAGGAGACCCGTTGGAAAAAAAAAACGTTAAATTTGTTACCAAAAAACTGTTTTCTAGCCATCAGTTATTCCCAAAACAAACCCTGCCGCTACTGAAATACGTCCCTCGACAATCATATGCATCCGGAAAAAAACACTCAGACAGGCACATGTGTGTGTTCGAAATCAGGCTTTTATGTTGCCCTAAAGAAAGTGCGATTAATTTTTTACGACGTTTCGGTGTTTTACCGTCGCCGCAAGGGTGGTTTAAAAAACCGCGAGCTTTAAGTAAATCTACCTTATACATAAATGACACTAGTAAAATTGTTTATTTGCGTTGTACTCGAATACGCTTGAAATAAAATTGACGTCTGAATGGGGTTTGCCGCCTATTAAATTTACCGCACGCGACGAAACCACATATGCCCCGAGCGAACTGCCTTTAAAAAGAACTCTTATGGTTTTACGAGTTGTTAGACTAGCTTAAACCTAATTATGGAATCAAATTTCCCGTCTGGCTTGAAATGGAGGCGCTATAAAACTCAAAATTTTAATTTATTTAGCTCGAGTTTCGGTTTGCCAAAAATTGCCATAATCCTAAAGGGTGAAGCAAACTTTTCATTTGTCAAATACTAGACGTTTAACTACGCCATTTGGGAACAATGAAAGACGAATTCATCTATGCTGCCAAGAGTTTGCAAACTCGTCCCTAAAACTGCCTCAGCACTTTCTGGAAGAAGGAGGGAGATGGAAGGCATGGCACTCAACACCACGAGGTATCTTTTAACTTGAAGAAAAGGTGTCACCTTTTTTTCAAATACTGCTTAATTAGATCGTGTGTTTATTGTCTAATAAACGCGGACGAAACTGATCCATTTAGTCATTCCGTGTTTAAGCCGCGTAGGTTGGACAAGTTTGACATTGACAGTTTTTGCTCTAAATTGTCAATAAAATTCATTGATACGCCGAGAGGAACACGATTATCTCCTCTTTTTGAACATATTTCCGACTCCACCATCGATCCACTGGCAGTCTTTAAAATATGATAAATGTCTCAAAATGAATGTTTAAGCAAGGTGCATTTATAGTGAATCATCATCGCATATTCGGACCTTAAAAATACAATTTTTCGTAAAAGCCTCTGTACATTACCGTTTGAAATTTGAAGGAAGTCCCACCCTGGAAAATGTGCCAGCCGGTACGTTTTACCAATGATTGGTAAAATACATTTAAATAGGTTTTACAGACCAGCGCGTGTATAAAGTTTCAAGTAAATATCTTAAAATCTGAAGGAGTATGTAAATGTTTGTCTCATCGACTCGCAAAGTTTGCACTTGCCACCAAAAGGCCAAATTACCGATTTTAAATACGATAGTGGTACAATCCCCAGGGTGCATATCTTTAGATTTTAAAACGGACCAAACTCTCGTGTGTCCCCATTACATCAATAACTTTTCAGCGTTTGGCCTTGGGCTAAAACCATAATTTTTTGAAACGTCAAACCAGTGGCCTGTTGTTTAAACACGAAGTTCTTCACAATATTCCCAGCGAAAATTTATTAGGCCTAGATTTCGGTCACTACTCGGATACCTCTAAATTCTCAGAACGAAAAGGTCCGGGAGGCAGTTTCTGAACAGACAGCCGTCTCAAAGAAGTGTTCAATAGCTCTTGAAACTTCTAATCGATTTTACACCACCTATACCAGATGCTTTCAGAGGCTGGGCAAGTTTTGTTGAGTAAAAATCAACTGACATTATCAAAATACACGAGGTATCATGTTAAAGTTAATAATACGCTTTGTTATCCCCAAAAACAAGTCAGTGGATTTCCATCAGAATCAACAGACTTTCTAGGCGGAAACTTGGGAAAGTATTTAGACAAAAGTTGACGAGCCATGAAGGAAGGAGAAAACATGACCCCAAGTTCTTGCGGTGGACCCATTACCGAGTTAAGGAATTACGCGACGCTCTTCAACACCCTTCTTAAAACCCCAAATTTAAAATTTAAGGGCGAATGAGCAATGATGCTCGAATAAAATTTTATGCCCTGAGAAATGGAAGAACGATGGATTTTATGGAAGACTTTAAGAAAAAGGGCGCAATATTATTTAATTCTCAATAATTTGAACCTTAACTGGCATTCCCATGCACAGTGCAGTTACCTTAATTGTGAATTACATTTAACTTTCTGTACAGTTACATAGCGTTATATAGCTTATTTTCCAGTTATTATTCCGCAATTTCAATAAACAAGCAACCAATCCTTCTTAAACAGCGTATCTCAACGTAATGCATTCAATTATTGAAATGCTCAGGTGTTTGTAGTTGACAAGGCATTCGGATAATGGGTTTCATCCAAGTGATTCTCCTATGGCATCATGTTAACGACGAAATGTTACCACGGAATTTTATATGCCATTAGGCTAACTGGCTAAGTGAGGAATTTCACCGGGAGATTTTGACAAAAGGGTGTTTTAGGCACATAGATGGGAGCAATTTAATTGATTATGTGACGAGTATACGTAAAGAAGGGGTAGACCCTGGTGCTAAATTTTTGTTTTTTTTTTGGTGTTATTACGTAAAAAATATTAGTTCGCCATGGAAAGCAGATGTTTCTTCCTGTGTATGACCAATGACATTGCCCGAAATTGACATGGGAACGAGGTTACTTCACGTTAAATGTCATGATGAATGATTATTTTAATTTAGCACGTCTTTGACATTCGTTGGATTTCCAATTTCCTGCGCATGTCAAAATCTACAATTGTCACTGTTCAGTATTAGTTTATGGAAATTTGGCCTTGAGCAAAAAGCAACACGTTTGGCGGTTTAAGTCGGGAGGGCACGGGGACGCCGCCATCCCAGGCTTGTAATAAACTAAAACTAGATAATATTGAAGGTTGGAGAGCACCTTTCAAAATCGGTCGGGACAAAAATTGTCCTGGACCTTATTCGCTTAAAAGAAATCACTAGTTCATGCTCTTTCAGACTTAACTGACGAAAAATAACGATTGTGTAACACATTTGCAGCATTGTGTATTAGCCCTCCATCTTCACACGGCTCCAGCATAGCGGCCAATATTTAGAGCGTTTCAATTCCACATTTACCACCCACTAAAATGACACCAGTTAATATAGGAAGTCAAATGGAGATTTGTGGATATGAGTCCAGGTACATATTAGAATAGTGAAGATGAACATTACATGGTTATGCAGATATGTGCATGTCGTGTTGTACACAATTACGCATTGTGGTGACATTGGTTGGATTCACGGCCCCGTAATGAAAGTTTATGACCCTAGAGCCACGCGAACATGGCTACATGTGTTTTATTTGACAATTAGTTCGGAGCTTCAACTGTCAGTTAGTTAGCGAAAAGTCCTATGACGACCATTAATAATGCAGGTGCCCCGGGAAAAAAAAGTTATTATATCCGTTTAGTTGCCGTTGAATATGTGCAATGTTTGAGTATTCTTTCTGCAGTCTGTGATCATTATCTCTCTCTCAACTGACTCCGACTACTTGTTTTGCTTCAACTAAAATGCTAATTGTGACTTACCGGGATCCGAGGCGTCGAGACTCTGCTGCGATGCGGGGGGTTGTGAAAGGGGTCCAGGCGTCCCTGGCGATCGAACGTCGTCGTTCACGGGGCCCCCGTAGCTCAGCGACGACGAGGGGGGCCGCTACAATCAGAAACAATACTTCGGTATAAATGATGGATTCTTATCAATTCCCGGATGGAAGAAGAATGTCAACGAAGGGTTAAGTTTCTGCGTCTTCATGTGTCACGCCGGTGAGCCCAACATTAACTACACTTTTCAATGGGATCGTAATGAAATCTTCAAACAAACGTCTTTTATAGAGATAGTTCTCGAGATATCAACATGTTTTAAAACAAAGTTTCAAAGGTTTATAGGCCTCCTACGCGTTGCATGTAGGCTGCCCGCCCTGGTTGGCGGCTCACAGATCGAGGCTGGGGTTGCATGTGAGTTAGGCAATATTTTTGTGATTCAATGCAGTGAGCAGTGTAATAATTTAGTTTTCTTACAAAGACCATTATCAGCTGTGGCTCAATGAGTTTTTATGCAAGACGAATTAAAGCAGGGATAATTAGTTATGCAGGTCGGAAAGCTCGCTCAACGCTAGGAAGCCCGAGGATAATTCGATAATCTGGCGCTATAAGTAATTCGAGTATTTTTATGCATCATTTCTCATTTGAGAGGGCTTATTGACCATGACGTCAGAGGCATTCATTTTTGTTGCGGCCGACAACTGTGGTGTAATGTGAGTCCGAAACTCATATTAATCTGTTCAGAAAAAGCAGTCAATATAGCTATAAACGGTAATATTCCCATTACAACCAATGGAAACATGCCGTACAACGTTACGGATTCAGCTTAGGTAGATAATTAGTGCTATAATCTACTAAAGCTGAAATAATTTGATTCTACAGAGAACACTCCTCATTAATTCCCAATAAATCACGATCTGATGATACATTACAAAGAATCACTTTGATTTGCGATAAACCAGATTGATTATTAATACAATTCCACTTGGCTTTTAATGTCAGTCTAGGACATTAATATTAATACAGCAACATCTCTTTTTGCGACGTGGTCTGAAACACACGCTTATGAGTCCAAAATACAGATGTTGTTTTGAAACGTTGCGTTTTACCTTATACGAGTACATCGGAAGATATTGACCTTAAAAATTCATGTATACAAATAATACCACCGAGATAGGCAAATATGAGAAACCTGGTGGCAGTTCTTTCAACAGCAGAGATTGTTATTCTAATCTGAATAGCTTCTCATTACGTGTGCCCTGTCAGCAGTACAAATATTGATTTTAAATTGAACATGCTTCTGGAAATTCTAGCTCAAACTGCATTTTGGCCCTTGGAAAAAAAACTGGTAATTAATAAGAAGTTCATTTCACTCGTATTTTTATTTTCTTGAACATACGTGACCCATGTAAACTCGGTAAAACGTATCCCCAAAGGAATAACGGTGCATTACATTTCATTTTCTAAGGAAATACCCACCAGAATATGAATGCGTTGGTTTACGAGAGGGTGCATTTTTGCATAAATATTTTGAGCATTTTCGGTATTAAAGATGTATATCTTACACATGGCTTGGTGTAAGTAGAAGAAAACTAATCATGAAAAGGATGACAAAAGACATTAAAATTTCATATTTTCATATTAGCTTCGGGAAGTGCTATCTGAAGATCTTACCTTCGTTGTAACCTTCTATGAGCGTACTTGCTAATTCCAGCGAAATGGTCAAAATAGAAGTAGTAAAGGGCGAAAAACGTCCGCAGCGTTTAATCGCAAATGTTAAAAAATATTTTTTTGGCAAAAACATACGATTTATCCGATAAAATGAACAGAAAAAAATGTCTTGCTTGGATGTCACAAACAAAGTGGTTTTTCCCTATTGGAGCAACCTCATCACATGTAATGGCGGTCCAGTATCTACAGTATTGGATATGAAGTGGGCATTTGATCAAACAATCACATTGTTTTCGCAACTGGCAATCTAAGAAACTAGTCAAGAACCTTCATCGATATAAATCAAGAGGCACTCAGTCATTTAGAAAGTATACAGTTTTTACGATTGGCGTCTGCAGGAACGAAATACTGAAAGGTGGTGCGAAAAAAGACTAAAATAATATGCGTGAAATACCATTTAATTTTAGTCAATTTGACAACACAATTAGGTCGTAAAATAAATGTGAAATCGGCTACAGAGTATGTCTAGTGTGTAGTTACGGCTATTGTGAGATCGTAACCTTTTTATGGTTCCTATGAAACGCTGCTGCCTGGTGTAACTGAGCAGTGAATTTTTAATCTTGCACGTTTTGTTAGGAGATAATTAAACGTTTAACTGCTGGACTGAGGTGGGTTCCTACTAAAGTCATTTTATTTACTTATGGTGCACGAGACGACAACGTCATTTGGGTTCATCTTGAGTGTTTTTTGTCGATTCAGCTAAGAACGACTCATATAATCCTAACTTTCGCCCGAATGCCCTTGCTAGGTACCCCAAGGAGAAAATGTTATTATATCTGGAAAGGAATGCAGCTAAAAATCTCATCAAAAAGATTTTAGCCAAAGGTGAATTTCAATCTGTGAAATTCATCTAGAATGAAAAGCAATTTTTGGTTCTCTTCGATAGCATGTATGAACTAATGAAAGGTGAGCCGCTTTGGTGTGACACATTTACAGGCAATTCTTGATGAGATGTCAGACTTTCTCATACAGACGTTCTCAAAGGTGCTCTATCCATTTAGCAGGTAATCTGCTTTGCAGGATTCATTAAGTTGATCTTGGTGATGCTGCGATCCTTCCGTATACTGCTCAATTAATGGACGTGGTTGTGCTTCGAGGTTTTCTGCTTGATTACCAGAGTGGTTCTGGTGTATCTGTCAATAATCGTGACTGTCGGTATGTTTCTATTTGTGTCTAGCCAGTACTTCGAGGAAATGAATACTAAACAATATAAGAATAAAGGTTCCTATAAAGGTATGTCGGCAAACCGCTTCATCTCGAAAGAGTTCGGCAATGCCTTTATGGGAAGTTCTTTTAGTACTAACCTTGGATTTGTGATAGTTGACCAATGGCTAGTTACCTGTATCAATGAGTGACACACGCAACCACATCAACGAAAACATCGCACGATAAGACTTGGAAGTACCGTAATAGTGAGCTATCTGTTCATTATGTTTCCTCCTCATTTAACCGGAAAATATTAGGCTAATATTAAAGCGTAAACATCATCTTTCCAAACACTAAAGAAAGCCTTTAAGCAAGCTTCAGAAAATCCATTCTGTTTGTTTAATTCAGTATGATTCTTACAAAGATTTGTTAACCGGATTAGCGAAACGGAAGGGTAAAGATTTTACATTTGAATAATTTTATTTGGAGTGTCCGGGTTTGATTTAATATTAGAGAGCTGTCCCGAAATGTCACCCTACTGAATCGGATAATTGACTTTTAACTAAATGCTAGAAAATGGATAAGTCCTGTTCGGAGGGGAGAAACAAATCTAATCTAAGCGTCAGTCAAATTCCGAATTAGGCGTCCTTGAGGGATTAGTTACCCCCATGCAAATAGCAATTGGCCACTTTTGAAGTAATGTGTATGCATGCAGATTGGAGGTTGCATCCCCGTCATAATCCGTTTAGTGTCTTTATCCGTTCTGGACAAATCGTGTATAGGGTTGCCACCTTAAAAGTTAATTTCGTTACTATGCAAATGGGGGATAAAAGCCTTTATGAATAAAGTATGCAATAAGCAAACGCCCATCTGCAGGGAAGATGCTTTTTATGTCCATTAATTTCTAATTATCCCCTTTGAATTTTTGTTTTTCCTTGTAGTTCAATCACAGGCAGGAGACGTTTTAAAAGGCTTTAACTTGACGTGTTGATTATTACATCAAGGTGACGCATTGAGCATGAATAGTTAAAAGAGGAAGCGAATCGCAGACCAAATGACACTACCTGGTGATAAAAGAATATCCTATTGACACTTTAACAACCTAACTGAAAATATCTATCAGCCATATCAATCATATCTGACATTGCTTTCATGTTAATTAGGCGCAGGTATACCTGTGCCGATTACACATTACTTATTTTGCATTTTTTATCACTTTTTAGCATAATTTACGTGTTTATTTGTGAGTGATGTGCGTGTTGAAAAATATTTCATTTGTTCAAATTAACTGACGGACGACGAGTCAATTTGTTGCGAGTTGAACCCTCGAAAGGCGACTCAAGTTTCACTAAATTAGATAATTTACCTACATGACTGTCGAAAGACTGAAGGTCTTTGAACTTGGTACATTGTCTCAAACTAATTATTTCTAAAATTGCCCTGCATAGGAAGAGATAAACCTTGAAATTTCTTTAAATTAAAATGCTTGTCTAGCATTAGCCTTCTCATTAACTTCACCGTTATAATAAGCCTGAAAGTGCTTTCCTCACCTTTAGGTGGGCCTCGTAAAAACAAATGCATCTCATTAAGAGCTTAAACTTGGCTTATTGTCCGTCACATAAAAAAATCCTCTTATTCATGACTGGAATTGCTTAGTATCAGTTAAATAACGGGTGATCATTAAAAAAAAATCTCGCAGTACGCGGTGAAACGTAAACGGAGTGCGTTGATTAAGCCATTTAATGTTTAGCATCAAACATCTGACACTGCCAATAGATAACAGATGAATTTATCGATGACTCGTTGCTGCTATTTGAACGTCTGCTTGAGGCCCTTTTCCGACGATCACCCTTTATAACTTGTAAGAAAATGTGGATCGAGAAACGGACGGGTCCAGTGATTTTTTTTTCATCACACCATTCTGTTATTTCCATTTAACATATCTCTGATAAACGGTTTTTAACGGCCGCCGGCCGTTAAGGTCACCCTCACAACAGATGATTTATCGCCAAACTTTTTTATTCATTCTTTGTTATATTATACATACAATTTGATTTCGCAATGTCTCTTGCAGAATTTCCGAATTCTGGATTTTATCCAGAGAATTTCTCTCACTTATTTACGTTTTTGACATGAACGATACACCGCCGATACAAACTTAGCTGGGTTGACTATAAACATCGGCTTCGTCTCAGTTTACAAGCACATAAGTTATTTACTCATTATTGGCCTTGCAACGTTAGTCCCTAGTCTACAACAATTTTAGTTGTTTATACCCATCAAAAATTGACTCCCATCAGCTAAAGGAACCACTGTACCCACTGACATATTGCACTCCTCAGTGCTACAATCACGAAGTGTTCGTTAAAGCGAGTCTTGAGGCTACAAACATTACACTTACAGACCTTCCACAGTGCTGTAAAATACGTGACGAATTACTTGACCTCCGATCTCCCAGGTCGTTACAGATTTCTTCGGATAATGATACGGCAATGATCTTTATCTGATCCGATTGCAGTGATTTTCGCACTTATGATTATTCTGCCTAGTAACACGAAAGAAGGGGTTGTGGACTTCGAAAACCGATAGCACAGTCCTAACAAGGAACATATGTTTTGGGTGGGAGGATGGTGCGTGATCCGTCTTGAGCTTTCCCTGATGTACTTTAAAAGACGGGTAAGAACATTTTTACGCAGGGTGAGTCAATGAAATTACTAAGTAACTTAATAAATTCCATTTCAAATTTATTTTCAAACTGAATATTTTAGTTATGAAATATGCATATTTTATAAATATTTAGAGATCTAGAAGGCTGCTCAAAAAAATTTGTCGCTTTTAAAAGTTTTTTTTATGGCACACTCTGTATTTAAGTAGCTCATTATATTCTAATTATAATTATAAACCTTTTTATATAGAGTCGAATATGATCATTTCTTATGGTTTAGGAGATATCGAGATTTTTTTCAAAAAATTATCATTTTTAAGCGCTTATTTATTGACACATTGCATTTATAATTTTTATAGGATGGCAGTCAAATATGAAATCATCAAAGTCAATGTTTCGCTAATTAATCATTTGAAGTAACGGGTGTCTATTATTTAGGCGTCAACATAAAACCGTTAAATTGATTTAAATGAAATAAAAAAAATAATTATTAAAATTAATGCAACAAATGTGAATCTCTATCTGTTAAAATAGAAGTTTTCTTATTGTTGAGTTCTTTTCTATCTGAAATTGTCATTTAAAAAATTATTAATAAAATAATAATATAATTTCATAACTAGTAATAATGAATTTTTCCCAAAATGAATGTAAATATAATATCATATGAAATAACACTTGAGGGTTTTTCAAAGTACTATTAGGCAAACTTAAAATGTATCGGGTGTCCTATTTAAAAAGAGACTTTTTTAATTTAATTTTTTTTATGTTGGCCCCTAAATAGTAGAGACTCTGTGGGCTTTATTCTAGATAATTAGTTGGCGAAACAATGATTTTGCGTTTTACTTTCATGATACCAAATATGAATGCTATCCCGTACAAATTAAAAATGTTATATTTAATAAATAAGTACTTGAAAATGACAATTTTTCGAAAAACGTCCCGATATCTCCTAAACGATAAAAGGTAAATATTCAACTATGTATAAAAAAGGTATACAATTACGATTAGAATATAATAAGTTAGTAAATAGAGGAAGTACCATTTAAAAAATGTAACTTTGAGAAACCGCTCGTTTTTGAGTGACCTTGTGGATGTCTAAATAGTTCTAAAATCTGCATGTTTCATAACCATATCACGTAACATATTCAGTTTGAGAGTAAATTGCAAATGGAATTTATTAAGTTACTTTGTAATTTCGTTGGCTCACACCGTGCATTTAGATGGACTTTACAAAAAATAACATCTCATTATAAGTTTTAACTAGGCATATTGCGTAGGTATTCAGTAAAGAGCAATTCAAATTCAATAACTGCGATCGAGGTCGTTAAGAGCATCACAACAGTGAAATGCACTAAAACTTATAAAGCGTGTCAAATGATAGGTTCTAATGAAAACTGGAATATTTCTTCACAGTTCATTAATCAGGCTGGCAGTTGGAATATCAATTAGTGGTGCCGGTAGAGCACCTTGTGTATTACTTAATAATATAACGAGGTGTGTCAAAAAACAGGCAAAAAGCGCGAACGAGTTAACGCTTAACCGGCAAACAACTATCCGTATCCAGTGGGGTGGAACAAGTATTTCCTACTTCCGTTTATTGACATGTGGGCAGTATATTAATATGTCCCTCGAAATTATCAGTTGCAATGCCAGTGCTTGAGGGGGTTATTTTCTAATCTAATTTAAAGCATTTGAAGACGTTCACGGATCCGGTATAATTATGCTCAATCTTAATGTGCGTCTAATATTACAATAAAAGCGAATAAAATAAAACTACTGGAAGGCCAGCCAAATGGATTTTATTAATAGAAGTTTTCACTATGGATCATTTCAAGTGTATTTATATTAGTTGAGTATAATGGTTTTTAATGAAACAATCCCACATGTACAGAATAAACCATTAAATTTTACAGATAATGAGTGCAACAATTTTTGTCAGTCGAGACTATCATTTTATCAGAGTTCTTGTTGGAGTTACTAATTTCGAAATTTTATTTTAATTGATTCGAAAAAGATTGTGTAAATGAGCTCACGCACGAACAAAGAGAGAGCATTGAGGCGATCAATTTGAACAATTTTTTAAGGCAATTGCTTTACGTGATTCCGAGATATTGGTGTTCGAATTTTGAAAAATGGCAAAACAAGGGTGCCTTTTCTCTGAATTGGATTAATTACAAAATTCAATCCATGATAGATGAAGTAAATTCAGATTATCCACAGTTGGTGATTTGGAGGTCTTCTTTCTACCGCTTATCCTGGATTTCGTACGAGTATGTTCAGTTCTTTGTCTCTTACCTGATTTTTTTCATAAAATTTTACAATTTAATTTAACATCTACTAACTATGCTCTATTTTTGCTATGAAAAAAATTCTAAGCGCCACGACTATTATCACCCGGAAGACTCATTATTGGACTTGAACAATAAAGTCCACAGGTATTTTCTTGTTATTGTAATTAAAGTGTTTAGCAGAAATGTTGTTGAGCAATTTCTAGATTATTTTTCCAACCTTTAATTACCCTTATCAATGCCTTAGGAAATTTTTGGTTGACCTATGCCCGTGTAAGCCAGTGGCGTTTATAATTCATTTATTAAAAAATAAGCTAGGTATTAACTAGCTGCTATTTTGGCTTGACAGCAAAGCAAGAACTGACTGCACCATGCTGGTAGTTGAAGTTAAGTACATATTTTGTTTCCAACTTGAGCTATTACCTGCCTAGCTTTTTCATTAGCCGACGAATTTTAAAACATCTATGTTTACGTGTAGAGAAGGTTACCAGCTTGATAGCTGATTGGCACAAGCTCGCAGTAATTATCAACCTGGCACCATTATCGATATTAAAATACGAGTGAACGAAGTGGGAGTAAAGTGCAGTATTGTTAAAAAAAAATTTAATCAACCAAACCAACGATGGTACACCTCGTTACAATTTATAATGCAAATTGTTGAAGCCTTGGAACGATTTAAGATAGAGACATTTGAGGTAATTAGTTTTCTGATATAAACTATAGTCAAGCTAGCTTGAGAAAAGAGTTGAATTGGAAGTCCGTTTTTTCACAATAACTAAAACAGTAACAGTAGTCGAAGTTGGTTATAAAAAACACAAGAGCCCCAGAGATTTTGTTCGGTATAACCGGGCGTTCGTTATACCCGATTGCAGTTATATGTACATATTCATGTTACGTTCGCCTCAAAAATTCTTGCGTTGATTTTTTTTTATTTGTATATACATAGTTAAGATTTATAAACCAGTTAAACATAAAAGAACGGCAAAAAGAACACGTCGTTTTATTTGTACCTATGTAATAGCGATGCAGTACATCATGTTACTACTACATACAAACATACTATTTATTTTGTGCTGTAAAGTGGTCAGTCATTTTATACTGCACTTGGTTTTTAATAAGAGAATGTCTTTCAATAAAGCCATATAATTTGTCTTGAATCGGTTGTTAGCAAATTGTTATCCATTTTGGCATACTCTTCTAGACCAACATTATTATGCCTCTTAATCCACTCTGACAATGGAACGTCTTCGTCATTTTGATTTAGGAGTACGTCTTGCTGACCAAAATCCAAAATCGGCCATGATTCAATACATAGGGATTCCCCTGTGTAGAGATCATTCTGATAAAAAAAAAAAAACTCTAAAATTAGCTTAATAAATTGTTCAGGATGGTCTTTTTAGTAGGCATTACTTCGTTTTAACCGATCGGATCTGCGAATTTCTCTTCGAAAAGGGTTCGCTAAAACCGACTATTGGTTGTAAATGGGTTCGTTATATCCGAACAAGAATAACATGTAATTAAATAGATACTTGATACATTTTTTATTTAGTTCGTTGGGCGATCGTTCGTTATAACCCACGTTCGCTGTAACCGAGTTTCAATCTAATTTGGCAAGTGCCGTTAGTTTGGAAGAACACAGTCACCAATCAAATATTTGTAAGAGCAAGATTATAAAATTGAAATGTGTTTTTAATGATAATTTTGGTAGCATAAACAGTAAGGTGTGAAGTCTTATAACCTCAAAATAGTTTTCATATATAACATAAATTAAATTAAAATCATTTTTAACATGAATGTAATAGAGATAAAGAGATAAATAAAAATATTTAGATTTAGATGAGGTAAGAAAAATTGTAGGCACAAAATATCTGGCGCTCAGGGTGGTCAATTTCAAGGATCCAGGCGCCGTACCCATGGATCTCGAAATATTAAAAGAAGTTTGGCACTTACTTTATTGGTGCAGTGAGCAGGAGCACCATCTAATTGATACAACAGTTCCCATACAAATGTAATCGTAAATTGTCTATAAACTTGGTAACCGTTGTCCTTAAAATATCCAAAAAAATACTTTGTAGTGAGTATCTATTGTGTATCTAAGTTATATATATTTATTTAAGATTTAACACTCATATTTATATCATTCAGATATAGTATCAATTTTCCCACACGTATACAAAATCCAAAAAATTTGTAATACTACGAGATATACAAAACGAATAAGAATCTGTAACTCAAATTTCAGCTGTCTATCTGTGATAGTTTAAAAAATTTGAGCTTTTCAATTTAGAGCTCTTTGTTGCTAAATCGGCCAAAAAAAAATTAATTTCGAAAACGGAGCATCACAACTATAGCATATGATACATAAAACTGTGGTTTAAATCTTCCGGGCAAGTCGAAAATGTAATAAAATACTGAACGTGTAATTTAAAGTAACAAAGTTGTTGTCAGTTACATATAGATTTGGCAACCTCGCAATGATACCTGATGAATATTCTAATTGAACATATCAAACTCCATTACATCGGCGTCCAAAATGTCAAATCTCTAGCTATATTAGAACCCCGTAAACTTTTAATAGGACACCTACCGTAAATGACCCTGTATAGTCCGGTATAAACATCTAATACGTTGAGATTACCCGCTTTTTAGGGTTTTCTTCAAAAAGTGTTAATATTGTTTTTTTTTATTTTCGGTACGTCAGTGTCTGTGACAGTTTTCTCAAAAACATGCGCTGTGAAATCCGCGACAACTGAAACGCAACTAACATGTTTGCATGAGACTGACAAAGCCAATCTGTAATAACACGCCATCTAGCGGTAGTGATATGAGTGCAACTTGTGACATTTTTCTTTGTGATGAAGTTTGGTGTTTACAGTTGGTCCACGGCAAAAATTTAAAAAAATAGCAATTTTCGAGTTGTGACAATGCTTTTCCAAATCAACAATACGTCGGCATCGTGAGACTGCCCCCTTGAATGTGCAGATTTTCGTCGAGGTCCCCACATTGGACGCACTGCATACCTGTCCCTTCGAAAAGTCGATGGCAGGACTTTTTGCGAAGGCCAGACGGACCAGGTGCGTATCTATTTGCAAAAACCGTTTAGTGCCCTCCATATCCATTTTTATTATTAAAAACCTGAGGCTACGTCGCCGACACTTTATTGATCCCATTTATCAAGAGCGTATAAAACACATGGAATTTTCTAAACGCGTTCCCGAAACATTATCCGCAATAATAAAAAATGCACCCAGGTCTCAGTCCGGCCTTATCGCAGACAGCAGGATAATTTAATTTGTCGGAGTAATATATTGCCGGCAGCGCAACGGTGCTGCTGCGATGGCAGTGCCGACGCCTCCGCGGCGCTCATATCCTGCTTTTCTCGGTGGCTCTATTCTATTCTATCCCCAAATCTCTGGACGGCTGATGTATGGCTCCCCATCGACCAAGGTGCCGCCGCTTTCTCTCTCCCGATAACGTTCCCAACACCTGAATATTTTTTTCTCAATAAAACCTCTACGTGAGTTAAATCTATCCTATTAAATTACCGGCTACTCAATACGGTGATGTGCACCATGTTTATTTTGCCATTAAAGTTATAATTCCCCAAGTTTATCTTCCGCTACGTACAATACCCCGATATAAATTGGTTTCTGGACGTCGACGGCGACGTCATCATAAACAAGCATTTTTACTTGTTTTCCTGTCCAAGGCGTGGCCAGTGCACGCCATTTACAGCGGACGTTAAATTTGTTGCACTTTGCGTCAATTCTTGTCTAGAGTGTGTCTCACTTATATAACCCCAATTATCCAATCTGCGAAATCTTTATCGCTCCGCATATCACCAGCGAAATCCACTAAACGCAAATACCGAACCCACTCTGACGAAGTCGGACTTAGAGCGTGTCCATCAAGGGCCTTATCAAGAATAAATGATGTTGGTGTGAGTTATAATTGCATGTAGTTAAATAATAACAATACGTTGCTCTGTATAGAGTCTGATCCAAAGAGAGCTCAGAGCAATTTCAATGCGAGACAAAGTCCGAGAAAAAAAGGAGGCGGTGTTCGTTTGGCCAGAGCGCAGTATTTCATTTTAATGGTCCCCGCGGTCCCGGATTCCATTAAACTGTTTCTCCTGCAAAGTTTATTCTGGCCGCTGGGACCATTAGTTTGATGCAGCAGGAAACAATCCTGCCAAAGAACTGGAATTGATAGATGGCTCGGTTGTCCGCCTGCTTGCTTGTGCTAACTTTGCAAGCCATATTTTAACTTCTGCACTTTCGGTGGAGGAAAAATTTCTTGCTTAATACCTTAATATGCATAGATTCTCGATAAATATGCTTATAATCACTTAATCAGCAGTTACCAGAAGCTGTATAAATGAGTAATTGTTAATTGCTATTTTCACACCGGCGAGATAAGAATAAGCTCTTAAGAATTTTTATGTTACAGTTGCAATCCCGCCGTACGAGAATGTTCTGGTTCTTCGTTATAGCCCGATGACGCATAAGTAAGGAAATGCTTGAATAAGGGCAAATCGTGAAGCAAGAGCGAATTCTCGGGCAAACTCGATTGGCGCATTAAATTGTACTTATGCAAGTTTCGTTTATCACCCCCTCCCTATTGTCGGGGGCGGAAACCGGAGATAAACAAGGTGAAATTGATTCAAAAAAATTCAAAAAATTAAGCGGAGGGAAGGATCACACACCAACGATGTCACCCAGGTATCCCATCCGCAGGAACACCGCGCGGACTTCTGACAGATCAATTCTGAGCTGAGGCAAACATGCGTTTTCCATTTTTGAACTTCCCTTCCCGTTCACGACTTGCTTACTATAATAAAATATGGTGACCGTAATGAAATTGACCAACAAGTAATTTGTTTGTTCTGCTACGGCCCAAACTTTCTGCCATATCCTAATGGCTCTATAAAAATGTGCTCCTACGTCTAGAAGTAATTTGGCCTTAATGGCTCGTTTACATAATAACCATTCATACATCAAACTAGCATAAATATGCAAATTGAACATATTCGTGTATTTATAGCATTAAACCCCAGAGACATATTTCGAATGAATAGAAGTCGAAATTAGGCCCCGTTACTGAGGCGAAAAGAAAAGGGACGTCGCCGAAACAGATCTATTTTATTTTTTCTTCCTGATACAATTTGCATCGTCTGAGAATCACTTAGAGCGTAGAAAGCGTCTCCGCGTGGTGTATCTCCACACCGCTTTTATTGGGGCATTATCATTTTATTGACTTCAAATAGCTTGTAAAACGCAGAGCTTCGAGTCAAGAGCGAGCGCGGGAAACCATTCGCTCTAAACAGCCTAATTCAGGAGACAGTGATGGCTTGTAATCGCCGTCGGAGTTTCCCTCCAGCAAACAGGTGGATTTGTTCAATTTATTATGGAACCGACAAAGAAACATCTGCTACCTTGCCATAAGCTACGCCATCGAAATCTTCTACTAAGTATTACGAGCGAATGACGTTTGCCTTAAATGCACTTAGGATGCACTTGCATTTGCACATAAAAGATAATTAATCAATGCAGTCTTGCAACATCCTATGGTGGCCCAGCGATTTTTCGCATCTTAAAAATGAAATATTGCTACTCCCATTTGGGTTCTTGAATGGTGAATGTGATTGTATGGCCATGCAATATGCTTGTTTAAGAGGCGAGATACCATCTCATCAAGATTGAATTAAACAGCTTTTTTCGTCTGCATGAGCGAAAAATATCAACCATAGTTTCCATGTACCGTAAATCTTTCTTTGAATATCAAATTCGCCAACCTCTTGCCATACATGCAGTAAATATTTGATTAACCGCTTCTGCTTGTTCCCAATATTGCTCATAAGCTTGATATTGAAAGACAGAATTTTCTCCCATCGCCCATACATTTTCATCTACGGTGATAAGGAAATCGGCACTTTAGGGAACTGCAGATGGAAGAACACCCAAATAGATGTTATGAACGATCAAAAATTGATATTATTGATATGAAAGCCCGCTGGGTAATAAAATGGCAGTGCTAGAATGATAACACTTAACAGTTTGACTTTCATTATGGGGCATTTGGTGGTACCTCTTAAACGATCACTTATATGCAGGTTGTTAATTAAATATGCAGGCAAATTTCAAGGGGTACTTTTTGAAGAATTTCACGATAAAAGTTCATATTAACACAGGTCGGCACGGGCCCAAGATGTCGAAATACGGGATATTCAAATTAAAATCTTAAATTCAATTTTTTATTATGTTTTTGGATAATAACAGGGCATTCTTTAAAAAATTTTCCCCAACCATGAAAGTTTTGAGAGACACTCAAATGTTTACTTAGTTTTTGATTGGTAGTATTTTCCGCGAAAAACCGTCGTTCTGAAAACAAAGGATTCGAAATTTGACCTTTTACCACCAAAATAACAAAATCCTCGCTATAATTTATCTCCAAAGCGGATGCACAACTCACTAGAAAACAATGCAGTGCATGTTTCCATAGCACCAAATCAGATAATTTATTGATAGTGAATTTTAAAACTTGACAGTGATGGTCAAAACTCTGAATTTCACATGTTTTTTTTTTTTAATTGTCTAATGTGAGTTTTTGAGTAATAAATTGTGTGTTATGTTTAAAATGATTCAACCCACGAATGCAGAAATGGCAGACGTACATATTGTCTGCGAAACGGTTCAAGTTGACAGACGAAAGTATCAAGGACGATTTTCCCGTCGAGGGTCTCCAACCATTCCAATTTGCAGGTCGGCCATTTATGCATCGGAAAATAGGCCCCTTTCAAATACAACCCACACTCACTAATTTTAAAAAATACTCGTAAAATTCAGGTTTTGGCCACCATTGTCGAGCCTTTAAAATTCGCTCTGTTTCTATATAGTCACTATATGTTTGAATTTTACTGCTTTGGAAACCTGTGCAGTGTTTTCTCCACTTTATCACTATAATATTCATGTTGTGAATATATTTTAATATTGTACTTCCCTTAGCCCAAATTGTTCCAAATTTCAGCATCAATTAAACAGACCTCATTTATCTCTTTTGGAACAGAAGTAAATCTGGATGTGCCATCACTAATTTCCATGATAAAGTTGTTTGTCAAACCTCTCTTGAAAGAAGTACGTTTGGGTCTTGTTGCAGATTTTTCCATTGGTAACATGGCCTGACTGTTTTGTAAAATTTTGTTTCCAAATGGAAAAGGAGCATCGTGTCCATCATCACCAACCATTATTTCGCCAGTGACGCAATTCTGAAACTGACCTCTGAAGAATGGACTTGCGTAGATCCTTTAGATCCCTATTTTGATCTTCTTTTTTTCAATAAAGTTCCGAACCAATCAAGCACATTTTTCTTGGCCCCCCATTTCCCCCTGGGCTCTTGAACGTGATTACTGAAGGTGACATTGATGATTTTGGGCCCAGAATAGTGACCCTGATTTCCTTCGAATTTCCTTATAATAACCTATAGTGAATTTTCCAGTGCTTTAATACGCTGTTAGCGTTCAACATCCGGCGTACTAAAAAATCTATTGCCACATTCTTTGCTTGAACTGCGGCGAATAACACCAGATGAAAAGCGATTAAAAAAAAGTCCAAAGTTATTCACATCTTTATCATTTTGATAAAAACCTTGTAAGTCCACTTAACTTCGCTGTCTAGCTACCCGTAGGTAGAAAGACTAAAAGCTACAAAGTTTTCTAAGTGTTCCTGCTGGTCTTTTGAACATGGTCACAAAAGAGGCCAGTTTAGCGATGTTCTTCTGGAAGACTGGGAAGCAAAGGAGCTGGTTGAGAACGACCAAATTGGCCTTCGGATTGCTCTTTTGTGCACTAACTACATTACGCCTGGTGTATTTCACATTTACTTCTGTAGAGATTAATAATGTTATTAAAATAGTGATCATGTCTTTGTAGTGTGAAATCTGTAATACTGACCGTCCTCAGATTGCATGTGTGCTCATAATACATATACCCGTAATTACAATAATTGATATGGTCATAGGTGTTAGCAAACATTATGAATATGATCCAGAAATGCGTTCCGAAGCACAGAAAAACATCGATATTTGAAGTATGCTGGCAAAACTAATTTCCCAAACAGTCACGAAAAACAATCTTCGTCCGATTTTTGAACCCACGCATAATTAAAATTAAATTTAAAATTCTAAAAATACAAATAGTTTTTGGTTCCAGTGTCGAGAGATGTTGTCTAGAACTAAAATGCGCTCAAAAATAGACATGAAGAAACTTTACTATTTCCCATCTTGAGTAACGCCCCTTCGATATTTCCTTTGGAAAACTTATTTTTAAATTCTTAAATTCCATGCCGCCAGGGTGTGTTCGTCTAGACGCTTCTCACCAATCCAGATTAAGTTTGTTAATAAACCGAAGCAGCGTTGCCTTTGCGCACAGAGGAAAGAGCCCGAAATTTCCAAAAATGAAAGCGCAAAGTTTCAAAAACTTTCCCCTCGCATGGTGTGCGAACTAAAACCTTCCAGTTTTTTGGCACAAATTTTGGCTCGAGATTTTACAAAGTTTGTCCAGATAACTTAAAAATAAATTTCTTTCCGTGTAAAACGGCAGAAAAGTTTCTTTTCCGTGTAGACAGCCGATGATCATTGCCCTTGGGCTATAAATACTCCGTTAATTATACCATTCAGACGACAAATGCGTATGTGAGATGCTATTGGCAGTACAGTATTATCAGCGCTATGAAATATTCTCGTTTTGAGCGCCATCCAAAGCGTAACTTGGCATTTGGTCATTTCAGACACAACATTATCATAATTTCTAATTTTGATTGTCAGGGGGCGCGCCAAAAATATTTCACTAACAAGCTCAGTGGGATTTCAGAGATGTTTTCGCTTCTTATTAGTACACTTTCTTGAGCTTGTGCCATAAGCACACTTAATTGACCGTTTTCAAACAGTTTTTCATTAAGCAAAGCACACAGGAATTAGTACTCAAATGGTTTGAAATGTGTGTTTACCGAACTTGCCTCAGCAAATATTGAAAACGAAGGTCTTTTAGCTTTGTCAAGTACTTGTTAATTACTTAACCAATAGAATATTAAACAGATGCCACTAAATTACTTCAATTCGATGTTAATTAATTGGTTTTGACTTCGCACTTTAAATAAATAGTTAAGCTTTTTATAACAACTTTAATAGAGTGGCAAAAGTATTGCGATGTGTGGCCAAACAAGGTACTGCAATAAATTCGCGCACTAGCCGTAGGAAATTCGCTCTCTTCTTCAGACCATTTTCGGTAAATCCAGCAGAGCAAAATGAGCCGACTTGGACTGCTGTGGGAAATTTTTGAAAATTGTAAATATTTCCCGACCCTTTAAGGCCACAATCCAATAGTTGGCTTCCTGACGATCCGTCCACAATTCCGGTGAATACTAACAAAGGCGGCAAGATAACAAACGAATCAGGCGCTCGACATTGACTGCAGCGGTAGCTGAAACGGACGGTGTATTTATTCGCTCTTTTCGCAGTGGTGGGGAGCAGCGCATCGGCGCACACTAAACGTGACGTCGCACGTTTCTCTGTTTGGACAGATTGCTCTTCTTAATTCCTGTTTGACTTAACCAGCGAATTTCAAAGTGAATAAAAACTTGTTAAATTCTAATTTGCCCTAAGGAAGATTGAGTCTATAATTATGTCCGAAACTGCAGCCTCGCAATTAATAAACTCATAGGTTTATTCGTTCCAGGGGAGAGAGAAGTCCCGTATTCACTTAGGATTACCGGAGATTACTTAGTGCACATGCAAATAGGAATCGATGTCAATTTAGCAAGAAAGCTTCATCCTGTGATTTGTCGCTTTGTTTGTTTTGATGACGCATATTCCTACTCTTCCTTCAATCGATTTTGTGACAGACTAAGTGGCCTAGTCAAATGACTAAGTTTAACATTTCGTCCTCCTCGTGCCAATTGGGAAATCTGAAAGGTCTTCGAGAAAATATCGTCAAAATGATAATTTCTCGAGCCTGTTTATTCATACGTCGTTTTAAAGAAGCCGGGCGGGTGGCCACAAGATACGCAAGGGTGAAATTCAATCCCTCATTCCCGCTGCCGATGCGTCAGTCTAAATTGACACCAATTACCAGTAAAACTCCCTGCTTTAAGCTCCCCTTGCTTTTTGCAAACAGCATCACGAAAATGAGCTAATACACTCAGTGGCTCCCCCTCACCGCCGAAAAACGTCGATCAAGCAAACGCGCCACCCATCACTTATACCCATGGGGAGTTATATCTGGAAACCTTGCGAGTCAAGTTTTGCTGCTTAAGTTCTATAATTCAATAGTATTTTCTATTAGGTTTGCGCCACGGCTTGAACTGGCCTTTAATCGCATTATTTATCAGTTACTTCGGGAAATGTTGGGCAATGGAGTAGACACATCGAAAACTGTTCTCAATGGGACGAGGGCGAGAAAAGGGTTAAGAATAGTAGGAAGGACTACTTACGACATCAGGCGTACTGGCTCCATCTGTGTGTGAGGTGGAGTCTGCGTTGCTTCTAGTACCGCCATCCCCGTTCGTGGATCCCGTCAGTTCGGGTGGTTTGCCGCTGTCCCTTTCGTCTATCACAAGATCTATTGGCATTTTACCTTTCAGGCAACTAATATACCTGTGGCAGAAGTTGTCACACAGTTCGTGAACCTGGAATAACAATAATCGAGATTAAAACCCTATGAGGGGACAGCTGTGGCGTGAAATGTGTGATGGCTCCCTAGGGGCATCTGTTGGCAGCAAAATGAACTTACAACCCACCCCACCCCTGATTATTTTGTGTTTTACTTTGAGGGTTAGTGCGCTTGCTTTTAAACATCAATTCTTGATAAAACTTTGCCAGCCAACTTTCACCTAATAAGCCGTTCAAAGTAAACGCTATTGTTCCTTCACCGACATACAGGGTGAAATGCATAAAATTTTCTGTTAAAATACAAAATTTCCACTCAGTGAAATTTGTGGCAGTGATAATTTTTAACTTTTCTCTCCGAAAAATGGATCCGAAAACTGCATTGACACCAGAATCAATAGCACATGTTGGTTTTCCTCGTCACATTTACATAAGAAAAAACTTATTCTGCTGACCTTTTCCGTGATCAGTTGATTGTTTATATCAATGGCTAGTGATTCTCTTGAGGATTCTCTATTACATAAACGTATCATTAAAAATACATTCGACAACATTGTTGTCCTGTCTGTACATTATATAAATATAATGTACTGATATATATATGTAATATAAAAATATTATATATAATATTTGCTTCATTGAAGTACGTAATGTTTAAATACACGTGTTTACTAGAAACATGCTTCATTAAAAATAATGAACTGGACGTGTCACAAAAAAATTAGCTCCCGTATGAAATAATTAGTACATATAAAATATCATTCTCCGGTGCAAAAACTGACTATTCAAACATTGGAATTCAATGCATAAGGTGACCATTTGGTATGTTCGAAGGAATGTTAACTAATTTACTCCGGTCCTGGAATTTATTAATCCAATATTCGTATACCTACGTGATGATCATAAGCAATAAGGATCACTCTTAAAACATTTCAATTAACTTACTTTGAACAATATAGATGTAGTGTCAAGTTGCTCCCAATCAACTTTACTTCCAGTAATTAGGCATTAAAGCAATTCGGACCCCTTGACGTGTGTATGCAGGGCACCAGGCATAACTCTTGTTTGAGCTTAAGTTAATCCTGGTTAATTCTTTTTCGGGTATTGACCCTAATTAGGCAGGGTGGAGGATAAGAAACGTTATAGTATGCGATTTAGGCAGTGATTTCCAGGACATTTCTCATTAAAATTGTCTAAGTAAGGTTTGAACGTTTTTTTGATAATTCAGAGACTTGCCGTATCTTCAGCATTCTGGCAATCATATGCAGGACCTAAACGTTGAATTATCTCCGTTCCCATCGGGGAGATTACCTTGGAACGTGTGTACAGAGAATATTCGTTTCAAGTCAAAACTTTTTTCACGAGGTTTTTCAAACCTTTATTGGCTTTCCTAGTACTCTGGTTGATTTCAAAGTTTTTTTAAAGACTATTTAGACATAACTTTACACAAAATTATCGAAGTAAAATAGAGATTTATACTAAAAAGTACCTCCAACTTCCAACAATTCAGCTAATACTAGAAGCAAGTAAAGCTGCTTCTGGAATTGCTAAACTTTCCGAACTTATTGAGGGTAAGTAGATTATAATAATATTCTCCGTTTCCATAAAAGTTATATTCAGATAAAGAGTTTGAGACCGGGTATACTATCTAACGTTTTAGCAGCATGCGTTATAACCGAAACTGTTATTAAAACCTGCAACAATGTGGACTTATGACCTCTGAACTATCTGCGTTTTAGTATTTTTCAACCACAATAAAACAGACGCGTTCATAATAGGCCCTTGAGATAGTCTGTGAATTCAAAGAAAGCATCATGAAAATCATCACTCACTAAAAGTCAATGGCCCAATGGAGCTCACATATAAAGATCATCATCGAACACATTCAGAACTTACCGAAAAAAATAGAGGTGTGAAAGGGTGTTGAATAAGTCTTCTACAGCCTCGCGTAACAATATTGACCCTACACTTTCAACAATATTTCCAAATTATGCTCATGTGCCGTGCTATTTGTATCAAGAAATAATCCTTGAACCGTGCTCATCCATGACAATTCCGTGTGAGAACTAGGCCTTCGTCATAAAAGAATTGCATTGGAAACGCATAGTGGGCTGTCATATGTAGATAGAATGCAAGTCATGCCAACCTGAGAACCCATCAAGTTGCTAACCTTTGCCTGACCTCTAGTCTCTTCACATGATCGCGCAATCATGTTTTATTGAAGACGATAGGAGAAAAAACGAAATCAATTTTGAAACGCATTCATATGTGAGAAGAGTAGATGGGACTGATGGATATTTGGATGTATGTAAACTAAGGAAAGGAGGGAATGGTTAATCCAACAAATCAATGTTAAAAATAATAAACAGGTGTTTGTGTGTTATGAATGAGAGACAGTCGTAGGATATTTGCATTTAGCCTATATACTGTGTGGCTATTTAAAAACTTAAGATTCCATTAAGTACAAATTGAGGAAGGATACCGAAATGGGGTTTTTGAAGATCTCAAAAGTGGGGAAACATTTTTGGCAGCAGCAATCTTAATATTACGCATACACCTTCACCTCTAGCGACCCTAATTCCAAAATCTTAAACGGCTCCCTACCTCAATATATATCTCATATTAAAGGGAATTTAAAAAGCACTATTTTGATATAAACAATATTAAATTTGACTAAGTTGTTTGCGAGAAATTTGTGAAAAACTAATTGCAACTTTCTAATTCAATTTTCTAATATTGATCTCGGTGTCATTTAGATAAAGATAAGAAGTATTCTAAAAAAAATAGTAACTTAAAAATTAATGTTTTCAATGTTCAAATACTATTCTATTATTTTCTAAATAAGTGCATAATCTTTTTTCAACCTGTACTTTAACTTTTCTGATAGTTTCTCTTATAATTTTGCAACATTTTGCAGGTATTCGATTTTTCTAATCATTAATAATCCGAAGTACCGTTTTGGAAATATACGGAATTAACGGTACAGCAAGGAAAAAATAATGCGGCGTTAGATCAGAAGATATTGTTGGCCATTCTATTGCATTTCTCCTGCCAATCCTCCACAAGTTTGTAATTTTTTTAAATTTTGTGCACTGAATCTAATAAAATTCGATTTCATGGGATGCTATTCTCAGTGATGTACTTGATCTGGCTACGATATGTTTTAGCACTTCGATCTGAGTAGCTTCATCTAACACCCTGTGACCACTTCGTTTTACACGTACTACAGATCCAGTCATTCAAAATGTTTTCAATAGCTAAATGACGTAAACGTGCGATACATATTTGTCGGGATGTTTCTCATTGAATCCTGCGACAGTTTGCCTGGGAGATTTATTATTCGCTCTATAAATTAATACAATTTCGACTCTTTCTATGGAAAAAAATATTTTTAATATACTAACATTTTAATAAGTGCGGTAACTTATTTGTCAGTCATTAAACAATAATATTTAAATCTAACTGGGTTGTAGTAAGTTTGTTTATTCTGTTAAAGAATCTTTATCAATTTTAAGATTATTTATATCAAAATTTTAAATGTGCTTTAACGTGAGGTACATATCGAGATAAGCTGCCTTTCAAGACTTTGAAATTGTGATAGTTGACGGGGTGTGTGTAATATTAACATTGCTGCTGAGAAAACTGGTTTCTCTCACAATCTTTGAGATCCCCGCAAATCACTTTTCAGTACTTCTTTTCGTTTTGAACCTATTGGCATTGGTGAATTTTTAAATAAACACACTATATAAAAAGTCTTTATTTACAGAGAAATAAGCAGTCGACCATTTGGTACGCCTTTGTGACAACACTACATAAATAATCGTTCATAAAACGCAAAAAACTGAAAAAATAATTTGGTAATACTCCAATGGGGTAGTTGAATGGAAAAGAGTATGACTGTCGGTTGCCTTCTAAGATAAAAGGGGTTCAGATTAGTTTAGGTTGGACAATGTTCTAGTTGTGACGGTTGTATTTCCAGGTTGTCCCAATGTGTGCGCAACGTTACAATAACTGATTGGAAGCCTTATCTTTGTAGTCTTGTTGCAACCTGTACGGATGTTTGTATGTCTTGTTTAGCTTTTCCTGTTGCCCTCAGTATGTGTCCGCGGCCTAATAACGGTCTACATTTAGATTTCTACTGCCGTTCTTGTGCTGATCGCTTTACCTCAACACGCCAGTGACCGACTCAGTTAGCGACCATTTCAGAATGAAAGTTGGTTTTTAGTGGATTTGGTGTCCATTCACAGGAACATGTCTTTTTATCCCCCTCTCACTCCTCCCGTTAACCCGTCGTTAAAAGGCATTCTTCGGCCGCGGAGAAATTTGTCCTAGTGCCCATGACGATGCATATTATTCTGTTGTTGTTGTTGTTTTTTTTTTAGTGAAGATTAGCTGGATATATTCATGCATGTGTCTCCGACCCTGTCCGTGTCGGTTTTGTTTAAATTCAGTTTGTCAACATTGCGCTTTACAGAGGGCATAAATTGCGTTCGCAAGAGGTCAATGTCAAAGGTCGCAGCCATATGATCTGATCCAAGTACGTCGGTCAAGCTCACCTTGCGTATCTTATTCGTAGTATTCCTCGTATGAAACAAGACATCCGGCGCGTCGGAACCGAATTCTCGGGCATCGCAAACGTCGGAGGTGTACGTTGCTCAATAATGCATTTAACAATATTTGTAAATAATACGCATGTTAACGAATGCACGTAAGCTCGTAATTGGCGAACGGAATGAATTATCGTCCTTAAGCCGATATAAAAAGGCGAATACACGCAATTTCAAGTTGAGTATATTCGTACTTATATTAATATCCGAAAGAAAAATAGTACCTACTTTGCATACATGTTGGGTCATCGGACAGAGGCTGAGGCTGAAGAGTAAAACTAATCTCCAAGATGGCCGTCGACCATCGAAGGAGACGGCGGCTGGAGTAACCGGTTATGTGCATTTGCCTTGTAACAAGATTATAATATCGCATCGTAGAGAGAGATGAACCGCTCGATAGTGTCCCCTTTTAGCAATTTAAATGTGGTTGCGAATGCAAAACGATGCGATGGCCATCCGGTCTGGGACGATCCGCGATCGGACCGCATTCTGGCGTTTCTGCTGCCGCGCAATTTCCATATTTTTACATGTCGGCGTTTAATACGAGGAATTTGAGACGGGACCCGCGGGACAATCCACCAACTGTAACACGAGCACTGCATTGTGCCGATGTCGCTAGTTGTGTTATTGATCTCTCTCAGCCATTCGCCTTCTCGCCTAATTAGGAAAAGTCTACATTACCATCTCAGAATTCGCCTGGTTTAGGTGGAAGACGACATTCCCCTAACTACGGCTTACAATTAACGCTCGAGGAATGCCCAGTAATTCTTTAATAAATGTTATTTATTCGAAAACCCAACTGGTTAGTTTGCACCGCATGCAGCGTGCAATGGCACATTTTGCATTTAAAAACATTGCACGTCAATATTTTCCTTGCCGTTTCGAAGATATTTCGCAAAAAGCTCGTTACGACCGTTTCTTTTAGATATAACATAAATCTACTTGTAAATCAATTGCGATTTCAGTTTTCTTTGAATTGATTTCCATCTGATAAACTTATTCAAATGTACACATCAACCTCTGGGCGATTTCAAATTGGCCATTACCGAGCCAATAAAGGAACATTATTGAACGCGCCTGACCCATAACAATTTTCAACTTTAATGCCTTCGAATTGCAACGTACAAATTCGCTTTGGTAAGAAGTCGCATGTGGACTTCTTATTTTTGTGCGGCTGCCTCGGCAGAGGAGCTCCAGACGAGGGAAACTTCTCCAGGTTTTGGGAGAACACAGGTTTGAGGATTTTTAGGAAACTGCGCTGACCAGTCACAAAGTTGTCCTAAAACAGACAGTTTTTGCTGCTATTAATAATATTTTGAATTCGGAAAATTGCAGCACTCTTTCGGCAATGCAGGTTTTTCTGGATTAACTCAAAAACGGGAAAATCTTAAAATCCTTTTCGAAACTGCACCGAGCAGGCCATTAAATTGCCTTCAACTTTTTCCATTTAACCATTGTTCTATACCTTATAGTTCTCAAGAGACCCATACGTGTAAGCTCAATTTAGACCACTCTCTATGAACTCACATACAAGAAAGTCGCATATACTTGCAATTTGTTTCCAGCAGGAAGGGTTTTGCTGCAAAAGACGTTTCTTTGTTAACAAATCTTTTGTGTTTTTACCTTACAATATATTTATTAAGCTCTGGGCGATTTCAAATTGGCCGTTACCAAACCAATAAAGGAACATTATTGAACGCGTCCGGCCCATAATAATTTGCAGCCTTCATTCCTTCGAAATGCAACGTACAAATTTGCTTTGGAAAAGGTTCGGTGTTGACCAATAATGATTTCGAAATGGCCACGCGATGCTGTTTTGGAATTTCAAGGTTTTTCGTTTTTGAGTCAATTTCGAAAGCCTAAAAACGTACGTTTTCGAGAAAGGATTGCAATTTCCTGGATTTAAAACGTGTTTCGAATCCGTTATTTCTCCGAATGAAATCGCAACTACAATAACATGGAAAAAATAATAAGGAGGAACTCTTGAAGGGGCACGAGAGAACAACAACCGTATCTTGGTGCGTCCTATGATTTCTTTCGTTATGTGAAATCTACGAAGAAAACTTCACTTTAAAATAAGACCTCCAAGGGAGTAGTGATCCACGACGAGACTCATGCACAGAACCTGAAAGATGCGAGGTTATCTTAGACCCTGACAAACTGCTCAAGATATTCCACACCTACATTTCTGAACTCGTCTGTTTAAAGAGATAATTTGTATGAGGAGCAAAATGCGGGATAATTTAAGTCTTTAGATTGGAACGCAGCCCCAAACTGTCCATCTAATGAGTGAACAAATAAAAATTAATTGGTCCACAAGTGAAATTTTTTATGATTATTATTCTGATTCTATAAAGTTTCTTTTGCTTAAACTGCGGAAACTCCTCTTGTCCCAGACATCATTTTCAGAGAAATTTGTGCATTTTTCTCTGATCGCTTAATCGCCAGTTGGTTGGATATTATCACCATACCCGTTCCAATATGATAGGAAACTCCCCATTAGTAATACGTAACCAACCAAGACGTCCCTGAGCCAGTCTACTTTTATTCCAGCCTGTGGATTTTTATCATCAATGGTGAGTTGCTTACAGGGTATCAACCGAGACCTGTAAATGTAGTTTTTCGTGCCTTATTAATTAGAAAAACAATTACTAAAGTACCTCTCTATCAGCTTATCAAGCAGATAACAAACATATTGCTGTACATATATTATGCAGGCATATTATGTCGACCTCGGCATTCGGGCAGAAAAAAAGCAGCGAAAAAGCTCGTTACGCTTCAGTTATAGAGAGAATGCTATAACACACAGTCAAGGGAACAAAAGGTAATATTGGTGATATGGTTACTAGTTGCAAATTTAACTCTTGAGCATAATTAAAAAGAAATGCACGAGGACAATGTGAGCGCGTAGGAGCAAAATATGACCACTTTAGCCTTTCAGAAATACCTGTGGACCTTTTCAGGTTGGAGAAAAAATAAAACAATAAATCAGAGAGAGCAATTCATTAAGTTTCGAGATACCTTTTTAAAACCATCATTATATATAGCATTTAAAAGATAAAAATGGGCCCAATTGTCAAAAAGATGTTAAACCAGTGCGGATGCCGCCCCGATTCGAGAAATGTAACCGAAAATTAGAATTTCCTGTTCCCAGATTAGATAGAGATTAAAAAGTGGACCCTGCTCGTGGGATAATGCGACAACCATATGTAAAATGATTATTTTGCATTTAGCAGCACAAGTATTTAAATAATTGTTGATATTCAACCGGTTGTAGCAATATGCAAATGACCGAAGGACTTAATCGTGTCCAATACATTAGATTTTTCATTCCTCGAATGCGGCGGACATCAAGAGACGTCCATCCGGGATGAATCCATTATTCAGAACTTACTCTGATGGGCTGTAAAATATCTCATTAAGAACTGAAAAAATACGCTACTTTCAGTCCCTTATGAACAACATATGTTACATATTGTAAACATGATAACTATCCAATTTGACTAATTCTTTTCATGGGGCTCGAAACAATCAACACCCTGAGGCTCAAGTTCTTGAATTTCCATTGTATATGACTACAATTTACATATTACGCTCGTATGGTTCGGTCATGGAGAGCGTCGCATGTTTTTAGGCTAAAATAAACGAATGGAAGCGTTAATGGATGCATTTGAATTGTAAAAATCTTATTAAGAAAGAGACTGTCCATTGACCTTTAGTGCTGAGCTCAGAATGATCAAGAGGGTGTGATCTTTTCATGGATTCGACAGGAATTATCTGGGACCATCATCGGTTCGATTGCCTCAGGTTTTGGCTAGTCATTAAAATTAATGGTTTGCCAGGGCAAAACCTCAGGGTTTTAGGAGAGAAACACTCCCCTTTTATATTTCTTATATTCATAAATAAGAGTTAAGAGAAGAGTTAAAATTTGGTGAAAAAGTTTTTATGCTATTGCCTCAATTTAAGTACTTGGAGTTAACTTTTTAAAACCTGCTTCATGTGCTTACTGAAAAACAAACATAGTGTCAAATAGCCCTCTGTAAAAATAAAGGGGTGATTTTCACAAACGCGAGGCCCTTTGCAAGTGAAGTCAAGTGGGCAGTCTACTTGTTTGCTCGATGTAAACCCCACTTCCCACTTGCCCCGCCGTATTTTACACGTCAACTATCCCCTTAAGGTACATTTACATCGAGCATTATGCAGCAAAATCCAAGCTTTGGATTTCTTTGCGAGGAAATTGATTCGTGTCAACTGCTAAGGGATGTGCCAGTCTCTCGCAAATCAACCCTATTTTTGGTCCCGTGTCTAAGTTCATTTCTGCGATCCAACAATTAAGTCCAAGTGGACAGTTACTTACCTTTTCTAATTCTAAGAGGTGAAACCGCAGTACTTGTATTGCCTGCACCATCTAAAAAACAAATACATAGATGAAGATTTAAAAAATATTGATGCCAATGTACTGTCAAGGGAACCATAGAAGTTTTTGGTTCTCATTGGTCCTCATCAGGCATACCGTCGAACATACCTCGACTTGAACAATTCCTTGAAAATTACATGATTATGAGTTATTTTCCAAAAATGATTTCTAGCATTGGCCTAGCCTTACGTATTACCTAAGGCACTACGAGAGAAGCTGCAGCTTGAATTCGAAAATTGGTTATCCTGAAACATCTGGTTAAATTGTAGAGCTTTGAAGTAATAAGCATGGTCCAAAAAGTATGAGATGTCCCATGAAGTGATAAAAAACGTAAAATTTAAACAACAGTATAAATCTAATACATTTTTCATACAATATGAATTCGTTAAAATTATCTAATAGCGTTTAGTTATTAAAATAAACAAAAAATTAATAATTCTATTCGTCTAATAATATACACTTGTTTTCTCTTTTTAATCGCCTCTTTTGTGCATATTTGTTCAGTTCTTATCTTTCTACTTCAATACCGTTTTCAATTCCATACGTTCCATTTTATAGTTTTTGCCAATTCATAATGCTTCGTGGAAATTTATTAACACCTGAGGAAAAGGGATAAATAAAAATTTTGAACCAATCGAAATAATCAGAAAGAAAAATTGCTGCAAAATTAAGCCGTTACAAAACATTTATTCACAATTTTATTAACCAAAAATGTAAAACTATCAAAATACAAAAAAAAACTGGAAGCGAAGAAAACTGCATAAGTGAAATAAAAGAATAATTTTGAGGAAAACTGTTCAAGAAAGTAAGTCATAAATTAAAATTATATTTGAACTTTAGTTAGACGCATACAAACAAACAGTTTGTTAAAGCACTTCAAGTTCGCAGTTTCCAAGAAAAAAACCAAGAAAACCATTCATTACTGAAAGTCAAAAAATGCGAAAGCGGTTTTTGCAAAATGAGTGGTGTCTTGATCCAACGAGTACGTTTCAGTCATTTTTTTCAGGTCGAAAAAATTCAATCTCGACGGACCACATAGTTCAGGTTAGTACTGCCAGAACTTGAAAAGAGAAAAATAGTGCAGGATTTTTTTAATGGTCCAACCAATATGGCGTTTCCATCGAGTAAAATTAACACTCACAATTATGTATCTCTTCTCAAAGACAACGTTTTTCCTCCTGATGACTTTTTGGTACGGCCTAATTCATGTGGTTCGTGTAACAAAACAATGGTTTTCCGTCCGCAACATTAATGTTATGGAGGGGCCGAGAAGAGTTAAGATCTAAACCAAATGGAAAATTTATGGGGGTATATGTCCTGTAAGGTCTACGCGCAGGGGATACAGGAAACGGCGCCAGTTTAACAGTTTTGAGAACCTAAAGAAAAAAAATTTCTAAAGAGTGGTGTGGCATTTCTCCTGAATTCTTTCAAGTGTTAATCGAAAACATGAAAGACCGAGTATTTAATGTCACACAAAGGAAAGGGAAAACCATATGATTCTGAGGGTATATTCACCAAAAATTTATGTGATCTTATAGTTCTAGGCAGGATTTTTTCATTTTGTCGTTATAAAAATGTTAAAACAGAAAATTACCCAAAATGAATCCTTAGGAAAAATCCAAGGGTGGGCTCGTACTTTTTGGACGCACTTTAAGTCAAAACTGCTTTGTGGCGCTGCAATCTGGAATTTTACGAAGAGTCATATTTTTCAAGTTGGGGGATTGGTTGGAGACTTTGGACCTCAACTATAGCAAAAAAAAAGAGAATGAAAGGGATAATATGAATTTTTAATTCTGGTGTGCCAAGCCATGCGAAGTGCTTTTGTGTATGTACAAACGGCATACCGTTGTCATCCGAACACGAACATGGATAAACTGAACAACCTGAACGCAGTTCCGCCTTTTGTGTACGAAGTGAGCATTATTCTGAGGTCTCTCCTCGTTCAGACAGCGAAATTGCGCCACTTTACGCAATCAAAGAAAAAATGTCACCAATTTTTAATAATAATGCGAGTATATTAGTTCAAGTGAATTCCACCAACGAAAATGAGGGCAATAACATTGCACGGTGGATTAAAGTGTCATTACTACCAGTTGTAACAATGAACATCCAACGTTATTAGATAAATCACTGCTTTCCGGGGCAAATTAGTGTCTGAGTCTGTATTTTATAGGAGAGGCGTAGGTGTGTTCTACCCTGATTGGAGTTGCTAGACAATGAGACACTCGAAACGTAAAATTAACCGGTATATCTTTGCGTGATTTATATTTCTGCATGAGCTCGGCCATGTTTCGGCGTTTTTGTTGCATTCCCACATGCTGAGCAAAACAGCTTTTTATGCTTCAATATTTAGGTTTTTTAAATTATTGATTCGAGGTGTTTTTAACAATATCCTGCGGCAATTTTTATTCATGCATTTCTATGCTGAAATTTATCGCGCCATTACCATTAACCACCGCATTATTTATTATTTGTAGTAATAGATATTTAAATTGTTTATATGAGAACCACACACAAGTCGCAAAAGCCTAATTTAAAATTGAACTCCCGTTTAATTGCATCAGCATAACACAATTACGTCCCGCATTAAGATAATTTAAAATAGGTAGCGTCGTTGTTTAATGAAATGTCATGATGTGTACGTTTCCACTTCTTTGTAAATATACAAAGTCTTCTGGAAAATATTCCTGTTAAATTGATATCTATAGCACTTAAAAGAACAAGTGTGTATTTAAACAAACTTAGATATGCAATAAACAAATAGCATTTTACATAAACTGGCGCTCAAAAAGATAAATGGGAGTTGTGCTTACATAGCAGCCACAAAGATATATAATGTAGGATCAGAAATAGATATTTCTATCTCGTTGTGTTCAAGAGATATACCACTTTAAGTCCGAATCTTCAACCCCATTTCCAGCCGCGAAATGGAGTTTCATGGAAAACTTCAGCGGCGAAGTTTAAAAAACCAAAGATTTCCGAAGGAGCACTTCGAGTCATTGAATGATTTGATGATCGCTTGCCAGCCAGCATCAGCAAAAAAAAAAAGGAAAATGACGATTTTTGTTAGCAGTTCTGCATAGCTCTCCCTGCCACACCGAAATTATTTCCACGTTGATTGACATTTGAGCTGGTCTGAGCCAGTTGTATCCTATATGACGCTGGTCAAATTTCCCTTAGGGAAGTCCATTATCTCTCCTCGTTAGAGAGACAGCGAGGCTTTCCACTGGAAGAGTTGATCGTTAGTAACCTGAACTAGAAATTATTGTTATGAACATTGAAATTAGCGGTATTCGATTTGATTTAAAGATTCTGAAAATTACTAAAACGTCTTGAAAGTGATTTAAATGAACCCTAATTGATATAGGAGGATAGTTTTGTTGGAACCAATGCCATGAGAGAACCTAATCAAAACTACGTTACCTCAGGAGAAACGAAATTCGGATGAGATGGGAGAAGAGAAAATCGGAAGAAGTGGGAGGAGAATCGAAATTTGGAAGATAAGAGGAGGACTGAAATTCGGAGGAGATTAGAGGAGAGTCGAAATGCTGAGGATATAGGAAATGCAAAAGAGGCGGGAGAAGATTCGAACTTCAGAGGAGATGCTAGGAGTATCGATATTCAAAGGTGGCGGCAGGAGAATCGAAATCAGGTAAGATATCGAAGTAATTCGACAAAATCGGGCAGCAAAACTTTATATGCAGATAAAATATGAAGAAAATTTTATGTGAAACCATGTGAATGAATTGAAGTCGAATTACTTTAATAGGAGCATCAAAGTTTCATTTTGAATGATACGTTTTCCTATGACGCTCAGATTGCCTTGAATTAAGTTTTTCTGTCAGCGATCCCTTTCCCTCGTAAATGTAAAATCAGGTTTTGTTCAGGTCGAGATTTGATTCGATGTACTATCTTTGCACTAATTAGACTACATTTAGACTGGTCTGTGTTTCAACACAGTATTGAAGCTAATGGTAAACTTGCGACCTTAATAAAACATTTTCAGTTACTTACTAAAGAATCGACTTCCGGATCTGCTATGTAATACGGCTTTTCTTGACGTATCTGCAATAAAAAAAAAACATCGTTAACCACACTTAAAAACGAAACTCATATTTTACCATAAAAAAAGCACCAATAATATGGGTACCTATATTGTACCCTGCTATTTAAAGGCAGTCTTATAAAGTGAGGGAGCCTGATCGTAAGGTGCCGATAAAGTCGACGTTCCGTCAAGATATTATTACACAGAGGTTGGACACTCCTCTAAAAATCCACGTGCCTCAACCACTTTTTGTTTACTTTCATAATAATTATAGCAATTTTGTGGGTCTGATCGTCCCCGGTCCCCTTTTTTTTAGGAGTACCGTGTTAGATCACACGGTATAGAAGAAAATGAAGTGGTTCCACACGAATGTCGCGCAACCTTACAGGTGTGTCATTTGTGTGAAATAATTACTGTAATTATGTCGTTTAGTCGCAAAAAGGTTGAAAGATTTTAATTAAAGCTTAAAATGATTTTGTGTTGAGTTTTTGCACAGGGTGCTAATAGATCAGACTTTTTTCACTAAATTGGATGTGTTATGTAATTGAGGTACTTAATTGAATAATCGCGTAGTAGTACGTGTCTACCCATAAATCCAAATGAGCTTGTTTACAGATTACATTTTTATTAGCATGTAAAAAGAGCACTTTGCACACTTATATTAGTAAAGTATACTCATAAACATTTGACAAATTGTTTGCAATACTTTAAAACCACCTCGTGAAGCTAAGTTAGTACAGAGCATTTGTTCCGCTTTTTCCTGCCAGTTTTAGAATTTTTTTTTTTGCTGATGCCATGACAGTTTTGCTTAAATTTATGCCATTTCCTTGTTGCTTCTTTGTCGCACGGCAAAATTAGAACATGTATGGAACTCATTAGGGAGTTCTATTTTCTGTAGTTCCTATTATACTGCGGGACGCTCGCCAGGCAAAATCCCACTCGTTGGATAAAACTGTATATTTCCTAACTGGTTTTGTTCGTCAACTAGTGCATATCACTCCAACCATCATCGAACCGCAACTCAAAAAAGGGCCAACAACTGTGAAACTACAAATTCATATATGTAATTACTAATAATTGGTCCATTTGAGTAATGTATGTATATTCATGTTCTGACTAAAATGCTTTCCTTATTGTGAAAAGCATATTTCTTTCTGAAGTAACAAATATATAAATTCGCACCTTGTAACTACATTACACTCGTATAAATCTCAGTCTGACGTTATACATAATGCATTATAATTTATGGGCTGTAAAAGTATGGTGATAATTATAAATGAATGTTTAAGCGCAATTTAAAAATTAGTTTAAGTGACCAATATAGTTTATTTAAATTCCCCTCACGATATAAACAACGTCACGTGACCGCTAGCCCATGGCGCCCGATAATTGGGCAGATAGCCAGTCGAGTAAAAAAATCGGCAAGTGGTAGTGGTGGTGGATTCAGGGCCGGCTTTACCAAGTCTGGCGCCCTAGGTGAAGTTTTGAATCGCCGTCCCTCTCCACTAAGAAACCGCCGCTGACCAAGCAATTACCACACTGAACTAACCTCCCCCAATGCCGATACTGAACTTTTGAAATTTTAAAAAACATTTCAGCGAGTCCGATTGTAATTGCTCAGACTCAAATTCCACCAAATATTGCACCTGAACTGACTTTTCTGATATTTTAAATTCAGCTTTAATCTACGAAAATTTCTTTCGTTCAAAGTTCGATATGCAATCGTTTAACGCAGCTATTTAATACGGTTTTGATACTGCCATCATACTATTCCTTGACGTGAGACGCTATCTCAGTTCGAGTGGCTGAAAACTTCCACTTAAAGGCGTGTTCCCAAATAGCCTAACAAGAGCTGCGACATTCAAAATATGGTGACCGGAAAATGTTTGCAATCACCTACTTGTGATTAATTTGAATTGGGCTAATATTCTGATTTGCAATGGTTTTTAAGGTACAGCCGCTCTCTTCAATTAGTGGTTTACCAAGTCAATAAAATTTTCAATTCATCTCTGAATTGGGCGTCGTTCGCATCGGCGCCGTGGGAGCCGTTCGAGGCTTGCTAAGCATACAGCTGGTCGTGGAAAGCCGGCTTTAATATGCATGAATAACATAAATGTTCATGCCTCACTAGCAATGTGTGTTTATCTTTCAAATACGTTTTTTATTTACGTTATGGGACTATTTTAGGTTACTTACCGAAGCTTTTACTCACTAATGGCCAACCTGACTCGTTAAGTATACAATACCTAAATGGAGAGGCCACAATCATTTGATTTATCACCCAAAATCTGTTGCGAATACGTTGGATATTTTGGAATTTTCTTCAAAATACCTAAAGAAAAACGTGTGGACTTGCTGCAATTGGCAGTCCAGGCCCATGGAAACCAGTTTATTGCGCTAGGCAACACGACAATATATGCCATTAAATAAGCACCATCCTCAGGCAATTTTTTTATCATTATCACATACATTATGCTGGTTTTTATTTTTTTTATATTCAATCCAATGGGACTAGTCATAAAAACACCGGTAAAGGTGCATTAACATATTAATAACTATCATTAATTGTGTTATACTTACGTATTCCGAGAATTTCAATTTGTCAACAAAGGGGGGTTGAACCTTTGAAACGCAATCAAATCCCCTCATTAACGTACTAGAGCTTTTTTGCATATATTCGACTTCTCGAATATGTCATCAAGATCTTACTGCGCATTTAAAAGCAAAAATCTTCTCCACATTCTTTGACCCGTTGCACTGCCCGCATCCTCCCATCCTCCTGGGCCAATTCTCATGGCGATGGTTGTGGTATATTTAGTATCGAGAACAGAGATTCCTCTCATTGGGCCGGAATCGAGACGGAACCTTAACTTCTTAGATGCTATCGTTATTATAATGGTCAATGGTGAGTAGATTATCGACGCACTGGGAATATCATAAAATTCTTGTACTGTCCCACGCATTTAGAACAAGGGTTAGTAAACAAGGTAAACAGCGTGAGTTCAAAAATAAATTTGGTCACTTAAAATAAGAAGCCGATTTGAAGCACACAAAAACCTAAAAGTATCTTTTTAGCAGGGGCATTCCCGCTGTGATTCTTTATAACTGCTGGTCTGTTTAACTTGCTTCGAACCTTTGGGTTCAAAATCACCTGCCGTTGACGCGGCGTGCTGGTAATTTATAGCAGGCCCGTAAAATAATTTATGTCTGACTGTAAATATCCAAACAAGAAATTTATGGTGCATATTCTTCTCGTGCTATCCCGATATGCAGAAAACAGCACGAGTTGTTACTTTTATGACCCTTGGAAACATCTTTTGTCTTATTAGTGCCGGTTAATGGGATGTTGGGTGTTCAATGGATTTGCTTCGCGTCTTTAGATTAGTTCTCTGGAATCTTCGTTTTTTTCACTATTTTTATTGGTAGATGGGGTCTAAACCATTGTGCGAACAGAACAGTCAACTTTCACGAAAGTTACTGAGAATCGAAGGCACCGCACACAGCGGTGAAAATGTTCAAATTTATCAAGGCCCTCATCAAAAGCCTCAAAAGACAAGGTCATTAGCGCCATGGCATCCAATTAACTCTACCAACCTCCGGATTGTGATCATCGCCTCTGCCATAGTCTACAGAAGAGACCAAACTTTTTGTTATAAGCTCCAAAATCATAATGTTAAACCGGCGCTCTTTTCAATTAGGAAACACATAGTAAAAAATTGTGGAAAACACCTGGTGGGTATATAACTAACGAATTGACTAATTTGTACAATTTTCAAATCAGCTGATATAAGTAATGAGGCGTTTATAAAACATGAGACACTTCATATGGGCATGTAATTTATTCGCTAAGCCTGTAAATTTTATTATGCATGCAGTGGTCGTAAAAGGCAAATATTTTTGAGCGCTTTTTTTTAATGGAACTCCCAGAATATGTTTGGCAGAACATGAAATCGATGTATAGACAACGGCAAATCTAATAAGAACATATAAAAACTGATCCTAATAACCTGCTTTTAACATAATCGTATGTTTATGCTCCCAGATAAAAGCACTTTCAGTAGGTACCAACCGATAAATGGCCAAATGCACGCATATCAATGCACAATAATCGCATGTTATGAGTGGGCCAACGCAAGTACCTGCGATACGTACCTATACACACATACTTGATGACGTACTGCTGATTACTTGAAGATGGCAGCTATATATCTCCATACTTGAGGTGTCTCCTGATTCAAACATGATTTCCCCTACTAGCTTTAAAGACGCCATTATTGAGAATATCAGACAGGTTAATAATGACGCGTTTATATCCTTTTCAAATTAAGAAATTTAATTTGGATTATTGCAATTTTATTAAATCTATCTCAACAAAAAATTCTATATGAACCGCAGGTGTGATATGCTCATGACCCGTCACGTTTTAAACATCTCGGCGCAGCGCGCCTTGTGGTAGGAAGGTCATAATGATGGACTTCACAATCTTGGTGTATAATATACTATTAACAGTTTGCAAAGGTATTTCACGGGTATTTCAGTTTTGACTGAAGAGTTCAGTTAGCAAATTAACATGAAATGGAACATTTAACGCATATGTACTGAGATTTTATTTTTATTGGACTTTTACATTTATAAAATAGCCTTCAAGTTCGCTCGGCCATAAACTAATTCATCTCATAAAATCTTATTTTACGCACTTATTGCATAAATAACAATTTCGGTTCTGCAATCCAATCCGTAATATCTTTTTCGTTTCAATGAATATTGAAATCATAAAGTGCGTCGAAAGCTACGACAAAATCTTTAAATACTAAACGTCCTGAATCTCCGAATCAAGACCTAACTTTGAATTATGTAAGATTTAAGCATGCTTTTCAGTGTTTCAATTAGAAGAAAGAGTAGGGATTTAAAATAACCTCGGCAATAAATACCGAAGAGCTCCCTTTGTGATTTGCACACTCCTAATGTTTATGTGCTCTTCCAAACTGCACTTTTCACACGCTGTTGCTCGGGTTAACTTGCTTGAACCGAGTCGAGTTTAAAATATTAAGGATATTTTTTCATTATTCCATTTGATCAAAAAACTTTATGGTAAATTTGCGAAGTGCGTTCTATCTAAAAGCCCAATAAGGTTTTATCTTTGAATTCACTTTCGCTTTGCATTAAAAGGTCTGGAACAGAGTTTAAAATGGGTTGCTTCCCATTTTTTCCCAATTTTCGGAAAAAATTTTAGGCAATTTTCAAACGGAATTTGAGTTTTTTTAATAAAATTCCGCAAAATTTTTCACATTTAACCGTTTCTGTGTCTCTTATGATGCGTACGGGCACGCAAGCGTACGCGGTACCGTACCTTTTTCTTGTTACGCATCGATGTTACGATATATCAAGAATTTATGCATAACAGCATATCGTCGCGTAGCATATCAGCAAAACATACTGGCCTCCCATAAAAATGGAAAGAATAAATTGTGATTCATGTGAAGTCCGCTTGAGATGGAGGTTGAAGAACTGCGTACAAATTTCCTTATTATATTGTTATTGGTAATTGTTGATACATAATCAATGCTAGATTCTTCACACCATTGCAACTGATTAAAAATAAATACGGAAAATAAATGGCATGCAAAGTAGAGCAAAACCAGCGTCTATAGTTTCTTTGATATGACGTCTAAATACCGACAATCGATGGAATGCCTTGATGTTACGACGTTGGGATACGGTGTAACGCGACGATTTTACGCAGTGCCGTCCATGCTTGTTACTGAACGATTTTGCGATCAGATGCTCAGCTATATGTCTGTCCGCGCTTTCCAAGATTTAAGCGATCCCATACATGCATCACATATAATATACGATGTGTTCAGAAAAATGTCAAAAATGGTATCATGAGATTATTAGGGTCAATACGTTAAGATGCGGTTCAAAAATTCTTTAAAAAAAGTGTCTTGTATAGACGCTATTAATTTTCAAAATTCTTGAGAAAAAAACACGTTTTTGTTATATCTGGAGAATGTTTCTATGGATTTAAATGAGACCCAATATGCATTTATTCATTAGCATGGAAATTATTTTCATGTAACATTCATGTCTATCCGCAATGTGCAAATAGCCATTGTTGTACGAAAATGATCAGAACTTTTGGCTGGGTAGCTGCGTCGTATTGATTTTTTCTGATGATACACTCGCTCTTTCTCCAGTTTTTCTATCTCTTTTTCCGTACGGAATTTCCCATATGAATATATGGGCCTCCTACAAGGACCTAACCACTCCCGCAAATGTTCTGCGATCGGGTTTCTGACAATTCGGAAAGCACGCCGCATAAATCGTAACATAAGATGTCAGATTACTTTCACAAAAACCTATAACTTTAACCATATCAGTAATTTCTTCATTAGAGAACGCCATTGTTGATCGCAAAACGAACTTCGAAAAATGTTCATATATTTTTCTGACATATTCCATAAGTTGCACCAGCGTTCACATCGACAAGTATCGATGATCATCGAAGTGATGGAAAATTGGTATCTTGTATGAGGAAAGGAAATATTTTGTTTCGGCTTCAAATGCTAAGCGTACGAGAAATTTTCAATAGCCAGAAAAGTGACAGAAAGGGCTGATGTATTATTGGAAAAAAATCAATACGATCCCGCTACCCGGTGGAAAGGTCTGGTCACTTTTATACGAACATAACTAAGAACTTACCACTTGCACATTGCGAATAGACATGAATGTTACATCAACATAATCACCATACTAATAAACTACTGCACAATAAGTTTTACTGAAATCCATTGAAGCATTTTTCAGATATAGCAAAAAAACATTTTTTTAAAAGAAATTTGACAGTTAATAGCGTCTAAATAAAGCACTTTTTTCAAATAATTTTTCAACCAAATTTTAATGTATTGATTTCAAAAGTGTCACGACACATTTTTGACATGCATTTTCGGGACATCCTGTATTACATTCATTACCAATTTAGACCACACTGTACACACAAAGGCGTCATGTCTTGAATACAGGCTGTATAATTAAAAAATAAACAATAAATAAGTCAAAATTTCAGATATCAATTTAGGTTTTTTTTGACATCATTTGTGGGCAGCCGTTTTTCCTTCGAAGAAAAAATGGAAACGTTGAAAGTGAGAAAATGCGAAAACCGAAGCATCAGATTTAGCTTAACAAAGTAAAATCCGCTGTTTAATCCATTGAACCGTAAAAATAGGTAGAAATCGTTTGGGAGCAGTCACACGGTCAAGATTCTTTGACAGCTGTACCAGGGGCGTGTCTGGAGCATTGTGAAGGGAATTGGAATTTGGGGCTAACCTCAGAAAATCACGAAATGGGCTTTAAACTTGTGACTACATAAAGCAGCCAAAATCAATAGATTTAGAAAAGTTATTTCGGCCGTATTAAGTCAACAACCGCAGAATTCCTCGAAAAATGAGGTAATTTCCAGACAATGTGTAAGTAATTCAATTGAAAATATTGAGGAAATTCCTTTCCCAAAGTGTAAAATTTGTTTATTACTTTTTATTGATATTGAGTTTGACCAATTTGCCCATCCTTAATTGGCATCAGGCACTTTGGAAATCATGAGAACTCGACTATACTGTAAGAAGTGAATTTCTCGAACTTCTCCATTTCTAAAGCAATTGGAAAATTCTCTATTCATAAATTCGGATGTTGAGCTCTACGTGAGTTGGAAGAGATGATTCATATCACCAAGTTTCTGGAAACAAATAAACCAGAAAGGCACACGGCACATTCCTTGCGCAATGCTTCAGTACGGGTTTAGAGGTATTAAAGCGACTAAATGCATAGTTTCAAAGTAGCAGAAAACCCGATTTTTTGCCGCAAAAGTATTTATTAGTTAGCATCTTTGTGTAGTTTAACGATGATAGAAGCACAAAAGAATTAATGATTGCACACTATCTACTTCTTTCTTGCCCCGTATTTACAAGAACCTCACCACAAGAAATTGCAAGCCGTGAAGGATGGCTGCACTCTTATTGATTAAAGACAGGATATAAACATCGGGTATCTACAAGAGCCAAGCTAAAGCAGACCATAGTTAATTGCTTTTCGTTGTAAAAAAATTAACAATTTAATTAATTTCATTCTTTACTAATTGCCGTTAACAATAAGTGTAATCAGCATGGTCGATGGTCAGGTTTACAATGGCGTTTCCACTCTTCACACCAGAAGAAAGGGGATAAACTCACACGAACGCATATGGTAAAAACGCCGCCCTGGTTTCTGTTGCATAAAATTAAGTGATGCATGCATCTCGGCCTATTGTAAAGGAAGATGTTCATTTTGCCAGTGGGGCCCGAGGGCGATTTTGTGAATGCATGGTGGACCCATCCCTCTTTTTTCTCTCCAGGGGTTTAAAACAACAATTATAAAGAAACGCAGAGGTAGGTAGGATTCTAAGCCCGGTTGGCCCTTTGTCAAGATTAAACGTATTGTCCCGGGGATTTCCTGCTTTGACGAAATGGTAAAGAGCGTATTGAAGGGCTAGGGCATAAAGAAAGTTAAATTGGCTCAATTGCCGCTAAATAATGTGGAATACCAGAATACCCGCTTCGATGAAACAATTACGCCATAGGTAGGAATTTTGGTACTTTCCCCAGTTTCTTCAAAATCCTTTCCATAACGGAACAGCTGTTTGGCCAATTTCCTTGAGTTGACAAACTGCAAGTTCTAATAAAATAATTTAATGTTCCTCGTGAAGACCCAAATTAAGTTGACAGATGTTGCCAGGCCCATGTAATTAGGTACTGCTAAATCACAATAATTTAAATGCATCGTTTTGGGCAGTTCCATGCATTTGGTGTGCGTTTAGTATGCCGGCGGCTACCTGCTTGGTCGAAAAATTAACATTTTGGTATTAGACCGCTTTTTCGGTAACGTGAAACGCCCAATCTGGGCTAAAAATTCCTAATTGTAAAAATAGAACAGTCAAGCTTGTCTGATAAAAAACACCAGTACAAACCTGGAATCGAAAGCAGCCTAGACGCGTCCCCTTAAGCATCTGCAGACCACATGTAATCGAATCCCTACTCGAAAATAAGTCTAGCACTTATGCAGCTCTAGAAAAACCACATGTTTACACAAACTTCAATTAGTAACAGGCAGTGTAATTTATTATCCCAAATAAATAAATTATATTTCATAAAAGTGCCTCAAAATGCTAGCTTTATGAAGCAACGACAGGTTTATTGGCAAATCACTGAAATGGTCTGTATTCTGAACACTGGGTAGGTATGGAGTGTACGCAATAACTTGATTCCGGCGTTCCTGATATAAACTATTGGAAGGTTATGTCTGTTTAGGTTCTCGCTTTCGTTCAGGAATCGTAACTGTTTCGGGTTCTGAGGTCTGGATTACATATAAATTACTGAGGCTCGTAACATCCTGCCTCGTCACAGTACAGATCGCTACTTAAAGCTTCAAGATGGAACTATTTTAATTGTCGCCATTGTCAAGATTCTTCACATCTTCCTGCTTCGTAAAGTTTGACTCACGCAACTGAATTGTCGCCCATTCAGACTGCACACTTTCTTAATTGAAAACTAAGAGTGAGAGAGACCTTCTTGCTTCTAATAATTTTTTAATTCCGGGGAACAGGTATCTTACGAGCAGCCCTCCGAATAAATTTAAAAGCACAACAACTCTTAATTACAGATAAAATGGCCGCATAATTACTTTTAACTTGATAGGAAATGAAACGTAACGTCAGGTCGAGTCGGCAGGCTTCATTAAAACGTATAATAGAAAATATGTAAATGACCAAACTACAAATTTTAATTAAGGCATAATCAATGAGGCGAGCTGCATGCGCAATTGTATTTTTGCAAGAATTCAGATCGAATGCAATCGGTGGTGATAATAATATGGCATATTACTTTTTGGGTCACTTCTGACACAAAGTATGCTTGACATTATCGTTTAATCAAGTCGGAGCCGACAGAAAAACTTTTCTGTAGCAGACTGACAGCAAGAATTTATTGCTACAAAACGCTGGGGCTCAAGACAAACCGAATTCGAGATTATTCAACTGTGGATGTTTTATTTTTACCCAAATGGAAGTAAAAATACGCGTATTAAGAGTGTGATAGTGCGAGGCCACCGCGTCATTGCGACTCACGTGAGTGTAGCGAGCGCGGACTCATGCGAGCGTACGCGTACGACCAGTGCGCGTAATACGCGTGCACCCTATCGAGTCTGCAGTAAAGCAGCTTTACCGCATTAGTGTGGCAGTAGGCAAGTGTACAAGTGATTAGATTGAACTTTTCTTTATGATGAACTTCTATCTAATTGATCGTTTCTTGAACCTGAACTGACCTGAACTTCCCTCAACATAAGAGTGACATTCAAACCATTTATAAGGCTATTCAATATCAATCCTCTTTTTAAGAATTCAATAACGATTAACGCTTACAAGAATTATTCGCGTCTGTCCATAATTTATCTCGAATATGCGACGTTTTTTTTGCGATTATTCGCTAATTGGCAGCTTAAAGAGATTTTCTAAATATTGATTTTCCCGCAAATATTTTTTTTCCACAAGAAACACCCCTTGACCTTTGGAAAGCTGATGCTGAGGAAAAAATGAATTAAAGGCGAAAAGCTGCAACTTAGACCAATAACTAATGGGCAAAGCGACGACAACGTTAACAATTACATCAACTCGGCCTGTATTATGAATTTAAATTACTTTCATGCCAATTAGTGTTTATCTTGTCGTTTATGATATGTTCATTAATATTGCCAGTTCAGTGTCTGTGGAATCTTATTTTTTGCGCTTGTCTTACATTTAAAGTTAAATGAAGGAATTAAATAATTAATTCTTAAATTATTCTCAGAGATGGTGGGTGAGGGAATTACCCTTGCGATTACCATCTTAACATGCCAATGAAACACGATTTTTTTAGAATGAATAATCAACCAGCTATTCCTTTTGTTTCAATTCACAATACATATAATCCCGAAGATTAGTTTTCTCTCAAGCATGGGAGAATAATAGTTGAGGATTTAGCAGCTCATATTATCATTCCTGATAATGTTGTGCAAACGTTAATTGTATAACCGGCTTAAATATATGCTGTTTCCAAAAAATATCTATTGAGAGTTCGTTTTTACTTGTGGTGGAAGAACACAGCTGAAACCATGTGAATAGAATGCAGGCAAACTTCTTTTGTGTCCTGAACCAAACTTGATCGTGGGCCCTATAAAAGCCTGAAGCTTGCCGGGTCGACCCCAGGATCGTATTGAATACATTCAAACACCAACTTGATCATTTGTTTGGATGGTACAGGACCGTATTCGTAAGTACACTCATCGGTGTCGGGTCAAAATGCTGAACCATATCAACAAAGGACATCAAACTGCGTATTATTTACACGAATAAAATTTAACTTATGTCGTAATAGCTATCGCCTATTTAATCTTATCTCGCTTAGACAGACACATAATAGTTAATACCTCAGGAAGAGTCAGTTGGCCTCAAGTCAAGTAAAATTTATTGGTCAATTAAGACGCGGTTTAATTCATTTTAAAACCTGTTATTTGCCTCAAAAAGAGGCATATTAAAAGAAATCTGCGGTTGTACAATGACGTTCGTATAATAAGCATTAATACTTAAGCGGCAAAAAGAAATTCTTACAGAGTTTAGTATTCATATTGGTACTATATTTCTTTCACTATCCTGGGCAATGCGGCGTCTTTTGAAGCCGAACGAAAGAAGGATGGTCCGTTAGCTACGGACGTGTCTAGCGTAATTCATACCAGTACGGCTCTGAAACCAGTTTTTTTCAACTATCGGGCTATTGGGTTCTTGCAATAATTATTAGATCGATTTCCTCGTTTGCTGCTTTTTTGAATGCGAACTAACATTAACCACTTTTATAAATGTGGCTCTTTTCCAGGCCTAAAGAGCCAATTACTTTATATGAGTGTCAATTACTGTTGAGATTACAAGCCTGAACTATGTGCATCTACGTTGTTTTTCTGGCAGTGGAAAAGCTGACATGAACTAACATGACGAATATTTCGAACGTGAAAGTTTTTTCTTTCAGTACACCAGTTATTGAACCACCAACGCGGTCCTGTTACTATCGTGTTAACATGGTTAATTTCTGGCTTAACTCGCTCAATTACCGCCTGCTTGCGACGTTTCTTGAAACGACATTGTCTTCCAATCTTCCAGATTTAACAAGCTACACAATACCATGTAGATCCCTGATCTACTAAATTTTATGGGTATTCTTTAGGAGCCCAAATTCTTTGAACTGCTGAACTCCAGCCTGACTGCTAATGCGACTTTAAATGTCATTTGAAGAAATCCGTTTCTACACTCAAAAGATCCAATCTTTACGCGAATATCAAGTGGATAATAACTGAATGCGATCAATCAAAATAACAATAACGATCATTTTTGGAGGCAATAATTGTAATTTTGATTGATTATCCCACGATTAGCAGTGCTAATAATATTTAAACAAATCACTGTAGCCAAAAATGTTGTGTTTATTGGGTTTTAACATTGCTTTTTTACCGAGCACAAAATAAGTAGAGTTAGGTTTGACAGGATATTTCGAGGATAATGGATTAAGGTGAGTTTATTATAATTTATGTTGATTGGATTGTTGTGAATATTAGAATCACCACAAAAACATTTATTGCTTAATTATTATTTAGATGTGTGTAATTGGTACGGGCAGAAGGAAATAAATAACACAATGTTGAGAACAATAAGGGACTTGATAAATCATAGATGAATAAAATGTCGATACAGGCTTGATTTGTTATTTAATTTATAGCACCGCACAAGGCTCTATAGTGCTGAAATGAGACAGAACGAATTTCGCTTTTCGCGTCAGTTTTGGAAAGCTTCACAAATTCCTGAAAAAAAATGATGTGAAATTTTCTAGGAGGCCTTTGTCGAGTTCCAACTGAGCCTCCGGATTTTGTCCCATCTCCTGCGCTGTCATGGATTTTCCAGTCTCTCCAATGCGAGTAAAGTAGGGATTCGAGAACTTCCCTGTTTTTTCTTAGAAATTAAAACTCTGTATCTTCAATTATTCGGGTCCGAAGAGAGGAAAGCTTTAAGCGAAGCATATGCGTAAGAATTGACATTTTTGGAAAGCCCTTAGTCTTATTCAAAATTGCATGTGTGGAGACTCATTTGCAGCCTGCAAATGTTCGAGCCAAAATAAACGAATTATAAAATTAACCAAACAAATTTCCTCAAGCATCAATATTCATTAAATAATTATATAATATAGGTACCATTTTATTTATTGATAATGTGAATCGTGCTCATGATCTGTGTCTATTGTGACATCCGTTTTAAATTTATTACACAACCCATTGGAAGCATTATTTATGCCGATCGCACACCGATTTTATTTAATGGGTTCATATTTTTAGATGCAGTGAATTAGTAATTAAACGCCACTTATTGTTGTGGAGACATAAAACATTGAACACAGTTTAAATATTCAACGTTTATTTCCCTTTTGTGTTCGGTGACTACCTACTGCTCAGGACTGAAATTATCGCGGTTAATAAATAGAGAGTTAAGTAAGGATGCCTGTTTGGGTCTTGCTCCTTTTCTTTGTGGGTGTTTTTAGAAGTAAATTAAAATCACATGTGTTCAGCGCCACTGAGTCTGCATATTTGCTAACATTAATATATTTCGAGTTAACGTGCCAACATTACAGGGCAATCACTCTTCTTACCCTGTTCCTAACAAATGCAGCCGAATAAATCAGGAACGAGTCAAAAGTCGCGTCCATCGAGGCAAGGCGGCCTTATTTGGAATAGACAAGGAAATCCGGGACACCACGTGTGATACCATTGGAAGAGTGGTATTCCCAAGCCCTTAAGCCAACATACACCGTAAGAAAGTAATCGATAGGAATTTGTAGCATTCGAGATAGGCTATCTACTCGCAATCACTGCCTAATATAAACAAAATTGGTGTCAAATCCTAAGGCCGCACACAATTGATTTGATTGAAATCATTCTTTCCCTAGATTTTACTTTATTTATTTGAGGTGTTATCACCCTTGAATAATAACAAATCGGATATATAGAAGTAAACTTGTATAAATGGCATCTGCCAATTAATGGTAAAGAGATAATCCCCTATTTTGAATTGTAAATAATATTATCTTCCACTTAAAGTACATTGAATACACGTTCGCGTATGTGTTCTTACATGAGTGCCTACATCATATCGTATCTTTAGAATTATTAGGAATCGTTATTCGGTTATTACGGTTTTTCAATCAAGTAATGGTGCGGTCTTTGGTAGGTTTTCATTGAAAAAGCTGGCAGCTAATGTATCGCAACAAGAGCTACTTTTTATCGGCCGCTGAAGCGGGGGCTCTTAATTTATTGTCAGCTTAGAATAGCTTTTTGACTACAATAAAATTCCCGAATTGTTTATTTCAGGTCAGGACGGAGACGCCTATTCAGAAGGTCAGCGTATAATGAGTCAAGTAACTGGCGCATTAGGCTTTGCCAATTACTCCGCTGAAAAACTTCATAAACAATGCCTATATCAAGTACCTAGAACGTATTCCTCCGCGTTCATATGCATGTAAATTAATATAAATTCCTATGGCCGTATTGTGCAAGGCACATGGAACTCGGACTTAATTTAGCATGAGTTTCGCAATTGTAAATTTGCCCTAGTGCCGATACACTGAAAAACCCGGTAATTTTTTTTTGGTCCCACAAGGTTTATGCATTAAAATTTAAATACCTCCTTAGGCAATCCGAAGAAAAATGCAGGCAATTCTGAGGTCGACCATTCGATTTGTTGTAATTTAACCAGACATTTTTAATTAGTGAACCCAAACGATTCCCACATAATAACCGCGTCCAGGGTTGAAATGATTTATGGGACCACTCCAATTTGGTACATTGTGTTGGGTCTTGTGCTGTATTATATGTTTATGTGTTATTGTGTTGTCAGCTGAAACCCGACTTTCATCCAGCACCTTCGTTTCCATTCCTTAAAGGTACTTATTAATGGAGGGACGTAAATGCAGAAATTGCCTCTTAAAGAAGCGCGTGCATACTCAAGAAGGCTCATTCAGTTGACTTGTAATAGAAACGCGGCGGTGTTAATTACCCAGTAAAGTTTTTATGTTGTCAAATTACAATGCGTCTTGTTTATATTTATATCAATTGTAACACGTGTTGAATAATACGAGCCTTAATTTTCCTTTAAATTTTTAATGAGGCGTTCGAGTGCTAATGTCGACTTGAACTTGCAAAGCACGTTTCAATAGAGCACTCCATGTGTCTTCTAAAGCAAATTTACTGACCCAAGTAATTAAAAGGTGACAATTAACGGCTGAAAGAACCGATCGGCATGCCAGTTCAGAAGTGTGAGCTATTCGGCCTCGTTCATCGGATCAAGTCGGGCCAGACAAACAATCCAACCCAGGCACCATACTTGGTATACGACGTGACCAAACCAGATAGAGATACGAACGGCCAAGACAACAAATGCCTTTTTTGCTGCGACCAAGCAGGTTATAAAATTAATCTTCGATTTAAGAGATGCTTTGTTCCGATCGAATTTTAAAACGATCTTAACATCAGTATTTTAAGCTAGCTGCTTAATAACGAGCCCCCAGAAAAACCAAAACATCGGAAAAAATCTATTTTCCACCGCTAAGCTGAAATTTGTTATGCATATTGCACGCTGCAAGAACTGCTCGTTATCGAATGAGTAGAGATGGCTTTTTCTACAGGTTCTTAAATTTATGCAACGTGGAAGGAGCTAATAATGTTTTTACCAATGTTTTTTTTCATACTCGCAAATCGTTAAAGCTTATTAAACACCCGACTGTTTCGTCATAAATATTTCATTCCGGCATCGCAAAAAAAAATTAGATTTTGAGGGAAATTGCAATGATTTTTTGATCGCCCTTAATGCAACTTTGGACTAGTTTTATCCATAAAGTGGGCGAAAATAAGGCTCTTTCATTTGGGACCCCCTGCACGATCCCCTCATCGACGAAATGGGCGTTGGATTCATATGATAAGCTATAAAAAGTTTTTTAATTGATTATTTGATATACATATTGAATGATTTTTTTCATAAGCGCAGAAAATCCGAAGCGTGAACACCTCGCTCAATTCATAAAGTCTTTTCCTTCTCGCATTGTTTTCATATCTATAACAATTTTCAGCTCGTACTAATTATATGGTACGCTTCATGTTTTCGTAATTAGATTTCTAGATATATAATCAGTTATGGCTAAACTAGAGTTTGTGATTCTATTATAACGAAATCGCTCTATTTTTACCATAATTTATTATGTTTTTTGAAATTCTTAGATATTTGCAAATGACTGAAGAATAGATTAGATAGATGCGGAAACAACGCACGAGGATCCAAAATTATCTAAGTTGAACATTGTTCGGGTTTCAGAAAGCTGAGGCGTCAGGAGCGTGCGACAGACTAGCTTGAGGTGCTGGAAGAAATCCTGTACCCTCAAAAAGTACCAGCCTGCGCACTTTTACAACAAATCGAAATGGGAATTAGTGTATGTAGGGAAAATATCGATGTTTTCATGGGGAATCTACGAAACAGTAAGAGACAAAAAAACTAATACGACATTTTCGCTGTATTTTTGCAAAACAAATTTAAAGCCGGTTTCACCTTTTTTTATCGTACTTTATTCTCGCCTTATAAACAAAAAATCGATTTTTGGCATTTTCGAAAAATCCTCCTACTTTTTTTTTATTTCGCTAGTTACATAACAACAACTTTCACATTATTAGAACAGTTTTTTTGAGAAGGTTACGTTGATAAAAGTTTAAGTCCATGATTTCTAGAGTTATAACGTAAAGTTGTATTTTTTTAAATATAAGTCATATTTATTTTTGGCATCATTAAAAAGACATGTTTTTCAGCCAGATGGTGCACTACCTCATAACACCAGAACCGTCTCACAATTATTAAATGTGAATTTTGGACATGATTGGATGGGGCGTAACGGACCAGTGAGGTAGTCACCATGCTCTTTCGATTTGATGCCGCTTGATTATATTTTTGGGGACATGTAAATTAGAATTTCCATAAGACCTTTAGTGGCAGTATCTAGGAACATAGAGAAAATTTTATTCAGTGGGGTAATATTATCACCAATATTCGCATATTTAATGACATGCAAAATGTTGTGAAGCGATACATACAACTTATATACTGAAATAACAGACAACAGTTTGAACATTTAGTGTAAAAAAAAATTGTTGTGATTAGATATTTTTAATGTTGTTAGTTTTTTCTCTTGGCTTGTAAATGTTTTATTATTGATAAGACTTGAAACTAATTTGGAGGATTTTTTTTAACTAAATCAAGGCTACGCGCTTAATCGCGAGCGTCATTTGTTTTTCTACGCTAATATTGCAGTCACCTATCACAAAAAGTATTTTTTGTGAAAATAGATATGTAAAATTAACACGAAACCCTACAAATTACGGGTAATTTTAAAGAGAGAAAATGTCTTTCTAATAACGCTAAAAACAAATATATTTTATATTAAAAAAATACAACTTTATATTAAAACTCTAAAAATCGTGCATTTTAAAGTTTCTTATTTTTATCACTGTAATCTACGCAAAAAAGTGTCTCAATAATGTCAAAATTATTTTGATGTAACTATCGAAATAAAAAAATTACGAAGATTTTTCGAAAATGCCAAAAAGGAAACTTTTGTTTATAAAGCGAGAACAAAAGACGATAAAAATCTGTTGAAGTCGGCATTGAAATTGTCTCAAAAAAAACACCGAGAATGCGTTATTAGTTTCTTTCTACCTCTTACTGTTTCTTAGTTTACCTATAAAAACGTCGAAGTCTGTCCATCCGAAAAATTTAAAGTATAGGGTGAGAAAAATTTTAAGTTGATATCTCAAAAATCAACAAAAAAAGAGATTTCGATTGAGAGGCCAAGTAATCATCGTCTCGATGGGACGGACTTGCTTGGCTACCCGGAACTTTCACTTCCAAGGATTAATTGTTCCCATATTGTCTTTGAGAATTTGACCATGGTTTACGAGCTGAATTGTAATAATAATATGCCCATTTTCTAATCGTTTCATCCACTTTTCCCTTTAACGAATATAAAGCCAACAACACCCTCACATGTATGTCCGTTCGAACAATACCTTTCCACATCAAAACTTTCATTGACAAAGCCATGAATACATTTCGTAAACGGAAGGGTAATGTTTGAGGTTAAAATTTGGTCGTAACGACGTCTGTCGAAAACAAAGAGCAACCCCATCTTCCTCCCCTACGTTTATTATCCATGACTTGTAAAACGCGGTGGCCCGAGTTTTAATAGTCAAGTATGAATGCCTAATTCTAAAATAATACTTAATTGTACTTCGGTGTGGATATATTGTTCAAAAGCCCAAACTTAATCACAAAAGCGTTTTGCGTCCAGTAATTTGATACTGTTGGATTGTTTTCTAAGGGACAAAAGAGTTGGGATTGAAAATTTACAAGCTGCGAAAGTATGGATGGAAGTCCTAATGAGTTTGACAAGGATGACGCCCGAAAAACGTGCATTGGAAGGAAGGATAAACAGCTTTCTCGAATATCTCTCGCTTTGCCAAGAAAAATCTTAAATATTAATAGATGTTTTTAAATAATGTAAGTACAGGTCACAACATCAATCGAATTCCGAAGCCTTTGATACTATTTTGGCAACAAAACTTAATAATTATCTACCGGCTGGAATATTTTAATTTTAAACAAAACTATTTCCAAAGGCCAAGGACTTCGCAAACGACCTTATTATCGCCAATTTCTCTTGTTATACGTTCTGAAATTTCACTACAATCTCGTACCATAACTAACTAAACAATGCATATGCAATCCCATAGTAATTCATAACACACTCTTCGTGGATCAGAATGTTATTGGAAGTTTGCCGATGCTTAATGTTAATTCCGTCACAATGTAAAATATTTCTTTCATGAATCCGACGAAATAATGATACCAACATGAGCTCGTCGGCGATCTTTCAAGTTATTAACGTCTTCAGATATTCGAAATGTTAAAAGGATGATGACTGAAGAAGGATCATAATAGATGCTAGATTCTTATAGATCAGGAAAAAGATAAGATGCTTCACGAATATTTGGTCAAGCCGCTATTTGTAGTTAGATTAGTCGACTTCTACGCGAGTTTGTAATTTCATTTGTTTAAATTCTTGCGAGGACGTTAATGGACATGTTTGATATGACAGGGGTCGGAAAAGCATAGTAATAAATTGACAGTTTTCCAAACAGAAGCAGGCGCTAAACGAGTTTTATTTCGCAAATAGTTACCAAGTTGCATAACGACAGCAGATACCTTAAGTTTATACCTCAGGATCGCTAGCAGCAACGGTCGCTGCAGTTGTGCAGCTTCAGGACGCAGTTGAATATGTTGAAATGAATGCGATTTTCTTATCATTTCTTCATCCCACAGTAAAATTAGAACAAATCGCATATTATTAGAAGCTATTCGTGGCATATTGAGGGACACCGTTTCGCTCGCACCGCCAATTTTATCGAGACATTTTGATAATTGGGACATACGTATCTCTACTCTCCTTCATTTCCGATATTTGAGACATTGTGTACCTGTACAATACACTGTTGCGACGAAAATTCTGTTCACGAACCAAACTTTTTTTTCCTTGGCGCTCATTTAATAGAACTATGTGAAACATTGTCATCGTCATTGTAGATAAGATGCCATTTATGGATATTTTTTAAGTCACAACATAATTAGCCAACAAGTTACGGGAAAAAATTGTGACACATGTAAGGGAAAAATAACTAGCAACTACATGTTTCATCGAACAACAACACGATTAGATAAAAAACAATTTTGTACACTCATTTAAAAGTTGGGCGGGAACTAATAGTTATACGGCGATTTGGGGCGGGTTACTGGAGAGACAAAAATCGCAGTTAATTTGTCTTGCACATAGAAAATGAGAAAACACAGCTGAGAAACGCAAAAAGTAGTGTAAAACCGAAAGGACATAAGTGATGCAATTAATATAGTGGGTGAAACACAACCCAGATACTTCCAAGCGCACTTTCCACACTCGTAGGTTTTTGGCTGCGTAAAATATCGCCTTTGTGTGCTTCTTTAAACTTTTATATAATTTTGACAAAAAAATTTGTTACTCAGTCCCGGACACTAAATGGATTCCTTCTTAAACCTCGTAACGTTCGTTCTGCACAGCCGACTCTTCATTGCTATACCGCCTCATGTCTCAACTCTATGCTCCTTCTACATCTTATTCACTTTTGTTTTATTCCACGCAGACACCCCAAGTTAAGTAAAATATTCTGTGATTGTAAACTGTGTGATTTCAAATGTCAAAAACCCAATTTAGATTAAATACTTAGCGAGGATTTTTCTGATTAGCAGCTACCTGTTCTTGAGCAAATACAGTAGCCTAGAACACATTTGAAGAGCAGATATTGAGATTTAAAATGGGTTCAGAGATTAAAAATAAAATTATCAATAAGTATGGATTGCAGAACATAAGTGGGATCAAATGAGGCAATCGAAAACAATATTTTTGGGTTTTTATTCGCCGTGATTCAAGGGTTTTCTGTGGTGTCAAATCCAGTGTTGTCTATTCAGTAGAGAGTAAAAAATTATATATTTAGTTTTCGTTATGTATTCCTTGAAATATTGGAATATTTCACGATGAATAATAGCTCAAATCATAAAAATTAATTTTTTCAGAAACGAATTATTTTACATTGTTGGAAACCGCAAAATACACGATAAATTTGTCAACACCCGCAATTATATTGTCACCTAGGCACCTTATAACTAAAATTAAAATCCCTATTATCTCCCACCTGTTGCACAAAGTGAATATTTATCATAAATGGTGATAATTTCTATCGTCAACAAAAAAAACCAAGAAAATAAATGGTTCCAACCGAAAAAGGATGAAATATCTATATTTATCTCGAAATTGAAAGGTACCCGAATCGATCATTTAGGGGGCACACCGTAAATCATATACTTTTATGGTTGCCTGGGATTCCAGTCTAAACATTTAAAAGGGGCCTTTTACAGTTACAACTTTAGAATATGAGGTGTGGACCCAAGTTCAGGTAGGAAGTTGGATTTAGTGACTTTTCATTACCTTCTGTCACGTTATAAAAGAAATTTGGTCCTACTACGAAGTTGCCAATCACCAGTCATTATCACCGACTTATAATGCAACCATTATGTGATGGTTATACACCACATTTCTTCACATCTGTTGTTTATGCAATGCAAACATTTTTTTATATAAAATTAAATTGATACTGGTAGATTAATCATTATAAAGTAAATTTTTACAAAAAATTAAATTGATACTGGTAGAATCGCCTTCAAGTCGAGATGGATGTCGGAAGATTATGAAAACACTGCCGACGTAGACACAAAAATTTGCATACACGACCGCTTTGCTATGCTAGGAGAGTATAGATGAGAAGCGCGGCGAAAATCGAGAGCGGGAAAAAAAAATGAGAAGCAAAAGTGACAGATGTAAAAATTGATCTTTTTGATATGTAAAAGTTAAAACTCAGGTGACTCGGCTATTATAATGCAGATGCGGCCCAGAATTGTCAGTTAGTTTAATCGTTTCGGCTCAAGTGATGCGTAAACGAGCAGGGTTGCCAACGTCATTGTATTACACCAGATCTGTTATAGTTGTATGAAGGAATTGTACGGGTCGGATCCCCTCTGATCATGTATTGCCTGCATTGTAGGGAGATGCGGGGCCGATAAACGACATGCTGTTATTGTTGGTAATTTTTTGGTCGCTCGAGTGCCGTTCAATAAGGTGACGTCAGCAGAACGCCCGTCGTGAACGTCCAAAGGAGCAACTTCATGGGCCTTCGTTAATCTGCACCTAGGAGGTGGCTATTGTCGTAGTTGTGCATTTACCTTAAGCCCTTTCTGTTAATTGACAAATGCTTTGCAGGTAAACTGATAAAGACGACGTTCGAACAGCGGATTACCAGCTCGCCTTTGAGCCTCTTGGGTTTTCAAGTCACTAGCTATTACTTATTCTATTTGACCATAAAAGAATAAACGTAACAATTTTATTTTTCTTGTAGCTTTTACAGTGTTTGCGTCATGCTTCTGGCTGAGTATGATTTCCAGCGTGACTCCAATGCTAGGTCTTTGCCTTAAGTTTATTTTTGCTGCTTAAGCTTCTGACATCGCGCACCAAAAACAACGCAGTTTACCATAAAACAACATGGTGATATTGGCAAAAATAAATCTAACCTTGGTTCAGGCGTTCCTAATAAATATCCTTCAAAGCTATGTTTTTGAGTTTAAAAACTCTGATTTGATCCACCTACACAATAAAATTTAGTGTAGACGACAATAAATGAATGCTATGCAAATTCGTACCATGCTCATTCGAGTTAGCAAAGGATATTCTGATTTGTCTCTTTAAAGACCAAATTATTCATGTGTTATTATTTTAACTTTAACCACAGACAGATTTTGACGGAAACAGCGAAAATGAAGCTGAGTATCCAAGGTTTTGGTTTCTATAGAAATCAGCTTAACGATAAAATTAATAGCGCATTAATAATTAATCTCTTAACCCTTTCGATCCGGAATAGGAATATTACCCCGATAATATAGTATGCGAATTTGGTTAATGAGTCAAAAAACATGTTTCCGCTCTCAGGATTTTTTAATCTTTGTGAAAGGGTTGGGCCCCATGTATACTAGAATTGTATTAGGTGTTTCGGTGTAAAATAATCCAGTAATAATTTTCAAAATTGAATTGATGGTAAAAATACCGACCACCAACACGCAACGCATCCAGAACACCGGTCTGATGCGCTGGCTATACGCACAAATCGTGTGATAAAGCTACCTTGCCGCACGACAGAGGAAAAAATTATTACACATTTACCAAGGTATAGCAAACTGTTGATCAAACGTAGTTGAATATGTCCTCGTAACATTATTCAAAATCTGAAAACACTGAAATGCCGACATACCATGAACCGAAGAGAGGAAAGAATTATTATCATATAATTCCAAGAAGTACCAAGGACGGCAGTGTGAGCATTCCACATTAGTTTCCCCTTCGACCAGCTATTTTCTGTTAAGCTTATTTATGGTAGGAATCCTAAATATATTCCCTTAAGCTAGGTGGAAATGGGCCAGTGTATGATAATGCCATGTTGTAGCCAGAATCTCTATTTCGTAATCAATACTGAATGAAGTTTATAAATCTCTGATTCGTTTAATTCAGCAGGAAAGTTGAAGTGAAATGAAGAATACGATAATGAGAGGAGAATAAATCTCCAACGACCTACCAAAGTTTTATCTTTCTGCGTTATCGTTTTACGAGCCACCAATAAAATCATAGAGAAAGGAAAGTAAGTAAAACATACGTAGATTTTATAACTGATAAAGTCTTTAAAAGCCCAATTTAGATATGTGAAATATTTAAATGTTTCCTTTTTATACGAGAATTTTACGGCCATACAGTTTTAACATCAAAACCAGTTCTCAAATATATTATTAATATAACTAACACATTTGTTGATACTATTTTGTTATAGAAACGCGCATAAAATTACCATTATCACATAATATTACAGGCAGACAATGGCTGTGTATGAAATCAATTAGGAAATGCACAGCAGTTTTACGAGATGAGCAAGGCGAAGTCCCGCAGTCGACACGAGTAGCATACAATTATCAAATGGGTCTAATAGGGGGGGTGGGGGTCTAATTTTATTGCCCGGTAAAGAAATACGAAGAAAATGCCTTACATTTTAACATATTCCAGATTAGTCGCTACCTTAAACACCCAACATTGAGATGTACGGGGGAATAATAAAATATTTTATACACATAATATGGCAATGACGGCCTCATTGGCAGGTTATTTACCTTATTTTATATCATAAATGTGTTAGAGCAATGCACCAGGAGGAGACAAGATAATCAAACGACATTAACATTTCTGCATTCGATAATTTATCATCCATATCTAACCTAAATCTTTGAGATATTTGCTGAATAATTATCCCAATTATCTACCCATATTATCCGTTACCGTAAACCAAACAACTTCATAGAAATCTCAATATTTTTTTCCGTATTTCCAAGCCTCATACTTATTAGCAGAATTCGTTCAAGGCCTTCAGGTACACACATACTCGCAAATTGCCATTAGACAATCGAACTCTTTGACAACATTATTAAATCTCACATAAAACCAGTTGACGTTAATCGCACTTTCCGAGACACTAAAGCAACTAACTGCACCAAATCAAATTTTTTTAAGCTGTACCTATAGGCTCAATAAAAGTGACACTTAAATTTATTATAGTCGTATTCCTTCATTTTTGAGGATTTATTGACTCATAAACTGTCTAACATACAGAAAAGTGAAGGTGAAGTAAAGGAGTAACTTTAGGACCACTTTTTTTTATACATCCACTTCTATTTTGGACTTGGCTACAGTAGGGTCTATTCATTTTTCGCTTTAATGATTGATACCGAGAACCTCGTTCCCATAGAAAAAATGTTAAAGTATGTTTCAGGGCAGTCTAGGACCTTTGAAGAACGCGGAAAAAAGAAAATTAATTAGTCCGTCCCTGAAATCACCAAATGTCACTTTTAAAATGGGTGTTCGCAGCTCTGCCCAGAAAAATTCTTAGCTTTCTTTCTTATTATGGAAGACTTAAAATAATCTCTGTGGAGATATTTAAGTTGAACCAGATGTATTTCTAGGAACCGCTTAGGGCTCTGACTTGTGACGGAGGGAGATAAACGATTCAGATGAGAGAGAAAGTGTATCGAACTTTAGAACATACTTTTCAACCCCTCGATGAATGGTATCGACTGAGGCCTTGAAAACATGGGGCCTAGACATGTGGTTCGGGTAACATGAGAATCTTCGTCCTCGAGCTTTCGGGTCTAGTTGTCGACTTCTAAATTTAAATCTGCCTCATTTTATTTACGTTCAGTTAAATTTCTAATCGTCGTCATAGAACCGTATCTCGGTCTGAGTTAGAGGAAAAAAAATTGGAGATATCGAACAGCGTTCCGAATCATAATAAAACATTCAGATTATCTTGTAATTGGTCCAGAAATTCAAAGCTGGTCTAATAAAGCTCCGCCCAAAAGGTAAATATTTAAGAACTAAGGTGATCCAGGTGTAAACAAAGAGTTAGTAGTTTCAACACAGTGTTTAACTTAAAAATTGGATTCGGTAAATGTAATGCCTCGTTTTTAAATTGCGTGATGAGCTGATTCAAAATGTTGGGATAAGTTTTCCGCTAGGAATGAGTTTTGATAAGGTTCTTAAGAAAGTCATGACTGTTTCTTTTTTTTAACTCTAATTGAGTGTTTTTTATTTTTTCACTTATAAAAATTACCTCAAAAAGCTCTCATTTCCTAAATTTGCAATTTAAAAAATGGTCGGTATCCTTTTCTCTTTTTCTCAATCTATAGCAATTATTGGTTTATGTTGAATAACGTCTTTTAAATACAGGGTATGGGATTTTACATCTTAAATTCATGAAAAGAAATGAATAATGTATTTTAAATCCTGGAATCTGAAACACTAATTATGTGGGTATATGAAATCTCTGAATGTCAGAAGCAATTTTGTTTCGAACACTTTTCAGATGCCATTGGGGGTTATTAACGTAGGTGTTACTTTTATACCTGAAAAATCGAAAACCATGGACTTCAAATTTATAGTTTATGTTAAAATGTATTAATCAAATTCGCTATAGGAGTTGAACAAGACGATGATTTTCTCTTCGCCTGTTGAAATTACATGGCCAAAGAAGGACCCTGTTTCCCATTCTCCAAGCCCCCAATATTCTCCCATTTATATTCGTAACTCCCTTAACAATCTCCTAAACTGCGTTAAATTAGGTAATTTGCCTAAGCCAAATTAGTGAACGCAAAACTTGAAAATTATTAAACTTTCTTCAGATAATTGTTATTAAGGAGATATTCAAATATTCTCTAAGTTTGTAGGGATGAAATTACAAGGAGCCAAATGACATCATGTTATTAATAAAAAATTATTCACATCAGCTTTTGTAGGTGTCGTAGGTGTTCAAAACACGAAATAATATATGTATTAACATAATTGATTTTCGTTCTAATTAGAGGACTCAAAAATCAATTTAAGACGGCGAAGTGAAATGTTTCTTCAAAGAGAAAGATTTTGTGGCTCCTGTAGTCAAGCAGAAAGTTCTACTGCTGCAATCTCCAAAGTTTGAATAGCTCAAAATGATGCATTATTATATCTAGTGCTGATCACCTCCTGGGGAATATTACTGGGGACAGAACCCCGATAATAACTCGCTTTGAAAAATAGCGAGTCGAAAACGTCCAAAATCTCATCCACTCTATCATCGAAACCTATAAGAATCAGTGGTTTTTCACGTACAACGAAGATTTTCCAATGATTATTCAAAAGATCAAATTTTGCATTATTTTACCTTAAAAACCCACTAGAATCAGCGGTTTTCACTTGAAATGTAGATAGTCAATGAGGGTTAATAAAAAACAGCGCTTACACTCCAAGCTTATATACGAATAAATAAACAAATCCAGATTCAGCTGATTCCATAGAAACTGTTAGAATAATTTATCTGTAGGATTATGAAATTTATGCACTCATACACTTAACTTATACACCATAGAACTGTGCTGGTTGCCCCATTCTGGCACTTTATGGCCCTCTCTTCATTTTTGTTCTAGTTTTCAGGCGAAACGATTCAATTTAACCGTAAGAAGTCTTTTAAGAACCGTAAGAAACTTTATCAAATTTAATTCACTCGACAAAATCTTTGGAAATTTACTCTTATCTTATTAACTTATTAGGAACCTTGGCTTACTCAATTCCAGGGTAAATGTCCGAAAACACCTATAGATGACAAAACTCAAGAGATAATCGAAACTAGAAAGAACTTAGCTGAATATATGATTACACAGCCTTTTTGCTTAAGCGTTGTAAACTTCACACATATACCCTCGCCCCATTTATGCCATTACTGAACTATGCCGAGAGACTTCCATTGAACTTAATGATTATGCCTCCAAAGTGGTACACTATTACAGGCTCCAAGTTGGAAATTATTATTAACATCCAATGATAATGGCTCCAAATAAGGTTTAATTACCAGATAGATAATGCGCAAATGTGTCCAATATGAAAATAATAGACAAGGAAGAAACATAACTGCGAAGCGGAAGTACATGGGCACGAAAAAAATTAAAATGCAGGCCAAGTCTTTATTAATGGGCATTATGATCTAATCGACTATTCAGTGAACACAAAAACGTATTTTAAGGAATTCGTATTACCAACCATTATTTTCCTATTAATTCTGAATATTCCCATAAACGATTAACTAGTATTTACATATTCAGCTCGCTACATATTTAAGGCTAGTAGGCTCGATTCTAGGTCACTCACGAGCCTATTTATTTTCCGTTCTTGAGGGGGCCCATTTGGTTAATTCCTGTAAATACTGTTAGCCATCAAAATGTCGCTACTTGTATTCCATGTTGTGCATTATACTTGGAGATAAAAAAAAACATTTTAATGTGCGCCTGAAGGTAGGAGACGCAAGAAGCGTGCCAGTTGGTACTACTACAAGGGGTACCCATTATAAAATAATAACTTCAAAGTAAATTTGTGAAGGTAGGCAGTAAAACTTAGTCGGCGTTAATAAATTTCCATCAGATTTCCAAGTAATAATTGCGAGTACTTTATGATTACCGTGGCACAGGGCCGTGGAAAATAAATATTTCCTGTGCAGACCGAAGCACAGACCTAGAGTCAACATAAGCAATTCAATGCGTGTACACTCTTATCGTATTTGGAGCATAATATAAATTTTGTAGATGGCTTTACATGTGTTTCTATGTTTATCTCACAAGATAAGCATAATCAGAATGATAAGCTAGCGTACCCAACGTAAATAAAACATAATAAAATACATACAGGCTGTGATGATTGTTACAATAAAACAGTGTTTAATTCAGAGGCTCACTGCTTTATAAACAACCCAGAGACTTCCTTATATTAGGTCAACATGTGTACATCGCGGCAAAGGGGGTGGGACGCAATACAGGGCTTAGGTCATAAAAGGCTCAGTTCTTGTTCTTGGCGCCTTGGTAGCAAATCTTTTCACTTACTTGTTTCGAAAACACTGCAATGTCTTCATTAAAGGATTCTGATGAACAAACATCTCCTCCAGCTACTCCGGGTTCTCTAGGCGTACACGTTGCTAATTCACATTTTTCGAATATAAGGGCCAATAGGGGGAAAAGGGGGTGTCTGAAACAGAAGAAAAAAACGGTTAAAATTCAGTCAATTTTGCTCTGGGCAGATGAACTCAGAACGTTACTAAAACCGCGTTAATTCTCACAATATACGTCGAAATAAGTTTTTGTTAGGCCTGAATGATTTCAAACCATAACCGCTCCTGGTGAGTGACATAGTACTTATTTACGTTACAGGTATGTATTTGTTTAAAATGTTTATAGACAATGCTGCGTAAAGAGTAATTCTTTATGAAAATTAGGTAAATATTTTGACGCACCAGACACCATCATTGTCGTGTTAATTTTACGGAAAAATATACAACCTAAGTTATGTTGCTAGCCAATATTTCCCGGATTTCTGAAGGATTCTTTCAATTTAGGTGTAAGATTTAAGTCTTTTAAGACATTTTAAGTGTGTGGTAAGTTTTTGGGAGAGCGAGAGAGACAGAGAAGAGCGCATCGGCAGTTAATCTCGTTTGATCTGTAACATTCACCTTTGCTTATGTTATTGGATGCGAGAAAAACGTTTTCGAGCGGGTCTTCCTGAGAAGAATTGAGTTATCAACTGATTTACACCGGACTATGCAAAGTGCTCCTAATTATCTCCATCTTTTGACCACCTCATTACCTGTGCTAACAGCCATATTCGGGGTGGACGGAATTAAAAGTGAGTTAGTTATATCGAAAAGTGAAGGAGCTTTAAACGAAACAATTGGAAAAATACACAAATTTTAAAGCTCTCTACTTCTTTAAATATTATCACGAGCACACCCAGCTGCAGGACACAATGGCCTCAGTGACGTAACAGCCACTCGGCAACAATCTGGACAGACCTAAACGTATCTTTCCTTCATTGTATAAAGGCAGGAAACTGATTAGCTGTATGATATCAAAATCGAATAAACTTATTATGATGTCATAAATCGCATTTTACTCAACATCAGCATTACTTTCCCTGCAAGATAATCCATCCGAAGCACTCTGCATTAGATTAATTAAACAGCAAAAAACTGTTGGAAGCAACTAGGAGTGTTATAAAGTAAGAACGGCCTTTTAATTGCTTTATCGTCTTTTTTCATCTGGTAAACGTTTATTTGCCGGTTTGCAGAATATACGTGTACCTGACCACTATGTCGTAATTTTTTTCACTAAGTGCCTTCATTGTAAGCAGGTACGGAAAGAATGAATGCGAAAAATGTATCAGGGAACCATTAAGTTGACTGCATAATTTGACGGCTGTTAGCTATGTACAATGCTATACAGCCGACCTTAAAGGAAAAACTTACCCGCATTCTAAATATATGTATTTTATAGTGGTTGAAATTTATTCTTCACATCCACTTGTCCGATAACATCGTCAAATTCAATTACGTAACCCAACGTAACGTAAGTAATAAAACTGAGTATATTTCATCAAAGAGAGATTTAGCAATAAAATTTGAATAAAATTTTCTTTAAAACCGATCAAGATCAATACGGTGAAGAGTTGATCTTCTCATCGTTTCTCTTTATAGGTCAGTAAAATTTGATGTTATTTAAATTTACAGTTCCTCAGATCGTATAGTTAATATTAATTATGTAGATTTATTACAAATTGTTGCCATTACTACTGCATCTACACCACCAGCACGTTTATAGCTTTTTTACGATAGTAAATGAATTATACATAAAACTGTCCAACAGACGAAATATTTTAATAATTTAAAAATACTTTGAATCAAGAGTAATTTACATTGATGGTTTATGCTGAGTAGCTGCTTTGAGTTTAGAGGCTCGTAAAATTTTTTGTGACAACAGGAATCTTTGTTTCTTTACTTAAATGTTAAGAATTATGTATTAATTATGACATAGCATCATCAGGCACTTATATCGTCTCAATGGGGCAATCCATAAAATTAAGATTTTTCCCCACTAACGTGTATTTCAACTCGCCGCAAAATACTGAATTTTATACACAAAACTCTATTTCAAATACAATGAAAACAATTTTTCGGTTTTTTTTAAGACTAGCGAACGCTGGGGTCTCCTGGAACACGTTCGCACGGGCCGCACTGCGCCAACATGGCCTGACGCATCGTGGGAACTATCAATTTTTTTACTTCTTAATCCATCCTCTAAGATGAATGATTTGAGATTCATGATCATTTTACGCTTGTAATTTCCGTTGAAACACGCTGCGTGATAATTGAGGATCCATCAAAAATTAAACGAGAGACACTCACTGAATGACATCAATCAATGTTAAAAAATTTTGAAAAAAAAAACATGATCTGATGTTTGAGCTCGTCTTCCACTTCTAGCGAATCAGGGCTCTAGATATCACTGAGTTGGATTTTTGCTATGACGCTTTTCTATGTCACCTCGAGACCGCTTCTCTATAATTTTTTTTGTCAAAAATTGTTCACGTTCTATTCTATTAAGATCATGAGCAGCGATAAATCTAGACTTAATGGCAAATGTTCCCTACGAACCTCTTATCCAAAGTGCGGTATACCAAATGATGGGGATGTTTATTTACCTGTTATGGCTCCTCGAACAAAAGCACCCTCCGCGGGTTAAACGACGACTTTTCATTTGATCTTGTCGCAGATGGAATTGTTAATTTTTATCTTTAATTCGCGTAATAAGATTCAAGTGTGTGCAGACAATACCCACATGCAAATCCACACTTTTTAACTGATCACCGACACTATTAGGTCGCACAGAGAATACGGGATTCGCGTCGTTGTCTTTTTCGTTCGAAACGAACCATAAGTAAGTTTGACTACAACAGAGGGCTGCATATGTTAAGCATTAACCATTAATCCATGGAAGCTTCATCTCACGCTCAAGCACGGTTCAATTAAACTGAATCAACCAGGAATGGCAAAGCCCTTCATTCAGGATGGGAATAGTATCGTTTAATGAAGGTTCCAATTTATCTATGTATTTCAATTGAACAACATGATTGATCGAGATTGATCAATTTCATTGATCAATCTCGGTGAGTTCAGTTTTTTTAGCGAAGTGCTTACTGAGTAGACCCTTACAATCTCCAATTTTCCCAAGTTCCTCTACCAATTATTACAAACAATTCTCATTTAGGAAATTGTGGGGGATTTTCCGTTTTTCCGGTTTTCGAATTATAAACTGTAGATTCTAGACCAAATTGATAGTCCTATGCAAACAGAACGAATAGTTACTCATGAGTACCAGTGTTTACTTGCAGATTAGATGATTTCATATCTCATTTCACAGGTTCGTAAACCCCAGAGAAGTTTTCAGACCAGTGTTGAGGGTTTCCTTCATTACAGTCATAATCAGACCAAATCGCATCAGTAGATATTAAGTTAGATCCAATCGATGTGGCATTGATCGTATTTAACATCTGAGCTATTTAAGGACTCTTTAATTCCATAGATGTAATCTGATGTGTTTCCTGGGCTGACGCCTGGCTTGCGAGTTCAGAAATCTTCCGATTTTTGAATTTGCCCTTTCAAGGTCTTTAAGCAAATCATTTCGTTCCCAGGACAAACTTTTGAACAGGACTTCCGGGTCAAGCTTGATTATACGAGTCAACTCTCTTATCCCCAAAGATATAGACAGCGCTCATCAATATTCATACGTTATGCAATCGCGTTTTTCTCGAAATCGAAAGCCATCAAAACAACATCCGATGGTATTATAAACATCCTTAAGAATATTTGGTATACGAATGAATGAGCATTCATGAACGCAGTTCAACTGTTACATGTTACAAGTTATGGTTGAAACTGCAAACAACTTTTAACAAACTTGTCAAAGATCAAAGAAATTAGTTCCTCATGGGAATATTGGCATCAGTGAAGTTACTAATTTAGCTTCGAAATAGAAGTGCTGATTTCTTATGAATGTGACAGGCGTCCATTGGAAAAACCATTGGTGGAAAACCTCCTTTTATCAGTAGTCGAGCTGATTATCACAGACGCAACGTTATTCTAAATATTTCAACTTATTCTCATAATCATAAATTTAAGGCCTGAATGAAGGTACATTAGACGTGAATTTGTTTTTGGTGTGTTTTTGGTCGGTTCGAGACGAGGTCTGCTACAAAAAATAAAATTCCTCATGGTGTACAATCTTCAACCTTCGACATGCGTCGCGATAAAGAAATGTACGTGTTTTGCAAAATGTTCTCAAGGGAATGTTAAAATATGCACTTTTCTTTGAGCAGGGCCATCCCTTAGAAGATTTCAGGTAAAGGTTTTAGGGTCAAATGTTTCAGGTCAGAGGTTTTAGGTGAAAACCCCCTCAAAATATTTTTAAAATGGCCCGTCGAAAACAATGTAAATAGGTACGAAATTAAATTTGTACTAAAACACAGCATCCGAATCGTTCATAATCCATTCTCATAAATTTCTTTATGAATTTATTTATGTTTGTGTGTGCTCTGTTTGAATGACTTACGGGTCAAAGAATCGCGATAACTTTGGCCACACTTGCTCAGTTGTTTGCATGCGTCTTTTGTATACAATAATCATTTTGTTTGTTCTTGATTTTTACCCGCCGATTTGTACAGATGGTCCGCTATCGGTTAAAAAATCTTCTGCGGGTTATAGTCCACGTTGATAGAATAGATAAATTATTGGAAAATGTATGCATGAATTCATTTAAATTAATGAGGCAAATATGACTATATTTGTCTCGGTGGGGATTTGAGAATGGATTAGCACAAATTAAACGTCCTCAACCTTGTTTAGATTACGACCAGTTTTTTCACTCTTGGCTCTCTTCACTAATCAAAATTACATCACCGCATTTACATGACATAGTGAACTTGTCCTGATTTGAAAATCGCACCGTTATCTCCTTTCCATCGATGAAATCTCTAATTAGGACTAGCGACTTGGCCAAATTTCTTCTGGACGGAACGACTAAATCGAGTGCTGCTCGGCAGATGTGTAAACAGCGAAATTCAAAAAACAATGAGTTTTTGGTACCTTAATAAAATATTTACTCAAATTAAGGTCAACGGTTTACTTAAAAGTGTTAAATAATTGCTCGAGACACCATGTGTTTAACTCTTTTCTTGTTTTAATGGCATTAAGTCACTTAAGGAATGCATCATAAAACCCTCGAGGGTTAAGTGGGGACCAGATGCATTTGTGGCATTAGCAATTAATATCGGGGTATATAATTTCTCGTGCGCCGGGATATGTAATTTTGAAAAGTTGGGTGTAAGGTGGTGATGTACATATCGGCCAGCAAAGGGGGAACGATCTAGCGCTGCTAACCTGAACTGGCCTAATTACACAGAGTGTAATTAAAGCTTACATCGCTCGTGCTGCAGACAAAAACAACGATATTTCGCTAATATTTCCCCATAAAACATCCGTTGGCGAAAAGCTTGCAGTTAGTTACTAACATGTGATTGTCCGTTTGGTGCCTCCCACTTATCTCTAACAGACTGAAGATCGCGAGATACTACGAGCGTTCAGAACTTTTGTTGCACACTGTATAAATGTCTATCACCGTGTGTTAGATAAAATATGTGTAGTTACTCCGATTCAGACTTGAGGGGTCGTTTACATGTGTCCAAGAAGTCTATCGGATTAATATCCAGGGATCAATGAATTTGACCTCATTCGATCTAATGACGTGTTTTATCAGGCTCGCAAGTGAGGCGTGGATGAAAATACATCTCTGAAGATATAAGCAGTCATTCATTAAAAGATCTGAGAGAGTCGTACACAAAGAGTGCATTTGAAAATTTCACAAGTAAACTGGACTGTTTGAAATTTGGATTTAAAGGAAAGTTGTGAATACTAGTAATATTTATAAAGATAAAAGTGCCACGTCATGCTTTAAATATTTTTGCGCTTGAACTGCAATGGTCAACGACCTCCAGAGATCTTAAGTTAAAATTTGGAGAATTTTAAATTTACGGAATTAAAAAAATATGTATTGTGACACCCTGTATATTAATTTTGATTAGTTGTGACGCATGTCAAGTGTGAAAAAAATCGTATCTTGAACAAAACTACAATGTCGCCAACACTATTCGTGTTTGTTGATTTATTGTTGGTTTAAAGTAATGAGTGTCCCTCAGATGTGGGTCGGCTACACACGGCCCTCTTCGCCGCGTGCCAATTAGACAACCCTCTTGCAAAATACATACCCATAAATCGCGTCCTTATCCCTCTTCCCGACGTCAGGAACGGCACCTCCCATCACGTGGTTCGCGGCGGCATTCACATGATTCGCGTGGTATGGATGCATGGTATGGTTCAAATGTGGGGAATGGTGTAACCCCGGGATACTCGGTCGGTGAGCCACGTGGGGTTCGTACATACCTCCTGCCGCGCCGCTGTCCATGTACCCGGAATGAATGCCATCGTCGTACTAGAAAACAATACCAACACGTGTTAGGTTAGATGCCCTTTTTGTGACATCTTCATGTTATGAACGTTGAACAACTAAATAGCGAAATAATATAGACGAATATCTGAAACTCAATTTCAATTTTTTTTCTCTATTCATGAATATTGAGTAAAAATAGTCGGTTTATTAAAACTTTGCAGCAATTTGTGTCAGCAGACTTCTGTCGCATACTCGGCAGGATCTTGTTATCTGAACGCGACCGACTTGGAAGCATTATACAATGTGCCCAAGATAACCACGTCATCAGCATCAGGATCTCGTAAATGGTAATAGATCCAGACTTGATTGGGAGAAAAGTGACGCATTAAGGAGAATAGTTTAGTTACTTGGAAAAAAATGAACCGTTTGAGGTTCGAAACCCAGTGTTTTCTTATGGTGAACTCTTTTAGTGTTTTGAATGAAATTGTAAGTTTTTCAATCTTACTAATTTTCTGTTGACTTTTCTGCTTTTAGTAAAGTATGCAACAGACTTTTTAGTACACAGTTGCACTTTATCTGACATTACTGACAGTACGACCATGTTTGCGGCCGTACCGTCAGTCTCTGTAGGTTGGCGGACTGTGTTATATGGTCGTGTATTGCACTAACCCAGTGAATGCCATTATAGATTTTGCCACGGCAGTCGTTTTCTTGCTAAGCCATTTTATTGTGACGTTGGGCCGTCCTGCCATCCATTGCAGCCGTTAATCTGCTGTTTGTTGTAAAGATGAGTAATTCCCATCATCATAAAACTAGTCGGTCTTGAATTTTCTAAACCTTTCTAATATGCATGTTAAAAATGACCAGAGAAACCATGATTAATTGAATGTCATCCGAAACGTTTTGGCAATTAAAAACACTGTGAAGCCCCCCACATTAGATGTAATAAATAATATATGCAACCAAAGAGTGGTATCTCGCAATAAGCTTAATTTTAATTTTAGCGTATCCTGCAGAAACACACACTCTAAATTAATCGCGTTCCAACGTAAAAATAATTAAGATTTTAAGATAATCCTTTATAGCCAAATAGTTAAAGTTTCAACCATAATGTTTCTTTTATGTAAATAAGATTGTCGGAACGAGAATGCTTATGCCGCTTCTTAAGTTAACCTCACAGCAAATTCCTCTTACAAGAGATATTTCATGTATGATATCATACGGATATTTTCTTACGGTGCTCAGTTTTTGCTTATTATGATAGCCAGTATTCAAATAAAAATGTGTGGTTTTGTTGTAACTTAACGGGGGCAAAAGACTAGAAATATTTTAATTAGGCGTGAACTAAGTAGATTCGTGTAGAATTCTTTGCATCTGGAATATTTATAGCCAATGTGCAGAAGGCACTTTCAAATATTTCCTGTAATATTATTGCTTGTAATAGATTGCTAACTTAAAGTTAGTTTAATTGGTGAATTCAGAGACAGCCGCCGCATACCAATTTACCGTTGCAACAGCTTACATACCAAGAGTGTGATTGCTTCCCAGAACTAGGAACGAGAAGAACATTGGAGAATCCTCTATCCAGCTAAACTTCATTAAAAAGTTTTAAGGAAATTTCCAATAAACAAGTTTTGGACGCCTTGCAAGGAAAAATGCCTGAAGCGATGTACATAACAAATCTAATATTTTATCGATGTTACATAAAATATTCATATTATGAAATCAATAATGACAACGAGTACAAACAATATTTTCACAAACCCCCGGTTCAGTGTGTAACGCTTACCTAGAGCCTTTCTGGCGTTACAAAGAGATATCAGCGGGAACAACGCCCCTTTCCTTTTAGATTTCCTCTTTAATATACCTCTGTGTGTTAAATATAGAAACGATATTATGTCTAAGGGAGACAAGACGACGTTCAGCTGGATGTGGCACTTAAATTAGCAGATACCGATGGTTGACAGTCGCAGAAAACGACTAAGAGTTTCTAGCGCCGCTGCTAATGTGCTGTAATACAGTAATAACTTCGAAAGTGCCCAGGATATGGGGCTTTACGGCTCGCATACGAGGATAGTCCCAGAAGTACCCGTGTTGGATCCTACTTTGGTTGAATCTGGTCCTTCGTTAACAACTACGAAATATTGGGTAGCAGAGTTTAAATGCGATCCTACCAGCTGACAAGATGAATCCCGTAGTGGTCAACCCGATGACCCTCCAGATTTGACCCGCTCAGAAATTGTGGTCAAAATTTACAAAACTGTATTGAAATACAGGTATTTCAAAAAGTACTGCAAATTGCATTTTTACTGAACTGTTTGACATGAGAAAGTTGTGTGCAAGATGAAAGACACGATTGCTTACCATCCAAGAAAAACGACGCCGTGAGAATGTTTCAAGGGAGTGTTTGGCAAAATTTTGCAACAATAAAATCTATTTTTTTGGTCGATTTGTAACCATGGTTGAAACACGAGTCTATCATTTCACACTTGAGACGAAAGAGCAGTCAAAACAGTGAACTCAAAGTGGAGAATTGGTTCCAAAGAAAGCGAAAACCGTTGCATTTGCAGGAAAGGTGATGACGTCAGTTTTTTGGAGTGCACGTGGCATAATTTTTATTGATTATCTCCCTAAAGGAAAAACAATGAATTCAAAATATTCTATAAATTTATTGAGGCATTTTAGCAAAGAAATTAGGAAAAAGAACTGCATTCGGCGCAAAAGAAAATGTTGTTTTATCAAGACAACGCACCAGTCCACAATTCCTTGATAGCGATGCCCAAAATCAATCACCTTAGTTTCGAACTTTTTCCTCGTCCACCCTATGGGCTAGATTTAGCCCCCTCAGTTTATTTTCTACTTTCAAAGATGAAAAAATGACTTGGTAGAAAGATATTTGCGAGTAACGAAGAAAAGAAATCCGAAGTGAATTCTTATTTTCAGACATTCGGAACTTTTTACTAAGAACAGAGTATAGAAGCTAAAGAGTATGTTGAAAAATAGTGTAATATTGTCCAAAAATGTTTTTCCTTTAAATGTTAAGACTGGCACTTCTAGAATTATTCTCGCAAATATGGGGCTCAAAATTTTTGCTGATCGACGCCATCAGCGACAGTAAAACGGAACCCAGAAAAAATTCAATAGGCGAGTGACCATCGTCCAGAAAATTAATTAATAATACATTAAAAAGCAAGAAATAAGTAAATGAACAATACAAAAATATCTCTTCAGTTATATTAGTAATGCATTGTGTTGAATGGGTTGATTGGCCTAAAGTAAATAATATTAAAGATTTGGGGAAAAAACCTCAATTCGCGATTCAAGATGAAGGTTTATGCGGTATCAAGAATGAAGTGGTTAAAATTTTGGTTACCCACTGCGAACATGACTATATGGAATTTTAGCATATGTGCAGAAGATTTTACAAACCATAAGGTTTGTAAAAAATAACTTTTTACTGGAGAAATACGAATTCGGAGGTGTCCAGATAAAGAAGCAATACAATATATGCCCTACAAATATTGATTTCTTAAAGTAAACATCTCCATTTCTACGTCCTAGACCAGAAAGCAAATAATCGCGTTATGTAATCAATGACAGCCTAGAAAATATTTCAGTAAAAATCCTACTTTCCTTCACAGCTTATAAGGATTAATCTTCAAAAACAGATTTTGTTTGCAAATAGAGAAGCCTGCCTGTATACGTTCTTCGATCATATTCATCTCCTAAAAAATTTTGATTTATTATAAGGATTTTGAATTATGTATTTAGAAAAAGCAACCAAAACCAACAATCCCTTTCGTTCAACACGATGAAGAAATAAACATTATGTATATGTGAAATCGATGTGAATGTATTAGCCACATGGGTCGCCGCATGTTCCTTATTAAGAGGGATTCCTTTTGGTTTGAGTTTTCGGTTGAATTCAGCTTTTGCAAGCCTCCGAGACGACATACCATTGTTTTTTCTATTACTTTCTTACTTCTCTTACTTTCAGTCAATTTGAAGATTTAAGACAGATTTTCAAAACTGGTCAGATATCAAATATGCTAATAAATTAAGATCTGAAAGTGGCGTTAAAACAGCGACAACATGATGACTAACACCTTGATATTTCCATTATTTATACATGGAAGTAAATATAAAATCTCATAGAACCACTCACCACTCTGTAGCGTAAAATTACTTATTAGCTGCTACTTCTGGAAAACGCATTCATCTGGAACGAATATTGAGATTGATTTGCAAAATTCACAGTAATTTGCGAATGAAATTCCATTATAATCATATACTGCATAAACTGTTCAATAAATTTTAATGGTCGTTTATGGGGTTTTGAGAGACCATTTCGAAATAATAGATCATAAAGATTTTAAATGTGGAGTTAGGGTTTCCTACAAACTGCGCGCCTATTGCCCCTTAATCTGGCTCTTCCCTTGTGAGGACAAAACAGGATGTAGCCCTTGTACTTGTTGATAATTTGATGCAATCACTGATACTTGAAATACTTATGGAGTTGTAATGGAATGAGTTGTAAGTTTGCTATCAGAATTATTTTTTCTGGTCACGCTCTGAGCTAAATATACGAATTTTTTCACTTTCGACTTTTATTTATTTTTTTCCTCTCGTTACGGATTAAGATTGCAAAATGACGACCTGAAAGGTCACTTAGCTGGCCACGGGATAAATCCAATATGATGTCCAATACTCGGTTCAATAGACCAGTGATGACAATGGATTCTCGCGGAATGGCACTAAAATGAAAACCTATAAAAATAAATCGATATTTATGATTTGGGCATGATTCATGCCATTTCTGTAAGTTTTTTTTACACACATGATATCAAATTTGAAATGAATGTGCTTCAACTCTACAAAAGTTGCAAAATGAGGAAGATGGAAGAGCGCTTAGCAATCGCACTACAATTTGAACAATATATTAATACAATTTTTGGAGTGAAATTAAATGCAAAGTGCAACTGAATCTATGAGCGAAACATGACTATGAATTAAATATTAAATCTATCACCTGAAAGTGGATGAGAATTCTCAGATGAACTGCAAGTCGAGTTGGCAAGGAAACCAAATGAAAATGTGTTTTCCACGCTTCCTGAAGAACCATAGAAACGTCGAGAATAATCTTCTCTTCATTTCAATGTTCTTCGAAAGGTACTTGGCTTTTATATTTGCCTTTGACGACGATGAGGCTGCAAGAATGGTGAATCAAAGAACATCTTTCAATTTAGTACTCCTTCACTCAGATATTAGTGATATTAAGAGTGCCATTTGAAGATGGTTTGTGAGGGGATAGCGGCTACAGTGAAGGTATTGGAGAAAAAGAAATGGTTCATACAAGTTTTGTCTTGTCCAATTAATAACTGTAATCAGACATCAGGTATATACATCAACTTTGTCACTATGCGAAGACTTAACATTAATTTCTTCCGCATTCGTTTAGGTTAATTACTTCGGCTTGCTATTATATGATCTCAACCCAAATCGGCATTAAAGAGGGATAATACATAGCATCACTGGGACCAAAGTCATAAAAAGAGTTTAATTTTTATTTTATTAGTTTATTAAGTTCAAAGAGTACGGGGTGAATATTCTTTCCATTTTTTAATGCCCCTTGAAATTCATAGGAGTGAGATGGTCCAGTATTAGAAATTCCATCAAAAACTAAAACTTTGCCTGGGTAACTGTGAAATTAATTTTCAACCAAACGTTTGTTTCTAATCGTTGAAGACAGTTTAGTAAAACTTATTTTGTTTCAAACATGTCCTTAAAGCAAGTTTCAAACATTATGGAACAGTTTTAAACATACAACGATGAAAACATGCATCAGCAATAATGTAAGCAACACATATAACACACGCACCGTGGCGTGGTTGTCATAGTTATATGCTAATCTATCACTGTGTCTCAGCTAAACATTGTTAATATACTGGTAAGGAATAGAAAAATAAATTTAATAAATGTCCCGATGTCCACCAAGCAGTTAAAAACGTACGTTGATTATAGGCCATCTATCGACACATTCCGGAAACTGAAGAAAAGAAATTGGGCCTCCCCCGAAAGCTTTGAGAAAAACGCCGCAACGTCATGACTCTACCACAATCACACCAGTTGGTTGAATGGAAGTACTATGACATTGCGGTGTTCCTCTTAAAGCGCTCGTACTGCCGGTACTTATCGTTTCGTTTTTCGGATGGGGAGGGGATTTACTTGTAACATAATGCAATCGATAAACGAGGACAGTAATTTTACCTTAAGAGCAGGGTTGTAAAGTTTTTGGTCAAGAGAATGTATGCCGCTTGTCCGAATATTTGACTGGTAAGTTACGATTCTCCCTAGGAATGGTCTTTTACGATCAGTAACCCAATTTACTATTTTTATGACTAAATGGAAACTATTTTGTTCCAAATTAGACTTACCTGGAAGTTCTATTTACACCCATTAGTGGCTTTAGATTACCTATACCTACCCGCTCTATCCATGTTTGCCGGCAAATTTTCTCCTACCTGTTTTCTAATATAGAACGGGGCATGGACAAATGGTTTTGACGAAATTTCACAAGTTTTTCACAAAAAATTTACCTCAAGTTTCAAAACCAAAACTAGAACTTGGGGGTTACGTACTACCGTATATACGTTTTTACGGGTGTGTCAATACCGACTACCTTACATTAAACGCTTGGTTAGACATAGGCATCCAACAGTTACCACAAAATCACTGTGAAAAAAACCTAGAAACGCAAACTGCGGGCAGATCGGCTTATGCCCAGATACCATTAAAGTTGAAAGCAAATTTTTTCCAAAAGAATTTCTTTCTTTGACTGGTCATCACCGGCTATGCTTAGTTCCGTAATTATGGTGAAATTACGTGGAAGGAAAACACCAAGAGCAGAGCCTCTTTTTGCAGAGAAAGCTTTTTCTTGGTTACAACACACCAGACTGTTTTTTTTTTGTCAAGATATAACGAATCTTTTGCTTCCAATTGCTGCAAAGTTTTGCAAACCTCGCCAAACCTTTCCTTTTGTATTTTTTGCTTCACTGAAAAAAGTCGGTGAGATTTGAAACGAAATTTCGTTACCTCCCAACACATGCCAACAACTTCTAACTAAATAACAAAAATCTACTAGAATTAATAATTCATATTTACGTTTTTTTGTAGGACATCCATGACGAATGAATAAATCACTACTTTCGACTGGCGTTATGTCAATGTGTTACACCTAAAATGATGTTGAATAAATGGTGGTGCTAACGTAAACGACCACTTCGAAGAAGGCAACACGTCACCGTTTATTAATACTCCATATGGTATCACAACACCGGACACTTTACAAGTTTTATAGGTTAGCTGTCTAAGTTCAAACGTAAACAGATATTTAACAGGGGGTAAATATACCAAGTGATAAGACCCCCAGGCTAGTGGGAATTGTGAATTGCAGACGTCTTTACAATTTACTGTAAGGGTAGAAGGCAAGGGAAACGCAGGTATGAGAAAGCGAATTTCTTGGAACACATCGACCGAGTGCTTGCTCCCTTCTTGGGCCGTCGCATGGCTCAGGTAGGTGATAAACGCGTAAAATGGCTCGTTGGGCTCAACTTTAAAGTTTCAAAGTATGCAGAAATTATCCCTATGCATAAGTTGTAAAAACGTCTTGAGCCGTAAAAATAAGAGCAATGGCTTAATAAATATTCAACATTATTTGTCGACGTTTTTATGAACAATGTGAAGTCGCAGATGATTGGTGGGGCCAATTTTCAAAAATGTTTCTTGGACAATCAAACGGCCTGACATTAACATGCGTACGGTATTATTTCCTGTTGTGCGCTTGCGCAACTTTTTTTACTGCACATTAATGTTGAATCGAATTTACAGAAAACAACATAGAGTTAAGTTGTGTACCTAACACGTGCGAAAGTCACTTTCGACACTTGCTAGGGAAATAATAACTATTTCATATGAAACTGGCAGCTTCTGAAACGCTAATACAAATATCTAATGTCAAATATGTATTTAATTAAGTTGACACAATGATGTTCTATAGCTCAAAATATTGAATCTATCACGTACTATCGCAAAGGTGTCTTTATACCATACTAAATTGCTAGAGTTTTTGTTGCTGTTGAATTTTGTTTCAACCGTATCAAAATATCACTTCTTGCATTCGTTAGATAAATAACTGTTATATGAGCTTCAATTAACATACATTTATAATATGTATTGGTTGGCTGTGGTCACGATTATGGTTGGTAGCCCTCGTACACATCGTACTTAAGAAAATGTTTGCAGGCTTAATGTTTTCTGAAGATTGTTTGGCAGGATTGTGAATGAATTCGTCTAATCGTGCATAGTGGATTTTTCGGGGACTCAAAGTCGGCGGTGCCGTGCTTAGCAAGTACCTTAATCTCAGGGTTTAAAAGGTTGCCTTCTACCTTAACTATGCGTTATTGTTAGATCGGTGACTTGGTTCGACACTGTGGCTTTTTTGTTCGGCTAGATATTCACGCTTGGCTTGCACGCTCTCCAGAATTCAGTCCTTGTGATTTTTTGGGATATATGTAGAAGCAAATTGATTTATGGCATGGAGAGGCAGATAGTGATAAACTAATAATTTTTACTGGGTGAAAACTTTCAATAGTTTTTATGAAAAAAAAAACGAACAATTGGCTACAAACACATAGGAACCTATTTAAGTTTAAAATCTTTATGTTAGAAAATGTTTAGAAATGAACCGCAAAAACAATTAGAGTTCGGTAAATAATTAATTTAGACCCATAAACCTTGCGGTTGTGGCTACTAGGCGCTACCGAGTCTGATAGTCTATGGAAAATGTGTATGCATAAAAAATTGATAGTTTCATAAACATCCAGTTAACAAAGTTTGACGCTTTTATTTTATCTCTGTTGTGCATTTTGCCAACTAACCTCATCCATGTCACAGTATATAAAATCACCTTTATTCACTTACAAAAAAAAATGATATCTATCTGTGACTTTGATAAATTGCGATTTGTTCGTTTGTACGAGAATTAGGCATGCCAAATTGTGGTCGTATTGTAATTTTCCATGATTTTTGTATATAGAAGTATAATAACTACTACAGTAGATACTCCTCTGGTTAGTGACAACGAAAAACACTTATGCATATGAAAAAGTAGTATTTATAAAATCGGTGCTAAGAAGTTAAAAAGTGGGTTAAATACAAGTTGTAGCGGCTTGGAAAAGCTTATTTTTAGTCTAAGAAAAACCGAATCCTACTTATGGGAGATTCCTGATATATTAGGTAATCCTTAATCCTTCAGATTAGTTCAACTTAATCGAAATTTTCCAGTTGTCTGATAGGTTTGACGATGCTGTGCTAATTCAAGTTATTTTCCCACGACTACTTAGGAAAATTTCCATAACATCTACGAAATGAGGGCTAGAAAATTAGCAATGTCCTTAAGTTATGCGTTAGGGAACCATATCGTGCTGTTTTGACCAACCAAAAAACTGAGAATTCTATAACATGGCGTCTCTAAACGTAAACATGAAATTTCATGAGAAATGTATTTGTATTAGTCAGTAAGGCCGAATACGTCCAATGACAAACAGCAAAGAGATGTTAATTTAGAAAGTAAACCTTCTCTAAAATTATAGCATAATGACTGTCGACAGCGTTAACACAGTGGCTTCAATGTCGAACTTCCAATTCAATGACATGAAGGTCGTTTACAAGTGAGGTGAATCTTTTTATATTTTTTTAGCCGTGAGGAAAATAGTATACCCCACTCGCTAGAGGTATCCAAATACACCCGCCCGAATGACGCCCTCACTTGCGGCTCATAAAAAATATTTTACACTTGTGTGTTAAAAATTATTGGTGTGAAGGCGCAAGCGCGTTAAAAAAATTTACCGCACGCACATCAGTGGCCACGGACTGACGCCGTTCACAAACACTTTTTAAACTGACACTGACCCACGCTACTTACTTCTCCGTACTGTAAAAAAATTACCACACATTTAAAGTGTTAATTTCGGCTAGCAGATGCGTGCGACGAACCCACTTTTTCGTACCCTCAAAGAAGAGTAACATTCTGTTTATCGTAATATGGCTCTTCGAGTGAAGTAAATAGACAGAACACAACGCAAAGTTTATCGCACGCTAGCAATATGTAGTATTAGTTATGTTCTTTTGAGGACAGGGATTTGGGCTAAAGCTGGGGCAAATGACTCTCATGGAATTCTATGTTATATCTAGTTTCAAAATTCTCGAATGTGATAAGGGTTATGTGGAATTTACCTTTGCCTTGAATCCGGCATAAAAATGCGTCATTTTAAAGCCATGTGACCTCTTGGAGTATCCGATATATTCAAAAAGCATACGGGAGTACATGCTGCTGCGTTATTTGCTTGCCGTCGGATTATAATTAAAATAAAGTTGCAATACCATAACACAGATAAGCTCGAGGGTGTGCCTTAAGAGCATCTGACACAATTTGAAGATATTTTCCTCGGTGTGATTTCTTTGTGGTGGAATTTAACGGGGTTTTAGGTTTCTATGGGAAAAAATGTTAATTACCAGTATTTATAGAACGAGTTCGGAAGCGGGTAACGCTGAGAGAGGAAGAATCGGTAATAGGCGCGATAAGACGCATGCAGCGAAAAGTATTTGTGGAAAAAACTGATAATTGAATCTTGTGATTGTCCTACTGGAATACTCCTTGTACCGCATTATTAATAAATATATAAAAAGATTAATTCATAAATATAAAAATGGTGGGCAAAATGATAATGTAAAGCTTTAAAAGGATTTAACTTTTATTGGCATCGTAAAGCAATAAAAGTAGTCAAGAAAATACAGTAGTTCCTTGTAAATATACCTGATATGACATGTTTTATTACAGACAGATCTTCAAAATGTGTACCAGGATAAGCCCGTCTTTTGTGCGGAAGAGCACCTCGTCCCAAACGAAATACATCAAAATTTTGTGTTTATTGTAAGTTCTTAGATAAGATCCTCATTTAGTAGCTACTCTGGAATTAAAGCCATAAACGGATAAACATTAGATTTAGCGGCAATAATTTTAGACCTAAATAAATTTTATTGCCATATGTAGTTTATATAATTTACAACAGGAATGAAACTGAAACCGAGCGATTAGGTTAATCCCTCATCAGGGACATTTTTCCCAAGAAACGCGTCGCGGCGCTTTATGAATTCTTTACGAACCTCCTAAAGCCCAAATGTCCTCTCTGGTCAGAAGCTCAAAGTTATTTCAAACTTAGACATAATTTTGTTAGCCTTTAAACCTCGATTACATTTTATAACGACAATAAAACGGACACTTGTCGTTCGCTATCTTGAAACAGGGAAAAGTTTTTATTCAGTTTAAGCGTTCTTTTGGGAAACGTAATAGCGCTGTTAAAGGAATTCGGAAGATCGACGGAAACGGAGGAGTTCGGAGATGTTCCGCTCTCGTCGGAAAAAAATCCCTATTTAATCAGAATGTCGAATCCCGCCTTAGAAGTTTGGAAAATGGTTTGGAAATGCCTACTCACAGAGGACGGAAGAACGTGGTAAACGTCGGAAAATTACATACAAAGGCCCATTTGAGGCGGAAAAATCGGCTAAAACAACGAACGGAACAGCGAGTCGCACACAAACACTTCTTCGGACACCGAAATTTCCATTTGAATCTTAACTTCGAGTTTTAGGTACTCACCACACACTGGTTATTTGCATTTATATTTCAAAAATATTAAATAGAGTAGATGTGAATAATTTAATAAAAAGTGATGCTCAGAGAGGGTCAGTCACTAGGATGCATTTGCGACGGGAATTTTAAACGCAAGAAATTGAAAAGATTGGAAGTTCATCGGAGATATGAGTGCAACGTAAATGAGTGATTACTGTATTTTTTGAGTTTGAAAAAGCTGGTCGGAAAAACTAGTTAACGAAGTTGAAGTGGAATCCTCTTGTACGTATTAGAACCGGTTCTACTAAGCTAAGTCGCCTACCTTGGTCATACTAGGTATACACATCCAGAATCTTCCTTGTATCCCATTTCGCGCCACACGTTCCTCACAATACTGCTGAGGGCATTGCTCATTTGCGATCTGTACTTCTTCAGCACTTTTCAAGAAACAAGAAACGGAACTGATCAAGTTTATAGACAAAACTTGAGACTGCCTGACAAGGGCATCGGACAAATTGGTGGTTTCCATATATTCACCATCGCTTCCAACGAGGATCCAAATTATCCAAGAATCACACGACGAGATAGACTTGAGTATTCGCGCCGGAAAATCGAAATGAAAAAAAGAAAGAGCTCAGAAGCTGCTTATCTACATCAACATAAAGTTATATTTGAAGCACTTCAATCCATAATAGTTCCATAAAGCGGAACATAAAACTGTGCATCGTCCTAGAAGTATCGGATAGTAGAAAGAAGAGTAGAAAAATTGTAGGAACACACATGGAGTAAATCTGAGTTAAAACGATCGATGAACCAGTTGCGACGGAAAGTGAAGAGTTGGAATTTGAAGAATTCTTCATTGTATCTATAATTTCTAGTAAGAAACAAAGGAACAAATCGATGAGAAAAGTTTAGTGGATGTATTTCTATACGATAGACTCCTTGAACCTTGTCTGCCGAGCGGTATGCGTGCAAAATCAAAGGAGAGAATTTGAAGACCGTCGGAAGAAGACAACAGCTCCATATTTCGAACGTATGCAGCGTCAGTACTGCGTAAGTCGGCAAAGTACTAATTCCACTACTCCGGTTAAATTCCTCGTCGCATACCAGGATGATATTTCAAAACCACAAGATGACTTGGAACTTTGAGTCGCATTTTAGGGAGATCAAGCTAGACAGGTATCTTCCTTCCAAAAGTCTATTCAGCAGCCTTCAGAGAATTTAGGTGCCTAAACAATATAAGCCTCATTTGGGTTGTCTGCCACAAAGAAGTAACTTTTATAGGTACCATTAAGATCCCAGTTAACTCACTTAGACTTGGCAACTGTGCCCCGAATTGCACATTTTAGGTACCTTCACTGAAACATCAAACCTTCTAAATGAAAAGGTTTTATTAGCATATACTCAGGCAGAAAGGTTGGCGTGTTCTTGGAACTTTGTCAAAATATGGAAGGGCTCCACTCAAAGGACTCGGCCATGTAAGGTGGTGCGTGTTAACAACGATAAGTAAACCAAAAAATAATGCTTTAGTTGATCTTAGTTGCTAGTAAGTGCAAAAGCTTTTAATTAAATTGCCAACTAGACCTCAAGGTGGTCTAATTGGGCTTTGGTAAGACAAACAACGAAATGTCGAGTCTAATGAGGTTCTATGGTCACACCAATTTAGGTTGCTTTTAGGTGTTATGGTGATGGTTGCCTTGGTCTATTCATATTTTATGTTTATATTTCAGAAGCGCAGTTGCATCCACAGAGGCACAGAGATAGCAAGGCGAAAGCGTTCGAGCCTTGCAGGGGTATTTCAAGCGGCCAATGATAATAACTGTAGGGTGGCATGGAAAGTTCCGAATTTGGACAAGCCGCCGGATAATGTATGCATGTGGCCATAAAAACTGGTCCTTGGGTAAAAGTAAACAGGGCCGAATCGGTTACAGGAGCGTCGCGGTGTTGTGATACGCAAGAGTGAGCTAGGCTTAAATGATAGATGTCCATCTGCGAACCTCATTCATTAGCTACTGATTGATGTTGACGCACTGAAATATCCATCAATCACCCAAGCAATGTAGATGCGTTTCCGACGTTTGACGTGTCATCTTCTTCGTCTTTTTGACGATAATCGTACCCGTGGCTGAGCCATGAACTGCACTGCCCGCACTACGACGATTTTTGAGCGTTCGAGTCACTGCCGCGCACTGTTTTCACACAAAATATCACCAATTTTCCGTCTCACTGCACTGTCACACTGAAAAATACCCACGTGCTTCTGATGGTTATTGAAGATGGTTCACCGGCGGCGCATTCATGGGGGTCGGTGTGTATAAATTTTCGTTTAAGCGCCGTGCCGTCCGAAGCGCGTGCGGAGTTCTTGCGCGTTCCGCAGTCGTCTGCCAACTGTCAATCACGTCAGTTCAAGGGGGTAGAGTGGGGTTTAGATGAATGATCTGTCACGACGCGGCCACGCCTCCCTACCAATGGCGGACACAGTGCATGCTCTGCGCGAGCCCTATCGGGTATCGTCTGAACTAGTCGCTCCCGCCGAATGCCGACGTTCTTTCTACATGATCAGAACTCGGCCAGTCAAAACAAACTTCATCGGCGCGTAATACAAAGTTTGATACGCGAGAAGATTCATATATTTTTTCAAATTTTGCCGCTCTCAAATGCAATATTTTCTCACGTTTTTTTTTCATTTGAACACTCTCGTTTTTGGGTACTGGCAGAGAAATTTTGCAATGACTCGATTAAAATCATCTGATAACGGCATTTCATTTGTATGTAATTTGCATAACATTAAAAATGGAAACCATTTCAGCCGGCCACGCCCACGTCGACTTGCAGCTTGGTGAATCTTAAAGTAGCACTATGAATACAACAAATTTATCGTAAAATGCATTTTCATCCTCACAAAATGGTTTAGAAGGGAGCAGTTTTGAAGCCTGGAGATTGTGCTTGGTGGCCGGGAAAGTGAAAAGACGAACGCAGTTCTTTCAGTTTTTTGATTAATGAGAGTTCTTTAATGACGCAATGGAGATCAACCCTCGTAGAGTAGTAGTTTTGTGTATCCACATTGAATTTCCTCCAATAATTACAACCTTGAAATAAGACTTCTTTCTAAGGTTAACTTTTCAGTTCTCACAGCAAAATGGGTCTATAGATATAGTGGCAAAAAGGCGACGCCACGCGTCGCTATGCCCAGACGTGGGCCACATTTGGCGCATATTTTAAGATGCGGAATATAAAGATCAATCACATTTTGACATTACCTCAGAAGTTCACGCTTTTTTGCGCAATTTTCACTTTTCGTGTATAACATCCTTCAATTGTTTCTTTCCCTCTGAATTCACCGGAAAAGGGCTTTCGCAGTAAAACTTTCTAAGGAAACTCCAGATATTCGGTTTATATAGAAAATTAACCTAATGGTAAGCATCAACGCTCACCAAAGGAAATGGCTCACTGCGAAGACTTGAACTTGATCCAAATGCACCGTAATAATATAGGGCCACTTGGATATCAGCCGATGTCGAGTTCGTATAGCTTTGATTAATTTTATAAATTTAAAAACGTTTTTTCATGGAATAAAGAATGTTTGCTTGCCCCTTTTTCCAGTGTTCCACTGAAGAAACGACTTCACGCACATTATCACGTTCTTTATAAGTGATCAATGATCATTAACTCGCAGATAATTGCAGTTTCTCCTAGTTGGACTACCAAAATTGTCTACAGATTTGATTCTAATTTAATCACAACCACGCCATAGAAATCCCCCTTTTTACAGTTTTAAAAACTTTCAGGTCTCAGATCTCATTAGGTTTTAAGGATATTCGTTGATATTATTGTTCATAACTGTAGCGGTAAATTTCAATATGAGCTATAACTGCACTAATTTTATTAATACGATATTTGCCACGCATCTAGATATAACCAACTTTCTGGATATAAAATTGGATCTTCCTGGCTCGATTGGGGGGGGACTCCGCTTTACCTCCCGGTGAGAGATAAAATCTTTATTTCCCACTGCCATGGCAAGAGAACTTCTTTGTCAAACTCTTGAAAGGTTTTAGAACTCGACCTTTGACATTGACAGGTTTGAAACATATAAGGGTCCTACTTAACTTTCTAGTTTCACCTGGTTGTTTACATTTTGTTCCCATAAACCATGTTCCAGTTAAGTCAGTAGTATGTTTTTGGGTAGTTTCAGGGTAATCGGTCTCAAAAGAGTTCGGTAGTAAAATTGTTATTATACGTAGGTGAGTGTTACAAATGAAGTCCGTAACGACAATGAGGCCACTGTTTTTCTCAAAGAATGCAAATTATGACTATATGCACGAAAGGGGCGTGACTAGTTGGAATATTTAAACGTGACTAAGTTTGCCAGGCAATTAAACGAATCTAGCACGGACTAACCTGCGTGCTAACCTAGACAAAAACGATATTTCTTATGAACTGTTTTAAAATAAATCAGATTAAGCATTTCACATCAGGGATACAAGCCTTGAAGAAGGCAACTCGTTGCTACGCGGCTTTTGGCAAAGGAACCGCCTCTTGGTACTACATTATGCGGTTAATTCTATGCAAATGAAATGCAAAAGTTCCCTTTGCATCTGTCAACTCCAGGTCAGAGAGAAATAATGTGTGCTAACCTGAACCACCAAAATATTATCCTCTTCCCGATGTTGCATGCCGAGAGGAGCGGGTTTGGACGTCCATTGCTAGATATCCTAAATCGGTTATATTTCTCTACATTGGTCTATCTTAGATGATTTAACATATACAACTATCTTCAGCAACCTAGGCTTATGTCCATAATTCCCCCACTCCTTGATAGAAAGAGATGTGTAGGTCTTCACTATGAAATTCGCGGGCTAATCCCCGTACAGACATTGAATTTGCCTCGTTGAGAAAAGAATTTACCTGAGTTTTTCAAATGTAAATTATTTTCCTATTTTCTCGTTACTGTATCATACATGTAACGCTGGTCTTCTATGCTCTCAGAGTCCGTTCAAATAACGGAATCAAAGTTCCACTCATCACCAGAAACTGTGTTTATATCCTAAATTTTACATATTTTCTTCTTCTGATGTGTTTTTTGTTCTAATGAGGCATGTCTGTGGATGCGTAATTATCCATTCATTGTCCGGGGATAAAACATTGGTCGGCATTTGTAGTAAAAGCGGTTACATATGTATTCTTAACACTCGAATGAAAGAGAGCTGTGTCTTCCAATCATTTCTAATACAGCAGACCTAAACAGCCAATTACTATAATGAGTCAATCACGATAGTGACAGGTCTATCAAAGTGAAATCCATAACTATTCTTAAAGCAGCCTTCTTAATCTGGTCATGACTATGCAAATTGCAGTAAAGCACGGATCATGATGATAAATGTTTTGAACGATTTAGATGCCTGATGGGTTGATATGCATTATTACTAAGTTTATTCTTGATTTGGGCCGTTTTTTCTGCCCAGACGAATATTTTGTCAGAATGGATTTCCATCGAGAGGGTGAATATACAATTGAAAGAATGCCTGTTTCAATATTCAACATAAAACTGATTTTTCTGAGATTTGCGCATTCGCTTAAACACCGTTCGAAGGTGGCGATTTGAGACAAAAATTTTATTGAAAACATTTGGTCATTACACAAGATATTTTTTTAATTTATAGGGGATATTTAAGACTAGTTGTTACGCCCCAGAGTGATTGAATAAATTCTCAGGGTAAATAGACTTCATTTCATAATATGTCACAAGTAGTGCAAAATACAGGTTTGAGATAGATTTTTTTTGTTAAAGTTTTTTAATTATTGTTTTAGCGCATTTAAATGTGTCATTTAACACTAAGGAATAGATGAAAATTGCGTTTTCCATCATCCAAAATCCTCCCATCTGTCCTGATCATTGCTGTCAAGCCATCACTCAAAGAGGTATGTCTCCTAAGACCTTTCCAGTTCAATAATTTTTACAACTAAATCAATAATAAAATTTCCTTTCTCATTGCTTGCAAGTTTTACGTGTATTCCGATGGCCAACGGTAGTGGATGCATGGCAAACTGTAAAAGGGGCTTAACCCCACAAATTATCGGCGTCGCGTCGCTGAAATTTAATCGATCAATCACAGAACCACGAAATCATTTTCAATTCGTCGGACACTATACTGTACCTTTCCAGAAAATACATTAAAATTATAATTTTTGCATGGTAAAGCCAATTTTACCAATTTATTTAGCTTAATTTTATCATTATTAAGTTTAAAAAAAAAAATATATATATATCTGTTTTTCTTTGTTTCTTTTTTTGTTTCTGTTTCGTCGTTGATGTATCCCTTTTTTTCCATCTCAACTGAATGAGCGACAAGCGTCCACTATAGCTTCAGTTATGTCCCAACAAACGAATAACAGATCGCATATCGAGGGTACTTATTCAAAAGGTGAAAAGTCCAAACTAATTTCCTACGAATGTGGCCCCTTTCGGATCGCTCCCTTCTGATGTTAACTGAATTTCGATAAAATGAAGACATGACTCCGTCGTTCAATAATCGATTAAATAACAAAAAAGTGAAAGAGAGCTTTTCTTTTAGAAAGGAAATCTTGTTAAAAATGAAGAAATCTTGACCAGTTGTTAAAAGCATCGTGTCGGGCTTTGAAAAAGGCCTCACTGATGAAGATTAAACCTCTATTTTCATCTAATTACGCCAAAGAACTCGGTCGATTTTTCGCTCTTGAACGTGAAACTCATTAAGAAACTAAAACCATAATTTTTGTGAACGAATTTAAATACCTGCCCATAGCCAATGTTATACACATACCAAAATATTAAAGTATTAAAGGATATTTCCCGCCGAAGAAATTTATTGCTCGAAGACAAAGCCGTCGACCAAGGGTTCAGGTTATTCAGGTTCAAAAGATGCTTCGGGATCATGCGTATGGTAATGCATGGAATTTTGCGCGAGTTTAATCCTTGGATTTATCCTTTGTCAAAGTACGTGTGTGTTATTTGAGAGTTAATTGGATTTAACCGTACAAGAGTATGTATTTCTACACGGCAGTCTTGTGTAGCTAATATTTTTTTGGTCTAATGCGTGAGAGCTCTTGGTCGAGTATCCGAAGCAGAAAATTCTTTAAATGCTCGTTAAAATTTTTAAAGCAAAACCGTCATATCCATGGAAGGCAATGAAAAATACCTGCAATCTTAAACTTAAAATTTTTTTATAACCAGCCAGAAAGTATGAACATTCTGTTTAATTTTTTTACCTGCAAGTAACGTTTTGTCGGTCAAGACCGGAAAGTTGACCTTAAGGATCCGCAAAACCACTTTCCGATCCCTGTTATTTTGTTTTTCTGATTCCTCTGTTTGCGAGATAATTCTGCAAAAATTTCAAAATTACCAACGTCTTATGAAATATATTTATATTATTGTTGTATAAAAACGGCTTAGGTAACACGGTCGCAAAAAGCATTACACTTCGCCCGACCTAAAATGCGTTTAGAAGGGCTCTTAGCCTCATTTGTGCGTCGCACTAGAATCTACTTAGCTCAGACTACAAACCAATTTCTGAACTGGATGACCAAACTGTCATACTTATTTTAAACTTTTGAACGTTATTGCTAACTTACAAACCAAGTATAGAAGTACCAAGGTACCAATGATATCTGATATTTTAGCTTGAATATAATCTCTAGAAGACCAACGGATTGCTAAATAAATGAAAACTTGTCAATCTCCTTTACAAATTCGACACTATTTCTTGACCTCTATAAAAAATTTTATCCACTTTTAGCACCCTTTTGCGTGCACCCTCTAAGTCAACTGAAAAGGCGTCACCCTGTACAAAAATTGATATTCTTTTACACGCAACATTTCTTAATACTGGTAGTAGGTGCCCCTTTCTTTGCTTGATGCCCAGTTGTTTTATTTAAATTTAATCCCTCTAAATGGAGACCAAAATTATTTTTGAACCCTTTGGGACTGACTTTAGCACATGTGTCCCTGGAAGCGGAGGGACAAATCGGTAGTTTCGGTACAGTGAAATGTGAATAGTAGATTGTTTTATTAGCAGTTGAAGGGGTAATTTCTGGTAATGGATATAGGGTTGATAGATCCGCGCTAGGAGACAGCAAACGGTCATTTATTTATGTTGAAGAATAAATAAAGATGTTTAATGAAAGACTAAGTAATATATATTATACAGGGTGGCCCAGAATATGTGAGCTATTTTGACCTTGTAGGATAAAGGCATAACAATATTATTTTGAGGGAATGACTGAGGCGAACGTTATACTTGATTTGAGAGGAGATCGTATAATCCAGGACATTGCCCTCTTATTCTGGGGTCTCCTGTGTCAAATCATTTTATATTCTCGTATATTTATGAAGTAATTCTTAAGCTATTGACAAAAACATATTTTTTATTAGATATTCTCAGCTTATTTTTAATTATATTGTATCAAAAACTGATCAAACATTTATTACATTGCACCTCTGATAAGGTGAAAGTTATAGTCCGAGGCAATTAATTGATTTAATAAAATAGGTGTTTCGTTAGAGTCCAAAATGATAGCACCGATTACTATATGTGCAAATTAATTACAATATAACGCGATGCTGATTTATTATAGGCAAATCCAAGGTTAATAAGATGCAAAAGAGTATAGGGGGCTGTAAATAGGTGATGAAATTATTAATGATTTAATTTTAATAGCTTTTGTAATTATTACATTCTCACCTAGGCGACTTTTAAAATGGTAATGTCAATGATTAGATATTAGTTCAATGTAAACACGTAGAATTCCAACAATTAATTTCTTTTGTCAAAGTAATATGGCCCATCATTCATCGGCCAACTGGTTCTGTCCAGACTAGTTCGTTCGCACAGTTCATCCTCCCGTGGGCGGTTTTCACTTTTGACCCTTGAAGCCACACAATTATATAGAGGGTGTCTCTGACTGGTCGGTGCAAATTTCGACCACAACTGCCCAAGGGCCAAACACGATTATTTAACTCAATTTTCCTTTACCCAAAAGTGAATGTTTTTTAAATAATGCGCGACATAAAAACGAAATTTTTTTCATACGATTTTTTTATTCACTTTTTCGGCAGTGCATCTTTGATTAATTCGGCGGTTCATTAAAGATGCACTGCCGAATTAATGTACACATTATTGAGGAACACCACAAAGAGCGGATCTTTTCAAAGGAGCGACCCGATAAATACATATACATTTCTCATGCTGCATAGACCATTTGTATTTAGATTTTGAGAAAAACTAGCATTTTTTGAAAATTCTTGTTTTTAGTTCGAATTTACTTGAATTGAACATTGACCTGAGCAGTTACAATAGCAACTCAACCCCGGGAGTGATCTGATGATTTGACCCACGGAAATTTGCATCTCGTGGCATTATTCAGGTCGCTTCTGATGTATATCCTATTTTGGGATTTAATAGTTTATACACAAGTCAAAATATATAGCATTTGCAGATGTAAGGCAGACAGATTTTGAGATTAATGTGATGACCAAATAGCTGTGATAAATTGGTGAGTATAATAGCGGGTGCAATGTTAGTGAGCCACAGGTAATTAAAAAGAATACGTATATTTAAATTGGATGAATTCACAAAAAAATACTTAAAACCGCTCTTCAGTTCAAGGTGATGAACCTGAAGAAAAAAACTCAGGTAATGTCCAATCAAGAACCGAAGAACCCTATTCGGGATCCTCAACATAATTTGCTCTAGAAGCGCAGCAACAGCAGATGACGCCTAAAAATGTTTAAATAACAACAGATATTTACCATTTACGACGCAAAATTGATAACAATGTTTGAAATTAAGAGCACACGTTGGAGGGATCTGACCGAATCACGGTACGCAATACTAATTGTCTAATCTCAGAAGTATCTATTTTAACGATGGCTTCTTACTAGTTAATACAATATTTATCTACTGTTGCCTAGAATGAATTATGATATTTAGTTAAAACAGGCGGGTTGAACTGACGGAAACTCCTCCCCCTAGATTAAGATCCGTGTGAATATTAAAGTTTAAGATGATGATGGGAAGTTTTATTGGTAATTGCTCTTTTCAAGCATATCGTGCGGTAGATCGTATTTTAAACTAACAAGGAAAATCATACATTTGTCTCATATAAAATGACAGCGCATGTAGGTTAAATTTAACTGAAGTGCCTTACAGAAACCAAACAGCCAAAATGTAATTTAAAAAAAATTATAATATCAGTGTATATGACTCACAAGTTTGCCACAAAATTAATTTGACTTTAGCAACCCTAGCGGTTTATACGTGGAGAGAGCAGTAGTGAACCATAGTATATTAGATCATCCTGTATATTCATAGAAGTACAAAAAAATCTTCAATAATAATGGACCATAAAACGTTCGAATGCATGACATGAAGCTTTAATTTAACACCTCCAAGTACTTTTTATTCATGGCTGAAAGTGAATGAGTGACCGCGTTAGAAAGTTTCTACGAATATCCAAATCGCCTACACAGATCAACCACGGATTTTCAGGTCTTTTCCGTTTAATCTTTCCTTTGTGATTCTTTATGATGGGTAGTATAATATTTTTGGGTTTTTAGCTTTTGACGGTGAGAGACAGTGCCACAGATTTGTTGAAACACCTACGCTAGTCAAATAAATTATAATTTGGTCATTTTGGGCATTTAGTCGGGGTGAGATTTGATGCAAGTGCATTCCGCCAGAAAAAAGTACCAGGATGAACCTGTGTCCGTTTTAAATCAGAATTTCCAGTAACATCCTAATAATATTAATGAATAACAATATTGGTTTAATTATTAATTAAATCTTCTGAGAACTTCATACAGTTACTATTACTATTCAAAGCTGACGTGGATTAAGCCAACAAAAGCGGAAAGATTTAATATTTCTTCTACCTGCTGTTATTTTTCATGTTTTACAATATTTCATTTGGAGCTACGACTTTGGACTTGTCCACTTTTGTAGGAATGCATATACAGCCTTCTTTCTATGTCGACATCGTTCTCACCAGCAGATGTTCGCCGTAGATGATGGAAAACCTAAGTTGAAAAACATTAAAGTGCCTATATTCAAGTGGTTCTGCTGGCTGTCTCTTTGCTGTGGTCTTGGCCTTTTTTTGCCAGATATAAAATAATCTTCCTCTTGTGAGCTTCTGATCTATACAGTTGCAGTTAAATATTGACTCCTGCTTCAAAAATTATATTTTTTTTTCGCGTGCGGTGTTTGATCTGGCTCTGGTTCCATTCCATACTTATTAGGAAAATTAAAAACTGGAATTTAAAACGTAAAATGCAGCAGGGATTGATTCCATTTAACTGCTTTGCATTGTGTTACTTTTCCGTCGGACATGGAAAAAGGCGACAGTAGCAGCTCGAATCGCAGATAAGATTAAGGCACATAATATTTTATTTAAACCTCCACTTAGTTTTCCTCGCGCACTTGCATGCGGAAAGTAAAAGCAGCTTTCTGTGCTGAAATGCGTTCAGGAAGTAGTAACTTCCCACACAATTGAAGAAAAATACATTTTTGTTAGTATAGATAGGTGCCCTATCTGGTCTAAATTTATACGATAAGATATAAAATTCGATCAAGCCACTTTAATTCCTTAAAGGGTGTTCGACGTTAAGCTTCTCGCACCACAAAAAAGTCCTCATCGAATAATTTATCGACATTTCACCATTGAGAGAGTATCCTCGAAGTTTAATCAGGACATTTTCCCATCATACGAATAAATGTATCCAAATTTGACCGTCACTAAGCGTCCATTCTTAAAACAGAATTTAGTGGAATATTTTCAATTGTTATGTTAAACAAATCTAAATCGAGCTTAAAATCTCTGGGCTCGCTTTTTCGAACCGCTTCCTTTAGACATTAATTTATGCGGATCTTATTTGTTAGAGGACCCTTGTATATCACCTGTTCTATACGGCGGTATCTCATAAATCACTCGTTCTTTTGTAGGGGTAACCGATATCTGAAACTCAGAAAAATTTTATGGGAAAAATGTCAGCTTGAATCTTTTATGAAACGAGTGCCTTTTCTAGCTGTGTATTTTAATTCTTCAGCTTATTTGCATTTTAAAGTCACAAAAAAATTAAAAATTCTTTCGCTTAAAAAAACATACAGAAAAAGGAATTTCTAAGATTTTACTCATACAAACCTGTTCTTTAAGCCTCCCAGCTGAAATGCGAAGTGATGTTAAATGGCATAAACGATTGCAGCTTAGCGACACATCAACCCAACTAAAATCAATGCCAATTTGTTCGCTTAGAGGGATAGAGTATCATCAATAATGTTCAGAGCATATCACGTTTCGTTGAAAATATTGTGGTGTTCAATAATGAAAATCTGGTTAGTTGTGAAAAGTGATTTCCAATTTTCTACTACTTTCGTATTTAAATTTTTAACGTGAATTGCGTCTGATGTGGATCCTTTTCCAATTGACATTCAACCGCAACACACGCAACTGTTGATATTCTGCTTAAATATTTAATAGGGCAAATTGATTTCAAATGGATTCGAGTTCACTTTGTCGTCATGTTAGTGCACGTAATGCCACTTTTTCCAGGCCCAGCGAAATCGTTCGGGGTTATAGATTTATAGATACCCATTTGAAGGATTGTTTTGAAAGCACACTGTCCCTACACAATATTTCTACAGTTCGTTAACTTTTAAGGTTCTTTTAAAACCAAAGATATAATATCTGGGGTTTTTGTCAGTTTTGCTGCACTTTTGATGGACTCGTTTAACTGTGAAGGGAAATTATAGGGAACCCTCCTGTTCTTGTTAAGCTCTTACAGCCTTTTATTAAACAAACGTCGATTCAGCTAAATATAGAGGTTCGGACTTGAAGAGGACATTACTCATTTATAGTAAAAATTCATTTTTCCAGCAGTTGCGTCTGCAGTACGACAGGAGCTTACAGCAGATGTTAGGTTTCTCATAAGAAGAATGGCGACGAAGAACAACTTAATACTTAATGTGCGTACCGAAGTTTTACTTAAGATTGAAAAACAATGTGAACTGGAAATTGCTGATTTGATAGTTGGATATGTTACTTTATTGTGAATGAAATGACCAGAGAAATTTCAATATCTGATTTCAATTAATCAATTTATGGATTACGCAGTGGTTGTCACCCATTTGGTGGTTGTAAGAGTTTACAGCTTGTACGTCCAAGTGAACTTTCTGTGTGAAATTGATCTATCAAAATGGCAGCGAGCTATACAAATTACGAGAAAGTGGACGTGATAGAACTCTATTTCGAATTAAATAATAACGCAACTGCGGCAAACGCTGTGCAGAAAGTAACGAACTACATATAATTTAATTAATTATTATAAATTGTAAAAACCATTTGCAAACAATCCATGATTTAACAAGTTCTTTTAACTGTGTATAGAAACTGTCTTTCAAGTGGTTAATTTCAGCGATCGGGAAACTGTTGTGCTTACGTCGTTGCTCATCAATTTAACCTGAACTTGATTTTACAAAGCCCATTTTCTCATAGTTTCAATAATTTACTTCCACTTTGATGGACTTAGATGGTTTCATAGACCAAAAACTCGATGTAACTCCAGAAGAAGAAATCTAACGGGTTTAAATTGGAACCTCGCGCTGGCCAAATGATAGGTTCTTCTCTGCACGCACGGTCCAGGACATGAAAGTTTTGGATGATCCTGCACATGGCGGACAAAATGAGCAGATGCACCATCATGTTAGAACCGTGGTATTCTGGAACTTCAGTTAAGCAAGCTCTGTTTCGGTTTCTTCCATTCTTCTGGAAAACGACAAAACCGCAAGCGATTTAAATAGTAATAAATGGGCTCTAAACGGCCTAAAGTGTTCATATCGCAGTAATAACGGACTTACTGCTAATCGGTGGTAATAACATAGTGTACTGGAATCTATCGAAGCTCGAGAATGCAATAGTACTTAAATTGATTCTGCATAAGATAATTGGGTATCACGCCACAGCAATCTGGAGGCAGGTTTAAACCACTAATTTTATCATTGATAATCCGTTTAAGAACCCATGGTTCGTGCGCAGATATCTCAAAAGTCATTCAACATAATGGAATATAATATTAAGACAGATAATATCATAAAATGATCCAAGAAGTGTTTCTTTTTAAAATGTGAGACTCCATAATTTAAAAATGATGGGTTTAAACAGGATAGCCTATATGCCAAAGCATTTCCCAAATATTATGCATTGATTCGTTATTAATTTGGCAAATATTTTATGAAAACATTGACAATTTATTCGTGCTCAGGACTCGGATGCGCTCATAAATATTAATGAAATCGAACTTCCCCTTTACGTTTACAGTAACGTGTGTCCGTACATTGTATAAAGTAAATTATTTATGCAAGCTTTAATAAATGGAGAGTTATGTATTATAATAATATCCAGATATTAACTAATAAAATTATTCATAATATATGTAACATTTGTTAGTTTCAATTTTAACGAGCATGGTTTAGCGTCCAAGCTTGTGAGCATAGTCGCCAGTTTGTTTAACCCCGGCTTTGGTGAATCTTTATTTATTTGAAGCCATGGAACAAGGCTTTAGCCAAGATTGCCGAGTTTATAACAAAAAATCTATTAGCACCATCGACCTGACCTGGACAGAGAAATGAAATGACTGCATTCAGTGGAAAATCAGTGCAGCATTAAACATGTATTTTAGTGGACATGCAGGCACTATGTAATAGTTAAGGATTTTCTATAATTTTATATAAAAACCATGGCAAGAATCACCGTACAATGGTTACCTGAACAGATTACAGCAAAATATGTAGGCAATCTGATAGGTTTTCCTACTCCGTTGTTTATTTTAAATCACGATGTTGGGTCATATGCATAAAAATTGGAGTTTACGTCGACTGTAGTAGGCACCCCACTTAACTGAAGCAACTCCTACTCTTCATGCTAACGCCCTGTTAGCATACTTCACTGTTTTAGTGAAAAATTCAAAATCCGAAATGCTAACGTATAGTTTGGTTCCCAGCACCAGCGAACAAGTATTAAAACGTAATTGCCTTCATAATTTCTATGAGCCTAATTTGTAAAATATCGACTACGTTCATTGCTTTAGAATAGATTTGACACAGCACCATGATTTTGATAGGTTCAGGAAAGAAATTAAGATATTTCGGTCAGCTTAAGCTTCGTACTGGATAGACTAGCGCGGAACCTGGGCGAGCATTATATGCATGTAAGTCATTACTCCCGCTTGCTCGTGTTCGTACACGTTCGGCGATGTGTGGGTGCATCATTGATTTTCTGGTGCTCGCAGGCGTTCGGCGACACATGGGTGCATCAAAGATTTGCTCGTATTAGTCTGCGCAGATGATGCGGGTCCCATAATAAACCAAACAGACAGAAAACAAAAAAGAAAGTAAGATGGCGGATGTCTGTTTCGCAATCGAGGAAATTAAAGATTTTTGTAGAATGTCACCTACAGATTTAAGGAAGTTGAAAACGATGAAGAACACTTATCTTACAAATAACTCAAGGAAGTCTAAACGTTGTTTTCAATTTTTCGGCATTCCAACCGCATGAGTGAAAACATACAAATCCTTTGATGTACCGACACGTACAAGAATTTATATGGAGTGCTCGTTCGCTGATGCGCGCTCATGCACGCTCGTCGCCGAGACAACAAAAAATTGAAAACGAGTGTTTAATTTTCCCGAGTTAATGTGAGTCTTGCGTCCTTCATAATTTTTAATTATATTTAATTTAAAAGCGTTCTGAAATCTGTAGATGACAAATCAACAGATTAACTCTGTAAACTTCGGTCTGTATTACAGTCCTGTTTATCCTGAGTTATTCTTAGTAACTTCAAGTGACCTTAAGGGAGCTCCTCAAACCATCAAACAGCCCTCAAAGTTAGTTAAAATCAATTAACAGTGTCCTTATAATGATATCCCTGAATTGACCGTAATAAGGAATTAGGATAACTGACCTGCACAAATCCGAACTATCCGAAATTTTCCCCTTAATTCTTTATCGACTGTTAGGGTTTGTAGAATGCGCCCTATCCAAAACTAAACTGATCTTGTACGACACACAAATTCCTCTTAAAGGCGATTTTGGCAATACCGGTTGATATAGAACTCCGTTTCTTAGTTTTTCTAAATCAAATCTAACTTCAGACACAGCTACCGAATCAGCTAAGCTCAAAACTCAGTAACTGAATAGCAAAAGCTACGTGTGGAAAGTAGGTAGTATTGAAGGAACTGGGCATATTATGTTACTTGTTAATATGTTTTTTTTATAGTTCGGGATCAACTCTGATTCGGTGTTGAATTTACAGCAATGATAATACTGAGAATATTTAGAATAGTTATTTTCAAATGATATAAATAGTAAATCGTATTGCCATAAATACCCGTAAATCAAAAAACCCGATCTGAAATTTTATTCAACATTAATTGGACAGGAAGATACCATCACCCTTAGAAATGTCCCTGCCAAGATAGACATCTTTTGCTCTCGTCAGGTTGTTTGATGGCAGGTATGGGCGGAATGACAAATTAACTTGACCAAATCATCAGGCGCTGTGTTCGACGTCTGGTGCACTTGCGATGAAAGCCATCACTTTCCGGCCTCAAAAGACCGACGGCTTAGATGTATTACTAGATGTAGGTAGTGAAGACTTCTCTTTGTTTCCACACAGTCATCTTGTTCCTCAGTTGATTGCTGATGCAAGCAGTTTCACCATTTTTTGTTTAAACTATTAGAGTAATTTACGTCTGTCCGAAACCAGATTTGTGAGCTTCTTGAATACGTAAAAACGCTAGAATCAAAGTAAGCACATTAGGAATTATTATTGACAGCTTTGTGCAATTTTCAATATCCTTTACAGGAGAAAGATTTATACGAGTCAATAAATGATATCTGTTTAATATTGCTGTAGTGATCTATAAAGCAGAATAATAAAAGTTTACTACCGGTGGGATTGCGAATGTAAGCGGGCATCAAATTGTTTTTAGGGGCGATTGTGAGAGACATAAAATTAGGTGTAAAGACTCAGTTATAGCATTATAAAAGGATGATTTTGATAATATTACCACATTATCGTTATAGGCTGGAGGTTATGATGCCATAATTGCAAACTTTATTAATGATTTTTTTATGTAAGTGCAACATAAACAATTATTATTGATGATAAAAAAGCAGTATCATTCGTTCCTTAAGCCATGAGTTGATTTCAATAAAGTACATACTTATGACCGATCGAAAAACTGCTTCATCCCGTGTCATCGGGGTGGGATCAAGGGAGGAGGAAGTCTTGAAATGCTGCGTCAAAAAATACAAATAACGAATTTTTAAAAATTTTACTAAGATGTAAACAAAGTGTCTGGAGCCATATGGGGTTAAACAAATTTCCGCCCACACACGAGACAATCTTTAGGACATTTATTCCCCGTTGCAGGGACGAGGACTTTGTTCTTTTACGTTACCAATTGTGGGCCTCAAGGCGGAAAAGAAAAAAATAAATTATTGATTGAAATCAAACATACTGGGTTTCAGCGCATTCATTAAGCTAATCAATGAATTCACAAATTGGCACCATTTCATTAATCGTTACTTTCTTCGGATCCAAACCGGCCAACCCAAATAACTACTTAAATTTAATTTCAAACGTAAGGTCGCATTCCAAAGTCGATCTAATAAAAATCACAATTAGCGAAGCCTAACCACATCCTAATATAGTTTTAAAGTAATAATGTCCATAATGGCAGCTTATAGTGGTTTGCAACCGTTTGTTGGCTTTTCGTGACCAATTATCAATTATCATCATGTTCAATTTGTTACCTGTGGTAACTGGTTTAATTATATGTGTTTCCTCTTCAGGTTATTGTTATGGTCACATTATAGGGCGACATTATAGTACTCACTGAGCTAATAAGCCCTTGTAAAAAAAGGTTTTACTTTCAAATGAAATAGTGAATACCTCGTGATTTGTCATTGACTGGGACATTATAACACTTCTTAAGTGCATTTCTACGATTTGTCTGTTCTTCGGAGGTCAAATTGACTATGCAAACGAAATCATTTGCACATTAGGATTATTATGGGATCGAGATGTCTCATTCGAAAACGCTGACTGGCGCTTTGGCACAATCAGTCAGTAGTACGGAAGTTTTACTAAGTAAACTAATTTGCACAAGACACGCCCCAAATCGGTTCAAGAGGGGCACCGGATTTTAACTATGCTGGCGTTTTTTGTCCCCTAAAGAGGCGATATCAGTCCAGATTTTAAGGGTCATGTGAGAGTTAAACTGGTGGCAATTTGCGTTTGTCAAGTTCATTTTTATGGGTATTTCAATTTTATTGTTTATGAATTCAAATATTTATGTAAGTTAACCGGGTAGTGCTTTGTAGATGGCATCACAACACTGGAGAACGAACTGCAGGCATACTGGGTGAAAACTGAACAATTTTCTTGTCGAGAATTATAGTTAAAACGAGTAATTTTGCTGGTAATTTTTCGAACTACTGGAAAATCGAAGATGATAATGAAAAAATGAAAAAAAAAAAATATATTGCACGCCAGTGGCGTGTTACAATAAAGATTTCGGCGATAATATGGAACTAGATCATTAAAAACAATTTCACTCCCCAGAGTTGGATTTTTGAACTGGCTTCCCTGAAAGGAGACCGATTCGAGCTCAAACACTCTGTATACTAAGTTTCTAATTTTTAACGTGTATCCAGAAGCAGGTGGTAAATCTTTTCGCGTCCATTCCACTGGGCACAATTGATTAATGCACATAGAGAACGAAATTAAGCACGATTCTCAATTATTACCAACGGAGTGGCTGCACAGCAGATCTGCTAACAAATTTCTATTCTTTAAAGTTATTAAAATAGGTCTATTCCTACACAAAGGTTAAATATTCGAAACTAACTAATTTTCACAGAAAAGACCCCTTCGATTCAATTAAACCCTGTATATTATTTGATTATTCGATAGATTCTTTCGAGGTCTTTACAGTGTTGTTTTATTGTGCTGCAATAGGCAATGAAAAGATAATAATTATGCAAATGCCTCTACAGGGTGCTACAATTGAGCGAAAATATATGAGGTTCTTCTAAACCATAAGGGGATTCAATTAAGGTGTGCAACTACCCAATACATTTCTGAGAATTTGTAGTACAATATTCTTTTAATCGCCTTCTATATCACAAATTCTAGAAGCATTAATTAAGTCACACTAGCCTATTCATATATTTTTATTGCTACATTCATCAAAATTGATGATTAAAGCACGCTGGAGAGGGCATAAAATAGTCTTTATGATGCATGTATTGTTACAAGTTGAAATTTCAATTTCGACGTGTCTAAACACTTTAACAAATCCATAATATTTCTTGACACCTGAAAGCGCCAATTAGTTGTAATATTTCTTTTCTTGTGAAATACAAAACATGTTTCTTGCTTTGAAATAAGTTTACTACTTCGTTGATAATTGCCAGAATAATTAGATGGATTTGATTAAAGGGGTCTTGCTTTTAAGTATGCTTTAAATCCCTTAATAATTCGTCGAATTATAAATTCATGGGACCAGAGGTGCCTTGACTGTACTTAGGATCAGCATTACAAACTTTTGATGGCCACATTACGAGGTGCAGCCTCTAGTTAAGTGAAATTCTATTTAAAAATGCATAAAATTTCATAAAAATTTAATATCTCATTCCATGAGCGCCACCCAAAAAACAACCGAGAGGTTCTCACAGTGGTATGACGTCATAAAGCGGTGGTTCGACGCGCAATAAATTGGCGATTATAGCAAGACGGTAAATTTTATTAGTAAGTAAGATATATATAAGCTGGTAAATTTGGCCTTTACCGGCTTACGTTGCCTTTCTACTGCCCAATTTCAAATTCGAGTTATAATTCGTCAAGTTGCCTTATTTTTGTGTTAAACGTGGAAAAAAGCGTTCGAAAGATACCGTCGCAAATCAAACGGCGACGCCATTCGCGCGTACTGCAGACGCTTTTTAAAAGCACAAGATGGCACAAGAAGACATCGCTGACTACATGTATGGTGTGGTTATATCCTTTATGGCTGCCGTCGTACTGAAGAGGTGTATTTTTATAATGCAAGATTCTTGTGTAGAACAAGAAAAAGTTGGATTTCTCTAAGAATAATCGAAACACAGTTAATCCATCGGTTCGCAGGCGTGTGTGAAGGCCCTCGACTTGAGCGATTTCACGTTAAAAGACCAAAACTAAATTTTACTATAATCTGAGGACTTATCATTAATTTGCAGGTGAATAATAATATTACAATCTACGAGCAGATATTGTTTATTTTACCATTACGCGACCAAATAAAAACCCGCAGCTATTTGTCACCTCGTTACTTTTGCTGTCAATCAAACCCTGATTTCCTATTTGCCTAACCCTATATGATGAGCGTATGGGGGTTACGTACATTTATTTACAAAAGTCCAATGTACTTTCATTGTGATAAAATTGTTGCACGTAAGGTGAAGTATTTATTACGTGATGGACTATTCTGACAGGTATTGGTAACGACCGTATGTTATTAATTACAAACAACAGATTGATGTGAAACCCAGGGAAATTAGTACTTGTTAATGTAATTTCCTGGGAATTATTATGTAACCTGTGTTTGGTTAAACTGAAAAAAAAAACAAAAAGAAATATTTGTAGTGTGACTTGTTATTATCCAGTATTATTCCGGCAACGGATTGGATTGGGTGAGAAGCCATTTGGCAAGCTATCCAAAGCACCTAAGGGAAATATGCGATAACTAACGAGAAACGTGCTTGAGCAATACGTTAGTTGGATGTCTTAAAGTTGAAGTTATTTTCGGTGGTGTTGAGAAAAAAGGGAGAGTTTTACCTTTTGCTTTATTGATCATTAACCTTCGGCCGTAGCTCGTAATATGTACATCACCTTTAGTACAAACATGGCAAAGCTACCTTATCGAAGTCCCCCCCGAGGAGCCTAAGGGTCGTCTTATTTAGCATTCGTTTACTTCGACGCAAATTGCCAATACATATTTTCGATTGTTCTGATACATCTAATAAAGGAAATATCCTCCCATCAAATACAACTCAAGGAAAACATAAATTTTATCCACTTGTGAGTTCCCATAGAGGCAAAGACCACCACATAGCGTCTCGTTTTTGTAAAACAGATCGGCCATGGTAATTGATGATAACCATCGTTATTTAGGTTCTTATTATTTACGAGTACTCAATTGCCAATGGCGGTGAGTCAAATAAATTTCATTGATTGCATAACTGCCCTTTGTCTCAACCTAATTTCAATTTTAAATTCGGAATCCATTTTTCCTTTGCAAATAGCGTGTGGATTGAGTCTGGTTTATTAACGTTCACCTACATCGTTGATTTTGTAAGAGTTATTTTTAGGGTTGGACGAAAAGAGCTGGTAGATTGAACGTACTATAAAGTTTCGTTAGATTGTTTGAGCGTATGAACACTCATATAACACTCTCATTGGAAAGAGACATTTTTCTGCATCATATGTACGTTTTTTTTAGGCACTATTTGATCTTACATGTTAGCATACTCTATATATTTTGTACGGAGTGATTCAAAAGTAATCGTAAATCTTAAAGACCATAAACATAATCCTGCCAGCAAGACGATCTCCATAGAGAGGATAAGATTAGAGCAGAGCGTTGGCCAATTCCATTCATAGCAATTATCTAACTCGCAAAGTTTTCAGCAGTTTGAAAAACCGGACCTAAAAGGTCTATGAACATAAGAAAAACAGTTCTTATTAATATGCCAAGTAATCAACTCAACTTAGGGTGAGTCTCTTTGTCTCTGCCAGTTCCTGAAGAGCGCCTCTACGTCGTTGGATGGCCTCGGAGCTCAGCTGTAGCTTCGCGTGACTGTCGAAGTAGATGCAAATACGTCGCTTCGTTCCTCATCGTAAGATGTTTCATCGTAAATTTCTCTCTTCGAAAATCGTTGAAACGTTAGTCGGTTATTCGAGCCATCCTATTCCAACAATAGGATAGGAATATTCCCTTGAACGAGCCCAGCAATCCTCGACCAACTACTTTCGCCCAGCGCTTGCTTCCATTATTTGCAGGCCTGTCCTTTTATGCGACGTCATAACCTCCCTCTTAATCAACACTGGAAGTTCCGGCAATTTCGTTGGGCACCACTCAAGGTGTCACTTAAAATGGTTGGACGGTCTTGCGTAACAACATTGCGGAACGTCGTATCGGACAATCGGAACATCGAGGCGTTCCATCGATTGTCGGTACTTCGTCATCACAGCAAAGAAACGATACGCGCTGGTGTTGCACCATTCCTTGGTACGTCTGGAGGGACCTTCGTCATTTAGCCGCGATTTATTTTTAATATTGGTGACTATGCTGGTTTTTTTATTTTAATGGAACGCCAGTATGTTCCGCTGATTTGATACGCGACGATATTCCGTATGTATAAATTCTTGACACAGCGGTCTTCGATGCATAACAAGAAAATGGGGCGGGACGATGTTGCGATACAATATTTTGTTGCAGGTTTGTGCGTGCCTTTATCCACCGTTGGCCATCGAACCAGGGATCCGTTGGAGACTTTCGGTCTGGTTACCACAGTGAAAAGCTATTGTAGAAAGTGCGGTTTCGGGCTGCATCTCTTTCCCATCCCCCTGCGCAAGTGCTGTGCCAGTACTAATAATTCATTGCACGTTTTTTGCTCGTCACTTTTCCAGGTTAATTTGCCGCAGATGGCCATCCTCAAATAATTATAGATAAGAAAGAGCTGTTTATGTCGACTTTACCGTACTGTATGCATGCTGACTGTTGCGGATTGTTGTCTCGGCGATTTCTCTATTATATATTTCGACATTCTTTCGTAATCTGAAGGCTTTCGCGGGGGAATTGCGGCTTCTTCTCGCCTTCGGAACGAACACTGCATTCTCCAATTCTTGAAGGACTCAGTCGCGACCGCCCTGCTCAGGGCAGGCTGATAGAGCTCATCGAGGCGATTAATTTGATTAATGATGATATGGGCGCTTAAAATTTGGAGAGCGGCGATCAATAAACATGGATTTTGTATTGACCTTGGTCACCTCCTTTGAGACCATGGAGCCTTAAAAATCATGAAAGCGAGATTTCATTAAGTTTATTTGGCGAAGAACAAAGAGGATGTGAATTTTTTCGTGGTAATAAAATATGCACTTCGAGGACGCATAATAACAATTATTATTGTTGCTCTTAAAACTCGCACCGTTCTCGTCTTTGTGTCAGGACAGGTACTTTAACGCGGCTTTTTATAATACTGTTTCACGTGGTAATATATTAAAATATAAAATCGAAGAAGTGGTTGGATCGGGTGAATACAACGACGAGAAGGCAGCGTAGCGACTTTAGAAATCGCGGGGCAAAGAGAGCGACTTGTCCTAATGAAGCGGGCTCACCTCGCCTATAAATTACGGCCGACTCCATGTTATAACGGTTTGATATGGCCAAGATAAGCACTTACATCGCAACGGGGGGTGCCCTCCCGTTGCGAGCGCGCCGTTCACTCTAATCAACTTTAAAACCGAATAAAATATACAGGCAAAGGCCTACTCGGACGACGCGGCTTATAAAAACAACAAAGACCTTCACGCGGGGAGGCAGGGTTAAGGTCTTTCTCTCTCTCTGATGGTGGCCGGAAAAGGCTCTTTGGATGGGAATAATTAAAATTTTAATAAGTAAGCCTTAAAATCATCCAACTATTGCACTTTCGAGATTGGACTCGACAATTGTTGAGCTGATGTTTTTTTTTTTTTTTTTTGTTTTTTTTTTTTTTTTGTGAAGGGGGGACAGCACACCGCTCGAGGATGATGCCGAGCAAACTGAGAATCAAATTTACCCTTCACCAAGGATCGGACGTGAACCCTGATTCATGTGTCGTTGACAAATCTGTTTGTCTAAGAGATCAACTTTGGGGCTCATGAAAGGAAACTAAGCACTAACAAATACCACATCAATACAAACATCAATTAAAAAACTGTCTTGCATCGGCAATTGAGGGGGGAAACTTCAGTCCTTTATACATTTTAGGTACTGATTGTCCTCTTCAAATCAACGGTGACGATTCATTTGGCATTCGTTTCTATGACGACCATGAGTGGCGGCAATGAAAATGATAACGATACGTCATTGTATCGCTAAAGGTATTATGAGCCATGCTATTATCGGCCTGTTATTCAAAAGTTCTCGAAAAAGTTCGGAAGTTCACAGGCATTCAACAAATCTGATAATAGCGTCTTTTAAAACTACTAGTGTGCCAAAGAACTAATTATAAAATGAACTGCTTGTTGCAGAAATAAATGCGATTTATTTGGTTTCATCCCCAAGTATGACATTTTAAAATTTAAAAGAGGCTACTCCACAATACAACATGTCCTCTAAACTACCTACATAGAAATAATATGTTCTCTGCCTTATTTTACTCGGCTGTCTACGCTTTATGAATATTCAGATAGAAGATTTAAAGTCGATTCATGTTAATAGATCTCATATTAACGCATGAATGAAGCTTTACAGCATGCATAAACCTTCTTTGGTGCATGCCAGTCACGACAGTTTGCGCAACGGCAATCTAGTCAATGTACATCTACCAATTGGCTTGGTGTAATATTAAGAAAATATGGTTTATGGAAATTATACATTTTCAAAATCACTAAATACATCAAGTTCTTCATTAGAATTTGTACTGTAAGGCGTGTATTCAATAACAAATGTTCGCGTTTAAATTACGACTAATTGCATTACCTATTGAGGTTGATTGTGTGGTTATTATAACTCCTCCAAAATTCGGACAGCATAAAGACATGCGGGATGAAACTTATCCTAAATTACCTTAAAATTGAGATTTGATTAATTCTAGAAGAGTTGGGTTTTTGAACATTTGACTAAAAAAACAAAAAGTGAAAATATCGAATGAATTAAAAAGGAAGTAAAATGTTGCTGAATAATTAATACCCAACTTACGTTCATATTACAAAACGGACTACTCACACAAAAATATCGATTTTATTGAAATTATAATCAAAGCACACGTCACACTGAATATGTTCATGATATATTCATAGACGATCCGGACGGATTTGCAATCCGCATCGATTATCTGCTGAATGGATCCTGCTAGTTAGAAATCGTTGGAAATACTTTAAACTATAAATTTATCAATCACAATCGTTGGAATTTGAACATTGATACCTTTCCTATAGTGAAGTAAAGAGTCTGTGTAAAGGACTTGAAACTTGGCACGAAGACCGACTGACTAAACTCCTTGAGTTTCTTCACCCTGGATCTCCCCAGACCCGCCACAAAGCATTACTTTTGACTGAAGTGAACTTCTTCTTACTTTACCTGCTCTCTATTGATCTTGATCCATTTTTCGTCACTTTTTTTCTCCCCAATCATTCCTACAATCTATCCCTTTACGACATCACAGTTTCCGCTATTTTCTACCATTGTCCGCACCAAGTTTTCAGGCGTCTTGCACTCGCCTCGTTTCCTTGTCCTCCATTCGTTGCTCATTCCAGTGCCGCATTCGAAGAATGTATGACCTACATTGTCCCTTCTCCCGCAATACCTGCACTCGTCTATCTCCTCAATCTTAAACTTGTTCGAGTGTCAGGGCGATACATCTGCGGCCCTCCATAAACTGTGTGATGTAATAATGTTGACCTCTCCATGTTCTCTGTCCATCGGATTTTCTAGTCTCGATATTATCCTCCTTATCAACTTTCTCTCATTCCACTCTCTCTACAACCTCTCCATTTTGTTACTTCTAGCATCCCCTTCTTCTTGTCTCATCCCCCCTTGCCCGGTAATACACCTCCGCTCTTCCTCCAACCAGTATTGATACTTAACACTACATAAAATATTCTCAGGTTAGAAGATGTGGCTCTTTTCATCCAGTAAGGAACATAACATTTTCATTAAGTATTTTATTTTCTTGCTCCACGCGAGGCTTCTACTTAATCGTTCATAATCTTACTTCGCAATCATGTATCAAGCAACTTGTAACTTTCCATTAATCTCGGCTTCTACCACTTCATCAACCATCAGGAATCACTTTTTCCAGATTACTTCCTATCTTTTCTTCCTATCTAAACGATCTCAGTTCTCTTAGACTGATTTTTTTTTGTGGAAAATCTGATTAATAATCCATGTAAATGTAGTTATCATTGAGCTGATGTCATTCGTAAAAGAGATGTAAAGGCTTCGAGCACACCGGGTGATCCGATCGCAATTTTTGAGAGTCATTATTACTAGAAGCACCATCTGCTTTTTCTCTTAATAGATATTAATCGACAGATTGACCTACCTATGAGGTTCTTCTCAAAAAGATGACGATTATGCTATGAACGTCCCTATACTAATGGTTTTATATTTCATAGTTGTAGTGCATTAAACGATTAATAATTTGGAGAAATTTTGAATATAACCAAGTTTTATTCAAGTTAGAAAGTGTCATTACAAAAATATCATAAACCATGATATTAAGCCTTTTTAATCATGGTAATAAATTCTTCCTAACCATAGTAATTTCAAGAGTGGCTTACCAAGAGTTTAATACTCTTCTATCGCCAGATTAGTGCTACTTCATGTTAGTGTATTTTCTAAGTTATGATCATCACTGCGAATTTTTACGACAACGCCACTAAATAGCTTTCGACAACTCTATAATTTTATTTATTGTCGTTTAATTAATTTAAAATTTATAGTCTAACACAAGATTTTATAGGTCGCATACTACAGATTCCTCAACTGTCAATCTTAAATTCATAGTTTTACCTTGGTTTGGTAAATTATTATCGACTAAAGAGATTTTTGCAGCTATGCTACTGAAACTTTCTTGCAGAGAAGGCCTTAGCAAGACTGGCGCCCTGAACAAAATTTTTAATCACCGCCCCCCTACCCACAAGAAAAACCACCGACCAGGAAAGTCCGCCTCCCTTCTTGGTTTATACTCTTAGCCGTTGGCAAACCTCACACCTCGGTAAGTCCGGTACTGGCTTCTTAACCACTTTACAATTTATTTGTTGGTTGTGGTCTCCTGAGTGCTTTATTTGCCCTGGGTTAAATTAGTCAGGTGCATAAATTAATTCTTTGACTTTTTTGTGATTTTTTTCAACCTTCCTAAACACATCTTCGAAACGATTGAAAGCAAATCTAAAATTTGATAGATCACATACCGCAGATTCCTCATCCTTTATTCTTCGGACGAGCACTGCTGAAGCCGTGAAGAACTCTAATCCAATTCCGACATATGTCAGCATTCTTGAATACATGTTACATAAATTGTGATGCCCCGTTGTATTCTTATTATGCTGGGTCGGTACCTTTCTCAGATTACCGCTTCGATAAGTTGATGGCCCGAATTTAGTATGCTGTGTCTTGACACGGCTAAGTTGCCGTTATCGGGAATCCATCTCCCTAAATTAATGAAACCCTTTGATCGCGATATTTTTGTACAATTTTTCATTATGTGTATATATAATGTTTTAAGGTGCTACCAAGCACATCTATGGGTTAAATCCAAATATTTATTTTACATTATAGCTATTGAAAAGGGCTAATTTTGAACCATAAAGGGTCTCTCATGTTATGCCTTGAAAAGAAAAACAGATTTATCTCTGGGAAAATGGGTCAGGAAAGCTTTTTATCTTTTGACAATGTATGCATCATTTATTCTGTTTCCCACTATATCCAGTCGCTTCAGTCTGGATTATTTATATTGCTCAAGGTAGATGACATCCAAGGTAGACCATATGTGGACATATTGGAACGACGGTTGAGCAAACTGACGATTATTTTAAATAATAATAATTTGGGTTAACTCTTCCTTATACAGGGTGTAATATATCGTCATAGAGATATTTTAATTGACGATAGTACTCTGCAAAATAATTAAAAAATGCTAATAGAGACATTGTAAAAACGCACCATTATTGATATACTGGGTGACAAAGCGTCACATTTTGCCTCATAGTTACATTTTTCTCGCGTGGGTGTTTACTTAATTTTTGCAAATTTCGGGTACCTATTTTTTCAAAATCCTTTAAAACAAAATTTCAAAATCGCAGCTATATATAGCATATTATGTTTTTTTTGACTCAAGTACTATTTTATGCTTTGCATCTTTTCTTTGGTACTCCTTGTATGAATGTTGAGATCAAATTTAAATTCTGCCTTTAATTCTTTAGCTTTTTGATCTCTTGCGGCATTTTAAAATTTTTAACCGTTTTCGTAGAATTTGCAAAAATATCGATCAAAGCAAATTAACAATCCGGCGCAGTTATCAATTATCTGAAGCAATTTGCAACATTTAATAAAATATATTAAAGTCATCATTCGCTATACTTCTGGAATACTTGAGAGTCCGTTGGTTTATGAGTCAAAGAGTGGAGCCTTGCATGATTACAGGGAAGTGTTTTCAACAGTTTTGATAATTTTGTTCTCATTGCGATTTATTTTGAGTTAAGAAGTTAGGCAAAATTAGGCTAAAAGCTAAATTCTAGTGAAACGATTTCTTAATATTGAAATGCATGCGTTCCATCCACGTTCTAGCGTGAAGGACAGTTCAAGGTCAATATAGATTGCGAATCAAAAGTGAAATATATATGGCGCTTCCAAATATAGGTCAAGGCAACATTCCAAACATTCCACTTCGAACTGTTTAGCGACAATTAAAGGAGATGGTCTATTTAATAAGAGATAGCTCTGAAAAAAGTCAGCAAGTGTATCACCTTAGGTAAGACAGAGTACCAAAACGTCTCGACTAATGTCAGAAAAAGATGGATTATTTGTAATATAGATCCGCGGATTGGTTGTTCCATTCCGATGGTCAGAGTCGAACGATTTAAACCGAATAAATATCCTCGTCTCGGATTTCCAGGTTGAACGCCTCAAAGAGAGACAGGATGATAATATAGGGGACTCTCTCCCAGATGTGTCGTCGTTTGTCTCATTATAACCTCAAAATACTTGTTCTGATTTGAGTTTAGCTAGAAAATCGTTAATATTACGTTATTTTTAACTTAAATATATAAAATTTAAGTCAATTATCTACTTTTACTATGCACTAATAAATCTTTGGGATCGATATTACTTTTCATCATAATAGCGATGCAATTTAATCTTAAGAAACAAGCTCAATTACCTTAAAAGTGTAGATGATCATCTTATTACATGCTGTGGAAGACGTTACAAAACTCAAAAATTGCGACGACTAAGCTTGTTGCATTTTCGTTTAGAGCTTCTAGGGACTGTAAAAAATGCTATTTTTAAAACACAGAAAGTCATCAGTTAATGAGAAAGTATAATATTCAACTCTAATTTTCAGTTAAGTATTAGATTGTGGGACGAGTTGAACCTTCAGTAAAATTGAGTGAAGCAACCGTAAAAAGCTGGTAAGAAGCTTCTTAAAAAATTCTTTACCTTCCGCTCTAAAAGACGTTCGTCTACTCGTAAAACAATGTTTTTAGCTTATGTACGTAAAGGAGTTCTTGAATATGAATTTTCAAACATTCATGAATTCGTCAGGGTGCACTTTGTATATTTATATAGAGACGTCATTTTTTTAAATTAAGAACGAAAAAAAATGAAAGTTTACCGTATATGATCAATGGAACATAGTTCAAACATGGCGATATACAAATTTCAATGAAATCAGTCTTCTAACATTTTGAACCTTAATTTCTAAAGTGGATTGCATCATTTTTCATGGAGCGTTTCAACATTTCGACAGATAAAATAGTCCAGACTTTTTCTGTTTCTGTTGGAATATCTGCAGCTTAAAGATATTTTATCAAATAAGGAATATTTGATTGCTCACAGCCTACGAAATAAACCAGGAAGAGCAGGGCAAAAGGCGAGGGAGTAACTCCTGCAGGAGTGGCGAAGAAGATGGGAGCAGCATGGTGGATGGGTGACAACGTTAGGAGATAGGTCAAAGGGAAAGACGGTGAGGTAGAGCATTGGAAAGCTCTGAAGTATCTTGGTAGATTTCTGCTAGCAAAAGGGAGTTCAAAACATGCAGGTTTTGCCCAGAGAGAGGTACTACATCCCAAGCGGAATTTGAATGTGTTAATTTCATGAATATCACATCCGAGGCAAATATGTGTTTAAAAGGGCAACAACAATGAACGACATAGGGGAATTGCTGAATGAGAAGGACGAGCACTTCAGTGCCATAATGGATATGCTGGGCAGAATTATGAGGACAAAACCGGAAGAGGAGAGGAAAAGTGGGCAGAGAGAAACATAAATGGTAGTGGACCATCCCAAGTAATGCATTGCGGCCATTAGGGGAAAACCAAGGTATTTTGGTGGAGGTGCCAGGGGCGATTTTCGCCTACAACGTATTGGACCAACATAACTAACCGTTCAAATTTACCTAAGTTCAAAACGGAATTTTGTCGAGCTTGAAATTACGCAACTTTCCCCTAATTTAACCGACCGAGGAGGCAAATGTCGTGTGTGTTCCCGAAATTCCAGTCTCAGTGGTCAGGTGGAGTTACCCTGAACTTTAAAGATAGACACATTTAGCAGGAAGTGAAAATAAATCTGGCTTCATTGCAGGTCATGGTCATCCTCAATTCTGGCCGCTGCTCCCGTGAAACTCGAGTCTCATCCAGGGGTATCCAACTAATGGTATTCAAAACTATTAGATCAAGGTGACATATGCCAGCTACGGATTATACCGCCTCCACTTAGGCTCAATTAAAAATATACCTATCCGAGAGATGCGCTGCCGGTTTGCGATTTCTGTCTCCCATGAAAATAAAATAAACGTCAGTTAACTATGACGAGGGTCGTTTTCAACCGCTATTCCTATACATTCGTAATAAAGGGATCTGCGTACCCCGCTGCTATCGTGGCATCGCCCACGTTTTTTAGTAGGTGCTTGTCAGAATTCAGATATTTAACTATGCAGTATCTTCTGCTCCCCGAACGTGTACGGAGTCCTTTCGTTTTAAGAATTTAAAGGTTTCCGAATGATGGAATGACAGGATTGACGGAACGGGCGCGTTGAGCTTAGGTGAATTTATATTTATAGATCCCAATTAAGAAACTCGCTGTAATCATTACTTACAATGCTTAACATTAAGAGTTGGTGCAGAAATACCAACAGGACATAAACACTACAAGAGAGAAGCAACCGGATATGTAAAGGTGGAGAACTCTAGCGAAATACGTTATTAAACTTAAATGAGCACTCCAGGATCATCTCCAACAAATCGAGCAAGAAAAAAAAACAAACTGAAAGTGTGATCAGTTTATAAAGCGCCTCAAAAGAATTAAAAACCACATACCAACGTTATACAGTGTTGACAACTGAGAAGGAAATCTTAACGTGGCCAAGTTCATAGAGCGATGCTAAAGCCTTCCACCAGAACGATCTATCTTTCTTTTAAATTTTTGGAAATTCGTCATTTGCTTCTGAGTCAACTTCTTTGCCCCTCAGTCGGCGAGTCAGAATGATAACTCTTCGTGGTTTTATTGGGTAAATGACGAATATCGATATTACAAATTTCACAACAATATCTAGAAAATTCACTTTTTGATAGATGCCTGTGTGCTAATGCAAATTTTTATAAAAGTAATTTATCAGATAGAGGCCAGCCTACAGAGATTTGCTTAAAGCGTAATGACTTAGAGCAATTACACCTATCTAAAATAAGAATCAACGTCATGATCGATCCACTCCCAACAATAGTAGCTTCATAGGTGGTCTGAGTACATGATCTTTTATTGTAATTAGGCATTATTGCAGTGTCACTGCCTAAAAAGCATCTTCCTAAAACTGCAAATATTAACATGCTATACGACATACATTAAATTAACATGGCCGGACGTCAAGACGTAAAGCCATAGGTTCATTAGATTACAATAGGACTAGGGGTCTTTAATATGACTCGAGTACTCGAGTAGGCCGGCATCACAAATTATAGCCATTCAGTCGATACGTCTAGAGTCCAAAGATAAGATTCCCGCTGTTGAATATATTAATCTAAATTAGCATTTCCTAGGTAGGTACAACAGACAGGTGAAACGTTTTATCGCCAAAACAAGGTGAAAATTGTTCTTTGGATGAGTTATGTCTGTCGGCCTGCAGTCTATTGAACACTAGTTGTGACTATTACGTGGGCTGCAACAATTACAATATTTATTTGAATATTTACATTTAAAATTAGGTTTCGCTTGGTAATTACTATTAACTGTGACAATTATTAATTTTTGAATAAATGTATTGCAAAAAGAAATGCAAACCCTCTTAGTTTCCTGCCGGGATGGTGAATACAAATTTACGTGAAGCATATATTCCTAGACCACGTGCAAAGGGCAGTCTTAGCAGAGCTATTTTTATTTGTTAACTGTGTCTGTCTATTTAGTCGTTACCAATAGCGAATACAAATCTAATCTACGCAGATAGTTTTGGACAATGCAAAACTTTTTGGCAGCCTTTCGGTCTTTATAAAACAAACTCTCTTTACTAAGTGAGGCTCTTTGAAGGGTGTTTTTCTGCATTTTAGAAGTTTAGTATTGAGACAAATTCTTGGTAAGAAAATAAATAGTGGACAGAAGGCTATATAGGTGTGTTTCTGCTCAAACTTCGAAAAACATAAAAAATCCTATCATTGGATAATTTTTGGGTTTCCGATTCACGCAAAGAAATAAAATTGGGTACAAAGAATTCTTAGTCACTTGTTATTAGGTAGGTGTATGAATGTATTAATGCTTATTTTATGGAAATGAAGCTTTAAAAAACCACTTCGGCCATTCTTATTTCTCATTTTGACATTAATTTTTACACATGCAGAACGACGCAAAGCAAGTACAAAAGCCATTTTAAGGCGTCGCTGAGAGGGAGATATATAGAAATAGCGCAGTACAGCGCAATTTAATTTATAGATTTAATTGAGAAGAATCCGGTAGGTTAACGCTACATTTGATTTGTCTAACATATCCTAACAGTAAATCTGTTAATTAACTCGTAGAAAATCTTTTAGTAAATTTCCAGAAAAAATGACAAAACTACCAATTTTCTTTCTCCGTAGGGTGTAAATGATTCGTTTTAATCCTTCTTCAGAGGGAGTAAAGTTGCTGCTCTAACTCCGTAGTTAAAAATTTTTAACCTTTTTAAGTTCATTGTGAATTGATAAGATTGGCAAAAATGTCGCAACACAATTAAGACCACGTGCAAAACCATGTATAGTTTTGTAATAACAAGACCTTTCAAAGAAGAACAAGACCAAAATCAGTGATTTCTGGTTTCGTTTTATTCATCTTAAACTTTCAACTATCTAAAAGTTTGCTCTAGTACCTACGTACATTACAGGTAACACCTGATGAGTGAATAGTGTTTCTGCCCCAACATCATGGCGTATACGAAGAAAAAGTAGATATGCGTCATTCACAGTATATCGATCTACTTCTGTACTTACACGTGCTACTATTATATAGAGAAGTAAATGTTCGCAGCACTACTTCATCAGTATTGTAATATAATTAAGACAACCATGTGGTAGTACTCCTATCGTCAAAACGATATCGCCAGCGTTGAGTCGGGCCAAGCATGGACTAACACGTGTTCGTGTTAACGCTCCGCCTTATTTTCCTTGCAACCTGAGTGTACGTAGTTAACTCTGGAGTCTCAAGACTTTATGATATTCACTGAAGGAGTCACAGATTACATCTCTGACGGCCACACCTCAGCAGCAATATGGCCTGTAGTTCGATTGGTTGAGCGACATGCGTCGCTGCCTTCGCCGGCCTTTAGCGGCTAAGGGGAACATTAAAAGTTCCCGCCTCTAGCAGGCCACTAAAAAATGCTCTTTAGTTGCATTCCCTGCAATTGTCCCCAATTTAAATTATTGTAAACTAAAGACAGTGAAATATTAGGTAGTTAATTAAAAACATTGTTAAGAAATGGAAATGAGTAAATTTGTAAAAATTTCAATAGGCGTTTTCGTGTTGACTTGCAGATGCTAGTAACTTGCCGATTGCTGGTGATTACCCAGAGATGGAGATTAAGGACAGAATTCTAAATTCGTTTTTTTATTTAATTTATTTTTTGTTATTAAGTTTATATTAAGTAATTTGTTTGCTAATATAATACTAAAAAAGATGCTAATTAATGCATTAGGGCACAAAATTTAAAAATTTTACGTGGTTACCTCACTAATAACGTCAGTATAGTAAAGTCGTCGCTGATACTGCGAGACAGAAATTGCACCTTTTGACACTACGTAGTAAAGTTAAAAGACTCTAAACTAATGATATGATGAAATAAACATTTAAATTAACGGTTATTTCAAATTGATTAGCACCCCATTAAAATACTAATTAATTTGTTTTGTTAAATTAATAGATAAACAAATTTTTCTTCAATTTATTTAGCACGGTAGTTCAAAATTATAGAGCCCTCTTCATTACAACTTTTCCTCTTCAGAAACGTAACTATTTCGCCTATGAAATCCCATGTTTCAATTTCGGTAATTATCAACTTTGTCTTTTTCTCATGGGCGGAATCTTGATTTCTCACGCTTTTGAATTAGTGTTTTTTTCTATTACAATCACATATAATATGTTAAGGATCAATCTTGCAGTTTGGTGCAAATATAAAAAATCTCGACTTTCCGAATCCCCATATGCCGTGAAGAAATGTCTTGGAAATCTTAAAATAATGAACATTTGGGAATAAATAGTGGGAGTGATACAAAATTAAATAAAAATAGACCTCATAGGAACATTAGAGAGTAAAATTTATAATGTACTTAAGAATTAAAAAACAGGTCCACGGATGTAAAGAGATCCCAATCTCTTTACAGTGGAACACTTCATTTTTGCGGTGGCCCTAAGGTCCACAAACATAATTTTTCCTTAAGTAGGGCCGACCTTAGGAACTATCGCGAGAAAGTCTGCTAGGAGAAATTTTTCATCACCGCTTCCTATCGTCAAGAAAAACCGCTCACCAGGAATGCCTGTTGCCCTGGGCCGTCGCCCAACTTCGCCCCTTCGATAAGACAGGTACTGCTCTTAAGCCCTATTCTTAGCAATATAAACTAGATAGATCAGTAGGAAACACAAATTCTTATATATATTAAAAATTTAAAAAGAAATGCCGTTTTCTATATCGTCTTCGCATGGGATTATTTAGGTATTTTTGTCGAATGTGGTCGTGGACGGTAGTGACCAATATAAACAGAAAATTGTGAATCATTTGCTCTTCGTATCGGCGGTTCTTTGGCTAAGCTAAAATCGTGAACCACACTGAGATTTTCGTATTGAAGATGAAAAATACAGGGGCTCAAATTCAAATCAGTGGTGCACGTAAAAAATTAAATTTTACGACAATGTTGTAAAACGTACTCAATTCTTTGTGTGAAGAAAATAATATTGAAATCCTTCCAGTGGACAAAGATAACATTACAATCATAGTCGACCAAATTACCTATTTCTGTACATAAATTAAAATGCTGATCCATATATGTACATGTATTCAGTTTCGCTAGTAATGTCTGTTTTCAAAAATTTCGCATCACATTTATTAAATTGTGCTAATTACTTTAAATTTACAATAAAATTAAGGTTACAAGTTCTCTTGAACCTTGAATGAATACGAATGAAATGTGAATCTGCTTTTGAGTCTATAAGTGGACGTAGAGGGCGTCCGTTTCTAGGGGATATACAGGCAATTAGTAAATTACAGTAATATTGCTCAATTTGGAGTTCAAGAATGTGTTGCTTTATAATTTGAAAAATTTTTGCGACTTTATTTTTCAATTATTTTTTAATTCAAAATTTAAATTTAAATTTAAAATTAATTAAATCTTTTAATTTAATTTAATTTAAAAAATGAACCGCATTGATATTCTCAATAATCCTAGAAATATTTTCCATTAAAAACATGCATTTTATTATCTCAATTAATGATCGATTTTTCTTATCGATAACTCTATTTTCCTCTAAAGAGTCTGCGGTTCTGTATTGTATCTTTATGCCTTGTCCGCTTAAGAAGTTTTGATTTTATTCACATCCTTTTTACCTCTGTCCGACCTAATTCATTTTGGAGTTTTATTGAATTTAGTCTTGGCTATGCCCATAAATTATCATAAATTTGTCTTGACGAAATAAACTGTCGTAGACCGTGAATAGACATCGACGATAATCATTAAATAGGTACTTCTGTTTGCCGATTCTCATTGCTTGCATGACTCCGCAAACATCTGCATGCAGAAGATTCAATATGACATCACTTCTATTACATCATTCATTAGGAGAGGGTCGTCGTGTTATCTTTGTCCTTATGAAACATGGATGTCCTGCGTAAATTTCGCAATCCTATAAGATGATTCCTGTTATCAATTTTTTTCCAACTAATTTTTTACGAGGTATATTAACAATTAGTATGATGTTTGAGATTTGCTGCTGTATAGTTTTTTATTTTATTGGAATCTGGCCCTGTATCCAGTATTAGTCTCTTGGGGGGAGGAGTGAGGGTGGTTGCCGGCCTAGGGCGGCATGCCAAGAAGAGTAGCAAACTTTGCTGGTTGGTAGTTTCTTTTGGTGATAGGGTTGCGGTGATTTAGCATTTCGCCTAGAGCACTAGATTTGCGAAGGCCGATCCTATCTATGCTTGAAATGGACATGAAAATAACGTTCGCCATATTTTCAAGAGACCTTTCTTTACAATTAATATTATAGTTTTTAGTATTACATTCAAAACTCAAAACAAAATCCTATAGTTAACCCAATTTTTCTATAGATAAAACTAAAAACATGTAATTTATGGCAATGGCGATAATTTCAGAAAAGGGATCCATAGTGGCACTTCAAGAAATTTGAAATAAGTGTAATTTCGGCGCTAGATAAGGCGAAGCAATGCAATTTACATTAATTCCGTAACAAGTTCTCCAACATTGCGTGAGACATTGTATCGCGCATAAAATTACAATAAAATTATTTGCATGCAATTTTTTAAATGATATTCTTAATCCGCAATATAAGCTGTTACTTAAATTCCACGAGCAACAATTCAATAACTAAAGCGGAAAATGAAAATAGGGAAAGCAGGAATACTGGAAATGCAATAACTGTCAGCTGGAAGCTGGAGCGATTCCTGAGAGGCCGCTGGGATATTGCAAGTAGCTGCACTCGCGTGGAAAATCGTACATGACACGCTCATATCCATGGTAACCCTGTAGGTTATGAATATTACATGGAATACATTTTCATACTTTATTGAACGTGTCACTTTCAATTACGGGTAGTATGCCAGGATTGTTTTACTGAGAAATTTGGCACGTTTGAAAACGAGTAAATGCTTGAAGAAAGTGTATACCCACGGGTACATGCATACTAAAACGTGTCACTTTGCCTATGTTATATCTCTTGTTCAAGTATCTATATTGACCTACTAAACACCCTATAGAATTAAGCAAGCATACTTTTGTGGTACCTGCTCGTACTTGGTAGGTAGCATTATATATATTTCATGCATGCAAAATCTTCAGCTTTGAAATGTGCAGATCTAAGCATGTTTATGAATCTTATTTTGCGCATGATAATCTAAGGGGAACCTCATTTAGAACCACTATTTAGATATAAAAACAACAATAATAAAAACAATAAAAAATTGTTGATAATTTATTATATTAAAACTTTTTCTTGACATAGTGGTGAATAACATATTTCTGTATCATCGATAAAGAGTAGAGAGAAATTAGAAAATAATTCGTTCAGTATTGGTTCTATTTTATATAATATACTGAAAAGGGAGATGCAAGATCAAACTCACGCCAGCCTCACCACTTAACCCCACTCCTACCACAGCTCAATTCTAATCCGATTAAATAATAATGTTATTTCTCAAGGGTGTCATAAAGGTTTCTTAATAAGTGAGAGAGGGCTAAGTTTAAAGGTAGCAGTGGAAGGTGAGATGAGAACTAATGAGTTAACGTTTAGAGTGGTACTTAAATTTCTATCTAAAGTCTCTGAAAACTTTAATTGATATTAGAGAAAATATTAAGAAAAAATGGGCTGGGAAGGTAGGTACTTAAGTATTTTAGAGGTATATACATGAGCACTTTATATTTTTGAATGTAGTAGTTCCTGAAAGCTGATAATTTTCTATAGGCACATAAAAGTAAAGGAAGTCGTGAGACTAAATTGCTATTTTATTTAATAGAAATAGGATCTTTAATAGTTGAAGTTAATACAAGTTTGAACATATGAAATCAAATAAGGCGTGAATGGCAAATTTGTTGAACCTAAAGGTTAAGAAACCAAAACACAAGATTAATTATTCGAAGAGGCTTTCCTTGAAATTTAATATTGTTATTCAGAAGTTGTAGAAATCGGCAATAATATTTTGGAATAATTCAGAAAATTTTGAAGCAGATTTTCACCCAACGAAGTAATGGAAAGGTATTTGTTCAAGACTGGTACTAGTTTCAAGACGAAATAAAAACAATGTAAGTAATACTTTAAATTTAAAATATATTTATTGTAATTATGATTTATCTACGTTCAGCAGTTTTATGCAATTTGTATGAGCGAAAGACTAAAATTTACCAAAAGTTAGCACTAAACAATATAAATTATTCCCCAATTTAACATATACAATGTCAATGTTCTTTTCCTTGATTACATGTGATATGATACAATTATTATTAATCCCTTTCACTCTGAAAATCCCCACTTGATGAGCACTGTTATAAAAGGTAAAGACTTTCATTAATGTTCATCAGTTTAGTTCTACTTTCTTCAGGTTCACGGTTTCAGATCTCATCCGACACGAAATGAAAGTAATTGTGAGTACCTTATTCTTTTACCTACTACATGCAGATGTTAGTTCCACGAGAAGAAATTGTTACATTCACTCTAATTTGAATTTAAATTATTTCATCGGTTTTTCCTGATTTCCGAATTGGGTCTCTTGTATGGTAATGGTATGAGAATGTAATGAATTCTATTTCAGTCACGCAGTTCTCAATTTAATTTGTTTGTCAGGAAGTAGTTACTGGAAAGTATTGAAATTTTCGCTAGAGAATAGTTTTCGTAAAAAAGATATTGTTTACAGCTATTTTTAATATCGATTTATTAGATTTTAAAACTTGTTTTTAATCTATCAGATTTACTGTTTTTAATGAAAATCGTGATACGTTTGGCGCTATTTGCCTTCATATCGTAAAAATTATATTACATTTTTTGGGATGTTCAAAATGAAAAATTTAGATTCTGAAAATATATTTAATATAATTAAATTTTGTGAGCTCTTCTCACCTTTCATAACTTCCGGATTATTTTACAATATTTTTTTCTTTTTCCTTCATTTTTTTGGTCCTCAGTTAATTTTTGGTTTTTGCAATTTTTTTTATTCCCCAAAAATTATGAAATTCAAAAAGGTGAAAGTAAGATCTTTTTCAACTTTTCTATTTTTCCTGCTCTTCATTATCCTCATACTTTCTTTTCTTCATATTTTCCAAAACGTAACTGCGTCAAGAGCATTTACCTTTTACAGCTCCGTACTTAAATTTTAGTTAACATAACTCATCAATTTATCGATCAATTTTGAGTTTAAAGCTTTTTTTTTGTCTCGAGGAACACCTTTTAAATACACTTAATCTGGTATTCTGACGACTAAATAGTATGGGACTTCCCGACCACCTTCCTCTTCTTCTACACCATCGCAAAAATGGCATCGCCACAGCGAAACCACTTTGTTTTGCATTCCAAATCTCGTTAATGAGGGATGTCGAAATTAAGGTCTCCACGTGTCCTTTTAGTATGACTTGTTGCTCTTTGAATAACGGGCATTGTAAAGTGTAGTGTTATGCGGTATCAGCGTTTTCGCAGTTCTCATAATTCAGGACCATTTTCCCTATTCTGCAAGTGAAGCTTTTAGGACTTCTATGTCCGTTGATAAAGTTAGATAGTAGTTTAGGCTCCCACACTGGAACTTAGAGCTAATTGTGATAATCCTTCATTAATCCTAAAACATTCTTTCACTATAAACATCACCGTTTGCAGTTCAATTCACTGAATACCGCGAATCTAAGGCTTATTTTATGACCTTAATTATTTTCCACTGACTCACACAAACCCATATTTTCTCCAGGGTGCCTCCTTCATAGTTGCTCTGGCGTTAGGCTCCGCATTAGCCGGATATGCAGAGAGCGATGGCCATGACGGTGGCGGTGGATACGACCTTCAAGATCACAGCATTGGTGAAGACCATGGATGGCAAGCCAGCGGAGGCGGTGGTGATGACGGTGGCGTTGAATACCATCAAGCTCCAACCAAGCACTTTGAGCACACCAAAGCCGTCCCGATCCATGTCGTAAAGAAGGTAGGAGTCCCCTTGCCACACCCAGTTGGAGTACCAGTACCACAAGTCGTCAAAGTGCCAGTGCCGCAACCTTACCCTGTACATGTTCATGTACCCCAGCCAATCCCAATTCCAATCTACAAATTAGTACCACAGGAAATTGAAAAAAAAATCCCCATTCATGTTGAGAAGTTGGTGCCCGTCTATATTAAAAAGCCCTATAAGGTCGAAATTGAGAAGCATTATCCCGTACATGTTAACAAGCCATATCCAGTTCATGTTCCCGTCTTCAAGCATGTGTACCATGAGACCAAGCATGAAAAATCCGTAGATCACGGCGGTAAAGGAGGATGGAACTAGATTTGGAGCGTTTTGACTGACTTATCAAATTCCTGTTGGTTTTTTTTTGTATATAGGATGTTGTTAATTTTATTTTTGTATTGTTGACTGTTTATAAAAAAATGAATGCGAACATAAATGTTTCATTTATTAATTCCGTTTTAGTTGTATTTTTCGCCATCAATCGATCGCCATCCATGAATAAATCAATGACCCTCAATAACTATTGCAGGCGGAACAGGAAGGCTTTCACTTCTTTATCTTATAACCAATATGTATTTGTAACAGAGAAACAACAGATTATGGAATAGTTCCGATTCGTTATTAACGTTACTTTTCCTGCCGGTGGTGAATGGTTACTTTCACTAAATCATTAAGAACCGTTAATTATGCGCCAGTGATATGATACACTTGACAAAGTTCTGCACTAAATCAAGGAATTTTGGCGATGATGGAAATAATAAAGAGAATTTTTTTTAGGAGAGTTGGTGAATATTGAGTGAAAGGAGCAAACACCTTGTGAGAATTTCCAATACTCAGCAATTCTTTTTTACCTAATAACAGTTTCTTTTATCAACAATATCCAACTTAGTTCAATTTAAACAGTTTTAATAAAGTTTTTTATTATCCCGCTCTTGGGATTTCACTGATTCCAGTACACTTTCAACCGATATTATAAAAAACTGAGCGGGATAAATCTGTCCCAATTCCGTTTTGTTATCACTGTGATGCGCCATGACCTTTGAACCTCCGGGTCAATTAGTGCTATGGGAAAATTCATATTTAGACGATTTTTTGAACTCTGCTACTATGAAAAGATAAGTGCATGAAAAACCAAAACAACTATCGTATGAATCCGTAATATACGTGGTGTACTGACTCACCGAAAGACACCATAAGCTGAGTTGCATCTAATACGTTTAGCAAAGTTGAGTTTTTAGGAATGTCGACGGAAGAAAGTAACTTCCACCAAATTTATGATGTTGATGATAATGGAGAATAACTCGTATGTACTGTGAGAGGATCCATCACTAGTGCTGTTGTGATGGGTTTACCGTATTAAATAAATCCATCCTAGTTACTTCATACTTTTGTATGTTTAAGGTCAATTTTGATTTTTATGCGTTTTTATGATCATTGCTTGTGCAATTTTGGTATTATAGTTTGGTTACTAGGCACTTATCACCTTTAGAAGAGATAGAAAGGTCGGATGAGAACAGATGTTAACTGTACCCATTGACTCGGATCAAATAGGTTAATGACTAACTAGTGAATAACTTACTTTTACATTAATAAGACTGCGTTCTTTTTCCAATTGAAAGGTCTCTAGCGACTAAGCAGTTGTACAATCGCGTCAAGAACAGATAAACAAGCTCCAAGTCAGTCTTCACAAGGTGGCTCCATTCACGTCCTTTCGGCGCTTTCGGGGAGCAAAGGAAATAGTTTATCATCGCCAAGGCTAAAATATGACAATAAAAAGTATGGAATCGTCGGCGATTTAAGTTATAGTTTTGACCCCAAAAGCAGCTGGGAACCCAGAACTGCGTTCTTTGGGTAGAGGAGAAAGCTATCACCTATTTATTTCTTCCATAAGTACAGGCGACGCCAGAGCAATTTATTAGCAATTTTGGCACCCTGGGCGAAAATTCTGATCACTACCCCCCACCTCCTCCAACAAAAATCGCCGATAAGGAATTTCCTCCGCCCTAACTCGTCTAAAATTCTCCTTCCCTCCCATAAGGCTGATACTGGGTAATACTAAAGTCAAAAATAATAAGTGTTTCTCTTCATTTAAAGTACTTTAATTTTTTGTGAATTTCTTGATAGCAATGAACCTGTCCCAGGTTGTGTCGTTTTGCAAGTTCCATTGCAGCTGATATTCGCCTTAAGTAAAAGAGACTATAAGGAATGGATCTTATGAAAACAATTGAGATTGATCCAAGCAAAATATTTATATAATATTTGGTAACACTAGTACATCTATTGGAGCATTGAAAATACCCTAATTTGCAGAACAATTAATTATTTATAAAGCTGTATGAGCCTCTCTGCCTCTCGGTATCCAGATTCAATGGCTCCATGAACTGTTGAAAAGTAATGAGGATGAGTGGCCTCACCAGCAAACATAACGTTAGGTTTTCCGGTTTTACTATTCAATGGAGCGGCCAGTTTCGCTTGAAGATTTTTTGCAGTTGATTTGGCAGATTCGTAAGAGTAAGTCCCTCGGAAGTGTGGATTACTGTACCATTCCGATCTGCAAAATGTAATTTTGTCCAGATGAAGCGCAGGCAAAGTTATCAGATGAACACATAAATTTACACTTAAAGATCAATAAGGCTACGAATCATTAAATTTGAATTTTACTTGAGTAATTTATCCGGCATTGTAACGTTATAGTACGGGGACAGGAATTTGTGAATGACAAACTTGTGAGCTGTCAAAACTTCCTCATCAGTTAGATTTTCAATTCGAGGAACGTATTTCCCTGCAAACCACGCAATCAGCACATTTGGGTTGCTTTCCGCCTGGGAAAAGCCATTAATATTTAACAACCATTCCATGTTTTTCTGAAATTTTGGTATGTAACTATACAGCGATAAGGGCGGCGCAAAATGTTACCTTTTTAAGTACATCCTTATCCTCCTTGGTAAATAGAAACATATAAAAATGGGAATCCCACCACTTATCAGGAAAATGTAAAATAACTTTCAGTATGGCCCCAAATCCCCTTTGCTTAATTGCCTCCACCTTATCCTCTGAGAGTGCAGGGCTAAATAGGCGTTCATGGTCTGCTTTAAGCACCCCCAAAGAGGGAGTGAAAATTACATGGTCTGCTAAATATTTATTCCCATCAGTTGTAGTTACTGTTATTTTGTCTTCATCCCAGTTAGTGATGTTATCGACCTCTTTGCCCATGAAAATTTTATCATCAATCGGCAAACCTTTGTTGTTGGGATATTTCTCCATCATTATTTCCAGTATCGTCTTGTATCCATGACCATTCCAATTCATGTATATATCACCGCCGCATAATTTGTATTCAGTGGTACTTTTCAGATCATTTAAATCAAATGAACTATCGTACGAGCAGAGATACGCATCAACAAACTCAATTGCTTCAGTTAAGATTTCGACTTCCTTAGGGTCTTGACTGGTTTGTGGAATTTCTTTTGCCCTAAAAATTCCCACCGAATCATTCAACCAATTTCCATTTGGGCGCTTGGTGTTCCAGATTACTTATAGCCCTTACTTGATCCTTAAACATTCTCCTACCGACTTCACATATTCACATCCTTCAGTAGTTTCGTTACTGGCTGCTAGGGATTCAGCAAAATCAATTAGTTTTTTCCTGGTTTTCTTATCGACTTTTTCGCCATTTGAACGAAGGATTTGGAAGTCCTCCGTAGAATGTTGCAATATGTTGTATGATTGTTCCATTGAATATACAATGTTTCCTTCCTGGCCATGGCAAAACTCTGCTCCTAAATCTACATAAGCGTTACCGAATCGGACACTGTTGATCCTTCCACCTAAAATCCGAATGAAGAAGTTCTCCTTTATGTTTTCCTATGTTCACTTCTAAAATTGTGCAGTTCCACTATTTTTATGCTCATTTTCAACTACTTTTATCGACGTTTTAAGTTTGATTTGGTTGATGCTCCAACCCGCTTAATAGCTTAGTTCAGCTTTGTATCTTACTTTTGCAATAAAAATAGTTTCTTACCTATTCTGTGTTCAGCCTCAAGTATCGTTATGTTGGTGAAATTATTTTTGAGCAGTTTTGTAGATGCTGCTATGCCCGAAGGACCGCTGCCGATGACTATAATGGACACTTCAGAGGGTGCTGGCACACCCAATAAGCCTCTAAGCAAGGAAAATATCACAATTTGTGTGAAGATCCACATTATGCATTCACCATACAGTAGTTATCTATAAAAGCAGCTCTCAAATGCTAATAATGAATTATCGTCGATATATTTAGACAATTTAGGAAATTATGTAACTAGTTGTGATAGTTTTGTTTATCAAAATTAAGAGCGACCAGGTTCACCAGTAGTGGAGATACGAGTTTTTGGTATTAATAAAGTACGGGTTGTCGTAAGGCCCTATGCCTTACGCTTAAATGGTTGCTGTTAAAACAGCAACCATAATTCTTACGAATGAACCAATGCCCCTATGAGGTCAGCAATTTCACGATCCAGTTAAGTAATGTCATTAGTCTATACAGTGCGACTTTAAACTGCCTTCCTTTTTAACTTCTTAATAAATAATTAGTTTCAAAAAATTTAAAAGCAACATTAAACGGGACAAAAAACATTATCCTTTGACGTTTCTTTATTTTTGTAAATGTTGCTTATCAAACCAGTGGCGCAAAATGCCTGATTAAAAAAATACAACATGGGTCAAATGACACCTCATATTAAAGGTTTTTTAAAATTACATGCAATATGTTGCGATTGAAAATCTGTCGATTAGTTTTTGAGAAAAACACCTATAAATTTAGTAAAAAACGCAATTCACATCCAGTTAAATGGTACGTAAATAATGAAAACATTTGTTTGTTGATAGGAAATTGCTTTGTTATCGATTTTGTGCTCACAAACAGTTTTTAGTAAAAAAAGAATAAGTAAATAAATAAAAATGATCATTAAAGTAGGTAACTAGCACGTTTATCTGGAAGTTCCCCCTTGGACGCAAACTTTTTCGTCCATTGGTCCAATGGTCAAATTTGAATTAGACGAAATCAAAGAAAATTAATTTTACCTAAATAAAGGTCATATTCAAACTTATGATCCGCATTGCCAGAAAACTTTATTTTACTTATTTACACATTATTCAAGTCGCTCTTGATCCTGAAGCAAATCTACATGAGAATTTTCCTCAAATGTACATTTCTTTCATACATATAGACTTTACCACATGAACTTTATTATAGGAAAAAGTATTTTCCAGTTTTACTCTTACAATATTATTAGTATTATTCGAATTTTATTTAAAAAAGACTCGGGCGTAACTGTGTAATTACGAGGAAGTTTTTTTATTAGTGTCTTTTTGGACTGATTTTTTTGGATAAAAAAAAGTAGGTGGCATTTGAAGAGGTGTTATCTTAAGTAAACATTCGTACTACTCTATTTCGTGATCAGGATTCAAATATTGGTTAGTATTTTCGTGTGCTAGAGATCCTCGACAAACTTGACCATCATGTAATCTATTTTTCAAGCCACTTCTCCAAATCACTAATATAATCACCAATAGCGTCACGAAGGCTAAACCGGCTCCGACATTGAGTTTGAATAGAGTCGTATTTCTATACTGAAAAATAAAATATTAATATGGAAGTTGATGGAACGAAGACTTAGAAGAAGCGGACATAGCATTGCCCCCTCCCCCCTTTTTTGGCAAATAAGACAGTGCTCCTTGGCTCCAGGACCCAGTTTCTGAACCCTGGAGGACCAATTAATTTTTTACGTAAATTTCTTCTAGGTCAATGCCCATTTACAGTAATAAATATACAGTGGAATACCACAATTTTAAATTTAACAGCATGCGAAGACAAACAGAGGCGTCGACTGGGGAGTTGTAGTTTATATACAATGTTGACCCAGGATCGGGCTGATATTTTCCTTCGGGGCACATCTTGCAGAATGAGTGGATGCTCCCGCTGTACGTGTTTCTGGGACACACAACTGAAATGAAAGAACAACAAGAATTATATGAGGATCTTAAAAATCGATACGTTTTTAAAATGTATATGGTCTGATAATATCCGGTTTAATTGAGTTTTTCGAGTTTGGGATAAAGAAATGTGGTTTTTAAACCTATAATGCTGCGTAGAGAATGACGGGAGAATTTGGGGAGAATAATAAGTTTTGAAGCTGTGCCAAGGTCTCCCAATAATGTAAAACCAATACACTCCATTAAACGAATTAATATTGTTATATATATTCAGTATCGGCCTTATGAGTGGTGGGCCAGATTGAGCAACGACCCGTGGCGCCAAACTAGGAAGGGCGGCGGATTTTTCTGGTCAGCGGTTATTCTTAGAGGTACGGGGGGGTGATTAAAAATTTTTTCCAAGGTGCCAAATTTATTAAGGCCCGCCCTGTGTATATTAGGATTCGTTAAAGTATAAAAATCAATATCCTGCATTGATTATTCTCATCCATCATATTTCTTGATTAGATGGTGAATATAACCTATTCCTTTCATATCACACAGGATACATTATATTAGTTATTTGCCTAGTAATTATTGGAAGTAATATCTTACCTCACACTAATTGTGTACGATAAAGCATCCTACAATATTCCCACATCTTCAAACTCAAAGAATAGTTGTTTGGATTTATTCTCCGTTATGACTTCGATTGAAGGATTTATTCCTTCAACGCCTCTTTTTGAGGGATGATATAAGTATAATATTACTTAAATTAATTAATAATATTACTTTTCCGATTAAGGAGGAAAAACTTACCGCACATTCTTTCTTTTTTGATAGCTTCCAATCCGTAACAAGCAATACATATCATTATAATTTCTGGGACCTTAGTAACTACCGTAGTTCCATAATTAGTTCTATGGTATGGTGTAAGCATTATTTCAAGTTCAGGCAAAGCTAAAATGAATTCCAAATATTCGAATTGTTTTATCTTCACTAACCGTTAAAATTGATTGAGTGCCAGACATATTTCTACCTTCTTTATTGATATTTTCTAAAATGTTTTTTGCAACGGCTTCGTCTGAGCCCTTCATCAATTCATCAGATGCGACTACTAAATCGCTAGATAAGTCATCATCATTGGTGAAGCTATTAGCTGCATTGATAGATGATGCAGCATTCACTATAACATCGCGAGATACCTGGATGAAATTCAAACATCCAGTTATGTTTTTTTTTTGGAAAAATATCTAACCTCATCTCCAGCAACATAATTTTCTCCATCATCGTTATCCTGATTATTGGTATCTTTGCTATTGGTGAAAAGTTCATGATAATCTTCGTCGCTATTGGTAGTGATTTGGGTCAAAAATGATTTTTCAGTTGTTAACAGTTCATCCTCTATGTTGAACAATTTTGCCTTTTTAAACGGTATTATTTTTCTGGAAATTATTTTCTTCGCTTCCAGCAAATTTTGTCTTGTGGATAAAGTAGTATGTTGTTCTACCATCTGTGGCACCAATTTCGAGGCGTCGAGAGTATAATCCAGTAGCCTGAATTCTAACTTTGGATAATCTTTAGGTTGGGTAACTAGGCATAGAGAGACAATTAACCGTTGAAAAGGAAAAGGCAGAATGAAAGAAAGAGGAAGGGTGAAGATTGTTTGTACAAATTGGAGAATGAACTTTTTCCCATGTTTTTGTACTCACCATAATTTGAATCTTTACTTTTACTTTTCCAACCTTCATCACAGGCTACTGATATATTATTCCTATAATCAGCGTTTGCTAAGTTTCTTCTCAAAATACGAATGCTTTGATTTACTGTAAATTTTGATAACTCGTTCCAAAAAAATGTTTTGCGCTGCTTGGTACTTCTCTATTCTTTCTTTTGATTGTTTTTGAACTGGATAAACCCTTATTTTTAGTTTCATTCCAAATCCTCGTCTTTATGATCGCACTAATTACATCATCATACTGCTTGACATTATCTTCAGGTCCGGACTGCTTTTTCTTGTTACCCTTATTATTCGACCCGTTACTACTTTTTTTCTTGAATTGCTGTTTCCTCATTCCGGCTACTTCATTAAAAATGCTCTGAATTTCCTGGACCATTTTCAGGTCTTTTTGAAGTTTGTTGAGTTTTTTCTTCATTTCTGGACTGAGCTCTATTTGTGTCACATGATTCCTGTCACTCACGAATATAGAAGAGTTTGGCAAATTATATGTGGTTGATAATTGAGGGGCCACAGATTGAATATCATTTTTTGCAGAAACACCAACTTTAATAGAATCGGCACCAACATCATACAAAGATTCTGTAATTTCTTCAGGTTTCTCTGAGCGTTTACTTGATTTGTTCATTTTGATCTCTGCTTCATACGTTGGGGAGGGAACTATGAGGCCCCAGAAGTTGCTTTTAGTATACGATGAATTACCAGTATTCGCGATATCAGAGGTAGTCTTCTCATCTGGTGGTGCTGGTGAATTTGGTGCCAGACTTGTGGTATTCGCTGTTGGAACGGGTGGCATTCGCTGATTCGCATCACTTGGTATATACGTTTTTGTGGTGGCCTGCAATAAATTCTTACCCACCCAATATTCATGAGTGGTACTGCAAGATAGTATATTAATCAGGTGTGGTTACCTCAAACCTCGTCATTTTTTGCTGTCGCTGCATAATCTCCACCAAAATTTTCCTAAATTTAGGATCATTGATTTTCGAGTTAAAATCAGTTTTAAGTTTTTGTGGATCCTGTTGAACTGATGGCGTCATATCTGGAGGTTGTGTATTTGTCCGAATTTCTTGATAAGATTGATCAAGGCTGGACAAAGTACCATTAGATAGACTTCTTGGATATGTCCCGTTTGGAAGGACTTCCGTACGAGAAAATTGTACATTAAGAGGGAATGGTTCACTTGCAGTGATGCGATTTCCCGGATTGCAGCTTGAAATTTTCTTGAGCAGAGACTTTTCTTCAGAGAATATGATGTCTTTAATATTAGTTGCTACCGGTCGCCTTTCAACTGGACTGATAGTTCCGAAATATAAGGGCGTGGAAATTAGTGTTTTATTGGACGTCCAATTTCTAGATGTATGTTTTGCCATATTAGTTATTTGCATGTGTTCGGTTGCATTGATGTTTCTATAATCGCGTCTATTTTTCCTGTTTATTTTTAATTTCTTGCGCTTGGATCCTCGACCTTTCAAATATTCTAACTGTCGTTTCTTTCGCTGCAAATAGCTCTTACGATATTGTTGAATTTTAGGATTGTCCAAGCTGCACTTGAGAGCCTCAAGTTTGGAACCATTTTTGGGTTGCATCAGTTTGGTCATTAACATGCTTGCTAAGAGGAGGACTGGACATAACGCATCTACTCTTCCATAGTTCTTACATGAACGATGAGCGGGAGTTTTACTATAATCTGATTGTGGGAAAAAATGGGTTTAAAATGTCAAAAGAAAAATATTAAATAAATAATAAAATATAATTAAAAAAATATGGAATCATCTTAAAATAAAATCAAAATTTGATTTTCTCAATAACAAGTTTTTACAGGAGACCATGGCTATCCCACAAAACCTGACCATTTTATTACGCATATCAAGGTAGGTTCATAGGATTTGATACACCCAGAGTTTAATATTTATGAGTTTAAAACATTAACTTCTAAGGTAACGTAATACTTAAAAATGCACTCACCATCATTATATTCTGGAATCTTCCTATTCTTCTGCCCGCCTTTATCGATTTTCACGAGATATGATGGAAGATCGTTAAAGCAATTTTTACTATTCGATGTGTTACACTTCTCCTGCCTGCTCAAGGGTGAAACTACCCGGATAATGTGTGGCTTTAGTTCATCTCTTTCCTCACTTTTACCAACCTTTCGAAACCCTGGTGGCCTCTGCTCTTTTTCTAGATCATGTTTGACACTTAAATTAACATTCTCTATTCCGATGTTATCTTCAAGGGGATAATTTTTATTAGAAGCATTTTTAGACAAATAGTTCTCTTCGCTGTAAGACTGCTTGGGAATATCCCTATATTTTTTTCCAAAAATACCATCGAAGTTGGACACGTTATTGAGAGTGTGGAGAAATTGACGTGGCCGATGGCTGCTACAATGTCCAGATAAAACCAATATTATCATATATTTTACTCTAAAAGTTCAATATTAGGCATGAGTTAGGGCAATTGTCCAATAGGGGGTACTTACAGCAAATTAAAAATATTAAATGGCATCGATATGTATTATGTAGATTATCAATTTTTGAGACATACGTTGAAAGCAATAATCGCCTTACCAGTTATAACTTCAAATTTGAGACGGGTGACAACTTGAGTGGTGTAGCTATTGAAATCAATTGATCCAACCAGCTGGATAGGGCTACAAATTCGTAAAGTGACTAAGGACCAATAGATTCAAATTCTGGCAACTTTACCCTGAGGATGATATCCTCGAAAGCGTTGAAAGAGTAATGGCCAGTTTCGTGGTTTCCCTGGGAGATACATTACAGGTAATGTTCAGGGCTGGCTATATTTGCACGAAAATTTTTACCGGGAATTCAAAAAGTTTTGTCCGATTGCTTCATATTGGAAATATTCAGGCAAAACGTGTTTTTTTTAATATGTTTTAACAATCTCTATTTTAAAAACGAACCATTCGCATACATTTGCTTATTAGGCATTTTCCACTTGAAATGCATTCAGAATTACGCCCTAAACATTTTTACACGTAGTTAGGAAACACCCTGTATATGTATTAAACGTTTCTTTAATAAATCATTTATTATTTAGATTACGTTCGCCAATATAAATATTTCGATAATGTGAACCACACTTGGTTTGAATTAGTTTACATTGTCGAGCGTCTGCTGTATTGAAATAAGCTTAAAGCCCACACATAACAATTATAAATCATAAATTCAGACATACAAAATGTTTGATCATCCAAGCAGCCACGCATTTAACGAACATGCGACGCAAAAAGGGTTGTGCTCATGAAACGTAAAAAATATAATAGATGAACCTTGACACAACATTACCTTCATTTAATGAGTAGTTTCATTCCGTTATCGAAATTGTTTATTATTTGTAGCGTCAGTATGCATGAGCTAAATGTAACCGACATGTGTGTTAGAATGCATCTCGCTAGCAAACTTAACTTATCCCCCGAAGCGTATCACATATCGTCTTGAAAACTCCAAATCAAATATTCCTATCTTATCAGCTTTATCATGCCATCATCGTCATATCATTTCCTAAAAACAAATGTTGATTAGTAACCTGATGCAGATTATTTTACACGGTGAGGTTCGACAAAAGCGTTTACCGGAAACATCGAGACGAACAGGATGTCCTATTCCGATACTGTTTACTTCAATTACTGAAAAGTTATAAAGTAAAACTGTCGTGTTCATACGTAGAATTAAAGCTGTGGGTCTATTTTAGTTTAATTAAGACCAGTGTGTTTTTAGATTAATTTTCGTTAACCTGGAATAATGACTGATAAGGACCCGCTAATAACGATTGATGATTTGCCGCTCACTTTTACTGTTAAATATTTAGGTGAGTTTTTCCACTTCTTTTAAATTCATCTAAAGTCTCATAGCAGCGACTTTAGTCTAGAATTCCTCTCGTTGATTGCATATGTGACAATAAACCATATATTTGTGTTCTTCATATAGATTATTTTTATGAAATTACCAAAAGCTATGTTACAACAAATCTATCATAATTTATAACACCCTTGATTTGTCAACATATTTTCGTCAATTTCGGCGTTAAATAACCAATGCAGTAAATCCGATAACTAACCCGAGCGAGGAGATATGGATCAATGAGTTAAATACGCTTATCGCTTCCGGAACCAAACCGAACAGAAGAAATTAAATAATCATTTTCGAAAACCTTTTTTTTTGAATGTATACAGATTTTTTTCGTTGACAAGAAGCTATTGGCCTCTCTAAATCAAAGATGACGTAAAAATTTTGAGAAATGTAAAAATGTTCTTAGCCGTATCTTAAGGGCAAAACAGGTTTACAACTGGAGATAATCTCGAGCCCACAAAAGCCTTGAACCAAATAGATTAAGGCTGTTTCTTAGCGATCCGAAATAAATTTTCTGCCCTGTATCATCTTGCATACACACCGCTACTGCTCTTTTATAATTCATGATCGATACTCCTATATCTTCACAGTATGTCGTAAACTTCCAGTTTATTTTTTAGGTAATTATCCAGCCAAGGGACTATGGGGTATAAAATTCACTAGAAAACCTGTGGACTATTTAGTTGACCAAGCAAAAAATTTACACCCAGAAATCATTTTACCCATAGTCAATATTTCAATCACCGAAGACGGCTTTACTTTTACGGAAGTAATGGGGAAAGTTCCTGGTCCTTCAAGGAAATTTTCCGTTGAAATCATTTCGTATGGTGTTCAAGATTTAGTGTACACTCGAGTTTTCAGCATGATAATAGTCGTAGATGATACCCTTAAGAGTGGTATGTTTACGTACTATTACTTATACATTTCTTAGCTTGCTAGTTGCATATGCGTTTTAGAATCCCCGTTTATATGCCACAGCTTTCTTTGTGACTCAAAAGTCCAAGCACGAAGAATTACATTTGCGTTAGCAACAGTGTTTCAGCACTACGGAAAGAAGGTCAAACAGCAAACGGAGATATCTGGAATACCCTTAAAGAGATTAGCAATCGATTTGAGAACACCTGAAGAACAGGCTGAAAACGAGATGGAAAGTGAAACGGATGCCTAATCGTAACAAAGGCTTATGAAGTGATGTTTTTTCAAAAAATGTTATAATTATTACATATGATAAGTAGATACTTAAAGATACTGAAAATGTTTTTTAGTGATTGGTCGGTGTTGAAAAAATTTGTTGGATGGTGATGGATACCAAGGATGTATCCATTAATTTTGACTATACAGAGTATTTCATATTAGTATGTAAAAAGTTCAGAGCATGAATCTGTTTTCGTTTCCTGTCTGAAAGACAGGGTGATAATTTTTTTTTACTTTTTCGCTAATAAGGCCGATCCAACATTAAATACTTTTAAGAAAAATATGGGGGCGTAAAATAGTTGTAAAGACATATCTTTTATGGGAAAAACAACGCTGTTAGTTACATCAGTGGTGCTCCTATTCATGTAACTCTGAACATTTTAAAAGGAAAATATAATACACTACTGGCTTATTTAAAAATAAAAATAATTTTATTAGTACTCCATATTTCTATGTGGAAAAAAGTCTTGAATATTTTTATAACGTTAACTATTTTCATGGAATAAAATAAAATTCCAACAATCTGTAATTGAGAAATCGCATAATTCAATCGTATAATACAATAAAAAGTATTCTAGGTATTTTTCAACGAGCGCTCAATAATACATGAAAAAGAGCCGAGGCATGCATTCTTGCACATAAAAGGCATTATAAAACACCCTGTAGAGATTTTATGAAATTCAATTAATGTCTCTTGACTTGATAATGAACATAACTTAAATCACCTAATGGTATTTAGGGTTCATCCAAAATATTTCTATTATTAGCTCCTATTGAATTATTAGCTCCTATATACTAAAAATAAAAATCATTTGACCTCCGGCTAAAAAAATTAATTTAACTCAAAAGTTTTATTAGAACAATAAAAACAAACAAATTTCTCTAATGCCTAATCGCCAATGAAATAATAAATACAGAGCATAGATGTAAATTTAAAATGTACTTATCACACATTTTTTCAAATACAGTAGTAAACCCAATGTTTATCACAATCGCTTATTGAGTTCAGCAGACCTAATAGATAACACGCGCATCTATATTAAATTACAGTTGTATCTGTTTAATGAAAATAAACACCGGGCAAAAAACATTTTGTTCCAGTACTATTCAAGCCACCGTTGGAAAATAGTCCCTATCATTCAGGTAACCTACCCCTGAGGGCCTTTTAAAGCTCCCACCTCTGTAGCCCCCAAATCTGCGCCTGTTGCTGCTCAGTCTAGAAAACCTGAATATAGGGCTGTATAACCAATAGGAACGAGTTTGCCTCTTGGAAATTTTGTGTGGAGGTGCCCATGTAATGCTGTTGCCCCTCGAAGAAAGGTTGAAAAATGTAGATAAGGGTAACAAAACAAAATCTGCTCCTTCTGTGGAGGAGGGTTTTGAAGCGGCTTCTACAGAAACGTATTTTACATTATATGGATCATATACTGTTACTGTTTCTTCATCTTTAAAGAATTTAGGGATGGTGGACAAGCTATTGATCGCAAGAGGAAATATGGCCAGGAAAACTGCCTTAAAAATAAGTAAAAATTAAAATTAATATTTTTGATAAATTTCAGAAACTTACCACAATAGAAGCTGGAAATCTCATTGTTTGTTCTATTCGACAGGTATATCTCTAAACTGTCTGTAAATTCGAGACATCATTACTCTATATATAGAAAAACAGCACAGGATTAGTCATTAAGTGCTAACAAGGATTCTTTTAATATTTATCTCTCCGAATTGAAGATTTGCAGGAAATTGCTGAGGTGTTAATGGGGTTTATCACTGAAGCAAGTGGACAATCTTAACGCCATACATAATCTTTGAATATGCATTCTTATTATTTTCTTTCACAAAATCGGCGTCATTATCTACAAAGTCTACGTACACTTATACAGTAAGTCTGATTGCAAAAATAATCGCAACGGAGTTTATCTCTATTCAGCTCTATGTGGTATAAATATATTATGCATTCAACAATTATTTGCATGCAACTTTTGAATTTGGTCAAGTTATGATTTGATTATTAAATTTGCGTTGATGTCGGAATTATAAGATTTACGGTAAGTATAATTAATATAGTTTCCTTGAGAACTTTACGGAACGTTCAAGTTTAAAAGTCCTATTTTATCGTATTTAGTGAATCTTGAGTTATGAAGAAAAGGCAGTGATGGTGGTAATAAGAAAACAAAGGTCAGACCTTTGGGATTAGGTGATTAGAGGCCCTTTTGGCTTTCTAATCAACCTCTCTTCACTCCGTAAATGTAATTACCTTTTCCCGACATTTCTCTGATTTGAGACACACGTTTCCCATGTTAAATCTCGCACTCGTTCTGGAACATTTCTTTACGAAATCCTAATTGGATGACCAAGAATAAACGTATCATAATTTGTGCTAAAATTGATCTCCCCCTCCCCCCCTCCTCCCGAGGGTTTACCACGGACAACGTAGAAAATTTCTCACCAATTCACACTCGATTACCACGAGCCGTTACGATTTCCGGTACTTTTCCTATGGAGGTGTGTTAACTCTTGATGAGCACCTCATTTGTTATTCCAAATAAATTTATAAATAAATTTAATACATAATATTCTCAGCAAATATTATCGTTGTCAGCCAAGGTAAAGGAAATTTTATCACTAACTCACTGATGTCAAATGTGATGTCAGTCTGCTTTGTAAGTTTGTTGGTTCTTTTGACAAAAGGTCTAAATTTAATTGAAATTGATAAATTTTACGTTAAATTTTAGGCATGACTAATAACCTCATAACAGAGGACACCTCGGAGAGATAACACGTTCCAGTGCATCTAACCGACACCTCCCGAAACCTACGAGGGGTGTTCAGTATCTAAGGATATAATACAACTATCAGGAAATGTTCTTTACTGGATTTTGCAAGTAAAAAAAATATATACATAATATTTTTGCATAACAACGCGACTTCAGCTGGTTACGTTATGGCTCACCATCAGCGTCAACATCCTCCTCAACCCAATGGTATGGTGGCTGATGAAAATCATCTGCAATGTGATGATAGAGATGTTTGTTTACATAGTGTTGGGAACTTGTTCCTTCCTCATCTCTATTATCACCCACCTGGACGACTACTTTTCCAACCAGATATATCAGACAAAGAGGTTTCAATATTCTGATATTAAGTCTTCTGGGGTATAACGAGATGGACTGAAAATTTAAAATTATTCCGTTAAGGGGTTCGATGAAATACCGAAAATTTATAATTGAGAATGTTTAATAAAATTGTCTTTAAGCACCTTTTTCTTTAAGTAGAAATCCACTTAGGTGCTTCGGTAGTTGATGACCATAGGTGATGCCTGGAAATTTTGAGAACTATGAATAATCCAGCTGAATGTTTTCAAGCTTATTAAATGCAGTAGTAATTGCAAAAACTAATAAACAACATATTTCACAAAATTAATCGGTTAATTTGCTCCTAAAACGGATGTAATTTCTCATCTGTCGGGCAAGGTAGTTTTTCAATAACAATTAGCACGAAATACTATTTATAATACATTCATAGGAATTCGTGTGGTTTAACGGACTTAAGAGCGTACTAATGCCAAAGGTAAACTCCGGTACTATAAAACAAATTTGAAAAAGTATGTGAGTTCAGTATGCAAATCAGTGCAGCAAGGTAAAGGCACATAAATAGGGAAAATAACGGAATATAGTAAGATGAATAAGGTAAGTAATTCTTTCTCTTTTATAAATTTTTATTTATTTATTTTTATCATTTTTAGTTAACAATAATAACCCTTCTTCTCTCTGCCGCCGCTCTAGGAATTGCCTTCCCTTTAAACTTCCAATCTCCAGTCCAAATTTCTGATTCTAAATCCAAAGAAACTAACTCTACAGAGACCTCTACAAATACAACCACGCAAAAAGAAGCAGTTTCCACGACGCTAGATACGCCTCATTCAGGCAAAACAGCACTAGTCAAGCTTTTTCATAGGATTCGAAGGGCTTATGAAGGCCGTTCAAAGTAAGCTCTATAACTAAAGCCGAGAAAAGCCGAGATATAACCTCATTTATATAAGTCGTAAAATATTTTTTGCGCATGCCTATCTAATGGTCAGTGGCGTTTGTGAGACACTTTTAGCTTTGAAAAGTCGACTGCACTTAGAAATTTTCCTCCTTTTCTCATAATAAACCGCGATTTTCTTATAGATATATTTATTCGAATGACTACTACAATGAAAGAGACCAAGGAGGGTATAATAGAAAAAAATCAGACGTTGGATATTTAGATAGAGACGACGATTTTCCCACTGTAGTTTGGTGAAAATCTAAAGTATCTCTGCCAAGCCATGAGTAAATTTACCGTCATTCAAAAAGTAACACTTTTTGGGTCGGAAGTACCGAAAACAAATAGCAAATTTTAAATGTTAAATGTATTTTTTAATTTATTATGAGAAAAAATCAATAAGAAAATATAACTATCTTTTTATTCGTATCACCCAAAGTTGAAACCGGCACTGACACTCGAGTTTCCAAACAACGAAACTGCAAATTCCATTACTTTTCTCAAAATTACGATCAAGGTCAAAGTAAAATTGTGAATCGTCGATATTTTCGTGATCAAAGTATCCCTCAGTGCTGTCAGAATGTGAGCATTGTCGTTAATGAGGGCCCAAAGCCTACCCGCCATCTCTCCCTTGAGCTTGAGGTAAGATTGCACCAATCTAAGCACTTCTAAATAAGGAACTTGTTTGTTTACCTGAAGAGAGGTTGTGGAGGATATGCCTGGAATCTGAGAGGAACAATGATTATTAGATAAAGAAGTTTTAATCTAAATTTACCTCAAAATTAATTTCTGTATTGGCCACTTTGGCCTGTCGGCTCCAGTCATCGGATATAGAGTTGGTCTGCCAGCGCTGGGCATTGTTGATAGTGACTACGGCCACCTACGAGCAGAGAAACGAGGTAAATTTATTATTTAGGTTTGAAAAGGTTTGTCTACAAAGTCTACACGATGCAATATAGACTTGCAGCCACACGAACATATTTTAAATACAGTGGATAAGAATTTGATATACCATACATTTTTTAAGTAAATCCAAAGTCAATGACCGATATTAGTTAAAAACTGACAGAAATGGGTAATAGCAATTTTATAATGAATTCCCATTTTAAATATCTATGTTGCAAAAAAAAATTACGCAAAGATTAAAGCGAAGTTTTCCCGATTGCGCACTTTACTATTGGACACCGGTCACGTGTCTTTGTTGTCAGGATTGAAAACCTCACATCGAAGAATAGCTACATCGTAAATCTACCGAAAATCAGGGAAATTCAAGGTATTTCCATCCACTGTAGTATGAGGCAAAATAGATGGAGTATCCAATACTGATACCGTCGAACGTTCAAAGAAAAGCCGTGATGCAGATCATGTATGCATACTGCAGAATATGTTTAGAGGCAACTGAGGTCTTAGTATGGAACTCTACCAATTGATCTTCTGTTAGAGGAACGCACCAACTTAAAGTTCCTCATCGAATCGGGAAGACAGATAGGCGAGAGACCAGGCAAACAACTATCCAGAAATGGCAGACAATAGACACGATTGGCGGACAAAGGTCAGAGATGTAAGCAGTTGATCCCTGACCTAGACTTGTGAAGGTCAAAAACATAAGCATCAGGATTATCATCTAACTCAGGCGCTTGGCGGTAACAGTAGCTTGAAGAGCAACACACATAGAATAAGGAAGACGGGCCCGAATTGTGAATCGTAAAAATCACAAAAGCATCCTAAACATATGTGTAGATAACCTGAGTCCAACGTTCTTCTTTAACAGGATGTTGAAATGCAAAACCGCTGTAATTATACTATTTTGGTGATGGTCAAGGAAAAAGGACGCATGGAACGTACCACACAAAAGGAGCAACAATACTGACCCTATACCTCCTAGAAACAGTTCCGAGTCTCTACAGGCTGCAGGAAAAAAGATACGCGAGATTTTTTAGTGGTTAGACGGCCTGGGGAATCCCACACTATCCGGTCGTCAGATCTCCAGACCAAGTGTCTCCACAAGGTTTCCACCGAGGTGACAAAAGCACTTATCACAAGTTTAAAAATGTTTATTCATGGATGATTACGATTTCAAATCAGAGTGGAAATGAGTTCGATTACAAAAAAAAAACAAATTCGTTTAAGAATGCCTAAAAACTTTCATTACATACGTTAATTGGAATGGTCTCGATGCTATATTTGACGTCTTTAACGGGCCCCCAATGACGCTAATGGGCGCTAATTTGATTTAAACAAAAAGATGAGGTTTCAGATACACAATGAGAAAGTCTAATGATTGTTTGTTTATAGTGCGTTTGGTGACGGAATTAAAGAGCTCCATTGACGTCAATTTGTTTTAAATTGCGAAATTTTGTGAAAAACAAAAACTTACCAGAAGAACAATAATATGGAGAAGCGAATGCATTTTTGTGTGTCACTAATTCGGAGTAGTACTGAGTCCATTTGCAGCTATGCAAAACCTTTTATATTATACCATATTTAATGCGAACAGTACCTTGAGGGATAGTTAATTGCTTTTGTCATTTGCTTGTTTAATCATTGAGAAAATATGCACTTTTCTATATACATTAAGTATACATAATACGGGCAATGACAAGTCATTCTTCTGAGCAATAAACCCAAAATGAATAAGTTCTTATCATTAGCTGATTCCGTTGTTCCCAATTCCAATAGAATAACTGAGAATTTCTCTATCACAGGTAATAAATGACTCATTTCTGGACATTGAGATTAATGTTAATTCATTACTTTCTTAGTTAATGCTTTGGTATTATTGAACTTTGATGATTATATGATTAATGTGAAAAGTTCTTTGGTGAAGTATGTATAAACTGTGAGCGGATATTTTTAAACACTAAATTTCATAGGAGAGTTCTGGATTTTCCTCCGGGCGACAGTCTTGAGGAACTGAAATCAATTTTATAGGTATTTTGTTGAAGACCTCCCTTACAGTTTCAATTTAAAATCCATAGTTGATCTTAACCTTAAGTATTCTTGCAGCAGCTGAAGACAGAAAAGTCTACTGTGAAATGATTCTTACGTCGGAAAAAAATAGAGTACCTCAAAAGAAATTATTATTGAATTAACATACAGAAATCAGTAACTCAATATATAAATTCCTACGATATTTGTCGAAGAGCAAAATACGCAAAACTTTATTTTCCTATAATGACCATGGAAACAGCTTCGAAATCGTACATATCGATATATTCTACTACAACAATCAGTCTTACTTGACAATTATTGACGCATTTTCAAAATTCGCGCATGCTATAAAAATCCTTAGTAAAAATGCAATAAGTATAACTAATTCTTTAATTCAATATTTCTCATATTGTAGAGTATCGGAAAAAAATCGTTTGCGACAACGGATTAGAATTTAATAACAGTACCTTAAAAGAAATTTTAAATATTCATAACATTAAAATTAATTTTCAATTACCATTTTAATTTAATTCCCATTTGAATTTCTAGTGATTTCTCGTCATCGGTTATTTTGAGAGTTTTTTTAATTTTTATTTTGGGTAGTTTGTTTCATTTCTAAAATGAGTAACGGATATTTTTTCTTTATCTAAGAGTTATTGATATTTTTTCGTGTGTGGCGCCATGTATAAACTACGATTTCTTCTCATTCAAATTACAGTTTCCTTCCTTGTTCTACATCCGTCATCTACCGTCCAGGGGAAGAACCTTTTACAGATTTCTTTCCAATTAAATTACAGTTTCCTTACTTGTCCTACAAGCGCCATCTACCGGTCAGGGGCGGAATCTTTTACAGGTTTCTTCCCAGTTAAATTACAGTTTACTTACTTGTTCTACTAGCGCCATCTACCGTCCAGGGACAGAACCTTTTACAGGTTTCTTCCCATTCAAATTACAGTTTCCTTACTTGTTTTACATGCGCCATCTATTGTCCAGGGGTCGAACCTTTTACAGATTTCTTCCCATTCAAAATGCAGTTTCCTTCCAAGTTCTACAGCCGCCATCTACTGTCCAGGGGAAGCACCTTTTACAGACATGTTTCCAATCAAATTACAGTTTCCTTCCTTGTTCTACATACGCCATCTTCTGTCCAGGGCAAGAACCCTTTACAGACATGTTTCCAATCAAATTACAGTTTCCTTCCTTGTTCTACATACGCCATCTTCTGTCCAGGGCAAGAACCCTTTACAAATTTTTTCCAAACAAATTACAGGGTCCCTAATGGTCCTACATGCGCCATCTACCGGTCAGGGGCGGAATCTTTTACAGGTTTCCTCCCAGATAAAACACAGGGTCCTTCCTAGACGTATATGCGCCATCTACCGTCCAGGGGCAGGACCTTTTACAGATTTCTTCACATTCAAAATACAGATTCCCCCCATGCTCTACATGCGCCATCTGCCGCCTAAAGGCGGAATCTTATTGATTTCTTTCCCGCCCAATTATAGTTTTTTTACAACTTGATTTTTCACCCCTTTTTTTTCACTTGCATATCCATAGGCGTAAGAGACACATTTAGGACGGCCTGCGCCCCTACAAAGTCACCCCCATCAACCCAGAAACAGGCATTCGGAAGGATTGATTTGGAAAAAAAACCTATGAACTACACCACTAAACACACTAGAACATATCGAATGACAATTAAGACATTCCTTGTCAACAATCGAACCGCGAAAGTTCGTTTTGTGTTTTCATTAACAGAAAAGTGGGAATTAACTTAAAAATTTAAATTTGAAATAGAAATATAATATCATTTAAAATTGAGAAGCAATAAATAAGAAAAGGTATCATCCCTGTGGATTAAAAGACTATCTACGGAACCAAGAAAGAAGAGGTAAGAAAAAAAAAAAGAAGCCCGTTCCTAGAGGATCTTCCAAAAAGTCCTGTTTTGCAAAGTATAGCCTCCTCTATTCCCGAAATATGAGAACTAAGAATAAAATTTCCCCTCCTTCAAACGCAATCAAAACTTATCGTCGACATTGTCCCAAAGTAGCATTCCTTTCGTAGAGGACCACATTATGTTCATCGACTGTGCCCCTGCAATTGGAAATTACCCAAAACTATTCCTCTGTTTTTAGTACTGAAACTGAAGCGTTCCACCCCGACGAAGCGAAAAGAATTCTACTACCCACCACAGCAAGCAACTATCATCATCCTTCAGAGTCTTCGAGATATAGCATCGGTTGGATCCTCAATTTCTGGGATGTTCGAGAAAGTAGGGCTTTTCCACGGTTCCACGGTCTTCACCAAGGTAGGTACAGTCAACTTTTGTCTGTCATTTTTACTTGCAATTTAGAATAAGTAAAATTGGACTTTCTTGCATTTCAAGTGTGAATGGGGCGCGCCTACCCTTTTGGTGGTTTAAGCCCTAATCATTTGTCAATTTTGGCTCTTTCGAAAGCAACCACTCCTATACTTTCAAAGGTTCTCATATATTTAGCATTTATTTGGAGAAATTTGCTTATTTCATCTTAGGGTATTGTTTTATTAACAATGTGAGAAATGTTTATCGGAAGGGAATATTTATTTTAGCAAAATTACAATACCCTTTGTTTAAATTTCCCTTATAGTAAATCAGTTCATACATTGTATCACCAATGTGTCTTCGAAACCATCCACCAACCTTTTGGTGATAGTTTAATAATTGAAAATTGTAACTTAGCAGCACATTTTAAATAGTGGCATAAAAAATAACAGTCATAGATAAAGAAACAGTGTTAATTAATATACATATAATTAATTATTTTCAGAATTTCATCCAATGGTTTTCTTTAAAAATTGCCATTTAAAGAAATCCATCATAGGTGAATAATAAACACTTAAACATTCCATTCGGGGAATTCTTCCTATGAATCGTCGTTACCTCGCTTGGTATCCGCTGTGGCGGCGACGTTGCCATTTTTGTCTCTCTCCGAAAATTGCAATCATTTTATAATTTTCACCTTCTTTCGTTATAACAAACATTTAATTTTATTTAAACGAGAAGTTTTTGGTATTAGAAAGTTATAATTTGGCATTGGGGAAAGATAGAAAAGATAGATTCCTCAATTTTTTTCGTTTCCCATTTTTTAAAGCGATAAGTGCTTCAAACTCATTACACAGGGATACATACGAATATGATTTTGAAGTAATTAAAACTAAAATTACTTTGTTAATAATTGAAGCTTTATTTAGCACTGGTTTAATGGAATTTGAATTTGTTAATGTAAATTAATCGATTACAGGTAAAAATTATAACAAAAGAAGGTGAATGAGAGAGATGGTACAAAGGGGGTAATGAGGGGATGTTGAAGGGTAATTTGCATTATTCGTTAATGTAAACTGACCCCCCAACATCCACAATGATGAAAATTATTGAGGAAACCCAATAATTTTCAGAAAAGCATTCATTGGAAGAATTCCCTTATTTTTTTGATTTCTTGCACAATCCGGCAACACTGTACGACACCGGGCCCAAAGAGGGCCCGGCAAAGAAACGGACGCAACGCAAAGATACGTGGAGAATAAACCCTCCAGGTACCTTGACGAGGAGTCGGCCTCTCGACCGACCCCTCTTTGGGGGTCTTAACCCAATTGTTAGATCCGGCAGAACAACAACGACCACAAGCCGGAGTCGCCCCCCGGTGAACGGGCAAACGGAGGAATCATCAATGGGGCCAGCACCGATGAGGCCTTCGTTCACGACGCCCCCCGAAGAGGTGCAGCAACAAGTGCCGCTGTCGTTAACTGGTCCAGATCCCGAGGGAAAAGACGGCGAGAGCCACCGAAAACTTTACTAGTCTAAGTTCTAGGATTTTGCGAGGAGACGGTTTTTTACCGGTGGTTCCATCTGCGGCCACGGTAGGAATCGAACGGTACCGAAGGGCCATCTCAGAGGGAGCTGCTGCTGATCGTCACAAGTCGGAAAGTCAGCGAAAGGGAAGGTCCCAGACGGCAATTCGTTGCAATTCAATTCGACGCAATCGTCGGGAACCACCCGTTCTATCCTCACAACGTAACGAACAAAGGATTAATTCCTTGTTCTTGAATCAAAAACGGATCAATCCACTTATTTCAAGAGGAACGATCCAGATTCAAACGTTTAGAGGGAATAAAGATGACAAAAACGTCGTCGACAGAACGGGGGGTTCAAAATGGGATGGGGGGCAAAATGGGGGCCGAGACGGAGGATCGGAAAAAGGGCGTCAAGGTACATCAGGTAAGAACCCAAAATAAAACTAACAGAGCAGAGAAGAGGAAAATTTGGTTCAGGTTAGCAGCAGCAGCAGCAGCAGCAGCAAGGGGGCACACCATTGGAAAGTGGCTCGATATGGTTATCGAGGCTGCAGGTAGTGAGGGTGTCACCTACACACGGTAGGGGGCGACTCGCTAAAATAGGTAAAACGTAGGGTTCACAGGGCGCAGCACCTCAAATCCTGGGAACCTAGAAAGAAGATTGGCACCACCAACTTCAAGTTTAAGGTTCTCGAAGAACCTTAACGAGCAAGCAAGTGGCACAGGGAAATTTTGGACAAAAATTTCCACATTTGCCTAAATTCGCTCCTCATCAATCGATTCACACATCTAGCTTTTACAAAAGACACACTTTGATACATTTTCAGTAGGTAGGTAGGTTTAGCTCGACCAGAACTTTGACTCGAAAGAGTCTGAGTGACTAAAGAAGAGGCAGGATGTCATCGTTTGCCCCCTTTAGCAAACACGTCACAAGGAACACGTTTTATACACGGGTTCACTTTGACAAGACAAAGGGGGGCCAGGGACACATCGAAGTTTCATAGGCATCGACTCTTTCAGCAGGAACAGGGAGTTGGTATTTGTTAATAATTTTTTAGTAACTTTTTTTTAGCAGCTGAAATGGCATTTGGTAAATTCGTAAGGTACATTTGGCGTGAGCAAGGTAAAAAGGAGCAGAGAGCAGAACTTGTCGGAGAAGAAAATATCCTAGGTAAGCACAGAAATTTGATTTTAATTTGAATATCGAGTGCTTATTTCCAACAAGGTACGAGTAAAAAATTATTATTATGGTACAGCAGTAGGGTCTCTGTACAGGGAACTAATTTAGAAAGGGCCTCATCAATCGTTGTTAGAATGCAGTCAGAAAAAATTCAAAATACAACAGTTATACAAAGTGTGTATTACATTAATAACTGATTTTTTTTTATTGAAAAAGTAGGCATTCATCCATTTTAACAATAAAACATCTTCAAATTTAGTTATATAGTTTTTTTTTTAATTTTATAGGGAAAGTAAGAAGCTGTAAAATATAGACAAATAAAAGGAATTATTTTTTTTAACTTCAAGTTTTTATAGATATTATTTTTTCTTTAAACAAATTATAACATGTAGGATATTTCCTTTTATTTCTTACACAGCTATTTTAACAAAAACCATTATTTACAACAAGTAGATAGTTTCTACTCAAATATAGTAGAGTTCAATGTAGAGAGAATTTTTACTTGTATATTATTATTGTTTTGGTAAACATATACACATTCATACACTGACTCATTTGTTTCAGAGTTAGTCCGTAAAAAGTTTATCAAAGGTACGATTCAGCATGGATTTTAAAAAAATTATAGAGCTCAACAAAGTGCACATTTTCATAAAAAATGGCCCGGTCAATGTAAAATTTAAGGCCTACTGTGACAGTTTTCAAGATCAAAATTTTAATAAATCGTCAATATGACTTGTTAAAATTTTGCTTCTAGAAACTGTCCCAGTAGGCCTTAAATTTTACATCCACCAGGCCATTTTCGATGAAAATGTGTAGTTTATACAGCTCTATAATTTAAAAAAAATCGGGGCTAAACCGCACAATTAATAAAACTAATGCAAATTAGGGGACATGTTTAAATGAATATTTTTTCATAAAATATGAGAAAATATGTGAAGGAACCTTCTCTTAAAATTAATGATCTCACTTAACTTGCACCCAACATGTATATATTTTTAAATACTCGAATACAGTGTATTTCCTAAAGGTAAGGAAAATGTTTTATACGAAATTTATTAAAATTTACAGCTACAGTTTCTCACTGGATTATTTAAAATGAATTAATTTTAAAATTTCCTAAAACTCTTGAAGAATAAAATACTTAAAATTACTCAAAGAACAATCCAACCCCTAACTACTAATTCACCTATTATTATGTAGGAAACACACTGTAAATACACACATTTGATTCTGGAGGTGAGATCACCTACACTATTACCAAAACGTCCATTCAAAAAATAATTTTAATTCTCTTCTTCATTCCTTTAAATATTTGCATCGTTTGCATCGAAGTACCAAACACCCTGTAGATTTACAGTACATTTACAATTTGTATTAAGAAATAATTCCAATACTTCACTTTTTTTTTTTTGTTTTGTAAATGCACAATTGTTGATACAAGCCTTTTTAGGTTAACCAAAGGATATAAAAAAATGAGGAGGAGGAGGAGAAGGAGGAGAATACGACGGCAGCAGCAGCACAAAGACAAAAAACAACAGCAACGTAGCAACGTAGCTTCGAGACTCTGCAGTGGATAAGGAGGATTTAAACAAGAACAGAAAGAAGATTTTCTCACAGCCGATTCACGTCACCTACAGAGAAGAAATATCATAGGTACAAGATCGTTCACGCCATTTGACAATAAGTTTTCAGTCATTTCAAAACTCATCTCATTTGGAAATCGAAGAATCGATTCAATTTCGAATAACAAAACATAACATTTTGTAAAAACGTAACTTTAATACATTAATCTCTTTAACGTTCAAGTTAGCTAAGTAGCTAATAACGAAATTAAATTGAGATTTTTTGAAATTTTCGTATTTCGATTACAACACATTCGGTAGAAGAGGATCTGGTATGGCGTGAACGATCCTGTATTTTATTTCGTATTTAAGTTTAGATTAAGCATTTTTCGGGGTAGTCATCATTCGAGTTAGCAACAAACTTTTAAAGAACGGATCGGGTGAATAATCCTCTCTCACACAAGGGGTGAGTCTTAAGTAGGAGTTTTCTTTTTCTTTTTCTTTTCTTAATACGAATCTTCAGGTTAAATTTATCAGAAATCCGAAATATCAAAAACAACTCAAAACGACTTCTTTACGACTCCAAAACAATCATTCCGTTCCATACTTTTTAGACAAGATATTTTAACTAATACAAGTTTAGAGTATTTTTATGACACGTCGTGTTTTTGTCTTTTCTTTTTGTTACATTCACGTTATAAGAACTGACAAGCAGGAACCCTGTATCATTTTCTTAAAAAAAACTCAAACTTGACGAATTATCGAAACAGTTCTTGTACTTTTTAATTGGTTTTTCAAATTTGAAACAAACGAAACACTTCACAAACTCGCTTTAAAAATATATATTTTTTTAAATTAAAAATTGGGTTTTTGAACCATACGAAACAGCAAGACAAATAAGACAACTTTTACACTTACTAAATATAACTAGAAGAGAATAAAAAACAGGAATGAATATGTCCCATGTAGAACTTAAGATTTATATAATAATAACAGCAACAACAATAACAATTAAAAATCACAGTCAGTATTTTAGAACGAGCAGGATATTCGGGTGGTTTTTGAGATTTCTCTTAACTTTTCGAAGTCGACATCGCGACACAAATCGAAAACTCCCACTTAAGACGTATTTCGCATATACACGGTGTAGTGACTGGTATTAGTTGGCGAACTGGTATTAGTTGGCGAACCTCGGCTAACCGGAGATAGTCGAAAAGTGACTTTTGCAACAATAACTCGGGCGTTTCTTAGCATATTTTAACGAAATTTTGCAGTGACGTATAGCTCGATCAGGCTAACATTTAACATTCGCCAAGGTTCGGGAAACGTAAAAAATAGGAGCCAAAGCACACGTTTTCCTCGTAACTTTTTCTTTTCTAATTTTTTCGATCGTTCGGCTAACAATTCATTCGGTCCTCGATTTATTTGAATTTCTTCATCGTCATAATAATTTAGATTCGCAAGTTACTTTACAAGTTACCTTAGAAAATATGTCAGTTTAAGATACCTTCTCTAACAGAACCAGAACGATTTCATTTTTTTTTATATTCAAGTCGAGAACGTAGTTTCAAAATATACATATACACACACATATTTGCCGGGTTACTATTACATTTATCAGGTTATTATTAATTTGCCAGGTCACTATTATATTTTTCGGGTTTTTCTTTTAATTTTTTTCACGAAACGGTTTAAAGCTACTCATACTGAAGGGTACTAGTAGCAAGGACGAGACTATTAGTTCTCACTTTTATATAATTCACGTAAACAAACGTCCTTCTATTTTTGTAATTTATTATTTTTTATTTTTTCCTTTTTAATTGAAAGCTATACGTCACTGCAAGGTTTCATTAGGGTAAATTCAGTAATTCAAAAGACATTCGAATAATACCGTCGATTACACGATTCGAAAAGAAACGACTAAGACACTTTAAGCAGCAATCCACCAATGGGTATTAGTAGTGTTAAGTCAACAATCTAGATTTTTAGAACAATCGCAACGAAAAAACCCATCACTCCTCCTTTCTTTCTTTTTTTGTTCCTAGGAAATCGGTAGTCTTTTCTCTCGGGTCATTCTTTCTAATCTTCCTCTCTAGTTTCGTTTTACACGACGGGTTCTGTTCTTTTTCCAAACCCAAAACCAAAGCATCCAAATCAGTGATCTATTTCGGATTGTTTTTGAACTATTTATCGTAAACACGTCAAGTCGCCGACACACATTTATTTATATTTCTCGCATAGATTCACGGAACATCTCAGTTAAATTCGATATCGAAATTTATTTTTAAAAAAATGTACATACAAGCAAATAACACGAGTCGACTTCAAAGTTAACATTAACCTAATCTACGCAAATCTCCGTTAACTAATTCACGTTAAAAAAAAATATTTACCAAGCAAAAAAGGGTTCTAGAAATTTAGGATTAGTGACTTTATACCAACTAGGGTTTTAAAGTGTCATCGTCGTTTTTCTTTTAACTAAAAAACTAACACGGTAAAGAAAGTGTAATCATCAGGAATATCGTTCGGGAGCGGATCGATACATTACGCGATTTTCGACACACAGGGTGATTTTAGATAAGTGGGGGACAGGCAAAGATCTACAAAAAAAAACATTCAAACAAAGTCTTCTTTATTTTCGGGAGCTCAACTTTTCTTTTTTTACGTAATTTCGTTTTTCCGAACACTTAACTTTTTTTTTGGAGATTCGAATTCTTCATCGACAGTACATACTATGTTTTTCGCTAAAAGTAACGAAATTCACAATAATAACAGACACTAAAAAAAACATTTGATAAAACTTTATTAATTTTGTAGTAAATTAAAATTTATCACAAGAAAAATGAGTCCAACAGACGTTCGAAGCGGTTCCCCTGCCATTCAAGGCATTTACCAATTCGGTTTTTTACGAAACAATCGTTTAGTATTTTCCAGCATTTCAGTCGTAAAGTTTCGACAAGAGTTTTTTTATTCGAATTTTCAGGTCTTCGGTACTCGACCATAAACTACTTTTTTTTTCAACGATCCCACAAAAAAAAATCTGGTGATCAGGCGAGCCAGTTAACTTCACTAACATGCCCAGTCCATCTTTGTGGGAAAGTGCATTTAAAATTTTTTCCACATTTCGTAACATAAGGAGCGGTAACTTTTTTTTTTTAACAAATTTGATAAAATTGGACTCTAGCGTTCGCGAGATAAGAGTTTGGTATTATTTATTGTGAATTTGATTACTTTTTTTTACTGCCAATAAAGAATTCGAACCTCCAAAAAAAATTAAGTGTGAAATTTTGGATATTCGCTCGTTTCACTTATCTAGAATCATCACCGCGTACGATTCATTTTTATTTTATCCATTATTATTTTTTCCTTTTCTTTAATTTATCATTTCTTTTCATTTTTATACATACTAACCAACAAAAGACACCAAGCACCAGACTACAATTAATTATACGATACCGACGAATTCACAGACCACTCTCGTCCCATCCCGATCGCGGTATCGCGGTATCTTCACCCCTTTTCATAGAAACCAACGCCCTAAAGACCGAACATAGACATAGACATAGACATAGACACAAACGCTATTATTCACCGACATACATATACATTTTTTTAAATATTTTTATTAATGTTTTTATTTGATTTGTATAATTTGTATTACTTATTTATTAATTCGTTTTTTTAATTCATTTTAACTTTTTTATTATTCATTTTTTTTTAAATTTGATTTGTAAGTGTATTACATACAGGATCATTCAGATTCGACGTTCATCATTGAGATCTCAGTAACCGTAAGAGATACGAGGTGGGTCAAATCGGGGCGAAGTCGTACAATTCGGAGCTCAACAAAATGCTCTTTTAAAATTAGGAAAATTCCCATTACTTCCGGAGATATCCGAAAAAATAATTAAAAACGAATAGCACGTTATAATTACCACCTTTTTTGAATTTTAACGAAATGACGTATCAAACATAAATTTATTAACTTGAAACGTCACAACAAAGTATCCTCGTTCTTGTTTTTCAAAGCACTCTTAACAAAATCATTTTGTTTAATATTTTCATCGAATTGCAGGTTGCAGGAAATCTAAACGTGAAATTTCAAACACGACTTAAGTATTTTCTAGAAGAAAAAAAAAAGTGGCAATTATAACGTTCCTTTCGGAATATTCCAAATTGTATAACTTCGCCCCCATTTAACTCGCCTCGTATCTCTCACGGTTACTTGGATCTCGACGACGAGCGTCGAATCTGAATAACCCCGTATATATATATATATACGTCGGAGATTTATCAGTTCTCAAGTCTAGAAACGTAAAATTTGAGTTGGCAATAAGGGCCATTCGTGAAAACCAGGACGAACAGGTGCCATTCCCTGGAGTCGTAGGACCATGGGGAAACGGAACTTGGAAGGAAAAGGTAGCGAATTCGTAAGCCTCGTCTCACTATCAATCGATATCATAGAAACATAAAATTACCAACGTAGGAGAATATTGCTAACATTACTTCGACACGTATATGTCATTGATAATTTTAATGTTTTATTAAGTAAATGGATAGTAAGGCAAGACTAACGAATTCACTTCCCTTCTTTTTAATTACTGCCTTCTTCACAGTTTCCATTCCCATTCCCCGTGGTCCTCTCGACTCAAGGGAACGGTACTTGTTCGTCCTGGTTTTTGCCACGGACCGAAACTTCACACACGGCCCCCCTTAATCGCGTCGGTAATAGTGACTAGTGACCTCGTCCTACGTTCTCTTCATCTCCACAATAAACCCGTCAACCTGTCAACCTGTTCTTCAGTCTCATTGCTAACTCAAATTTCACATTAAAAACTTAAGAACTAAGAAATCTCCGACATATATATGTCAGAAGAAAGAAACTTCTTCTTATAGCGAAAACAAAAAAACACAAGTTTGTGAGGGACTTCTTTATTTGCCAACGATTGAGAATGGAATGCCCCCTCGCAAGGTGTCGGAGTCATTCCCCGGGTATCTGTTTTTCCCAGCCAATAAACCTGCCATACCATCCACATTCTTCCCACGCTTCCTCTTTATCTTTTAACGTAACGATCTACTTTTACAAGTACAAGTTTAGTCCATTTCCAAGGGAACACTCATAGGTGCTTGTGACATACCACATATGCCCAAGGATAAGATATAACACTATCCTTGCAAGGTGGCAGGTTTATTGGTTGCTTTGAGTGAATTAATAACTAACCCCGTGTCACTTTACTTTATGAAAGCTACATATACATATTTTTTAAAATATTTTTATTAATGTATTTTTTATTTGATTTGTATAATTTGTATTACATATTATTCATTTTCTTTTCTTTATTTTTAATTCTTTTATCATTTTTTTAAAATTCTTATTGTCTATTTTTATTTTGTAATTCATATTTATTTTTAATTTTTTCTCTTTCAGTTTTATTATCATTTTTGTTTTTTAATTTATTGTTTTCTCTTGATCATTTTTTATTTGTTGCTACTTATTGTTTTCTTAATTTTTCCTCTTTCTAATTTGTATATTTTATTCTTTTCCTTTATTTATCATTTCTTTTTACTTTAAATATTTTAATTTTTTCTTTATTTTTGTTTTCTTTCTTTTAGCTTCAATTTTTTTATTATTAATTTTCTTTTCTTTTTTATCATGTTTAATTTTTATATTTTCGTTTCAGTTATCTTTTTTTCTTTACTTCTTTCATTGTTCATTTTCTTTTCTTAATTTTTATTCTCATTCATTTATCATTTCTTAATTTTTATTTTCTTCTTTACTTTTTTAATTGTTCAATTTCTTTTCTTTATTTTTATTTTATTCCTTTTTCTTATTTTTATTCTCATTCTTTTTTCTTTTTTTAATTGTTATTTTGTTTCTTCGTTTTCTTATTATTCATGTTCCTTTCTTCATTTATTTTTTATTCTCATTCATTTCTTAATTGTTATTTTGTTCCTTCGTTTTCTTATTATTCATGTTCCTTAATTTTTATTTTTTTGTTCTCATTCGTTTTTCATTTTTTAATTGCTATTTTCTTTTTTTCTCTTTACTTTTTTCATTGTTTATTTTTGTATCTTTTTTTTTTTTTAATTCTTATTGTCTTTATTTTTTTATTCATGTTTTTCTTTATTTAGATTTTTAACTTTCGTTCCTTAATTTTTTTATTATTCAATTTTCTAAATCATTTTTTTTCTTTTATGTTTGTAATTGATTATTGATTATTTCACTTCTTAATTTTTATTCTTTATTATTTTCTTTTTTATCATTTTTTTTTGTTTGTTTTTTTTAATTCATATTACTTTTATTCTTTTTAATTTCTTCTTTATTTATATTTTTAACATTCTTTCGTTATCATTATCATTTTTTATTTATTTATTTTAATTTTATCTTTATTGTACTTTTTTTGTTATATTTCTTTTATTTATATTCTTTTTATTATGTTTTTTAATTGTTATTTGTTTAATTATTGCCATATTTGTTGTGTGTTTGTGGAATTGTATATTTGCAATAAGAAACAAAGAAAAATACCTCGTTGTTTTACTTAGTATTAAGAACCCGGGTTGGTAAGAAAAAAAAAAGAAGTCAGGTTAGTTCAGAAAACAAACAATAAACAACCCGGGTTAGTTTAAAAAAAAAAAAAAAAGCTCAGGTTAGTTCAGAAAATGGAAAAATAGAAACGAATCCATGTCAAAAATATAAAATAAAAAAGTGAAATTCTAACTGATAGAATAATTTACAAAATATACTAGTTCAGGTTAGTTCAGGTTAGTTCAGGTTAGTTCAGGTTAGTTCAGGTTAGTTCAGGTTAGTTCAGGTTAGTTCAGGTTAGTTCAGGTTAGTTCAGGTTAGTTCAGGTTAGTTCAGGTTAGTTCAGGTTAGTTCAGGTTAGTTCAGGTTAGTTCAGGTTAGTTCAGGTTAGTTCAGGTTAGTTCAGGTTAGTTCAGGTTAGTTCAGGTTAGTTCAGGTTAGTTCAGGTTAGTTCAGGTTAGTTCAGGTTAGTTCAGGTTAGTTCAGGTTAGTTCAGGTTAGTTCAGGTTAGTTCAGGTTAGTTCAGGTTAGTTCAGGTTAGTTCAGGTTAGTTCAGGTTAGTTCAGGTTAGTTCAGGTTAGTTCAGGTTAGTTCAGGTTAGTTCAGGTTAGTTCAGGTTAGTTCAGGTTAGTTCAGGTTAGTTCAGGTTAGTTCAGGTTAGTTCAGGTTAGTTCAGGTTAGTTCAGGTTAGTTCAGGTTAGTTCAGGTTAGTTCAGGTTAGTTCAGGTTAGTTCAGGTTAGTTCAGGTTAGTTCAGGTTAGTTCAGGTTAGTTCAGGTTAGTTCAGGTTAGTTCAGGTTAGTTCAGGTTAGTTCAGGTTAGTTCAGGTTAGTTCAGGTTAGTTCAGGTTAGTTCAGGTTAGTTCAGGTTAGTTCAGGTTAGTTCAGGTTAGTTCAGGTTAGTTCAGGTTAGTTCAGGTTAGTTCAGGTTAGTTCAGGTTAGTTCAGGTTAGTTCAGGTTAGTTCAGGTTAGTTCAGGTTAGTTCAGGTTAGTTCAGGTTAGTTCAGGTTAGTTCAGGTTAGTTCAGGTTAGTTCAGGTTAGTTCAGGTTAGTTCAGGTTAGTTCAGGTTAGTTCAGGTTAGTTCAGGTTAGTTCAGGTTAGTTCAGGTTAGTTCAGGTTAGTTCAGGTTAGTTCAGGTTAGTTCAGGTTAGTTCAGGTTAGTTCAGGTTAGTTCAGGTTAGTTCAGGTTAGTTCAGGTTAGTTCAGGTTAGTTCAGGTTAGTTCAGGTTAGTTCAGGTTAGTTCAGGTTAGTTCAGGTTAGTTCAGGTTAGTTCAGGTTAGTTCAGGTTAGTTCAGGTTAGTTCAGGTTAGTTCAGGTTAGTTCAGGTTAGTTCAGGTTAGTTCAGGTTAGTTCAGGTTAGTTCAGGTTAGTTCAGGTTAGTTCAGGTTAGTTCAGGTTAGTTCAGGTTAGTTCAGGTTAGTTCAGGTTAGTTCAGGTTAGTTCAGGTTAGTTCAGGTTAGTTCAGGTTAGTTCAGGTTAGTTCAGGTTAGTTCAGGTTAGTTCAGGTTAGTTCAGGTTAGTTCAGGTTAGTTCAGGTTAGTTCAGGTTAGTTCAGGTTAGTTCAGGTTAGTTCAGGTTAGTTCAGGTTAGTTCAGGTTAGTTCAGGTTAGTTCAGGTTAGTTCAGGTTAGTTCAGGTTAGTTCAGGTTAGTTCAGGTTAGTTCAGGTTAGTTCAGGTTAGTTCAGGTTAGTTCAGGTTAGTTCAGGTTAGTTCAGGTTAGTTCAGGTTAGTTCAGGTTAGTTCAGGTTAGTTCAGGTTAGTTCAGGTTAGTTCAGGTTAGTTCAGGTTAGTTCAGGTTAGTTCAGGTTAGTTCAGGTTAGTTCAGGTTAGTTCAGGTTAGTTCAGGTTAGTTCAGGTTAGTTCAGGTTAGTTCAGGTTAGTTCAGGTTAGTTCAGGTTAGTTCAGGTTAGTTCAGGTTAGTTCAGGTTAGTTCAGGTTAGTTCAGGTTAGTTCAGGTTAGTTCAGGTTAGTTCAGGTTAGTTCAGGTTAGTTCAGGTTAGTTCAGGTTAGTTCAGGTTAGTTCAGGTTAGTTCAGGTTAGTTCAGGTTAGTTCAGGTTAGTTCAGGTTAGTTCAGGTTAGTTCAGGTTAGTTCAGGTTAGTTCAGGTTAGTTCAGGTTAGTTCAGGTTAGTTCAGGTTAGTTCAGGTTAGTTCAGGTTAGTTCAGGTTAGTTCAGGTTAGTTCAGGTTAGTTCAGGTTAGTTCAGGTTAGTTCAGGTTAGTTCAGGTTAGTTCAGGTTAGTTCAGGTTAGTTCAGGTTAGTTCAGGTTAGTTCAGGTTAGTTCAGGTTAGTTCAGGTTAGTTCAGGTTAGTTCAGGTTAGTTCAGGTTAGTTCAGGTTAGTTCAGGTTAGTTCAGGTTAGTTCAGGTTAGTTCAGGTTAGTTCAGGTTAGTTCAGGTTAGTTCAGGTTAGTTCAGGTTAGTTCAGGTTAGTTCAGGTTAGTTCAGGTTAGTTCAGGTTAGTTCAGGTTAGTTCAGGTTAGTTCAGGTTAGTTCAGGTTAGTTCAGGTTAGTTCAGGTTAGTTCAGGTTAGTTCAGGTTAGTTCAGGTTAGTTCAGGTTAGTTCAGGTTAGTTCAGGTTAGTTCAGGTTAGTTCAGGTTAGTTCAGGTTAGTTCAGGTTAGTTCAGGTTAGTTCAGGTTAGTTCAGGTTAGTTCAGGTTAGTTCAGGTTAGTTCAGGTTAGTTCAGGTTAGTTCAGGTTAGTTCAGGTTAGTTCAGGTTAGTTCAGGTTAGTTCAGGTTAGTTCAGGTTAGTTCAGGTTAGTTCAGGTTAGTTCAGGTTAGTTCAGGTTAGTTCAGGTTAGTTCAGGTTAGTTCAGGTTAGTTCAGGTTAGTTCAGGTTAGTTCAGGTTAGTTCAGGTTAGTTCAGGTTAGTTCAGGTTAGTTCAGGTTAGTTCAGGTTAGTTCAGGTTAGTTCAGGTTAGTTCAGGTTAGTTCAGGTTAGTTCAGGTTAGTTCAGGTTAGTTCAGGTTAGTTCAGGTTAGTTCAGGTTAGTTCAGGTTAGTTCAGGTTAGTTCAGGTTAGTTCAGGTTAGTTCAGGTTAGTTCAGGTTAGTTCAGGTTAGTTCAGGTTAGTTCAGGTTAGTTCAGGTTAGTTCAGGTTAGTTCAGGTTAGTTCAGGTTAGTTCAGGTTAGTTCAGGTTAGTTCAGGTTAGTTCAGGTTAGTTCAGGTTAGTTCAGGTTAGTTCAGGTTAGTTCAGGTTAGTTCAGGTTAGTTCAGGTTAGTTCAGGTTAGTTCAGGTTAGTTCAGGTTAGTTCAGGTTAGTTCAGGTTAGTTCAGGTTAGTTCAGGTTAGTTCAGGTTAGTTCAGGTTAGTTCAGGTTAGTTCAGGTTAGTTCAGGTTAGTTCAGGTTAGTTCAGGTTAGTTCAGGTTAGTTCAGGTTAGTTCAGGTTAGTTCAGGTTAGTTCAGGTTAGTTCAGGTTAGTTCAGGTTAGTTCAGGTTAGTTCAGGTTAGTTCAGGTTAGTTCAGGTTAGTTCAGGTTAGTTCAGGTTAGTTCAGGTTAGTTCAGGTTAGTTCAGGTTAGTTCAGGTTAGTTCAGGTTAGTTCAGGTTAGTTCAGGTTAGTTCAGGTTAGTTCAGGTTAGTTCAGGTTAGTTCAGGTTAGTTCAGGTTAGTTCAGGTTAGTTCAGGTTAGTTCAGGTTAGTTCAGGTTAGTTCAGGTTAGTTCAGGTTAGTTCAGGTTAGTTCAGGTTAGTTCAGGTTAGTTCAGGTTAGTTCAGGTTAGTTCAGGTTAGTTCAGGTTAGTTCAGGTTAGTTCAGGTTAGTTCAGGTTAGTTCAGGTTAGTTCAGGTTAGTTCAGGTTAGTTCAGGTTAGTTCAGGTTAGTTCAGGTTAGTTCAGGTTAGTTCAGGTTAGTTCAGGTTAGTTCAGGTTAGTTCAGGTTAGTTCAGGTAGTTCAGGTTAGTTCAGGTTAGTTCAGGTTAGTTCAGGTTAGTTCAGGTTAGTTCAGGTTAGTTCAGGTTAGTTCAGGTTAGTTCAGGTTAGTTCAGGTTAGTTCAGGTTAGTTCAGGTTAGTTCAGGTTAGTTCAGGTTAGTTCAGGTTAGTTCAGGTTAGTTCAGGTTAGTTCAGGTTAGTTCAGGTTAGTTCAGGTTAGTTCAGGTTAGTTCAGGTTAGTTCAGGTTAGTTCAGGTTAGTTCAGGTTAGTTCAGGTTAGTTCAGGTTAGTTCAGGTTAGTTCAGGTTAGTTCAGGTTAGTTCAGGTTAGTTCAGGTTAGTTCAGGTTAGTTCAGGTTAGTTCAGGTTAGTTTCAGGTTAGTTCAGGTTAGTTCAGGTTAGTTCAGGTTAGTTCAGGTTAGTTCAGGTTAGTTCAGGTTAGTTCAGGTTAGTTCAGGTTAGTTCAGGTTAGTTCAGGTTAGTTCAGGTTAGTTCAGGTTAGTTCAGGTTAGTTCAGGTTAGTTCAGGTTAGTTCAGGTTAGTTCAGGTTAGTTCAGGTTAGTTCAGGTTAGTTCAGGTTAGTTCAGGTTAGTTCAGGTTAGTTCAGGTTAGTTCAGGTTAGTTCAGGTTAGTTCAGGTTAGTTCAGGTTAGTTCAGGTTAGTTCAGGTTAGTTCAGGTTAGTTCAGGTTAGTTCAGGTTAGTTCAGGTTAGTTCAGGTTAGTTCAGGTTAGTTCAGGTTAGTTCAGGTTAGTTCAGGTTAGTTCAGGTTAGTTCAGGTTAGTTCAGGTTAGTTCAGGTTAGTTCAGGTTAGTTCAGGTTAGTTCAGGTTAGTTCAGGTTAGTTCAGGTTAGTTCAGGTTAGTTCAGGTTAGTTCAGGTTAGTTCAGGTTAGTTCAGGTTAGTTCAGGTTAGTTCAGGTTAGTTCAGGTTAGTTCAGGTTAGTTCAGGTTAGTTCAGGTTAGTTCAGGTTAGTTCAGGTTAGTTCAGGTTAGTTCAGGTTAGTTCAGGTTAGTTCAGGTTAGTTCAGGTTAGTTCAGGTTAGTTCAGGTTAGTTCAGGTTAGTTCAGGTTAGTTCAGGTTAGTTCAGGTTAGTTCAGGTTAGTTCAGGTTAGTTCAGGTTAGTTCAGGTTAGTTCAGGTTAGTTCAGGTTAGTTCAGGTTAGTTCAGGTTAGTTCAGGTTAGTTCAGGTTAGTTCAGGTTAGTTCAGGTTAGTTCAGGTTAGTTCAGGTTAGTTCAGGTTAGTTCAGGTTAGTTCAGGTTAGTTCAGGTTAGTTCAGGTTAGTTCAGGTTAGTTCAGGTTAGTTCAGGTTAGTTCAGGTTAGTTCAGGTTAGTTCAGGTTAGTTCAGGTTAGTTCAGGTTAGTTCAGGTTAGTTCAGGTTAGTTCAGGTTAGTTCAGGTTAGTTCAGGTTAGTTCAGGTTAGTTCAGGTTAGTTCAGGTTAGTTCAGGTTAGTTCAGGTTAGTTCAGGTTAGTTCAGGTTAGTTCAGGTTAGTTCAGGTTAGTTCAGGTTAGTTCAGGTTAGTTCAGGTTAGTTCAGGTTAGTTCAGGTTAGTTCAGGTTAGTTCAGGTTAGTTCAGGTTAGTTCAGGTTAGTTCAGGTTAGTTCAGGTTAGTTCAGGTTAGTTCAGGTTAGTTCAGGTTAGTTCAGGTTAGTTCAGGTTAGTTCAGGTTAGTTCAGGTTAGTTCAGGTTAGTTCAGGTTAGTTCAGGTTAGTTCAGGTTAGTTCAGGTTAGTTCAGGTTAGTTCAGGTTAGTTCAGGTTAGTTCAGGTTAGTTCAGGTTAGTTTCAGGTTAGTTCAGGTTAGTTCAGGTTAGTTCAGGTTAGTTCAGGTTAGTTCAGGTTAGTTCAGGTTAGTTCAGGTTAGTTCAGGTTAGTTCAGGTTAGTTCAGGTTAGTTCAGGTTAGTTCAGGTTAGTTCAGGTTAGTTCAGGTTAGTTCAGGTTAGTTCAGGTTAGTTCAGGTTAGTTCAGGTTAGTTCAGGTTAGTTCAGGTTAGTTCAGGTTAGTTCAGGTTAGTTCAGGTTAGTTCAGGTTAGTTCAGGTTAGTTCAGGTTAGTTCAGGTTAGTTCAGGTTAGTTCAGGTTAGTTCAGGTTAGTTCAGGTTAGTTCAGGTTAGTTCAGGTTAGTTCAGGTTAGTTCAGGTTAGTTCAGGTTAGTTCAGGTTAGTTCAGGTTAGTTCAGGTTAGTTCAGGTTAGTTCAGGTTAGTTCAGGTTAGTTCAGGTTAGTTCAGGTTAGTTCAGGTTAGTTCAGGTTAGTTCAGGTTAGTTCAGGTTAGTTCAGGTTAGTTCAGGTTAGTTCAGGTTAGTTCAGGTTAGTTCAGGTTAGTTCAGGTTAGTTCAGGTTAGTTCAGGTTAGTTCAGGTTAGTTCAGGTTAGTTCAGGTTAGTTCAGGTTAGTTCAGGTTAGTTCAGGTTAGTTCAGGTTAGTTCAGGTTAGTTCAGGTTAGTTCAGGTTAGTTCAGGTTAGTTCAGGTTAGTTCAGGTTAGTTCAGGTTAGTTCAGGTTAGTTCAGGTTAGTTCAGGTTAGTTCAGGTTAGTTCAGGTTAGTTCAGGTTAGTTCAGGTTAGTTCAGGTTAGTTCAGGTTAGTTCAGGTTAGTTCAGGTTAGTTCAGGTTAGTTCAGGTTAGTTCAGGTTAGTTCAGGTTAGTTCAGGTTAGTTCAGGTTAGTTCAGGTTAGTTCAGGTTAGTTCAGGTTAGTTCAGGTTAGTTCAGGTTAGTTCAGGTTAGTTCAGGTTAGTTCAGGTTAGTTCAGGTTAGTTCAGGTTAGTTCAGGTTAGTTCAGGTTAGTTCAGGTTAGTTCAGGTTAGTTCAGGTTAGTTCAGGTTAGTTCAGGTTAGTTCAGGTTAGTTCAGGTTAGTTCAGGTTAGTTCAGGTTAGTTCAGGTTAGTTCAGGTTAGTTCAGGTTAGTTCAGGTTAGTTCAGGTTAGTTCAGGTTAGTTCAGGTTAGTTCAGGTTAGTTCAGGTTAGTTCAGGTTAGTTCAGGTTAGTTCAGGTTAGTTCAGGTTAGTTCAGGTTAGTTCAGGTTAGTTCAGGTTAGTTCAGGTTAGTTCAGGTTAGTTCAGGTTAGTTCAGGTTAGTTCAGGTTAGTTCAGGTTAGTTCAGGTTAGTTCAGGTTAGTTCAGGTTAGTTCAGGTTAGTTCAGGTTAGTTCAGGTTAGTTCAGGTTAGTTCAGGTTAGTTCAGGTTAGTTCAGGTTAGTTCAGGTTAGTTCAGGTTAGTTCAGGTTAGTTCAGGTTAGTTCAGGTTAGTTCAGGTTAGTTCAGGTTAGTTCAGGTTAGTTCAGGTTAGTTCAGGTTAGTTCAGGTTAGTTCAGGTTAGTTCAGGTTAGGTTAGGTTCTCAGGTTAGTTCAGGTTAGTTCAGGTTAGTTCAGGTTAGTTCAGGTA